>NC_065448.1:114833361-115491384 GCF_917563875.1 Diabrotica virgifera virgifera
ACGACGACTATTGTAGTTTTTATATCGGAATACCTATACAAAATACCTACCTACTGAGAAATACGATTCTCGATATGATTACCGGTACTCAAATACAAAAGTAACAAAAGTAATTATAGTAATCAAAGTGACGAATACTGTACATGATTACTTTATACAAAAGTAACGATTTGTAACGAATACTCGAAAGTAACTATAATCAACATCACTAGTCAGTAGACTATACAAATTGGTGTCATTGGAATCTTTGATTTTATGGTTTGGTTATTAATATTAAAAATACTTGAAAACGTCTTGTAGGACATTTATTTTATTTATTTCTTTTACCTACCTTCCAGGTTCGTATTTAAAAAACGAATGTCGATGGTGGTCCTGAAAGTACGAAACATTGTATTATAAAACTAAACGCGTATCAATGTAGTATTTCTCAAGTGTTTTTTTTAATATTTTGTGAAATAAAGGAGTTAGGACAAACATTAGAAAACGGGACTTTTTAATTATTTTTAAATATTAAATACGGATCTGGTTTCCTTAATGCTGATTTAGCAAATTTATTTTTCTACAAGCGTGCAAAAATGTCTACTTTCTCGCACGCGTTTTAGTTTAGAAAGTTTCACTTTTTCGCACGCGTTTTACTTTTCCGCACGCGTGTAGATATTTTAATATGGCCTTAAAATAATTATAATACATGCAATAAACTAATATTTAGATATTATTTACTATTTTATTTCAAATGTATCTTATATGTATCTTATTGTGTTCCTGTTTTAATGAAATTAACGCGACAATTCGATGAAATAAAATTATTTTGACTTAATATTCGAAAGTCAAATCGGTAGACAATAACAGTCGTTTTGGATCATCGTCATGGAAAGCAAGATCGTCGTCATGCTAACTAATTATATTGAAAGTTTGGTTTTGACAACCTTGTCAAAGAATTCATTTGTGTATGTATTTTCGTAATAATTAAATTAATTGATTAAGATTTGGGAATTTTTTAAAGACTTATAGAAAAAATATTATTCCTAACTCTTGCAGAAAGTCTCTTTTCCGCACTCGACTGCTTGCCGAACTCCCGCTTCGCGTCTTTCGGCAAACTGCAGTCGCGTCCGGAAAAGTATGTCTTTCTGCACTTGTTAGGAAAATAACTATTGTTTCATAAATACGCAACTTTTTCCCGATTTCAACATTTCCCTATCTTTTCTACTTTACGAGATACCAATACTCTCCCTATGAAATAGTATACACTATACACCCTGTATACCTGTGGCTTATATTGCAGTAGTAATAAACAGTATTTATGTTACTAATAAGTACTATTGACCTAGTCGTTTCATGTTTCAGTATATTGATTGTGTTGTACTTTGTATATTATATATTTAATTTTTTTACAAATTTTATTTAAACATCTTACATAGGTTCATTGCAATGAACCTATCCAATATGATATCGTATAGGTTGGGTGCTGCTAGCACCACTAAGGATAGTGGGCCCCACGACGGACGGTCGAGTTATATACGCCCTCCGACAGTTATAATAAACTAAAATGTGTTAACTGTTGTAACATAAATCAAGCAGAGCCTGTGGTTTTGATGATTCGAATTTTTCAAATTTAGTTTTTCCATATTTTATGACCATAGTATCAAAAAGGAACATGAGCTGTAAGCCTTCAGTGTCAATTAAACTAGCATAGATTATAGGTTAAGTTAGAGTATCGTTATCGTATATGTTCATTAAACCTAATAAGTAAATGGTATTCACAATATAGGCATTATCAAGTTTATTCTCTTCTCCTCTAGCTTTAAATAAAGTCGTCAAGATTAGTTAAAACGAAACTTGAAACATGTAACTGTCAAGGATGCTAGAACTCGAAATTATAATTTTAAGTATTGGGTATAAAGGAGAATTTTAAATGTGAACAGAAAATGAATTTTTTTCTTACATTTATAACTTATATGAGCTCATAAAAATAAGTATCCTACTAGATTGATGACTATTTTTGCGAGATCCTTAAAACTGATTTGTACCGGAAGCAGGCATTATACATAAATTGATTTCCTGGACAGTCCTGGAAGTCATCATTAGACGTATAGGAATTCCGGCCAGACCCGGAGTTCAGCAAATGTCCCTGAAGTCATCGTTAGGTCGCTTAGAATGTCCCGGGACTCATCGCTTGACATATATATATATATATATATATATATATATATATATATATATATATATATATATATATATATATATATATATATGTCACTTTTTTCCACTTGTTTTTTATATATGACTGTTACCACATGGTCTTGTCTTTGGCTGTACTAAAGTTTTTTAAATATTAACTATACACTTAAATGTTATATACTTTTACATTACGTTGGTTCATGGATAAGGTTTTTTTACTATGTACATCTTATCGTTTGCTACATGTCTTTTTAAGGTAACGCTAGTGCTTGTTTACCTCTCTTTTGGATGTTGTCTCTTATACCACTCTTTTTGTAGATGAACTGATGATGTCTACTGAGCAGTAGACGAAACGTCTTCAATAAATAGAATTCAATGAAGTAGCTGAATTCTTTGTCTCTTTTTTCACCCACTTGACCGATAAAACCCTACACTTACGAGTGCTCCTTTGTTATATATATATATATATATATATATATATATATATATATATATATATATATATATATATTGATACATGTATCCATGTATAATGAAATAATGAGAAATTGGCAAACTTATTTTACACAACTTTTAAACAAAAACGAAAAAGAAAGGGGAACAATCCAGGAAATTGAAGATGACCATATAGTAATAGAAACACCTACGAGGGAAGAAATAGAAAATGAAATAAGAGGGCTAAAAAACAATAAAAGCCCAGGAATAACGGAAATATCGGCGGAAATGATAAAGGCAGGAGGAAAAAGACTACACAAGGAGATACATAGCCTGATAAAAAGTATATGGGAAACAGAAAGAATGCCAGGAGAATGGACCAGGGCAAGGATATGCCCCATACATAAAAAAGGTGATAAAATGAGATGTGAAAATTATAGAGGTATCGCGTTGCTAGAAGTCGTGTACAAAATATTGACAAACATCTTAAGAAAAAAGCTGAATCAATACACGGAAAAGATATTGGGCGAATATCAGGCAGGATTCAGAAGTAATAGGTCGACGACAGACCAAATATTTGCGTTAAAAGAAATCCAAACTACGTGCTACGAACATAAAATAGCAGTATACGTCCTGTTCGTCGACTTTAAACAGGCCTATGATACGGTAAAGCGGCAACAGATGTACGCACTAATGAAAGAAATGGGCATACCAAGTAAAATCGTCAGGATGGTAAAGATGACTATGGATAACTCCACAAACGAAATAGCATGGAAGGGACATAAATCAAATAATTTTGAAACAAAGGAAGGATTAAGACAAGGAGACCCACTATCAACGACTCTTTTTAATGTAATACTGGAAGGAATAATCAGGAAAAGTAAAATAAGCACACAGGAAACGATTTTTAAAAATGGCCACCAATGTATTGCATTCGCAGATGATCTAACATTATTATCGACAAGTAAGAAAGAGCTGACAAAATTAATGAGCAATATAATAAAACAAGCCAAACCTTTTGGTCTTCTCATAAATAAGGAAAAGACAAAATACATGATAATGGGAGAAACAGATAAAGAAAATGAAGACAATTTCACATTGGAGATAGAAGGAGAAAATGTATACGCATTTAAAAGAGTTTCAGAATTTACATACCTGGGTGTAAAAGTAGATGAAAAGGGACATGGGGAAGGGGAAATAAAAGCAAGAATAGCAAAAGCAAACAAAAAGTATGGAGCATTGCGTCCATTAATGAAATCCAAAGATGTGTCAAGAAAAACAAAAATAAGAATCTACAAAACAGTTATCAGACCTACAGCTACATATGCATGTGAAACATGGGTGCTTAAAAAATCAGAAATAGACCTTTTAGAAAGATGGGAGAGGAAAATACAACGAGCAATATATGGAGGCGTGAAAATAGACGGTCAATGGAGAAGAAGAAATAATAAGGAACTTGAAGAACTATATAATGAACCAAAAATAACGACGGCAATCAAAGCACAGAGAATCCGATACTTAGGACACATAGAAAGAATGGGAAAGACGAGAATGCCAAAAATGGTTCTATTACGTAAGCCAATACAAAAAAGAAGAATAGGAAGACCAAGAAGGAGATGGAAGGACAGCGTATATGAAGACTTAAAACAAAGTAATATGGTAAACTGGAAAGAAAAAGCTTTGGACAGAAAACAATGGAAGGAAGTGGTGAAGAAATGTATGGAAAGACTATAATGTTAAGTGTAGTATTAAGTGTTTTATACAAACAAATGTAATATTGTATATATTATAGTAGTATAGGATATAGCATTATATATAAATATGTAATAGTAATTGTAAGGAAAAATTAAATCTTTCAGCCCTAGGCCTTCACGGCCTGTTGAGCTTAATAAATATAATATAATATATATATATATATAAAATCAAACAGATGAAATAGAGAATGTGGATTTCGTACGAGTGGTCGTCAAACCGTTAACCTTGGATCTTTTGATCACTGAGTGTGTTTCAAGGATCTACATCTCATATATATATATATATATATATATATATATATATATATATAATCAAATAGATGAAATAGAGAATGTGGAAAAATCCCCTTACGAACAATTCACACATCCACCATTTCATATATATATATAATCCACATATATATATATATATATATATATATATATATATATATATATATATATATATATATATATATATATATATATAGAGATATGTAAAATTTGAATTAATATGGTTTCGATCTTAATATTTTAGAAAAGTTAAAACATATAATAAAAATATACCAAAATTCATTTCGAAGAAATGAAAGTCAATTATCTTTGGATGGCCGTAGGTAAACAAAATTTAAATAGGGATTAAGTATTTTCTTTGTACAGTTAGTATGATAAGAAAGTGGTTATGTGTTTGGACAATGAGACCGGGTTTCCCAAATGGACTTTTGCGGCGAGGGAACAATTGTATTTAGAAATTTAAATGAATGTAATCTTTGTTTAGATATTAAGAAAGGAAAAAAAAAACCGATTGGCATGTAATTAGTTTTAGGAAATTTCTAATGGTAGGGAAAATTGGTGTTTGTTATCTGAAAGGTAGATGGGGATAAAATTGAGGAACTCGGATTGGTGAAGAAGGAAAAAGGAGGGGCTAGGTATGAAGAATGGGAGTTTAGCGAAATGTTAGAGGGTGGAAGAAGAGTCAGTTGTTAAATGATCGTTAAGTCGACTAGTGGTGATCTCTAAGAGTCTCCTGAAGTAGTAAGGCAGATAAGTGAATAGTTGTGAGTTTGTTGAAATAAGTGTCCTGACGGAAGCTCATCACGTAAAGCATTGTAAGTTATATTGTTCTACTTATATTCCAAGAGTCACCGTTGCATGCCGGAACGAGAAATAGATTCAGTTTATCGAGAGGAGAAAAGGCTAGCATTGTTTTTTGAAAGATACGTGCATCTGTAGGGGGTCATTAATGACAATAGGCTTGCAATAATTTGTTGCGAGATTGCTGACTACATTGGGGGCTGCTAAGAGTAAATTGTAGGCGACCAGAAACAAGAATTTGGACAACTCATCATCCGAGAGACAGTTTTATTTTTTTTGTAGAATTATTCATAACGCAAATTTCAACAAGTACTTTAGATAGTGGTAGGGTTATTTCAATAATCAGAATAGGAGATATTATTTTTAGAGGATATTTTGAGGGTGAATTTATTTCAATAGATGCTTTTGTACCATATATGTGTTTTATTCCGTTAATCTTTGACCTTATTTATCATATGTAAAGCAAAGGAGATATTGAAGCACGAGAATATAAAACCCTGAGATTAGAGCATTAAATAGTGTGATTAAATCATAAGTGCATCATTAAAATTAAATTTAATTAATTAGTTAATTATCTAATCAAGTGCTTTGAGCACACCGATCTTTGAATATCACATTAATATATATATATATATATATATATATATATATATATATATATATATATATATATATATATATATATAAGATGTAGATCTTTGAAACACACTCAGTGAACCAAAGATCCAAGGTTATTGGTTTAACGACCACTCGTACGAAATCAAATAGATGAAATAGAGAATGTGGAAAAATCCCCTTACAAAAATTCCCCTTGAAGAGGGCTTGTTAGATCATCTGCCAATATAATCAAGAAACTGGGAACTTTACAAATAACTGAAATCAATTTAAATAAAAGTAAATAGTTTAATAATTTTCCTCTAAACTATAAAAATCACTTAGTTTCTTTTAGTCATAATTCATTCATTTGTACTATTCTCAAATTTCATTCGCGTTCGTATTACGAACGCATAGACGGGACTATGCTTTACTCTGTTGCTGACGTCATGCGCCAATCGGACGAGCTTACGTAACTAGAATATCAGGGTGTGCATATTTCCGGGTCCCGGTGAATTCGTATCTATTTTAATCCCCCATCCTAATTACAGGCCAACTGGCAACTCTGGTGCGCAGATAATTTTTAGATAACCATTAACTACCGGTGAATTGGTAAGTTTCATTTTTTAAGTATTGTTGATAATCTAATATCGGTATTCCAGGTATTTAGCGCTGCACTCCTAGAAAATGGAAAAAATGGCACAGGAAGTAAAACCGATGATGAAACGAAACGCAAAAGAGAAAACTTAGATGATTGTTTTAATAGAAGTAAAATTAAAAAACGGTCACCAAGCAAAGCAGGCAACGAAAACAAGGAAGACATGGAAAATGTTATGATTACAATAATGAAAGAGCCAATTAATAAAAACGATGAAATGCTTCAGGAAATAAAACAAATAAGGAAAGAATAATAACAAACCAATAAAGAGTAAATGGATGTAAAAGCAGAGAATCAAAAACTGAAAAAAGAAGTAAAACAGCTACATGAAAAAATGGATCAACTGGAGAAATTTAGCACAAAGAAAAACTTGATCGTAACTGGGTTGAAAGTAGAAACAAATGATTATAAGAAATTAAAAGAAGAAATGGAGTTCATAGCCCAAGAGTTGCAAATACAAATAAAACTAAGAAGTGCAAAAAAAATAGGAGAAACAGTATCCGCAATATGAACAGAAGCCCTCACGGATAAAATTGAAATCCTAAACAAGAAACGTAAACTAAAACAGCATAAAGATCGTATATATATAAACAACGATTGGACATCCAAAGAAAAAGAAATACAAAAGGAAATAACTAAAATAGCAAAGGACGAAAGAAGCAAAGGTAAGCAAACGAAAATCGGCTACAAGAAATTAATAGTGAATGGCAAAATCTAGATATGGGACGAAGAGAGAGAACAGCTGATAGAAAATTCAAAAAACTAATAAACGAAGAACAGCGGCTGAAATATGATATTGACATGGCAAAAAAAGACTCGGAAATGCAAACGGTTAACGAAAACCAAATAACGCACACAAGATAAAGAAATAATCTCAATAAGAAGAAAAGAACAAAACCCATTAGAATGGGATCTTGGAATATTAGAACCATGCTGGCAGTAGGTAAGATGCAAGAAATAGCTCTTGAAATGAAAAAATACCAACTAGAAATCCTAGCCCTACAGGAAATACGATGGAAGAAAAAAGAAAAAATTGAGAAAAAAAACTTTAGCATGTATTATTCGGGAGAAAACAAACAGGGAACGAATGGTACGGCATTTATGGTGAACAAAAAAATGAGGGAAAAAGTGATACAATTCAAAGCAGTTAATGAAAAGATATGTTAGATAAGAAAATAAACAAGCCAACATCTCGATAGTCAATTGCTATGCACCCACCGAAGATGCAAACCAAGAAGATAAAGCAGAATTCTACGACATCCTGGAAGAAACCTGTGAAAATATTCCAAGGAATGACATATTAATAATATTGGGTGATTTTAATGCAAAGATCGGAAAGGAGGACTATAATCGTAATATAGCTGGCAAAGAAACCATTCATGAAACTACGAATAATAATGGAGGAGAAATCTGCAACCTAGCAGCAGTAACAAACACATATATAGTTAGTACTGGGAATAAACATAAAAAAGAACACAAAATAACATAAATGATACCAGGAAGAATGAATGGAAACCAAATAAATCATACTCTAATTTCGAAAAAGTGGACACAAATAGTACAAGACGTAAGGTCATATAGAGGGGCAAATGGAGGCACTGACCACATATTGTTGATAGCAAAACTTAAGATGAAAATAATCAAAGCAAATAATCATAAGGAAGGAAAAAGGAGGAAATGGAATATAGCCAATCTGAAAACGCAAGAAACAAAGCAACAATATACAGAACAACTGGAACAGAAATTGGGTCAGTACGAGCACATAGCAATAGAAGGAGAATGGAAAAACATAAAGAACAGTATAATAGAGACAGCAGAACAGATAATAGGATTCCAAAAAACAAAGAATCGAAAGAATGGTTTGATGAGGAATGTCACCAAAAAAGTCAACTGAAGCACCTCGCAAGAAACAAATGGCTACAAAGTGCCGAACAGGAACAACTGGACCAATATAGAAAAGAAAAACAAGAAGCATTGAAACTCTATAGAAGAAAGAACAACACATGGATCTCTGAACAAATGCAAGAATTAAAAGCGAATAATAAAGACAAGAAATTGTTCGAATAGATAAAACAACAATAGAGTACCAAAAAATCTGTCACAAAAATAAACAAAAAAGATTGGGAAAAACATTTCGCGGACCTATACAAAAACGACAATAAGGCATATTCAGAGGATGAGGATATAAGAGATAACAGAGATGAAGAGGAGGGCGCACCTACTTGTCAGGAATTCATGGAGGTATTAAAACAACTAAAAGTAAACAAAAAGCAAGGGCCAGATGAAATCAACAACGAACTGATCATCAACGGAGGAGAGGAGCTCACGAAGCGAATGCACAAGTTAATGGTTACAATTTGGAAGGACGAAAGCATGCCCATAGAATGAAAAAACGGACACATCGCACCAATCTTTAAGAAAGGAGATCCAACTAAGTGCTGCAACTACAGACCAATTATGCTACTAAATACAACGTATAAGATATTGACCACAATTAAGAAACCGACTAAATCATTACACAGAAAAAATTATAGGACCATACCAACAGGCATTTAGAAAAGAAAGATCAACAATAGATGCAATACACGTACTGACACAAACAATTGAAAAAAGCTATGAACATGACATAGAATTACACATACTATTCATCGACTTCTAACAGGCCTTCGACAGCATATACAAACAACAATTATTAAAATAAATGAAAAAAATGGAGATACCGGCAATTAATAAGACTATCTAGACTAGAATGACAATAAAAGACTCAACAGCAAAAGTTAAAACAAATGAGGGCGATACAAATGACATCAAAATAGAACTTGAAGTAATACAAGGAGACAGTCTGTCAACGACAAACGACACTATTTAATATCGCTCTAGAAGCAGTAATTACTGACACAGGGCTGAAAAAGACAATCATTCAAAGCTCAACACAGATCATACGATATGCAGATGACCTGGGACTGGTAGCACGAGATAAAAAAAAGACTAGAAGAGGCACTTTTAACCCTGGTAAGAGAAGCAGAGACGAGAGGATTAATAATCAATCAGAATAAAACAAAATATCTTATAAGCAAACGAGACAATGTAAACAGAATAACAGAAATAAAGATAGGTGAAAATACATTCCAGAGAGTAGATTGCTTCAAATACCTGGGGGCGATGGTGGACGGCAAAAACGGAAGGAGTATAGAGATAAACGAAAGAATTAAAGCAGGTAATAGAGTATATTGGAAACATCACCAATTACTCAAGGACAAAAACTTGAGCAAAAAAACAAAATCAAAAATATACACAGCAGCAATCAGATCAGTGATAGCCTATGGAGCAGAAGTAATGTGCCTTACGAAAAAAGACGAAGAAAAGTTAAGAATAATTGAGAAAAAAATTATGAGAAGAATACATGGCCCAGTAAAGACAGAAACACTAAAGCTGATGAACCATGAAATAATAAATATAAATAAAGGAGAAGATATATGGGCCTTTCCACGAACATACGCCTGTTTTGGATTATTTCAACAACGAATATTTTACTGTGCAACATAAGAAGTACGAAAGTAAATGGCGCTAATAATTATTCCAATAAACAACAATGCAATTTGCAATTTACTTTCGTTCTTCTTATTTTGCACAGTAAAATATTTGTTGTCGAACTAATCCAAAACAGGCGTATGTTCGTGGAATAGGGTATAGTAAAATTCATTAAAGCACAAAGGCTCAGATGGTTTGGGCACACACAAAGAAGAGGGGTAGAAGAACTGATCAGGAAGATAATGAACTGAAAACCAGTAAAAAATAGACCAAGAGCAAGACCAAAAATAAGATGGGAAGATCAACTGCTAGACGATATATCAAAGATGGAAATTGCAAACTGGAGAAAAAAGATTCAGGACCGGAGAGAGTGGAAGAAGATAGTAGAGAAGCCAAAAAAACATCACAATCTATGAACTACGACCTAAAGGAAAGGCCGACTAATTTACCGCGTGAAATGGATTAAAAGAGCTCATATTTGAGCGAACTATACTCTAACAAGAGTGAACGGTCCATATAATAATTCCAGGTATGTACCTGTATAAATTCCCCTTCTTGAAGTTGGTGTAAAAGGTATTCATCATTTATGTATTGTCTTTTGGAAGGATTACTAGAGAAAATCCAAATAAATTTTGAAAAAATGGCTGAAATCGCTGAAATTCTTGTAACAGATTTCGTAATGAGTGAACATGGGTGTAAGTTATTGGTGGTAAATGATTTTAAATTTCACTTAAAGAAAGTGCTAAAAAGTGGAAAGAATTTATGGTACTGTTCTGCATCTGGTTGCCAGGCAACCTGTTATACCGACGGTTAGTTTTTTTTTAATATTTTGAGTAGTAACTATGTTGGTTATCAACAATTTGATGTCAAAAATGCACATTTTGCCATTTTTTGTCTACCAGTAAGAAGAAAAACATTCAAAACAAAATTTAAGATAACCGCATTACAGAGCATGTAAAACAATTTAAACAAGGTTTTATAAATTTCGCTATACTTAGTTGTTGCTTATAAAACTATAAATTAGGTCAGTTTAACGTTAATATAACTTATGTAAAAATACAACTTATATCTCGATATTACGTGAAATAGCTCAAAGCAATGAGTAAAAATACACGGTTTTTATGACACTCAGTGTAACTACGTAACAATTGTTTTAGTTTCTATATGGACGGAATAACAAAATTTATGTAAATCTGACCCATTTTTTCTCAATTTAATTATTTATTGACAAATTAAATGAAAAATAGCCGATTTTAAGAATTTTCGTCTATAAGTTACAATATTTTACCAAAAAAACTGAAAAAAGAACCGGTTAGTTTATTGAAATAGCGTTAAAATGAGTTGAAGTAAAATAGAATTGGAGCTTTGTTTATCAATAAACATTAATGAAAAGTATACATTTGCGATAGGCTCTGTGTTGGCTTAATCCGTTACTATTCAAATTTATTTCTTACGTTTTAAGCTAACTACCTGAGGTACCCCTAAACCCTAAAAATGTCATCAAAACGACGATTTTGAAGCTCTTCCGACTGGATTAAAGAAGCTATTATCGATTCAAACGAAAGTTGTGTATTTTTAATTCTAAATTTCAACTATATAATTAAAAATAAAGGGTGTCAGTTGATAATTTAAAGTTGCTACACCCACCGCTTTCGCAGGCAGAATAAGAACCCTGCTATTGCATAAGTATATAGATTTTGAAAAACCATTAAAAAAGCATTCCAAAGTTTTTTCGATATGCCGTCTAGTTCTCGAGATATTTGACAATCGCCTTTCTGGACAGAGCCCTTAAATAATGTAAATATCCTTATTCAAGCTAGACATAAGCCGAGTGAGAGAGCTGACCGTGAAATTCATTTGCGATGTTTCCAAATTTACCGGATCTCGGGTTGTCTGCAAAATATATATTTAGCATATACACAACGGATCGCGCGCGCTGCCCTCTACAGCGGATTTAGTGGAACCACTGCAATATAAAATTTACCAAAAGGGGTGCAAAATGAGGTCCAGACAAAAATCGATTTCCTTGTACCCCAACCATTGTTACATAGAGATGTCACTATATACACGTGAATACAAGGTGAGATCCAAAATCGGATCTCGCCTTGCAAAACGGATCTTATCTTGTATAGCTTATGATACAAACGGATCTCACCTTGATATGAAGACATATATATATATATATACAGGGTGAGTTTTTAGTGCGGGATCGGTCGATAATTCCATTACGGTATAGAATATCGAAAAAAGTTATTTAGAAAAAATGTAGGCAATGATATTCTCCACGCTTGGAAAATATGTCCATTTCTACAGGGTGATCAATAACAGCGTGGTATATCAAATATATAATTTTTTAAATGGGACACCCTATATATTTTTTCATATTTATATTCCCCTCATAATTTTTGTTCATATAATATAGGGTTTTGGATTACTATACAGAGTATTTAACAAGTTATGACCATTTCTATTTCGAAATCCCTATGAGATTAACACCCTGTATATAAAGAAGTAATTCATAGACAATAATTTGTTTTATGTAGTAAGATAAGTAATATACTGTAGTTTTTAAATTAAGTCCAATTGAAATCATTGACGAATGTTTGTATACAGGGTGAACTACAAAACCAAATTACGATTTTCTCTATTTTTTTTAATGGATCACCCTATATTTTATTTTTCAAAAATATTGTATTTATTATACTCTTTCATTTTTATATAGCATTCCCTATATCTAAACTTATTACTTTCGGAGATATTTTTAGTTTTCTTCAACTTTCGGGAATACATTCAATTTTTCTAGTAGAAATAAGTTGGTATTGAATGATAATTAAACAAAATTATTTTTATTCAATAAATAACTAACACAAAATATAAACCATAGCAATATGCAATGAATGTATCATTAAATGTGGTATTAAGGAATTATCATATTTCCATAATATACAAGAATCATACAATTCCTACAAAAAAAATATAGGTATCTTGTGTATAATAAAATTACAAGATTATTTTTATTTAATAAACAACTCACACAAAACATAAATCAAAACAATATACAACTAATTTAATAGTTTTTAGATTATTATATCAACAGCATTTTAAGCCAAGAAGTTTTTAGTAACACATTCCTAATTGCATTTTGTGACCCGCTGTTATTAATAATATAATTTTCATATTAAATTTCATTAGTATGCATCAAGAAATCCCTACTTTGTTAACACTCAAACTAGGTGATCTATAAATGTTTAAGGTGATATTGTTACAGATTATATGATTGGTCCACATTTTTTGACGGTTGAGGTTTTTATACGACGGTGCTCCAGTTCTTCCAAAATTGATTTTTTTCAAGTGGGGCTATATAAAAAACCTTGTATACCAGAAGCATCCAACAACGCTTGATGATATGAAAAATAGAATAAAAGAGGCTTTTAATAATATTGACTTACAAAAATGTTAGAAATGTGGCTCGGTCATTTGAATATCGGTTACAAAATTGCATAGTCGTTGAAAGTGGTCATTTTCAACATTTATTTTAGACTTGTATCCTTAACATCACATTAATTGGTACATTCATTAAATTTTGTTATGGTTTATTATTTTTTTGTTAGTTATTTATTTAATGAAAATATTTGTTATATTATTACGTAATACTTATTTGTTATGTAAGTTATTTATATTTATAAGATTTGAATGTATTCCCGGCAAATCAAGAAAACTAAAAATATCTCAGAAACTAATAAGTTTAGGTATAGGAGATGCTATATAAAAATGAAAGAGTATCGTAAATACAGTATTTAAAAAAAATAAAATATAGGGTGATCTATTTAAAAAAAATTGAGAAAATCGTAATTTTGTTTTGTAGTTTAAAAGTGCTCATAAAAATAAATGTCCTACTAAAACATTCTTGGCTTAGAATGCTGTTGATATACCAATCTAAAAACTGTTACATCAGTTGTATATTGTTTTGATTTATGTTTCATATAAGTTATTTATTGAATAAAAATAATCTTGTTATAATATTATATACAATACAAAGTTTTTTTTGTAGGAATTTTACGATTCTTGTCTATTAGGGATATATGATAATTTCTTAATATCACATTTATTAGTATATTCACTGCATATTGCTATGGTTTATATTTCGTGTTAGTTATTTATCTACTAAAAATAATTTTGTTTAATTATCACTCAATACTAACTTATTTCTACTAGAAAAATTGAACGTAGTCCCGAAATTTGAAGAAAACTAAAAATATCTCGGAAAATAATCAGTTTATATATAGGGAATGCTATATAAAAATGAAAGAGTATATTAAATACAATAATGTTGAAAAATAAAATATAGGGTGATCCATTTAAAAAAATAGAGAAAATCGTAATTTGGTTTTGTAGTTCACCCTGTATACAAATATTCGTCAATGATGTGAATTGCACTTAATTTAAAAACTACAGTATATTGTTTATCTTATTACATAAAACAAATTATTGTCTACAAATTACTTCTTTATATACAGGGTGTTAATCTCATAGTGATTTCGAAATAAAAATGGTCATAACTTGTTAAATACTCTGTATAGTAATGCAAAACCATATATTATATGAAAAAGAATTATGAGGGGAATATAAATATGAAAAAATATATAGGGTGTCCTATTTAAAAAATTATATGTTTGATATACCACGCAGTTACTGATCACCCTGTAGAAATGGACATATTTTCCAAGAGTGGAGAATATCATTGCCTACATTTTTTTTAAATAACTTTTCTCGATATTTTATATATCGACCGATCCCGCACTAAAAACTCACCCTGTATATATATATATATATATATATATATATATATATATATATATTTGTTTAACCGCTTATACAGTCCCAAAACGTCATACTTCACCGCCTATTCAGTCCAAAAGTGACGTTGTCAGACCCGGCTTCGGGTCTGACAACGTTTACTTATAGTACTGGATTCTAGGGGTGTAGGGGGTGCAGGGGGTGAATTTTTAGCTGGGCCTGAAAAATCGGTAATACATCATATTATATACAGATTTAGTTCACCGTTCGGCAGATTCGAGGGCGCTTCGGTCGCGCTCAACTAGCTGTATATATTTCGCATAGTTAACATACGCCTAGAAGCCCTACACCTGGCAACACTGTATGGTGTATAAATAAACCAAGAATATATATTCACAGGGCTCATACAGTCCCGATACACTAAAACGACCTAAAACTTATTTGATCCAAAATTATAACAAATTTTGAGGATTATGAGGCATTTAAATATATATTGGTTGATTGGGTATATACCTACAGTTCTGATACAGACCCGATATGCTAAAACTGCCTACTAACTACCGTTTTTTTTTATTATTTCGCGCTGGTAACAATGATAGATTTGTGTTGAATTATTCCCCAAAAAGAAAACAAAGTTTTGTTTATCCAAAATGCGATATTTTATTTCAGAAAATTGAAAGAAACATGAAATATTGTAAAAGTAATTTTTACAGATTTTTCTTTGAGATACTCAAACCACATTCACAAACATGCAATATTGTCGTTTAATAAAAAAAACTAAAATTGTTGTTAACTAAAAAATTAAAAGTAAAAATTAGACTTCAAACTTATATGAGTTTAAATTTATTTGTAAAAGAGAGCTTACATAAAGGGTAACATAATCTATTTTGCGATTAAGCAGGCGACATTTGTGGATATCATAAATGCATAAAGAATTGCATTTACTTTCGACGAACGAAACTTGTTCATTTTTTAAATAATATACTGTTAGTTTTGATAGTTCGTTAGTTTAAATCAGCGAAATTTTATATAATATAGTCTTTTTACTACAAAAGCAAGATTACGTAGGTCAAACTTTCTGACGTAACAGCACTGTCAAACATTAGAATGTAAGTTTTCATCATGGCCACGTTTATGTCATTACTTGTCAGATTTTTTTGTTTACTATAAAAATAATATCTATGGTTATTTATTCATATTAATGATGTCAATTTGTTTTTCATTACTTGCCGAAATAAATTATTTACCAACAATATTACCACAGTGTAGGTATAATCATTAAAATAGATTATTTAATATTTTTAAAACTAAGTACTGCAAACGCTAAAATTCAGGGTCTAGGACGTTTTATCGCCGCCGTTTCGATGCCGCCAGTTCGATGCCGATGCCGGCCGATTCATCGCCAGTCAATTAATCGCTATCTGATATATTTTCGAATTTTCGGCAGTTACAATTATTATTTATTTTTAGTATTAATTAGGAATTCTAGGAAATGCGAGATATGACGGCGATGAAATGGACTGGCGATGAACCGGCGGCATCGAAACGGCAGCATCGAAACGGCGGCGATGAAACGTCCCATTCCGAAAATTCATAAGAAAACTTTCAGATCTTTAAATCTAATAATAAACTTATTTCTAATAAAGCTAATCTGAGAAATCTAAACTCTTTAACTTACATCTCTGCAGTTAATGGTAAAAGGGAATCCCATTATTTCGTTCTTGTTTAAAAATAATCTATTAAAGAAGCATTTTTGATTTTGCAAAATGTTTCTCAATACGAACACAAACACAATAGTATAGGTACACAACAATAATTGCAATAGTTTTTAAATTAAGGTATATTTTAATATGTAGGTATTTATAAAAACAGTACCTACAGTGTAAAGCTATATTTTGAATCAAATTGTGTACGAAATGAAGTAAAAATGTAGCAACACAGAACTGTTACATCAGTACGATTACAGCGTTACAGCGTACGATTGTCTGATATATTTAAATAAAATTATTATTTTCTGGAGTATTTAACTTAAAGGAATGTTTCATAAAATTTATATTATTAATAATAAAATATATTTTTGGTTATTTAATTAATATAATTCTAAAATTCTCAATGTACTCGCGATTACGTTTTTCCTATAGGGCTTTTCATCGATTGTCATTTGTTTCGAGCTTCCGTCATATGTTGTATAATCTGTGTATAATATTAATATACCCGGATTATACAACATATGACAGAAGCTCGAAACAAATGACTGTGAATTAAAAGCCCTATTATAATACCATTTGGACACTTTTGCAAGATCGGTCAGTTCGGTCAGCTAAAGAAATGTCAATTTTAAAGTTGATTTAATACAAATATTTCGGCGTACTATTAATATATTTCGGCAAGAAATGAAAACCGATTGACATCATTAATAGGAAAAAAGAATTAGATATATTATTTGTACAGTAAACAAAAACAAAGAAAATATCTGACAGGTAATGGCATTAACGTGGCCATGACGAAAAGTCACATTCTAATGATTTGTCAGTGCTCTGACGTCAGAAATTTTGACCTACGTAACCTTGCTTTTGTAATAAAAAGACTATACCTACCTTTAGCCCAGTCGGGATAGCAGTCGACCTTGCATGCCAAGCTGTCCCAAATTAAATTTTTCTAATCTTTAAGGAGGATAAATAGTAGTGTAAATTTAAAATCTCGACTGAATTCCGCTGCAGCGTTAGCCGCCATCTTGATTTTAAACGAGAACCGTTTTTGCTCAATATCTCCGCCATTTTCAACTTTTCGACAAAACGTGTAAGTACTAAAATTCGATTTTCGATAATTTATTTTATTTTAATTTTTTTCGTGCGGTCGATATTTTCCGAGTTATGGGGGAAAATACTGAGCATAATTATTGAATTATTTCGTTTATTATTAGTTTTACGACAAAAATGTACCTATATAAAAATAAAAGTGAATTAAATTTTATACAATTTTGATTTGATCCATTTTTTTCATAAAATCAATATTTAACGTAGTACGTATGCGGTAAAGGCGCGAGCGTAAGACCTGATTGGTTTTATAGCAAATGTTTTTGTTCCATATCTCCGCCATTTTCAACTTTTCGACAAAAATTGTAAGGACTGAATTTGTTACAAAAGCGAGTTACTACAATTTTTCGAGAGAACCAGAGAACCTACGAAGGCTCGTTCTCTGGCTAGAGAGACCAGAGAACCTACGAAGGGGAAGGGGTGGGGAAATTTCCCAAACAGGGTCCAAAATTAAAAAAAAAATGTTAGAACAAAAATATATTTAATTGACAAAAAACTTAATGGAAGTTTCAAAAACTGTATAAAATATAATTCTCTTTATTTTTGTTTACGTACAATCATGTCCTTAAATTAATAATACACGAGACAGTTATTCAATAATTATGCTTCCCCTCCGCTTTCACTATTTTACCCCTAAACTCGAAAAATAGTGATCGCATAAAAAAATGTGCAAAAGAAATTGTAGGAGATTGCATTTCCAACAATTATATTCCTACCATTTTTTCAAAAAGTTGAAAATGGCGGAGATATTAAGCAACAACGCTTCAACCACACCAAAAAAATTGTTAATAAAAATTGTAGGAAATCATATGTGGAACAATTTCAGTTCCGGCCGTTGTTATAGAAAAGTTAAAAATGGCGTAGATGCTGAACAAAAACCATTGCTATAAAATGAATCAGGTCTTACGCTCGCGCTTTTACTGACTACGTACTACCTTAAATATTGATTTTAGCAAAAAGGTGAAAGAAATCAAAATTGTATAAAATTTAATTCTCTTTATTTTTTATCGGTACATTTTTGTCGTAAATCTAATAATAAACGAATTATGAAATTCAATAATTATGTTATAACTCTCATTATTTTCCCCCATAACTCGGAAAATATCGACCGCACGAAAAAAATTATAATAAAAGAAATTATATAAAATCGAATTTTCAACCATTTCATTTCTTACACTTTTTGCCGAGAAGTTGAAAATGGCGGAGATATTGAGCAAAAACGGTCCTCGTTTAAAATCAAGTTGGCGGCTACTCAACGGCGGAATTCAGTCGAGATTTTAAATTTACACTACTATTGACCATTCCTAAATTTTAGAAAAATAAAATTTGCAGCTCGGCATGCAAGGTTATAGGCCTTTTAGTCGTCTAACCCGACTGGACTACTTTGTATAATTTAAGTATAGTAAATAATGAATCCCAAGGTCATGTTACTTTATGGAAACAAATTTATTAACTTCTAAAAATCCAATAATTGTGACCACGTAGGGATTGGTATATGGTTTAACATGTTCGACCGACGCCACGAGTCCCGATTGTCTGGCAACACCGCTGGGTCTGGTTACGATGGTCGGATATTATCAAGTAGTATATATGGGCTCGAGAAGGTGGTAAAATGAATTGGGTTTAAAAACTGTTATTCGGTATGCAACTTTTTATGTATGTTATGTTTTTATGTATGTTTTCCCCTCTAAGCATGCTTAAGAAGTTATATTTTCGAACTGCTTATTTCCTGTTTATATACACACCTAAATCATTTGGATTAAGTGGGTCTTAGGTAGCCTGAATAATATAGCGGGACTGAAAACGTGGCCGGATAAATATATATATATATATATATATAAAATAGATGAAATAGAGAATGTGGAAAAATCCCCTTACGAACAATTCACACATCCACCATTTCGGGCTGGGAAAAATTTTTCGAATAGAATCAAAGATCCAAACACCAGTTCTTAGAAATGTGTTTCGCCCTCTTCAACCTCTCTGGGCTCGTCGGTAAAGACAAGAGGTTGAATATCTTTAGACACATTCTAATCAAAAAACAACATTCGAGACCTAGACATAGAAGGTGCGTAATATAATAATGTATATATACATATATATATATATATATATATATATATATATATATATATATATATATATATATATATATATATATATATATATATATATGTATATATATATACATCCTACTATCAATTTGGCATCGATACATTATGCATTTACCATCGATTTGGCATCGTCTTGCAAAGTGGCATCTGTATATCGATGCCACTTTACACTACCTTAATAACTTTATTCCTGTACTTGCTACCAGAAGTCTAATCAGCTCGGTAGTTAGAGATTTGATTCCTTGATGTTACTTTAATATATCAGCTTTCCTTGTTTACCTCTTACTAAGTTATATAAGTTTATTCCATAAAATGTTTGAGTCCAAAATGATCGTACAGTGAAAATATTATATACATTTAGTTCAGTGTTTTACCGTTTTGTCGCTGCCGTTATATACATGAAAACGTATATCCCACTTTCATTATCAATCATTTTGGCATCAGAAATTTGGCATCACTGTTGAATACAATATTATTCACAACGAAAAATAGACAATTTGAGAATGTATATATTATTTTCATAAAGAAATCAGTCTGGCATCATGTTTTATTGTTTTCACCCAATTTTGAAAAAATGTGAAAACTTTGTATTATCCACGTCCGTCTGTCCGTCTGTCTGTAACCACAACTCCTCCGCCAATATACCAGCTAGAATGACAAATGAGGTATCAAATGAAAGCTGATAATCCAAGGATGGTACTAAAGGTGAGATATTTGACCTTGGCGGTCTGTCCGTCGGTCTTTACGACCGCGAATATAACTCCTCCATCATTATACCAGGTAGAATGACAAATGAGGTGTCAAATGAAAGCATATAATCCAAGGATGGTACTAACGGTGAGATATTTGACCTAGGCTGTCTTTCTGTCTGTCCCTCCGACCGCAAATATAACTCCTCCGTCATTATACCAGGTAGAATGACAAATGAGGTGTCAAAAGAAAGCTTATAATACAAGGATGGTACTAAAGGTGAGATATTTGACTTAGGCGGTCTGTGACTCGGTCCCTCCGACCGCGAATATAACTTATCCGTCATTATACCAGGTAGAATGACAAATGAGGTGTCAAATGAAAGCTGATAATCCTAGGATGGTACTAAAGGTGAGATATTTGACCTAGGCTGTCTTTCCGTCGGTCCCTCCGACCGCGAATATAACTCCTCCGTCATTATACCAGGTAGAATGACAAATGAGGTGTCAAAAGAAAGCTTATAATACAAGGATGGTACTAAAGGTGAGATATTTAACTTAGGCGATCTGTGCGCCGGTCCCTCCGACCGCCAATATAACTCCTTCATCATTATACCAGGTAGAATGACAAATGAGGTGTCAAATGAAAGCTTATATTCCAAGGATGGTAATAAAGGTGAGATATTTGACCTAGGCTGTCTTTCCGACGGTCCGTACGACCGGGAATATAACTCCTCCGTCATTATACCATGTAGAATGAGAAATGAGGTGTCAAATGAAGGCTGATATTCCAAGGATGGTACTAAAGGTGAGATATTTGACCTACATGGTCTGTCCGTCGGTCCGTCCGACCGCGAGTATAACTCCTCAATCATTATACCAGGTAGAATGATAAATGAGGTGTCAAATGAAAGCTTATAATCCAAGGATGGTACTAAAGGTGAGATATTTGGCCTAGGCAATCTTTCTGTCGGTCCGTACGACCGCGAATATAACTTCTCCGTCATTATACCAGGTAGAATGACAAATGAGGTGTCAAATGAAAGCTTATATTCCAAGGATGGTACTAAAGGTGAGATATTTGACCCAGGCTGTCTTTCCGTCGGTCCGTACGACCGCGCATATAACCCCTCCGTCGTTATACCAGGTAGAATGACAAATGAGGTGTCAAATGAAAGCTGATAATCCAATGATAGTACTACAGGTGAGCGATTTGACCTAGGCTGTCTTTCCGCCGGTCCGTACGACCGCGACTATAACTTCTGCGTCTTTATACCAAGTAGAATGACAAATGAGGTGTCAAATGAAAGCTGATAATCCAATGATGGTACTACAGGTGAGCGATTTGACCTAAGCTGTCTTTCCGCCGGTCCGTACGACCGCGACTATAACTTCTGCGTCTTTATACCAAGTAGAATGATAAATAAGGTGTCAAATGAAAGCTTATAATCCAAGGATGGTACTAAAAGTGAGATATTTGGCCTAGACAATCTTTCTGTCGGTCCGTACGACCGCGAATATAACTTCTCCGTCATTATACCAGGTAGAATGACAAATAAGGTGTCAAATGTAAGCTGGTAATACAAGGATGGTACTAAAGGTGAGATATTTGACCTAGGCGGTCTGTCGGTGGGTCCGTCCGACCGCGAATGTAACTCCTCTATCATTATACCAGCTATAATAATAAATGAGGTGTCAAATGAAAGCTTATAATCCAAGGATGGTACTAAAGGTGAGGTATTTGAGCTGGGTACTCTTTCTGTCGGTCCGTACGACCGCCAATATAACTCCTCCGCCATTATACCGGGTAGAATGACAAATGAGGTGTCAAATAAAAGCTTGTGGGTGAAAACCTAGGACTTACGAAGTCCAATTTAAAAATAGGGCATATCAGAGATATGCCTTAGACATCATAGAAGACAATGACACAGAAAAATCAAACAAGCAATATGTCAAAAAGGCCTTAGTTATGTATCTTCGGTCTTGTTGGTCCAATCGTGATGTATAGCACCTCAAATGATAGGATTTGACAAACAGAATACAATGAGAGAAAAATCAAATACAACCTCATGTCAAAAGGGCCTTAGTCGCGTATCTTCGGTCCTATAAGACCAATCGTGATGTACGGCATCTCAAATAATAGGACTTGACAAATAAAATACAATGACACAGAAAAATCAAATACAGCAACAAGTCAAAAGGGCCCTAGTTATGTATATCTAGTCCTATTGGTCCAATTGTGACGTACAGCAGCTCAAATGGTAGGGTTTAATGAACAGAATACAATGACACAGAAAAATCAAATACAGCAATATGTCAAAAGGGCCTTATTTACGTATCTTCGCTCCTATTGGTCCAATCGTGGCGTACAGCACCTAAAATAACTGGATTTGACTAATATAATACAATGACGTATGAAAATCAATTACAGCATCATGTCAAAAGGGCCTTAGTCTTGTATCTACGGTTCTATTGGTTCAATCGTGACGTACAGCGTCTGAAATGATGGGATTTAACTGGCAGAATAAGATGGTGTAGACAAATGAAAATGACGGCATGTAATAACACTTTAAAATTGTAGAAATAAAATGGATTAACACACATGGTATGACATATTAGGTGAGAGTATTTAACAAATAGAATACGATTACATACGTCCAGGTTTTGACAAGCGACTTCTCTACATATGATAAACGCGAAAGGGCCCCAACGTTCACTGCTCGACATAGGCCTCCCGTTCACTGCATATACCCACTGCTTTCTGACGCTGTGACTTGAGAGGATAGGATTTAACGAATAGAACGACAAAGAAGACTAAACAAGGCAGCTCACGGGAAAAACACAACTGTCCGTTTTATACTCTACAGGGAAGCATCAAATATTCAACGTAAGAATATATTAGAGTATAACGGTATGATAAATATTTTTCTTCTTTTTTTCATTTAGTGCATTCCGTACGTTTTTTAAACATAATCAGAAGAAGTTGTTGAATTTCTGAAGTCTAAAAGAATTTCTTAACAAACCTTTTTTTAATTGTGTTATGGATTATTTTTAAGAATGTGTTTAAAAGGCAGTTCGCAGGCTTATTGTTCAATGGTTTATCACTTTCAAGCGCCTGTCTTTTTTGTAGGACTATTAATTGTTACTTGTGATTTCAACCATTCTAGCGGGGCAATGCCTTTTCTATAACTGAAATGAATATTGTTATCCATTTAATTTTTTTCCTCAATTAATTAAATGCCTCCTACTGGTGTTTGGTCTAAGCTTACCGCTTTTCCCCATTTAAGCTAAACTGCTCGTCAAAAGTTAGGGATATAGAAAATTATGCTCATTTTCATAACTAATTTTTTCGAGAACAGATTAACGGATTCCACTATTTTTTTTAATATTTTAGATTTTTCTTTAGTATTTACACAGTTGTGCAAAGGTTTACACAAACTTCTTGTTTGTACTTATACCGAGTGGTAGGTATAAGTACAGAAAAGAAGTTTGAGTAAACCTCTTGATAGGTATTAGTTACGTATCTTCACTCCCATTGGTCCCAACGTGTCGTACGGCGGCTCAAATCATTGGAATCAGCCAACAGAATACAATGACTAGGGAGCGGATTTATATGCGATCAATTTTGATGAAATATTCGCATATACATGCGGTAAAAAATTACGAAATATGCGTAAGATATGCACAAAAATTCAAAAAATGCGCATTTCGGGAAACCACAAATTTTCTGTCTTATTTAGTAATCTTATTTATTATTTTTCAAATAAAATCATTTTTTATATATGCAATTTATTCACAGTTTTTTCAAAAACTGCTACCAATAGTTACCTATTTAAAATAAAACAACAATATCACTATAAATATATCTTCGATTATAATTCACTACAATGTGTTTTTCCAAATTCTTTACGAGGAAACATATTCTTTGATCAGACAAAATATTTTTATAACTTGAAAAACACCTTTCAACATCGATAATTGGTGCGTATTTAAAATAACTTGTTAATTTCCGTTAGAAAATCGTAAAACTTTGGCTAAAGGTGTAAATTCTCTTAACAATAGAGGATTTAAAAAATCACCAGAATTATAGGTAGGTACCTACCCTAATAGCACAAGGACGTCCAATGGACGTCCTTCACGGACTTTAGGGACGTCCATTGGACGTCCGTTTTCGTCCGAGGAACGTCCTTTATACGTCCTATTTTGGTCCAAATGTCGCGCTACCGAACGTCCATTGGACGTCCATCTAATGTCCGAGGGGACGTATATTGGATCTTAATCGGACGTAAATTGGACCTTAATCGGACGTCCTAGGGGACGTAAATTGGACCCTAATCGGACGTAAATTGGACCTTAATCGGACGTAAATTGAACCTTAATCGGACGTAAATTGGACCTTAATCGGACGTAAATTGAACCTTAATCAGACGTAAATTGGACTTTAATCGGACGTAAATTGGACCTTAATCGGACGTAAATGGGACCTTAATTGGACGTAAATTGGACCTTAATCGGAGTAAATTGGATCTTAATCGGACGTCTTAGGAGACGTGAATTGGACGTTAACAGGACGTCCAATTTTGGTCCAAATTCCACGTTGCCAAACGCCCAATGGAGGTCCACCTAACGTCCTAATGGAGGTTCGGTGGACGTCAATTGGGCCTTCATAGGACGTCCCAGTTTGGTCCAATGTATTGCTGCCGATCATCCATCTAACGTCCTGGGCGGACGTTCGGTGGACGTCTAGAGACGATATTTATACCTGTGGAGAATGTATTGTGGGAAATAAAAAATATATTTTTTAAGAATCTTATATTACATCTTATATTAATTTACAATTATTGGATATTAGAATATTTACATTAAATTATAATTACATTTCTCCAAGAAATTAACGCACCACCTTAAAAATGGGCCATTTTTGATGTCTCGAATTTCCTAAAGCCATTGTCCCATCTAAGTGATTTTTTTAATAATATTATAGCCTAGGCTATATGGGCTACCTCCATAAGCTTGTCATGCACGGGGAGCTATACTGTAATAATATATCACATCGCTGAGGGAACTCTACATTACAGATACTTTTCGAATCAAAACTTTTATTCTCTTAATATTATTACTTAAAAAATATATACTACATTCGTCTCGCTAAACTCGAAAAATAACTTATAAACCATAAAAATCTCCAAAAATATAAATGACATAAATAAGAATTGGCACAATTATTATTATGGTTTTAAGTTGATTTTTCGGATTTAACTACAATATTATGCAAAAAATTATGTTATATAGCAGATTTAAAATGGGTTTATCTCAAAAACAGTTATATTAAGTTTAGCGAGATGATTGTAGTACACTTTTTTTAAGTAAAAATATTAAGAGAATAAAAGTAGACTGGTACGCAGTCTGATTTTTGCATAAGAGTTTAATGAAATGGTAACAAATCAATTGGAAGTTCTGTCCCACAAAATACATGGAACGTTTTCGGTAGTCTGATGTTCCAAGTTTTTAACCTGTTCCACAAATAAAACTTCCCCGGTTCCAGTATTCCCGTACATCAAAGTTTGTCCGACTAGACACCGTGAAGCTATTAACAAATTTTCAGCTTGCTGTTAATCAACTTTTTTTATTACGCGGGATCCAGGTCTATAAATGAATACAATAAATAAGTAGGTAGGTACATATTATACACTTATTTATACGAGTACAATTAATAGTAGAGCTGGTTTTTGGGATGTTACAAGCAGCATTTGCATTTCCACAGAGATACTTATGACAGAAATAATAAAATAGAGAGACGGACTATTATTATAATAATTTACAATAGGACCCGACGGCAGACGCTATAGGGACAGGTAAAATTTATGACTGAACAATGCACCGAGCATCGATACAAGCAATATGTACCGGTCGAAGGTTTTTTTTATTGTGCCAAATGGACGTATATAGTACCTACCTTTAAAAATCGAATACACAAATTAAAAGATATTTAACAACCATAAAGATTTGTCAAACTCTATCACCGACTTCATGAAAACAAGTATTACTACATTCTTTGATGGTTTTTGCTGTAAATTTTAAAGGATTGACATGAAATTTGGCATACGCATAGCTAACATGCCAAAGAAAAAAAGTGATATTGTGCCAATGTGTGCTATTGCCCTGGGGTGAGTTTCACTCTTTCTCTGGGGTGAAAAACGTTCAAAATAAGTCCGGACTTCGATAAACTGATTAATATTAAGCAACCTTTATTCCATACTTACAAAGTATGTGTACTTACAAATTAGTATGTGAATTTGGGGGGTGAGTTTCACCCCGAGGAGGGGTGATATACAAAATATAGATAGATACACAAAAGATATACAAAAATGTTTCAAAACATCGAAAAAATGTGGTAAAATGCAAATATACATATCATATTATGATAAAATTGCGATTTTGGCGATTTGCCTTTTTGGATAGAATGATGATGATGTTGATTAGGATAAAACTGCGAAGAATTTTTTTATCGAAATATAGTAAAAAATATGAAAAATATACCAAAAAGCTTGAAAAAATATGTAAGTATGTAAGGAAAAACATAAATAATTAAATAAACTTTTGACAACACAACACAAAAGTTTGAAACACTCACTATTTGGATTGGTTGTCCTGGCTTGTGATTTTCTTCTTTGCAGATGACGCTCACGGATCGATGTCAATGTCCAACGGACGTCCGAGCACGGACGTCCAATGGACGTCCAAAGGACGTTCATATTTATTCAACACGTAAGTACGTCCAACGTCGGACGTCCGAAGGACGTTCATTTATAGTCCATCCGAACTAGGACTAAAACTGGACCTATTTTGGGCACACGTACGCTCAACTTCAAAAAGATGCTCTCAATATTCATCTGTAGTAAGGATACATGGATAAAAATTATATTTTTGCTTATTAGAATTAACCACCAAACTTCTATCATCTTGGTAACGGGAATAATAAAACATTATAAAGTCCACTTTACATCAACAATAATTGAACAAGAAATTGACAAGTTATTCAAGGTCAAATTTGGCTTATACAAAACACAATTCTACTTCCAATTTTGCCGTGAATAAACAGAAAATAAAGAAATTTGACAAAATAAAACATATCCAATTGTTCTATTTCATCAAATTCCTTCATTTTCTTTTACAAATCATACATTTTGTACTCGTCAAATTTGGCCTTGAATAACTTAGTCAATTTCTTGTTCAATTTATTGTTGATGTAGAGTGGACATAACGAATAATTTACCGATCAGATTTTCACACTTTACATAAAAACAAAAACATGTATTAGATATTAAACTACATATACAGTTTTGAATTAAATATGATTTATAATCTTTTCCATTTAAACTATTTTATTAACATAATTAAGTTAATATTTTATTAAATAATTTTGCTGTTTAATCCCCTTATTGGTAGAATATGTCCAATATGGACGATTGGAAAAGGTCCGTATTTCGTCCGAGTACGGACGTCCAAAGGACGTTCATATTTATTCCACCCGAAGGACGTCCAACACCGGACGTCCGAAGGACGTACATATTTAGTCCACCTGAAGGACGTCCAACGCCGGACGTCCAAAGGACGTACATATTTAGTCCACCTGAAGGACGTCCAACGCCGGACGTCCAAAGGACGTACATATTTAGTACACCCGAAGTACGTCCAGCGTCGGACGTCCAAAGGACGTCCGTTTATGGTCCATGGACGTTAGGACCAAAAATTGACCTATTTTGGACGTCCAAAGGACGTCGTGTGCTATTAGGGTATTAAATATAACAAAAGTATATAAAATTCGGATTTCCGGGTAAAACATCCTTCGTCATTTTAACATCCTACAATCATTTCATAACGGCGGCGTATTATCCTATAAGTACTTTGTGTAGAGATCGTTTATTTTCTAAGAAAAAATGAAAGAGGGTTAATGAGCTGTCTCTCTTGGTTCTCGAATTAATACAGACCACAGCCTGTGCGTGGAAATATTTTGTCGAATTAAAAAATTTAAATTTTGTTTTGGACTAATGAAATAAAACATTTTAGTAGTTCCAAAATGACACAAAATCTAGGCATCGGATAAAAAAGTTTATTTGAAGAAAGTGTATTTTTTTGTTCTTCTTAATGGCGGTACAGGCTCGTTTTTTTAATATTGTATTTAATTACAGAATAATTTTCAAATATTACCTAATATATTTTTCAAATTGGGCTCTGTACCGCCATTCTTTATTATATTACGGATACGTGTGCCAAATATCTTGAAAAAATATTCAAAATTACAGCCGCAATCTTGGAACGCGTTTTGGCTACCTGTTGATCGCTACTGTATCACCTTAAACAATTTTTTAAACAAATTCACAAAAATAATTTTTTCATTACGAACGATTTTTTAGATAAGTTGAGTTATTCTGAGCAAAAAAGGTATCTTGAGATTTTTCTCTAAAATTGATTTTTGTCGAGTTATATGGCCATTTTCGCATTTTTCAGGTTTTAAATCGCGTATAACTCGACAACAATCAATTTTAGAGAAAATTGACAAGAGACCTTTTTTGTTCAGAATGTCCAAAATTATCTAAAAAAAAATTGTTCAAAGTGAAAAAATTATTTTTGTGGATTTGTTTAAAAAATTGTTTAAACAATTTTTCGACCACGGCACCTTGTGAATATGTTATAAGGAACTCTTTTTGAATAAGTTTGTGCAAAAAAATCGAATCGGAATAATTTCACTAACAGGGGCGACGATAAATCCGGGACTATAGCGCTAATTATTAATAATTAAAAATAACAGCTTTGTAATAAAATAATGACAAAAATCTCTTAAGGACCTTGAAGCAAGGGTTTGAAACTTGATCTGCTCACTTTTTAATTTCATAATAATAACTTTTAATCGAGTTATTAAGACTTAAAAATGGCCATTTTCGCATTTTTCAAATTTTTAATCGCATATAACTCGACAACAATCAATTTTAAACAAAAATGGCAAGACACCTTTTTTGCCCAGAATGACACAAGTTATCTAAAAAAAATTGTTCGAAATGAAAAAATTGTTTTTGTGAATTTGTTTCAAAAAAATTTTTTAAACAATTTTTCGACCAATGCACCGCCCGGCACCCTTTGGATATGTTATAAGGACCTCTTTTTGAGTAAGTTTGTGCAAAAAAATCGAATCGGAATAATTTCGCTAGCGGGGGCGACGATACTGCCCGGTCTACTTTTGATGCTGATGGTGATAGAATAGATACTTTTTATATAACAAAAATAAAACTTTTTTTAAACTCTTTAAAAAATTTGTGGCGGGTTTTCCCCGAAAAGTGCGTTATTTTTTGGACATTTTACGTTGAACTAGTCGATTTGGAATTTGACGAATAAGAACAAACTTTTGATTAGCTCCAACTCTGTTTTTATTGTGTGTCCAGACTTCATACATACATCATTTTTTTTACTGTTTTATAAGCTTTATATTTGCTAGGAATAGTTTTTCGATCAAATACTTACTTTTTGATTTATTTGCGAAAAACCATCTAAAAACAAAAGTTACAAGGAATTTAATTAGTTTATCCACTTACGGACTTATTTGGACCTATATTTTTTCACACTCGAGAAGGGGGTGGTACTCATCCCCAGAAAAAAAGCACACACTGGGACTCTGATGTTCATTTCGCGAAATATCGCAGGGTTCGTATTTAAAATTTTTAATTTACTCCTCACCCCTTTCCGTGGCGGTTCGTTTTTGGTATCATTCGATAGACTTTTGAAAAATATTGAACACGCATTTTTTAGTTTTTCGATCTGACGTTCATTTCGCGAAATATTCGCTTTTTTGTGAAACTTTGTGACTCGCCCATCATTTCTTCAGATTTGGGAACACTTAATAATCGGAGGGGGCCAAGTCAGGAGAGTAAGCCGCATGAGAAAGTAATTAGAACCCCAACTCGAATTTTTGCTACTGTCACAACGCTCTTGTGAGTCGATGTATTGTCTTAGGTCTTGAGAACACTTTTTTCTTCTGCTTATGGAGTCGTTTTTCATTCATCACATACCGGAACTCACCACATAAATTTTGAAGACCCTGACATCAAAACTGTATTAAATTATATGTGATCTAAGTAAGTTAATGAAAAGTCAGAATAAATAGAGTAGAACACTTATAAAAAAAATTGTAACAAGCAATTGGACATCGTAAGTTCTAATTTTTCACAAAAAGTGACCGGAAGTTGAACCGGCAGTCGATATTTGAACCCTTCGTGTAACTTTTTGTCAGCTGATATGACGGATGAATTTTGTTCACCTACAGATATGGACGAACAGACAGGCATGAAACCGGAAGTATGTATTTGTTCTGGTCTTTCTTAGTCGTGTTGACCAATAGTTTGTACTATTTCGACGAATTTAAAACAGTACTTTCGGTTGCAACTCTGGAACAGGCAGTCCGAGGTCAAACTTCTCACATGTAATATCATATTTTGGTTATAGGCTTTCATTTGACACCTTATTTGTGATTCTTTCTGTCCTACTAATAGACGAGTTGTGTTTATTGACGGACAGACATGGATAATTCTAGGTTTTCACATTTAATGATAAAAACAATAATTATACAATTCAGTTAACCTGACTATATCATTGTGATAATGACTTCTTATCTAAAAGTGACAACGGCAATAATTGCCGTTGTAATAATTATTATTCCATTCACTCACGATAAAATATCGCAAAACCTCCAGCTTTTAAAGAACCGCTTGGATTGACATAAAATTTGGCACACACGTAGCTAAAATGCCAAAAAAAAAAGTGAGATTATGCCGATATGTTCTCTTGTCCTGGATGTGACTTTCACCCCTTCTTGGAGGTGAAAAAACATACGTGCAAAATAAGTCCGGAAGTGGATAAACTGACTAATTCTAATTCTAAGCAAATTTTGTTCTATAAAAGTTTTAGGTCAATACTTTTCGAGGTATGTGCGAGTGAATATGTTTATTTTTCATAGAAAAACACGTTTTGGACGGATTTTCGCAAATAACTCAAAAAGTAAGTATGTACATATTTTATCGAAGAAAATATTCCAAGCAATAATATAGCTTATGAAAAAGAGGTGTCAGCATAAAAGCAACACCTACATTTTTTACTCTTTAAGATATTTGGTATCACTAATAATTTTTAAGTTATTTTGACGTCTTTTTTTCAAAATTAAAGATTTAAAAAAATTTACTTTAAAACCAAATTTTTCCACAAATAAGCACTTTGAACTGATGAAACTTACAAACACAAACAATACATAAAGTTACTTGTGAAGTGGTAACGATTAATTCCATTTGGGCTGTTAATTAGAGGGAGTTTTTAGAATATGTTTAACCAAAAAAAAGGAACAACTGTATTTTGAGCGTAACCTGCTTACTCTTGCTGCTGGAAACTTAAAAAAAAAATAAAAATAAACGTTTTCTTAAACACTTTAAGAAAGTTGTAATAAGTTTTCCCAGAAAAGTGTTTCATTTTTTTTATTTCACGTTAAAATATTCGATTTGGAATTTGAGATATAAGAGCTTATTTTTCACTATAGTCTGTTTTTAAACAAGAGGAGTCATTCAAATTTCCCGCGCCGTACACCTTGTTTGTAATTGGTACAACCTCGGGCAATTTTACTCATATCAAATTTTGACACTATTGGCATTTCGGCATTGGCGTTAGTTTATTTATTTTATCAGCAATTTTTGTATTTCTGCGTTCTTCCTTTTATTTTTAGATTTTTAGTCAAGATTACCGTCAAAGGCCGATATGATCAACCAAAAAAGAAGATTTATTTTTAGTTAAAAATAAAAAACTACCACCTTCTTATATTAGATCCACATAATACTGTGCTCCACGCTTCACTGAATTGTACTGTTGTCATTTTCTACTTATTGTGACTCTGATGGTTGCCTGCACTACATGTGTACTGAATTCAATTTAATATACAAGTCAATTGTTAATAATTTTAAAACAATTTTTAAAAAATCTTAACTTCATGTACAGACCATGTTTTTATATTTTTATGTTTTCAATTAGAAAATTTTGTCAAATTTTGAATTTTTAAAAAAATTTGTTAATGTCAAACCCTTCTTGGACATATTATGTTTGTACCACTAACATAAAGGAATGTAAATGTAAAAAGACAACAATGAAATTACTTGTTACATTACTAACACCTAAAACATAAAAACATGGTCTGTACATGAAGTTAAGTTTTTTTTAAAAATTGTTTTAAAATTATTAACAATTGACTTGTATATTAAATTGAATTCAGTACACATGTAGTGCAGGCAACCATCAGAGTCACAATAAGTAGAAAATGAAAACAGTACAATTCAGTGAAGCGTGGAGCACAGTATTATGTGGATCTAATATAAGAAGGTGGTAGTTTTTTATTTTTAGTAAATTTCTGTTGTAAAATGTAAGTATAGATGGAACTTAAGTTATCAACATCTTTTTTGTAGTTTAGTGAATTGGAACAATTGTTAATATAACACATCTCTAAGATTTTTCGGTGAGATTCTTTTTCAGCTCTATCTAGAATTATAGTCTCATCATATAAGACACGATGGTCATTATCGTTGACATGAATACTCAAACTTGTTGCTAAGGGTTTGCGTTTGCAATCACTTTTGTGAAGGGCTAGGCGCTTACTGAGTCGTTGACTTGTGTGGCCTATGTATATTTTGCCACATTCACAGGGTATACCGTAGATTACGTTACAGTTTTTATCTAGTGGAACTGGATCTTTTAGTTTAGAATAGAACAACTGTGCTCCACGCTTCACTGAATTGTACTGTTGTCATTTTCTACTTATTGTGACTCTGATGGTTGCCTGCACTACATGTGTACTGAATTCAATTTAATATACAAGTCAATTGTTAATAATTTTAAAACAACTATTTTTAAAAAATCTTAACTTCATGTACAGACCATGTTTTTATATTTTTATGTTTTCAACCAGACAATTTTGTCAAATTTTGAATTTTTAAAAAAATTTGTTAATGTCAAACCCTTCTTGGACATATTATGTTTATACCACTAACATAAAGGAATGTAAATGTAAAAAGCCAACAATGAAATTACTTGTTACATTACTAACACCTACACGGATGTGTTATTTCCCTTTTGTAAACAAGATTTAACTTTTTCATCTATCAACATCACTGATATACTTGTTTCTTTAACAAAAGGTATGTAATACGTACATCTCATCGGAGTGTTGACTACTATATCCAACACTAAATACAAACCACATAATTTATTTAACATGATATGTTTATATAGAACGGGACCTATATTTCTATAGTATTTTGTGTGAAATTTAAAAAGTGTCTAATATTTGACTTAATAAAGTTAATGTCCTATGCTGGAAAAAAGAAGAAGTGATTAAGACAGGTGGCGTTTCGATAATTGACAGTCGAAACGACACATGACTTAATTAACAATTACTTGTCAAAAATGCCGGCCACATGGTGATTTAAAAAAATGAATTTTAATACAGTCGAACCCGCTTATTAGAATAGCCTTCGTGCTTAGCAAAAATATTCCTATAACCGGAATATTCTAATAACCGATCAGTGGTGGCTAGCAGAAATATATGTACCGAATATACGTCGTAATAGTACAACACACTTTGTAGAGGTACATACTGTATGTACATGTACATAGTATGTATTTACATGTACATACATACGTTATGTACATATATTATGTATATGGTTCTATTTCTTTTTATGTCAATAATACAGTACCTAGTGTAACTATTACTTATTTTATTAAAACACCAAACTACATTATCTGTGCATGCATACCTACACAAATAAGTATGAAATGTATGCAATATGTAGATATACGTATACATATATATTTTCTTATTAACATATTATATCCAACAGACTTACTTTTTTTCTGGAAAAATAATCGGTAATCTGAGACTATTTGTTTTGTTACATAAGATATTAGCGTTGATTGAAATATTAATATGGGCCCAATACCTCAATCAACGATATTAGTCACTTGTTGCTCTAAAATTATAATAAATAAAAAATTGACATTGGTTTTACCCTCCAGAAAATTTCAGCGGCTATTATATTACAAGGGGTTATTTATGACTTCCAACTGTTAAAAATCTAACCAGACAACGACGTGGCGGTGAGTGAGCAAAAAGAATGTTTACACAATTGAAAAATTAGGTACCTACTTTACGATCGGTAAATGTTTGGCGGAAGGTAGAATTGGTACCCATAATAAAGTAAGAATAAAATATTATCGACAGGTCCTATAAAACCAGAAAACATAAAAATTTGTGGGAAATTGTACCTAAAAAGTTTTTGGTAACTTAGGATTATTAGATAAAGCGGGATTCCTTTACTAAAACGTATCACTATAAACGGTTAAATTTATTAAGGAGTAAATGGAAATGTTCCGGGATCTCAAAATTCTATTCCTTAAACCGGGATATTCCTATAAGCGGTACTCTAATAAGCGGGTTCGACTGTACTTAATAAAGGCTTTGATTGCCATTTTTCCTCCAGTTGGGAGATGTGATTGGTTTGTTTTTGTGACAATGTGTGGTTTCATATCAATTTTATTATGCACTAAGAAATAGTGTCAACATTTAGGTAAAATTAAAAAAATAACATCTTTAATTTATGATGATTGTAAAGAATGTTTTTCCATTCCAGCAAGTTCTGATGAAGCCCAAAATTATGTGGCGAAAGCTTGGCTTTTAATAAAAGACACTCACTTAGAAGCACCCGTTTTTTATTGCTTCCTTAGTATTGGGTCGTTCCCGGTTACCTTCAACTGTCTTTGTTTTACCAGTAACCCGTTACTGTCTTTGACTTTCTTTTTATATATATATATATATATATACATCCCGCTATCATTATGTCATCTTTTCATGTTGCAGTCATTTGGCATCACCAAGAAATACTATCATTTTCGAATTTTAATTCGTGTATGTTTGTTGAGCGCATTTTTTAACGCCCTGTATCGTTCTCAGTTTTCTAAAATTTTAATTTTAAAAATTTAAATTATGTACAAAAATTTTTACACTTCATAACCATTTTGACTTCCACCACATAAAAATGTGTATTTCCCATCATTTTGCCGCTTTTCGACGTTGCCACGAGTTAAAAATATCGATCTTTTGAGGACAGGTAGAAAAGGTCTATTGTAAACTTAGAGGATGGAATATTTTGGTAAAATATTCCATCCTCTCAGATTATAAACTACATAAAAGGTAGGTTCTTTACCTGTTCAGCTGGATTACCAAGCAAGGGTCTAAATATTTTACGTGTTGAATTGTGTTTATTTGATTTCATCTGTTAAATTAAAATTTCTCATACCGACTTAAAATATTTGTTTGAAAAATTCATTTTATATTTTCGTTTAATTTACTTAGGGTTTTTGGTCAGAATTTTGAAGAAACGCTTGGTTTGACATAAAATTTGGGACACGTACCTATAGCTAATATGTTAAAGAAAAAAAGTGATATTGTGCCGATATGTGCTTTTGATCTGGAGGTGAGTTTCGTCGGTTATAGGGTATGAAAACAAATACGTTCAAATAAGTCCGGAATTGGATAAACTGACTAATTCTAAGCAACTTCTATTTTATAGCGTTTTTCACTAAGTCAATACTTTTAGAGATATTTGCGAGTGAATATGTTCATTTTTCAACAAAAAAAAAACGTTTTTATACGGTTTTTCGCAAATAACTCAAAAAGTAGGTACTTTATTGAAAAAAAATTAGCAAATAGTAAAAATATAGCTTATAAAAAAGTGAAAAAATGGTATATGTGTCAGGTGTGTAGACCCAGTAGAAGCAGAGTTATTGCTAAGCTTTGTTTTAAAACCAAGAGGAGTAGGTAAACTAAATGGCAGATTCACACCCAAGAAAGTCACTAGAAATATCAGAAACACATCTCTAAAGAGGGGAAACGATTTTAAATGTTTTTTTATATATAAATTTACGATTAAATCCAATGCGCTGTCGCCTCACAACTGTATATGACTAAGAATGAAATCCGGTACGTTGTTGCCTCAGACGGCGTTGCCAAATATTCGAAAATGAATAAAGGATTGAGTGGGTCGAACTTTGGTGCACAGCGAGAGGTAGTATAGGCATTTATTACGGATATAGGTAAAGAAATAGTGGGAATTTGTTCACATGTTCCATTGTTGTTTATATTAAAAATAAAGGATGGTTATTTTTGATATTTTAACCTTCGGATGACCAAGCGGGGGAAATTGTGACCCCAGCGTATGTTTTTCTTTAATAAATTCAAAAGTATTTTCAATTTTTAACTCATTATTTTTTTATTTGACTTTAATATCATTCTAGATATCCTCATATTTTGAAATAAAAAAAATTCCCTCTATTTTACGAATAAAAAATATATTCTGAAGTTGATGTTTAGTAAAATGGCGTCTATTATGTGTAATTACTAGTAGTTTTACGCTAGTGACGTCGACTTTGCAAAGTAACAAGACACTTACTCAACATACACACTACACATGACACTAATACTCATGTTGTGACTGGCTGAAAGACATAAAGTCCATGCCAAAAAAAACTAAAGAAAAAAAAACTTTATTTTTTTGTTAATTGTCATTTTTGACCTGGGGTCATTTCCCCCCCCCCTTGGTCATCCGTGTAACAGAAAAAGGTTGGTCATCGGAAGGTTAAATAAGCTTAAGATATGAACATGGCTTGTTTGGATTATATGTTTAAAAATTTTTTATTAGTAGATATTCCAAAGCTAGTATTTTGCAATAAATTAAGCTAAGCTAAATTATTTTGTGTGAATTATTGCTCTTATACAGTAAAATTATAAAGGCTCTTTACGATATAATTTATTATTTGCAGTAAACATATTATTACCTATCTCACAGAAAAAAGTGTCAACGGTTTATTTAAAAATTTTAATTAAAAACCAGTGAACTAGTATACATAGCTGTAACAATGTTCCAATAAAACGTATTCTTACAGCAAAGTGTACGAAAATAATCCATAAGGTGGTGAAGGTGGGGTGGTTTTAAGGGCGAAAATGGTTTTCTGAAATTTCTGGCTAAACATTGCATCGTTTAAAAAAATTCAACGCAAAAGCTGTGGGCGATAAAAAAATCTACAATTTGTGTAGTGGTCTTTTTATCCTAATCTCAAAAAATTTTGAGAAAAATTCAAAAAAAGGTTTTTAGGTACCTATTTAATTTTTTTCTTCTACAAAAATGATTTCATTATGTTTTGCTTAAATGTCAAACCCTTTAATTGAGGCGTTGGTTAGATGTTTATTATATCTAAGAATAAAAAAAAATTATAAAAATAGCAACAAAAAGTAAAATAAAATATTTCTATATTTTCACTTAAGCATCATATAAAAAACTTACAATATGATATAAATATTTTATTTTTATAAGATGTTGAATTTTTGATTTTATAATATTGGAATTCACCTTTCTATCTAGATGGATATACGCCATATTGAATATAATTTGAAAAGTGTTGACACACATGAATAAGGCACATATGAATCTCATATGAATCTCATTCGGAAGGTTCCCTTGCTTAGTTTTTTGATGCTTTGAGTAGTTTTTTATTTGCATAGTACTTATCGTCACTGTCCGTTTTAAATTATTTACTTGTTTGAGCCAGAACGTTACCTTTTGCAACCAACGCTTTACTTTTTTTAACTTCTTGCATACCTTCAATATTTGGAAAATTAATATTCGTAGTTTGAAGATTGCTTTTTTTATTTTCTTCCGCATTTCTAAATCGTGGTGAAAATCTAGTTCTTCAAGCGATTTTCCTTTATATTCGAAAGGAAGAGAATCCCTTTCCATTACTATTAAAAATTTTGACAATTTTGCGGTTTGATAAATGTCAGCATGTAATTCATGTCATTCATCATGCATTTTTTCGTCATGCCCCATAAACTTGACAAATTCTTTAGTTTAATTTTTGGACATGCTTAAAATTTGTGCTACTGTTGCAATATTTTTGCGTAATTTGTTGCTATAGGGCAACGGTTATTTTATAGCATAACTTTTCTGTCTTTAGCGTTTAAGTATTTTTGACTCTGGATTTTTAAATTGTGAGGTATTCTAGAATTAAAAGGTACTCTTGCTTTAAGTCGGTAGTACACATCGATTTCTAGAAAAATTTATTTGAAAACTTTTCGTTTTTTGAATTTGAAAAGAATTTAAAAAAACGGTGTATTTTACCAACTTGAAGCAAGAGTAACTTTTAGTACCAGAATACCTCATAATTTAATAATCTAGCGTCAAAAAGGCTTAAGAATTAAAGACAAAAAGTTATGCGATAAAATAACCGTTGACCTACCCAAAACGGACGCATATGACCGGTACTAAAAATTTGCAATTAATGAAACCGATTTAACTCTGGAATAAAAACAAACGTACCAGTTTTTGTTTTCTATATAGTTTTTTTTAATTCTTTTTAATTCAAGAAACGAATAATTTTCAAATCGATTTTTCTAGAAAATGGTATATTCTATGGACTTAAAGCAAGGGTACCTTTTAGTACTAGAATAATTTACAATTTAATAATCCATAGTCAAAAATGCTTAAAAATTAAATATAAAAAAGGTATGGGATAAAATAACAAATAACCGTTGCCGTACCCAAAACTGGCGGCTATGACCGGTACTGGGAATTCACAATGAATGGAATCGATTTATATCTGGATGATAAATATGCGTAATAATTTTCGTTTTTCTAAATAGAAGCGTTCTGGCGGTATTTAAGAAAAACTAATTACAAGACGCCACCTTCAAAGAGCTCTAGCTCCCTTAGGAAGCATTTTCGGACTAAGTGAATTGGGTTAAATTATCTTAAAATTGTCTGAGGAATCTCCTTTTTTCGTTTGTCGGTAGAGTTTCTGGACACCCTGTATAAGGCAACAATTTTAAATCGTAAGCTGCAACTTATATCATAAACTTTTTAGCTGCCTTGTTACGGTACCGACGGCGCATATTTTTATATTTCACGACATAATACCCAATGCAAACTGAAAGCGACGTTGCCAAAATCTGAGGCGACAAGGTACCGGTTGTTAACCAAAAAGTAGAATTTATATGCTGAGGCGATTACATACAGCCAGTCACTGCTGCAATGCCGATACTAGCGCCAGTGATATACTGCCGAACTAACGAACCAAAAAATAGTGAAAAGGGGTACGTTGTCACCTCAAAACTATTTTTTGCACATCGACTCATAAGGTGGTTGGGAAGCTGTCCTGAAATTTTCAGCCCAAAACGTTGTCGCCTCACCAAAGTGAGGCGACAACGTCATATATGAGGCGACAACGTCTACCGATTCACCGTTTCTGAGGCGACAGGGTACCCCTTATCAATATATATATATATATATATATATATATATATATATATATATATATATATATATATATATATATATATATATATATATATAGCCCCTTACACTGACTGCAACCTCAATAAAAACTTGTATCTACATATTGTCAGTCAATAATACCAAACTACTTTATATATATATATATATATATATATATATATATCATGTGTAGGGTTTTATCGGTCAAGTGGGTGAAAAAAGAGACAAAGAATTCAGCTACTTCATCTATTTATTGAAGACGTTTCGTCTACTGCTCAGTAGACATCATCAGTTCATCTACAAAAAGAGTGGTATAAGAGACAACATCCAAAAGAGAGGTAAAAAAGCACTAGCGTTACCTTAAAAAGACATGTAGCAAAAGATAAGATGTACATAGTAAAAAAACCTTATCCATGAACCAACGTAATGTAAAAGTATATAACATTTAAGTGTATAGTTAATATTTAAAAAACTTTAGTACAGCCAAAGACAAGACCATGTGGTAACAGTCATATATAAAAAACAAGTGGAAAAAAGCCGGCTTGCTTTTTTGAAGTCAAGAATGAACCAAGAAAAAACCAGATTCACTTCCAAAAACTTAGTAGTATTTAAGCATACTTCATTTTAACTTTAGGTAACATCATTAAATGAGTAGAATTCTAATATGCAACTTTGAAAATTTAAAGTCAAATAGTTACCAGCAGGTCATCCTAGCCCAACGGACACACAAAAGAAAATGGAGTTTGAATTATCAGGTGTAAACTGACATCTCGCCAAGAGGCAGGCAACCTTTAAAAAATTATAACAAAGAGTGACTGACAACTGCAGTGCAGCGCGGTAAAATTTAAATTGATGTAATTAAAACAGTTATAAAAGTGTTTAAAACGTGAAAGTAATATCAAGAAATAATCAAGGGATGTAGACAAGAATCACAGTTTATTTTAAACAAGTGAGGGCACTTCACACAATTATATGGAAAAGTGCCTTCGTTAGTACTGGTAATCCAGTTAACTAACTAATATATAAGATAGTACAACAGTATAACTCCCATATATCGCAGCTCAAAAAGCAAGAAAAAAATATGCAATAATTTAAGAAAATTTATAAATCAGTTTAGCAAATTGTAATTTATAATTAATATCAATAATGCAAAATTTTATCCTATGGAAAATTTTAAATTGTTCAATCTATTAAGTAAACTGTTATTATCAAAAAAAGTGGGAAAAGCTTGAAAAAACCACCAAAAACTTTTTTACAATAAAATAATTTAAGTGAATAACATTGACTGATTCCGCAAGATCAATATTAAAGAAGTGGAAAAAGCCTGAAAACCACAAAACTTTTTTACAATATAATAATTTGAGTGTAATAATACCAACTAATTCTGCAAAATTAATGCATGGTATATTTGACTCAAGTTACTGATGTCAGTTCTCTTGTTAAGTACATTAGAGTTGTTCTGAAGCTATTTTCTTGTGGCATTTTTATAATCAAGTATATTCAAATGGGAAATAAGCCACAATTTTACCTAAAAATGATTTTATTAACGTTTCGACGCCCAAGTCGGGTGTCGTCAAAATACAAAAATTTTTGTATTTTGACAACGACACCCGACTTGGGCGTCGAAACGTTAATAAAATCATTTTTAGGTAAAATTGTGGCTTATTTCCCATTTGAATATACTTGATTATAAGTACATTAGAGGTTTTTAATATGAAACACATCTCTAAGAACTGTCTTTTCGACAGTTTGCGTTCATTGCAAAGGATCTTGGCTTCATCAAAGTCCACCTTATGTTTTGTATCTATTGCATGTTGGGCTAAGGCACAAGTTGGTTTTTTCAAATTGATATCACTACGGTGTGAAGTTAAACGTGATTTTAAAGCTCGCTTTGTCTGCCCTACATAACATGCGTCACATTCAGCACAAGGTATGTGGTAGACCACATTAACTTGTTCCAAAGGGGACAAGGGTGTTTTAGTCTTAGAGAACAAATTTCTGACTGTTCTTGCGTTCTTAATTGCAATCTTAACAGGAATATTATTATTTTTATATAGTTTAATAAGTTTATCAGTAACCTGAGGAAAATAAGGAAGTGAAGAAAACTGGGAAACAGGAGTCCCAAGATTAGTAGTAGGCAGAATTGTGATGTTAACAGTATTATTCGATATTGATCTAAGTTGGTCACCATTGGGTATGTCGTTCAGAGAAGAACCGTAGCTTTGGGAAAAAAGAAATTTATTGATAAGGGAGGAAGGGTAGGAATTATCTACCAATATACTTCTGAGTAGCAGAAGGGATTCCCTTCGATTAACCGGATGTGCCAACCTATGTAGCCTACAGCTTAAAGCTTTAATAAGATTTATTTTATATTTAAAAGGATGACAAGAATGGTAGTTGAGAAACCTATTAGAGGCCATTGGTTTCCTATACCAACTGGTACAAAGTGTGTTATCTCCACTTCTAGTGACACGCATGTCCAAGAAGGGGATACTATGGTTGTTGGGGTCCTCGAGTTCACATGTGAACTGCAAATGAGGATCAAACCCATTGAAGATGGACAAGGTGGCCTGAGTCTTGTCTGGTGGTAAGGCTAGTAATAGGTCGTCCACATAACGTTTAACAAAAGGAACTTGAAAATCTAAATAACCCAGACGGTCAGAAACTAAATCATCCAAAACATAATTCACTAGAATGGGTGAAATCGAGGAACCCATTGGTGTCCCAAAAATTTGTAAATAAAATTTGTCGTTGAAGACCAAAAAATTAGTGTCAAACACTAATTGGAGCAATTCTGCAAACACTTCCCAGGAAACTGGAGAATTAGGTTGGATAATATTCCAATGATTTCTTAGTGAAGTAAGGACACTAGCTAGGGGAAGGTTAGTAAAAAGTGATACTACATCAAAACTCACCAAAATATAACCATGTGGTAGCTTAAAGTCATTAATAAATTCACTAAATTGAAAAGAGTCAACAATGTTGTAATCATTATTGTAATTATAAGATTTTGACAAGATATCAGTCAAAAATTTTGCAATATGTATGTTAGGTGAATTAATTGAGGAAACAATAGGCCTCATGCTCAATGTGGGCTTGTGAATTTTGGGCAGACAATAAAATCTTGGAGCATAACCATCATAATTATGTAATGACTTAGCTAAAGTTTGATCTATGATCTTAATATTTTTTAAGTGAGTAATGAATTTATTAATTTTGTTAGAAAATTTTGAACAGGGGTTTGAAGTAAGACGTTGGTAGTACCTAACGTCATCTAACAATGATTGACTGAGGCTGATATATTGATCTTTATCCATAAGAACAGTGGCATTGCCTTTGTCACTGGTAAGAACGAGAAGATTAGGGTGGGTTTTTAAAAACGATACCGTTTCCCTATAAATCTTATCAATTTCAGATATGGATTGCCTAGGGCGGTTGGGTATAATTCAACAGAATTTATTAGAAGATGACCTTAGGGAAAGAAGATCAGCATTGTCTGCATGAGACAATATATGTTCTACATCTGCAAGGGTCCTACTGATTGAATAATCTTAGAAGGTAGGTTCCAGACCAAATTTAGGGCCCAAAGATAATAGCTTTAGAATATTTTGAGGAACATCCACATTAGAAAGATTCTTTATCCAATTAGGATTAAATGGAATTTTGTGGAAGTCTTGTGGAATCAGTCGATGTTATTCACTTAAATTATTTTATTGTAAAAAAGTTTTTGGTGGTTTTTTCAAGCTTTTCCCACTTTTTTTGATAATAAACAGTTTACTTAATAGATTGAACAATTTAAAATTTTCCATAGGATAAAATTTTGCATTATTGATATTAATTATAAATTACAATTTTCTAAACTGATTTATAAATTTTCTTAAATTATTGCATATTTTTTTCTTGCTTTTTGAGCTGCGATATATGGGGAGTTATACTGTTGTACTATCTTATATATTAGTTAGTTAACTGGATTACCAGTACTAACGTAGGCACTTTTCCATATAATTGTGTGAAGTGCCCTCACTTGTTTAAAATAAACTGTGATTCTTGTCTACGAGGTATAAGGTACATCCCTTGATTACTTCTTGATATTACTTTCACGTTTTTAAACACTTTTATAACTGTTTTAATTACATCAATTTAAATTTTACCGCGCCTGCACTGCAGTTGTCAGTCACTCTTTGTTATAATTTTTTAAAGGTTGCCTGCCTCTTGGCGAGATGTCAGGTTTACACCTGATAATTCAAACTCCATTTTCTTTTGTGTGTCCGTTGGGCTAGGATGACCTGCTGGTAACTATTTGACTTTAAATTTTCAAAGTTGCATATTAGCATTCTACTCATTTAATGATGTTACCTAAAGTTAAAATGAAGTATGCTTAAATACTACTAAGTTTTTGGAAGTGAATCTTGGTTCATTCTTGACTTCAAAAAAGCAAGCCGGCTTTTTTCCACTTGTTTTTTATATATGACTGTTACCACATGGTCTTGTCTTTGGCTGTACTAAAGTTTTTTAAATATTAACTATACACTTAAATGTTATATACTTTTACATTACGTTGGTTCATGGATAAGGTTTTTTACTATGTACATCTTATCTTTTGCTACATGTCTTTTTAAGGTAACGCTAGTGCTTTTTTACCTCTCTTTTGGATGTTGTCTCTTATACCACTCTTTTTGTAGATGAACTGATGATGTCTACTGAGCAGTAGACGAAACGTCTTCAATAAATAGATGAAATAGCTGAATTCTTTGTCTCTTTTTTCACCCACTTGACCGATAAAACCCTACACTTACGAGTGCTCCTTTGTATATATATATATATATATATATATATATATATATATATATATATATATATATATATATATATATATATATATATATATATATATATATATATATATATATATATATATATATATATATCGATAAAAGGTACGTTGTCGCCTCGCGGTGAAAACTATGACGACCTCGACTTACCCTTTTGTAGTTCTTTTTTTCAAAAAATATATGCATATATACAATAAGGGGAACTTTCTAATTAAGAATCTCTGAAGAGGGGAAACGATTTTAAATGTTTTTTTTTATATATAAATTTACGATTAAATCCAATGCGCTGTCGCCTCACAACTATATATGACTAAGAATGAAAGCCGGTACGTTGTTGCCTCAGACGGCGTTGCCAAATATTCGAAAATGAATAAAGGATTGAGTGGGTCGAACTTTGGTGCACAGCGAGAGGTAGTATAGGTATTTATTACGGATATAGGTAAAGAAATAGTGGGAATTTGTTCACATGTTCAATTGTTGTTTACATTAAAAATAAAGGATGGTTATTTTTGATATTTTAAATAAGCTTAAGATATGAACATGTTTTGTTTGGATTATATGTTTATAAATTTTTTATTAGCAGATATTCCAAAGCTAGTATTTTGCAATAAATTAAGCTAAGCCAAGTTATTTTGTGTGAATCATTGCTCTTATACAGTAAAATTATAAAGGCTCTTAACGATATAATTTATTATTTGCAGTAAACATATTACCTATCTCACAGAAAAAAGTGTCAACGGTTTATTTAAAAATTTTAATTAAAAACCAGTGAACTAGTATACATAGCTGTAAAAATGTTCCAACAAAACGTATTCTTACAGCAAAGTGTACGAAAATAATCCATAAGTTGGTGAAGGTGGGGTGGTTTTAAGGGCGAAAATAGTTTTCTGAAATTTCTGGCTAAACATTGCATCGTTTAAAAAAATTCAACGCAAAAGCTGTGAGCGATAAAAAAATCTACAATTTGTGTAGTGGTCTTTTTATCCTAATCTCAAAAAATTTTGAGAAAAAGTCAAAACTAGGTTTTTAGGTACCTATTTAAGTTTTTTCTTCTACAAAAATGATTTCATTTTGTTTTGTTTAAATGTCAAACCCTTTAATTGAGGCGTTGGTTAGATGTTTATTATATCTAAGAATAAAAAAAAATTATAAAAATAGCAACAAAAAGTAAAAAAAAATATTTCCATATTTTCACTTAAGTATCATATAAAAAACTTACATATGCCATACATATTTTATTTTTATAAGATGTTGAATTTTTGATTTTATAATATTGGAATTCATTTTTTTATCTAGATGAATATACGCCATCTTGAATATAATTTGAAAAGTGTTCTCTTAAAAGGATTGTTTTTTAATATTTCTTCTTTGTGGAGGCACATTTGAATCGCATTCGGAATCTTCCCTTGTTTGGTTTTTTGATGCTTTGAGTAATTTTTTTATTTGGATAGTACTTATCGTCACTGTCCGTTTTAAATTCTTTACTTGTTTGAGCCAAAACGTTATCTTTTGCAACCAACGCTTTACTTTTTTTAACTTTTTGCATACCTGCAATACTTGGAAAATTAATATTCGTATTTTGAAGATTGCTTTTTTTTATTTTCTTCCGCATTTTTCTCAATCGTGGTGAAAATCTAGTCCTTCAAGCGATTTTCTTTTATATTCTAAAGGAAGAGAATCCCTTTCCATTACTATTAAAAATTATGATAATTTTACCGTTTGATAAATGTCAGCAGGTAATTCATAACATTCATCATGCATTTTTTCGTCATGCCCCATAAACTTGACAAATTCTTTAGGTTTAATTTTTGGACATACTTAAAATTTGTGCTACTGTTGCAATATTTTTGCGTAATTTGGTACTTGATATAGCTTCAGAGTTTGTTAAAATCATTTTGCTTGTCAATTTACGGATCGAAACATCCCCTTTGTCCCATTTTAGCTTACTGCTTGGAACTGCAAACATATAGTTATTAACGTCGGACGACGTCAGACATGTATTTATGTCTATGTTTTATTAAAGTTTCTATGAACCTTGCTAAATTTTTGGAAGTAAAATAACAACAGCTCAAGAACCTTTACCAGAACACACTGGAATTTTGTGTCCTCTCGTAAGTGCCTTTTCTCCTTCAGTTAAAACATTTTCAAAATCACTGAAATCCGTTTATCTTTCGTTACTAGATTGCTGAATTTTTAAATACTGAACATCACCTATTCGTCTTGTTAAAAATAATGGCTAATGCTAGAGCATAGTTAACTAAATTTTTATGTTTCAACATTATCAATATTGCTCTCAAACGTCTTCTGACACTTCACACCAATTTTAATACTTTCTTCTCAAAATATTTTATTATCACTTAGTGGTACTAGCTTAGGCAATTTTTGTTCTTGAATATCTTTGTTAGCGAGAGAAGCAATTTCCAAACTCCAACGATTTGTCAGCAACGTTTTCAAATTATGTATTTATAGCCCTTGGGCAATTCCTGTATTTGTCTTTCTGTTGTACACGTAAAATCAGCTGATTCTTTTAGTACTAAATGGAGGTGTTCATAGCAACATAGTTTTAGGTACGTACCCAAGTGCAACGCGATAATACGAGTAGGAGGACTGAAGGTTTTTTATAACTATTGAATACATGTTGTTCTGAAGCTATTTTCTTGTGGCATTTTTATAATCAAGTATATTCAAATGGGAGATAAGCCACAATTTTACCTAAAAATGATTTTATTAACGTTTCGACGCCCAAGTCGGGTGTCGTTGTCAAAATACAAAATAATACTAAATAAACAAAAATGTTGTTGCTTAGTAAAAAATTCTTCTAATAATTTATTTAATCTGACTCATTTATATCGGCAATTCAGACACGTATTATACATTTTAAAGTAGACGACTTTAAAATGATATTGCCAATATAAATATATACCAATGATATAAATGAGTCAGATTAAATAAATTATTAGAAGAATTTTTTACTAAGCAACAACATTTTTGTTTATTTAGTATTATTTTGTATTTTGACAACGACACCCGACTTGGGCGTCGAAACGTTAATAAAATCATTTTTAGGTAAAATTGTGGCTTATTTCCCATTTGAATATACTTGATTATTGTATACATATAAAACTAAAGACTAAGTAGTTTCGTGTTGTAACGAAATTGAAAATGCTTATTAATTTTTGATTTACATGTTTACTCTGATTGGAGTACGAAGGGAACCATTCTCGCTGGAACTTTACCTCGCTGAGCAGATGAGACGTGAATTATAAATTGTAAAATTCCCTCATCTTCCTTAGTCTCAGCATCCTTAGGCAAGCTTAGGCTTGCAAATTTTAGAAGCCTCAAAGGTATAACCAGAGAAGGTTTCCATTATTTTCAATCTGGTAGGATGTGGAGCAACATTTTTGATGTTGTTTTATGTGCTATTAGTTTGAAAACTTAGTCTTTTGCTAGCAGTTGCCGCTAGGGCATCCCACCCATTTCGTTCGTTGCAATTCGTGACTGCACGCCGGGGTTTGTCCTAGTTGGGTCAGAGAGAGCAGCATATGTGCCTCCTGATGAGAGACTAATAAGTTTCGAAACATGATTGACTAGATTGGACTAGAATATGATGCGCCTGTAGTTTCGCGTTGCAACGAAATTGAAAGTGGTTATTCATTTTTGATATATAAAACTCTTGGAGCACTTGAGATCGTCAAAATTTTTGTGTCTTAAAATATGCTTTAAAGCAATCGTATTATTATTTACCATCGTTCTATACTTAATAATAAATATAGAGAGGGTTCGCATTCTTCCACTACATGCATAGTTCATACCCTCTCTCTTATGGTTTTTTAAGTAAGAATTATCAAAATTAACGTAAATGTAAATGCTATACATCTTTCGTTTTGTAGAAGACTCTTGTTCCATAACATTTAATTTGGGGACAACGTTTTTTGGATCCATTACACATGCTGTAAGGGTTTGCGATTCAGAAACGTAATTATTACTGGAACCACCACGGTTTTTTGCTTGCAAATTCTGTTATGTCGTTTATAATGATACCGTCATTTGCTAATAGTCTAGCTAGAAGGCTTACAAGACATAATCAATAAAGTTACAGAAGTGAGTCAGCGTTATGGACTGAATCCTAATATTAAGGAACCTAAATATATGAGGATCAGGAAAGATAACGCATCAGTTGAAGGGCTAGAAAAAATCGTAAACAAATAAGCAGAAACATGCAAATTACCTGTAAGGATATTAATCTGATGAGCAACATCAATGGTAAATAAAATAAATAATAAAATAAGGGTACTTCGATGATATGTATTTCCCGTGTTTTCTTTGCATCGCCATCTATCAAGATCTTATTTTCAGTTATTTTGTTCGTTTCATGTCTTGTCAATTTATTTTTGTTAGTTTCTCATTTTATCGTCCTATATTTTTTTTGCTTGAAATATTACTGTTGTCATTTCTATTAAACATTTTAATGTCAGAATACAGGTTTTTCTTTCAGAGCAGAAGTAGTAAAATTCTGATGTTGGATAGTGTTTTGTTGTTTCATTTTTGACATTTTTGAAACTGTTGGTATTACTGCTCAATGATAAATTCCTATACGAAATTTACTTAGATTGACTCCCGTTTGCATGTCACCCACATAAAGATATTTATTTTGGTTTTACATAGTTTTTTTTTATTTGTGTTAAGCCATTCAGGTTCATTTTAGTGTTTTTCAACTTTCTGTAATTTCGATATTAGGTATATCAGTGTTTATCCTTTGTCATAACTGTTATTTTTTTTCCTACTGCTGTTACAGAAAAAATTATTTATGTTCTTACTTTTGTAATAAAGTCACATAATAATGAATTTTTTATTTTTTAGGATTAAATTAATGAGTGGTTAGAATTTTCCTATCCTTTCGTCTTCATGATCCTTTCGGGCATAGACTTGTTCAGTTCCATATTATAATAACTACTTAAGTATTACATACGCTCTATGATTACTAATATTCTCTTTGTAATTTTTATTAATTCCTATGCGACCAGCTAATATATTTTTATTCCGGCATGCTCTCTCTCTTATAGAACTTGTTTATACAGGGTGTCCAGAAACTCCACCTACAAACGAAGACAGGCGATTCCTCAGATATTTTCCTAAGACAATTTAACCCAATTCACCTAGTCCGAAAATGTTTCCTAAGGGAGCTAGAGCTATCTAGTAATTAGTTTTTCTTAAATACCTCTAAAACGCTTCTATTTAGCAAAACGAAATTTGGTAAGCCTATTCATCTTCCAGGGATAAATCGATTCCATCCATTGTGAATTTTTAGTACCGGTCATAGGCGTCCATTTTGGGTAGGGCAACGGTTATTTTATAGCATAACTTTTTTGTCTTTAGCGTTTAAGTATTTTTGACTCTGGATTTTTAAATTGTGAGGTATTCTAGAATTAAAAGATACTCTTGCTTTAATTCGGTAGGACACATCGAATTCTAGAAAAATTTATTTGAAAATTTTTCGTTTTTTGAATTTGAAAAGAATTTAACCAAACCAACCATTTAATTTTACCAACTTGAAGCAAGAGTAACTTTTAGTACCAGAATACCTCATAATTTAATAATCTTGTGTCAAAAATGCTTAAAAATGAAAGCCAAAAAGTTATGCGATAAAATAACCGTTGACCTACCCAAAACGGACGCATATGACCGGTACTAAAAATTTGCAATTAATGAAACCGATTCATCTCTAGGATATAAACAAACGTACCAGTTTTCGTTTTCTAAATAGTTTTTTTTTAATTCAAGAAACGAAAAATTTTCAAATCGATGTTTCTAGAAAATTGTATATTCTATGGACTTAAAGCAAGAGTACCTATTATTACTAGAATAATTCACAATTTAATAATCCATAGTCAAAAATGCTTAAAAATTAAATAAAAAAGGTATGGGATAAAGTAACAGTTGCCGTACCCAAAACGGGCGCCTATGACCGGTACTGGAAATCCACAATGAATGGAATGGAGTTATATCTGGGTGATAAATATGCGTAATAATTTTCGTTTTTCTAAATAGAAGCGTTCTGGCGCTATTTAAGAAAAACTAATTACACGACGCCATCTTCAAAGAGCTCTAGCTCCCTTAGGAAGCATTTTCGGACTAAGTGAATTGGGTTAAATTATCTTAAAATTATCTGAGGAATCTCCTTTTCTCGTTTGTCGGTAGAGTTTCTGGACACCCTGTATAAGGTCAACAATTTTAAATCGTAAGCTGCAACTTATATCATAAAGTTTTTAGCTGCATTGTTACGGTACCGACGGCGCATATTTTTATATTTCACGACCTAATACCCAATGCAAACTGAAAGCGACGTTGCCAAAATCTGAGGCAACAAGGTACCGGTTGTTAAACAAAAAGTAGAATTTATATGCTGAGGCGACAACATACAGCCAGTCACTGCTGCAATGCCGATACTAGCGCCAGTGATATACTGCCGAACTAACGAACCAAAAAATCGTGAAAAGGGGTACGTTGTCACCTCAAAACTATTTTTTGCACATCGACTCATAAGGTGGTTGGGAAGCTGTCCTGAAATTTTCAGCCTAAAACGTTGTCGCCTCACCAAAGTGAGGCGACAACGTCATATATGAGGCGACAACGTCTACCGATTCATTGTTTCTGAGGCGACAAGGTACCCCTTATCAATATATATATATATATATATATATATATATATATATATATATATATATATATATATATATATATATATATATATATATATATATATATATATATATATATATATACAGGGTGGTGAATCGGAAAACGGGCCATAGGAAACTCAATGTAAAATTTTAAACTGTTGAAATTCCTGCTTCCCTAATTATGTTACATCAAAAGTCATGAGAAGTTATTTGTAGAGGATTGAAATCTGTATTAAAAACAGAAGTTACAATTGTTCTACGATTTAAATACATTCCAAAATTTTGAAAAATATAATGTATTTACCGCAGTTGGTATGTGTGGGCATGTTAGGTCACACGTTACTATTTAACTGACAGTGAGCACACTACTGACTGAAGAAAATATCTTTATTCTTAATACTTCCTCCTTAACTGAGGGTATCTGATCAACTTTATTGTGTTTTAAACAATAAATGATAAAATAAATAAAGAAATTGACAGTTCAAATTGTTAATATAATAAATTCATTGTCACCGAATGCAATCTTATACACATTATTGCACTGTGTGTGGCGTAACTTTGGCGTATTTCTCTGAAAATTGTATTATATTTTTACAAAATTTTGAATAATCATTGTTCGTAGAACAATATTAACAGTTGTTTTCAATACAGATTTCAATTCTCTACAAATAGTTTCTTATGACTTTTGATGTAAAATAATTAGGGAAGCAGGAATTCAACAGTTTAGAATTTTACATTGAGTTTCCTATGGCCCGTGTTCCAATTCACCACCCGGTATACATCCTTCGTACAAAGTCAGTCCATTAGACAAAACAGTTATCCCGAGCCATCGATTTCTGATACGAGTTAGAGGAGTATATCTTTCAAATTTAAACTTAGGTGATATGTGACGTAATGAATTATGAAATATATACTTGACATAGTTTGCAAATAAAAGATTTGTAGAAAAAAAATATATCACCTAAAAATTTCTAACAATCCTGAGCCGATATCAGATTCATACACACCCAGTCCATCTTTATACTCCAATAGGTATCCATACGGTAATTCCCGAGCCAGGCAGCGTTGCCGTAATATTAAAACGCGTAAAAAGTGCAGACTTTTAAATCATTTTACATTTGGCCGTTTTCGTCTACAAAATCAACTTCACAGTCTCGTCTACAAATTTCACGCCTAGAAATTTTAAATACAACGTACTTAGTTGAAATGAGAAGTAAAAGTTACGAGATTTAAATTAGAACTTGTTCGAGTTACGAGATTTAAATCATAAATTTACTTTTATATACGGGTCATTCCATTTCAAATCACTCAATTTTGGAGCAAAAAAAATTTGGACCTCCGATTTGTCTAAAAATTGGTATATAGCTCCTGCGGGACGTAAAAATAAGATATTTAAGGTCAAAAAATCGTCTTCTTTTTTTCTCAAAATGTTATTTTATGCGATTTTACAGTGATTTCGTGTTAATTTATACAAATTTGCATTTTTTATCGTAAAGTCTCAATGGAAAACATAATATTTTAATAGAAGGGACTCAAAAATGTCATTATATGGCAGTATAACAAGTTACCTTGATTCAAAACAGGCTTTTGATCAAATTTTATAGCGTAGAAAACGTTAAAATACATTTTTTCATTTTTATCCATTCCCAAAATACATCATAATCGATTTAACTGAAAATTTGCCAACAGATAGACAAAGCATGAAACTTTAAGTGATGAGAAGGATTTGAATTATATTACAATACCAAAAAAGTCACATGCAATATTATAGTCAAAAATATAGGCTTCTACTGTAAGTACAATTAACTCAAAAATATCGACCTCACGACAAAAATTGTTAAAAAGAAATTGTAATAATTGTAAATACGATTTATTTGGAACAATTTCAGGTCCTCCCATTTTTGTCGAAAAGTAAAAAATGGCGGAGATATTGAGCAAAACAGGTTCTCCTTTAAAATCAAGATGGCGGCTAACGTGACAGAAGAATTCATTCGTGATTTAAAGGGTACCCCCCGTTAAGATAGGCAAAATGCCCTCACTCCCAGAATTCAATTTTATTAATTTTTTTACGTTCTATGCTACTAAAAAATGAGGATTTTTAGCTCGCCACCCCCCTTACCCGTCCCCCCACAGCCAAAAACGTAGATTTTTAGATTTAATTTTTTTTTAGTTGGGTTCCAATTGATTTAAAAATTTCAAAAAATTCACAAGTGTAGCTGAGGCTTTTACAAAACACGTTCATTTTTTATGGACCCATAGGTCGAGTGTACATAACCTCAAAAAATTTTTAACTTTCTAAAAACCTATAACTTTTTTTTGGAGGGGGCTACAGGTCCAATTTTTTTTGCATTTTGTGTATTTTATCAAAAGCTATCTCTGATTTTTTTCAGATTTTTCCGTCAGGTGCGTTATTTTGAAAAATTAAGAAAACTGTTTTTTTAGGGGGTTTTTGAAAATTTTCTCCATTTTATAGACTGCAACATAGATCAACTCAAGGTTTTGTTAATAGATTATGTATAATTTAAAATAACTGAGTATATTAGGATATTCAAAAGTTGGGCGAAACACTTTTAAACCCCCCAAAAACCATGTTTTTTAAAGTTTTGTAAGAATTTTTGCGGATCTAATTATATTTTTTGTGGTCGATACAGCCTGAATATTTTTTTAATTTTTGTTACGTTCTATATGATTTAAAGAAATTAGGACTTACCGCAATTTTAGCCCACTTCCCCTATTCCCCCTCCCCCACAGGCAAAAATATCAATTTTTCGATTTTTTTTAAGTTGGTTTGCAATTAAATTATGAATGTTATTCTGAAGCTATTTCTTTGGGGCATTTTTGTAATTAACTATTCTAAATGTTCATTTTTTAGTTAAATTTTGGCTTATTTCCCATTTAGAATACATAGTTAATAATTATTAAATTATAAATTACAAAAAATTCACACGCACAGCTGAGGCTTTTACAGAACATCTATTTTTATGGACCCGAAGGTTGAGTGTAAGTACATATTATAACCTTTTTTTTGTTTTTTAATACGTATATTTTTTTGGTGATGGATTTAGGTCTATTTTTTTTGTGTTTTGTGTATTTTATCAAAAACTATATTTCTGACTTTTTTCAGATTTTTCCGTAAGATGCGCCATCTTCAAAAATCTGCAAAACTGGTTTGTTCGGTGGTTTTTAGGGATTTTCTCCATGTTATAGGCTTCAAAATAGATTAATTCAAGGTTTTTTTTATAGGTAATGTAGGTATAATTTGAAATAACTGAGTTTATAGGGATATTTTATATAATTTGCTATTGAATAAACTTAAAAACAACCTGCTAGTTTTCACAATCATAAACTTGTCAGGATGGCACGTTTCACAAATAAAATTAAGTTTCACAATTAAAACTTCCCCGTTTCCATACCTACATTAAAGTTTTTCCGACTAGACACCGTTAAACTATTCAGATATTTTCAGCTTGCTATTAATCAAAAATAATTTCAAATTTTTGCAATATTTTTATATAAAGTAAAGATGTCATTGTGATATCTTTTGGGTAGGATACGAAAAACAAAAATAAAACAATAATCAATTTAAGAAAAATACATTATTTTAATTAAATAATCCTACTTCTTGTCGTTTTGTGAATCAAAATATTTTGTTCTTTGTCAATGTGTATTTAGTAGGTACCCCAATATTACCTTCCATTATACATATTATAATTATTCAAACATGTGCTTGTACCATCTACATAACCTATATCTCTGCTCTGCCTATTATAATGTCATTTTGATTCACGTTTACTGCTACGTAAAACACCATAAAAAGAATAAGGAAAGTATTACCAATATATAGCTCCGTACCGTATATACTCGTAGAGTATTCGGAGAGTATATTCGTCGGTATAATACTTCAGTTCTAAAGTCTTCATCGCTGTCTTCGTCTATTACAGGTATAACATCTGTATTGTCAAAGAGTTTTTTAAGATACTCTGCTGGCTTGATGATTTTTGTAAAATATCTTTCATGCGATAAATATTATATTATGGCAGCTAATTACATGCGAACAACAGCCTATGGTCATGTTGCCGTTTGCGCAACTCGCATCTACAACAGTATCTATCGTTTAATGTTTCCGAACCATCTTAGTTTGGCTCATATTGCAAATATTCCATGCTGCATGCTTGTCCCCATTAGGTAAATTATTTCGATTTATTTTTTTGCACAAACTTATTCAAAAACAGGTCCTTATAACAAATCCACATGGTGCCAAGCAGTACCGCGGTCGGAAAATTGTTAAACAATTTTTTAAACGAATTCAAAAAATCAATTTTTTCACTTAGAACAAATTTGTTTTAGATTCTCTGGATCACCCTGAGCAAAAAAGGTCTTGTGATTTTTCTATAAAATTGACTGTTGTCGAGTTACATGCAATTTAAAATTTGAAAAACGCGAAAATGGCCATTTTCAATGCTTAATAACTCGATTAAAAATTATTATTATGAAAGTCATAAAGTGACCAACCCAAAGTTTAAAGCACCCCCCGCCTGCAGGAGCCTGAAGAAATTTTTGTCATTATTTTATTACTATTATTTTTAATAATTGTAACCACGTATTGAACCGGCCGTCCGCGAGAGAGATGTAAATTCATTGGACGTTTTAAAAAAATATCGATTGGAAGTCAAAAATGCGTTTTAAAAATATAAAAAAGGAATTTTGAGGTTATATGTATTGTACACTCGACCTACGGGTCTATAAAAAATAGATATGTTTTGTAGAAGCCTCATAAAATTTTTAAATTAATTGCAACTTAACTAAACAAAAAAAATAGAAAAATTGACTTTTTTGTGGGGAAAGGGGGAGGGGGTGGTGGGCTAAAAATGCTATTAGTCTTATTTTTAATCACATATAACGTAAAAACATGAAAAAAAAAATATTCAGGCTCTATCGATCTCAAAAAAATATAATTAGACCCGCAAAAATCCTTACAAAACTTAAAAAAAACATGGTTTTTGGGTGTTTAAAAGTGTATCGCCCAATTTTTGAATATCCTAATATACTCAGTTATTTTAAATTATACATAATCTATTAACAAAACCTTGAGTTGATCTATGTTGCAGTCTATAAAATGGAGAAAATCCCCAAAAACCCCCTAAAAAACAGTTTTCTTGATTTTTCAAGATGGCACACCTGACGGAAAAATCTGAAAAAAATCAGGAAGATAGTTTTTGATAAAATACATTAAATGCAAAAAAAATTGGACCTGCAGCCCCCTCCAAAAAAAGTTATAGGTTTTTAGAAAGTTAAAAAAAATTTTGAGGTATGTACACTCGACCTAGGGATCCATCAAAAATGGACATGTTTTTTAAAAGCCTCAGCTACACTTGTGAATTTTTTGAAATTTTTAAATCAATTGGAACCCAACTAAAAAAAATTAAATCTAAAAATCTACGTTTTTGGCTGTGGGGGGGTAAGGGGGGTGGCGAGCTAAAAATCCTCGTAATCTCATTTGTTAGTTGCATAGAATGTAAAAAAATTAATAAAATTGAATTCTGGGAGTGAGGGCATTTTGCCTATCTTAACGGGGGGTACCCTTTAGGTTACTATTGACTCCCCTAAAGATCAGAAAAATAAAATTTTGGGCAGCTCGGCATTCAAGATCAAATGCTATCCCGACTGGACTAATATATACTTTTGAATCTGATATTACTGCATGTAACTTTTTTGGTATTGTAATATAATTCAAATCCTTCTAACCACTTAAAGTCCTATCTTTTGGCTATCCGTGGGCAAATTTTCAGCCAAATCGATGATGATGTATTTTGGGAATGGAGGAAAATGTAAAAACCGGTATTTTAACGTTTTTTACACTATAAAATTTGATCAAAAACTTGTTTTGATTCAAAATAACTTGTTATAATGCCATATAATGACATTTTTGTGTCCTTTCTATTAAAATATTATGTTTTTCATTGATACTTTACGACAGAAAATGCAAATTTGTTTAAATAAACACCAAATCACTGTAAAATCGCATAAAACATTTTGAGAAAAAAGAAGAAGAAGATTTTTGGACCTTAAATATCTTATGTTTACGTCCCGCAGAAGCTATATACCAATTTTCAGACAAATCGGAGATCCAAAATTTTTTGCCTGAGTGATTTGACATAGAATGTACCATACTGATTTTGTGAAGCATACATCTATATTCGTTTAAATACATGGTTTTCTTGCTTTTTGCAGGAAAAGTACGACTTTGCTCTTTACAATCAGGTCAGAAAAAGTATACTTTCGGTAAAGGTTGAGGGACAATTTTTTTTCATATATTATGTAAAGTTTGCTACCTACTAAATAAACTTAAAAAACACCCTGCTAGTTTTCACAATCATAAACTTGTCAGGATGATAAGTTCCACAATTAAAACTTCCCCTGTTCCAGTGTTCCCATACATCAAAGTTTGTCCGTCTAAACACCGTTAAGCTATTAACAAATGTTCAGCATGTTATTAACCAACTTCTTTTGGCACGCGGGATCCAGGCCTAAAAATTTATTTAAATATAAACAAATACAAGAAAGTCTAACATTGTGGATATTTAAACATCTCGGAAATTATGACACGTAAGAATAACTGTTTCAATAAATTTTTGTAAATTGTAAATAAGATATGTACCTCATACCTACAGTTATTTGCTTATTCACATTTTCACAATGGGATTTGTCGGACTGCATTCACTTAAAATTTTACAATAGGTATTATTTACCCATGTTTACGATCCCGACTTAGCCATAAAAAATATCGGTACCTATCCTATGAATCACTTCTTTTAGTTTAGTCCTTTAATAATTTCATAGTTGGAATTATTATACATATTGTGTTATTTTGTACCTAAATAGTTTGTTTTTACAATTGGAATAATAAACAAAAGATCAGCATTTCTTATGTTAAATAATGTTAGTATAAGAATACATAAAATACAACCATGAATATCTGAATAAGTCATTCAATAACTTCTAAAAAATTTAATATAATGTGACTAAATATAGTTTTGTCCAATAAATATCTCCCATTATCGTCAAAAGGTACTTTTAAATGTTTTAACTTTATTCTGCGATTTTGCTTCTTCTTCTTTAAGTGCCGTCTACCAATCGGTGCGGTGGTTTTGATATCATCATCATTCTCTTTACTCTATCTACCGCTGCGCTGAAGAGTTCTACATAACTGCATTTAAACCAGTTCCTTAAAAATTCTTCAACCATGACACTTTCGTTCTTCCAATACTCATTCTGCCTCTTATCTTTTCCTGTCATATCAGTCTTAGCATTTCATATCGCTGTCTCTTCATTACGTGTCTCAGATATTATAAATTTCTTATTTTTATTGTGTACATTATTTCGCATTATTTGTCAAATTCTCGCAATACTTCCGTGTTCGTTTTCATATCGGTAATGTCAGCAGCACCACTTCATAAGACCAAATTCAGACTAAGACTATATTTTATTGCTAATTTATTACGCAAAGGAAAAATTTATTGCTGTAGCCGTTTCCGAGAAACAGTGGGTGCTGCTAGCTTTACGGTAAAGCTAGCAGCACCCACTCTATATCTCGGCAATGAAAAGGAGTACAGGGATCATTTTAACGGCATATTTTATTGCTATTTAATTGCTCTTGACTTTTATATTAATCAATCCTGAAAAGCTACCACATCATCCCCTAGCGTAAAACTCACCCCCAAAAGATGATGAAAATCGAAAATTCAACCCCAAGGAATTAATTGCTAATTTATTGCTAATTTATTACGGAAAGAAAAAATTTATTGCTGTAGCCGTTTCCGAGAAACAGTGGGTGCTGCTAGCTTTACGGTAAAGCTAGCAGCACCCACTCTATATCTCGGCAATGAAAAGGAGTACGGGGATCATTTTAACGGCATATTTTATTGCTATTTAATTGGTCTTGATTGGTATATTAACCAAACCCAAAAAACAACCCCATCATCCCCTAGCGTAAAACTCACCCCCAAAAAGATGATGAAAATCGAAAATTCAACCCCAAGGAATTAATTGCTAATTTATTGCTAATTTATTACGGAAAGAAAAAATTTATTGCTGTAGCCGTTTCCGAGAAACAGTGGGTGCTGCTAGCTTTACGGTAAAGCTAGCAGCACCCACTCTATATCTCGGCAATGAAAAGGAGTACAGGGATCATTTTAACGGCATATTTTATTGCTATTTAATTGCTCTTGACTTTTATATTAACCAATCCTGAAAAGCTACCCCATCATCCCCTAGCGTAAAACTCACCCCCAAAAAGATGATGAAAATCGAAAATTCAACCCCAAGGAATTAATTGCTAATTTATTGCTAATTTATTACGGAAAGAAAAAATTTATTGCTGTAGCCGTTTCCGAGAAACAGTGGGTGCTGCTAGCTTTACGGTAAAGCTAGCAGCACCCACTCTATATCTCGGCAATGAAAAGGAGTACGGGGATCATTTTAACGGCATATTTTATTGCTATTTAATTGCTCTTGATTGGTATATTAACCAATCCTGAACAACTACCCCATCATCCCCTAGCGCGAAACTCACCCCCGAAAAAATGATGAAAATCGAAAATTCAACCCCAAGGAATTAATTACTAATTTATTGCTAATTTAATACGAAAAGAAAAAATTTATTGCTGTAGCCGTTTCCGAGAAACAGTCGGTGCTGCTAGCTTTACGGTAAAGCCAGCAGCACCCACCCTATATATCGATAATGAAAAGGGGCACAGGGCCCATTTCAACGACATATTTTGTTGCTAATTAATTGCTCTTGATTGATATATTAACCAATCTCGAAAACTACCCCATCATCCCCTAGCGCGAAACTCACCCCCGAAAAAATTATGAAAATCGAAAATTCAACCCCAAGGAATTAATTACTAATTTATTGCTAATTTATTACGAAAAGAAAACATTTATTGCTGTAGCCGTTTCCGAGAAACAGTGGGTGCTGCTAGCTTTACGGTAAAAGCTATATCTCGGCAAGAAAAATGGGTACAGGGTCCATCTTGGCGACCAATTTTATTGCTAATTATTTTTAATAATTCTGTCAAAATTCCGTCCTGTCAATTCTGTAAATATTCTGGACGCTACCGGAAAGCCCCTGGAACGAAAATAATAAACAAAAACCAAAAGTGGTCAACGAAAACACCATGGTTTACACTAGAGGTTAAATAAAACTTTCACCAAAAAAAGAAAGCTTTCTAAAATATAGGTCAGAAAAAACGAATGAATCATACGAAAACTATAAAAGAGTAAGAACTGAAACTCATCAATTGGTAAGAAAAACAATAACAGATTATACTGGGAAAGATTCACAAAAGGACTAGAGATGGATTTCTATGGACAACAGAAACAAGGCGCTTCATAAGACAACAAAGAAGCGAAATGAAAGAACTAGTTGAAATAGAACACATAAAAGAGGATACGTGGGTGGCCTTCCTGACAGAAATTTTTAAAAAAGAAAACGAAAAATCTTTACCAGAAACACCAAATAAAATCAAATACCAAATGAACTCTTATAATAAGGTGGTGTACGTTCAACAACTGCAACTTATTATTCATAAAATATTATCATTTTAACGGCATATTTTATTGCTATTTAATTGCTCTTGATTGGTATATTAACCAATCCTGAACAACTACCCCATCATCCCCTAGCGCGAAACTCACCCCCGAAAAAATGATGAAAATCGAAAATTCAACCCCAAGGAATTAATTACTAATTTATTGCTAATTTAATACGAAAAGAATACCAGATGAATGGAGAAGAGCGATCATGCTGAGGTTCTTCAAGAAAGGAGATAAGAAGGACCCCAATAACTATCGAGCAATAAATCTTTTAAATACAACACTCAAATTGACAACAAGGATTATAGCGACAAAGATAAACGAACGAATAACTCTGCAAAAGGAGCAGCAAGGATGTCGGACAAGAAGATCATAATGCACGGATGCAGTTTTTGTAACGACAAATAAAAGAAAAGTCGCTGGAATATAATAATTCAGCATATATTATGTGGCTGATAGATTTGGAGAAAGCGCTTGATAGAGTGAGAATTCGGAACGCGACACATTTATTATATGAAAAGGGAATATCAGTGGATTTAGTAAAAACCATTGAGAATATAATATATATGAAGATAGCATAGCGATATGTCTGTAAACCTGTATTGCCCCAGTTCCCAATATATCTTTTCATAACTGTAGCAGTTAGTGCTAGGTTTGTTCTAGTTTGTTCTGTAATTTTGAAGTTTGTTCTAAAAAAATAAAAGAGTTATTCAATATACAATGTGGCGCTCCAAGTTTACGTAAAGTTGTATTGCCCATATAGAACCCAAACGATTAGAGAAAATCTGAATAAACCACAAGTTAGTGCTAGGTTTGTTCTGCATTTTTGCCAAAGCGTGTAATTTGTTCTGTATAAACAAAAAATATATATAAGATATAATGTGGCGCTCCAAGTTTACGTAAAGCTGTATTGCCCATATAGAATCCAAACGATTAGAGAAAATCTGAATAAACCACTAGTTAGTGCTAGGTTTGTTCTGCATTTTTGCCAAAGCTTGTAATTTTTTCTGCATAAACAAAAAAGATATACAAGATATAATGTGGCGCTCCAAGTTTGCGTAAAGCTGTACTGCCCATATAGAATCCAAACGATTAGAGAAAATCTGAATAAACCACAAGTTAGTGCTAGGTTTGTTCTGCATTTTTGCCAAAGCGTGTAATATGTTCTGCATAAACAAAATAGGTTATACAAGATATAATGTTGCGCTACAATTTTGCCTAAAACTGTAGTGCCCCACAAACGTTTATGGAAACGATATGATTCGGGACTCGTATAGCACTGACCATTTGAAGAAAACTTGTTAGAAAAAATAGTCTATAATCAAGAATAAAACAAAAGATTTGCTTTTTGTCTTGTTTGACCCCACCGAAGTTTTAAGATCATCGTAAATTTCCCATTTATTGTTATTTCGTCGGCAGTGGGAAATATAATGTCCAATTGTTATTTCGTTTTCAGGAGGAACAAACTCAACAATGCCTTTAATTTGGTATGTTTTGTTTTTTAACCCTGGAAGCTCACACTTGGGTGTGAGATACCCATCGCGACACTTAACTGCATGTAGCTTGCGCAGCTGCATTTCAATGGTAATGCTGCTTTATGTAAATTCAGTCTCTAGTCTGCCAAGGACGGGTGTGTAGTTGCGGTCTCATTTGAGCAATATTTCCAATCACGAGAATTTATTGAATACAGGCTAGGGTATGTAGCACCCATGTGTGAGGTTTACGATCAAGTGTGCGTTCAAGTTAATGGCCTAACAACACAACATCCCACAAATTTAGGAAAGAAAACTAGGTGTTATTTCTGCAAAGGCAAAGATGGAAAAGCAAAGCGTGCATGATCGGCTTGCTATAAAGCATAATGCTAGGATCATAGAGCCACACTGTCTTATGAATGTAGTTACTAAAATGAGTGAAACTGAAATACCTGGCTAAGAATGAATATGAGTTCTATAATAAAAAGGTGTTATATTTTAGTTAGAAAGACCATTTTGTTGTTAAATTAAATTAAAATATTTTGAATTATGTTTCCGGTTTTTTAGAAAATGTTTTTTAATTATTTTTAGGTATTTTTAATATTTTGTTCTTTTGTGTTACTACAATTAAGAGAGAGAAAATAAAATTATTGATTTAATTATTCGTATGTATTCAATAGTGATTAGAGAGTCTCTGGAAATCATAAAATATTTACTTTTTTTTTATTTCTTCACAAAAAATCATTGGGTATCTGACACCCATGTGTGCGGTTTATGTAAAAAAAAATAGGTGTGATCTTCCAGGGTTAAGGTACCTAACTAACTGTTGCTGGAATGTCGGTTAACTCGACTAATGTACAATTTTCAAGACAAAAACATGAATGGGAGCAAAAAAATTGCTTGAAAACGTAGTAACAATTAATGTCTCTTCCACAAACGGAACACATAGATATGGTTACATTTAATGCATTTTACAAATTCTTGATTCCCTTCCTTGACAAATACTGTGTGTTATTGATAAACCGATTTTTTATTTATGCTGAAAAAAAATCATGTATTGCTGCTGTATTTGAAATTTCTCATTGTTTCAGTTTTCATTTTGTTATTATAACGCTTATGGAAAAATTTATCTGTATCCAGAAATTTAGTGTCTCATTATAAAAGTTATTTTAATAACCGCTGTAAAGCTGAATAATCCCTTGTAAATATAATACCTACTCTATTGTTGTATAGTTTTCAGAATTACCCAAGATGTCAGGACCGGCTTCCAAGTCAACTGTAGGTACATAATATTATCATCAGATCAAATAATCTGTACTAGGGTTCCAGCTTTCATTAATATGAGTACCCAGATATACAATATTACTTACTCGTTCAATTGAGTCATTACCGATTGTTACGTTATAGTTATTATTATTTACGGCTGCCTGTTTACTAATAACCATAAACTTTGTTTTTCTTGCGTTGAGTTTGAGTCCATATATCGCGCAGAATGCCACCATTCGTTTCAATAACGCTTGAAGATGTTCAATTGATCCAGTCAGCAACAAGATGTCATCTGCGTATCTGATATTGTTCATAAGCATACCATTAATGAGTATTCCCTCTTTTGCGTTTTCCATTTAAGATTGTTTCAGCGTAAAAATTAAACAACATTGGTGACAATATACAGCCTTGTCGAACTCCACGCTTGATTTTTACTTCTTCAGAGCACTGATTCGCAACCCTAACACATTCAGCCTGGCCACCCAATACAAATTTGCGATTATTCTAATGTCCCTACCGTCCAGACCGGTAGTTTTGAGAATATGTAGCATTTTTTCATGGCGAACTTTATCAAAGGGTTTACACATACAAAATGTCAGAAATGTGGTGTGGCATTGTGTTTCAATAGAAATAATACTTAATTGTTTTTATAATTTTCATGTAAATTAACAATGTAGATTTTATATCCTTACTTGACCTTGTATGCACAATGTAGAATTTTGGCAACAAACTTGTTATTACAACTTAATTTTTTTTTATTATTCTTTCATCATTTCTAAGCTTCCGCTAAAGGCCTTTTTTGATATGTAACATCAACAAAAAAAATCATGCATTTAAGGGTTAAACCAATTTTATATTCTCCAATTTCTGAATGTGCACTTAGGCGACCATATAAGATACTCGAAATATTTAATATTATATAAAAAATATAATATTAAAATTAAATAAATAATAAAGAAATAAAAAAAATAAATGGTACAGTGGAACCCCGTTAAGTCGGCCTCCGATAACCCGGAAGTCCGGCTAACCGGGACCGATTTTCATCAGACAAACATTTCAACAATAAAAACGTAATATTGACAACCGAAACTGACTGAAATTTTTACCAAGGAATGAACAATACTGTATATAACTGTACGTAATTCACATGTACTGTGCATAATGTATTTCATGTTTTTGCAATTATAATGGAGCTTATCTCTAAGGATACCGTATTTGATAATTTTTACTATATTCTACGGCTAACAAGGATTTTCGATAACCGGGATTGCCCGCATTCTCGATTAATCCGACTTATCGAGGTTCCACTGTAATCTTTATATACACAGCGTTTCAAAAGTATGGTAAAATATTTAAGGGGGCGTTTGTTTGGGTTTATTTTAAGAAGAAAACTTTATTTAAGATGCCCTAAACGTCTTAAATTCTGAGATATACGAACAATCTATAAATCTCTAGGGTGTTTCATTTAAAATAAGTAGGTTATTACAGCTTGAATTTGTTAATAGAACAATCTAAAATTCTAACCACCATGTACAAAGATAGGTATAGGAACCCTTAAAAAGATTAAAAGCTAAGTAAATTTTCCATACGATAAACTAATAAAATGTAGGGCGTTTAATTTAAAATAAATGCGTTATTACAGCTTGAATTTGTTAATAGAACAATATAATATTTTGACCACCCTGTACAAAATTTTGCTACCATAAATATCTATTTAAATACGCTGAGTAGTATATTATTAAGATCCAAGAACCCTTATAAAAGTACAGCTTATTTTTTAAGAAAAATTCAAAAATGTTATATGATATATGGTGTTCCATAAGAAAAAATATAACTTTGATTATATTACTATTTTTTTGGAGCACCCTGCATAATTCACATTGGTCCTGTATATTTCTATGAAGAATTTTTTTGTAATATCAAGTCGTTTCCCGTAATACAGAGACCGGGGCGAATGCAATAAACCACCCTGCATAATATTTTTCTATGAAATAAAATGAACACTCCTGTCACAAACTACGGTTTCGTCAATAATTGTTGGTTATTGTCGTATTTCTGATTATAAAATTATTGTAATATTCACTTTCTTCTCTTACATGGAATATAATATCTAATAATACCTATTACATTAATTTATTTTAATTTTTTTTTATTTACAACAATCCGCTTTAACCTAAAAAGGTTATTAGCGGGATAGTAACAGTTAATTACACTTTTAGTCCATCTGTTTTGAGATTTGAAAGGTGACTAAAATTTTTTTGCAGAAATTGCTTGAAAATAACTCAAATAATAATATTTGAGTAATCCTCCCACACAAAATGATCCGGAACATTGTTTAAATAATCAAAATGTCAAAATATGAAGGAAAAATTCGATTTTTTTTATTGGTTTTTTGATTATAACTTTAAAACTGTTCATTTCTGAGAAAAGTTGCACTGACATAAAAGTTGCCTAATAAAATTTCCTATAATATAAGATTAGTTAAAAATTTAAGTCACCCTTGTTGCAAAATAGCAATAATTGCGAAAAAAACCATACAAAAACAAGTATTAGCATTTTACGTTTTTCAACCATTTATACAACAACCACACTTAGGACCTTCATATTTTACTCGGAAAAACTATATGATATAATAAAACAACACTGTAAATTTCATGAAGATCGGTTTAACAAATTTTGCAAAATAAATTTTGCAATCCAGCTTTCGCAAAACAAATTCATTTTTTTTAAATGTTGCAGGACTGAAAATAAAGCAGATAGCAAGTTGGTTTTTTTTGCTTACAGAAATGTACTGTACCTTTCATTTGCAATTTGCAAAATTAAAATCGATTAATTACCACGGCGTCAGGAAATTTTTTTAATAAACATTAATTTTTGGTGCTACGCGCAGGACAGCGGTGTTCGATTCACATAAGTTGATTTCCACCAAAATTTCTTCCAATCTTTATCTAATATATTATTTTCTTACTCTCTATTTTGTAGTATTTTAATATTGTAATTCCACAAAAATCAAACTAATTTTATTATTGTTTGTGAAATATTGTTTAAACAATTGCATATGTTTAAAAATAATAAACTTTTATTCTCTAAGTTAAAATATATGAACAAAGAAAGTTTTTGCTAAAAAAAGTGTTATTTCAAAGGATAGAGTATGTGTTATTACTTTGCAATAAACAAATTTATTTATTTATATCGAAACGTAATAAAAATTAAAATGAATCAATCATTATCAAAGGTCACTGGAATGCCCAATCAGAGCAAACTATCCGCTGTCCTGCACGTAGCACCAATAATTAATGTTTATTTAAAAAAATTCCAGACGCCGTGGTAGTTAATTGATTTTAATTTTGCAAATTGCAAATGAAAGGAACAGTACACTTCTATAGGCAAAAAAAATTCAACTTGCTATCTGCTTTATTTTTAGGCCTGTAACATTTTGAAAAAATGAAGGATTGCAAAATGTATTTTGCAAAATCTATTGAACCGCTCTTAATGAAATTTACAGTATTGTTTAACTGTATCATAAAGTTTTTCTGGGTGAGATATGAAGGTCCTAAGTGTAGCATAAATGGTTGAAAAACGTAAAATGCGAATACTTGTTTTTGTATGGTTTTTTCGCAATTATTGCTATTTTGCAACAAGGGTGACTATTTTTTAAATTTTTAACTAATTCTATATTATAGGAAATTTAATTAAGCAACTTTTATGTCAGTACAACTTTTCTCGGAAATGAATACTTTTAAAGTTATAATCAAAAAACCAAGAAAAAAATCGAATTTTTCCTTCATTTTTTGACATTTTGATTATTTAAACAATGTTCCGGACCTTTTTGAGAGGGATGATAACTCAAATATAATTATTTGAGTTATTTTCAAGCAATTTCTGCAAAAAAAATTGAGTCACCTCTCAACGTCCAAATATACTAATATTTTTACAGATGCGTCTATTTGTTTAGTAAGTTGCAGTCTTTTAGAAACAGAAATAGTTTATTAGTGTTGTTATAGTCTAAAATGTCTTTAAGATTGTTAGCTAAATGGTATTTAATTCTATGGCTATTGAACTTTTCACACTTTTCCACTAGCACATGTTTCACAGTAAGGGGTGACCCGCACTCATCACAAATTGGAGGTTCTTCTTTTTTCAGCAAATATTCATGAGAAAATTGGGTATCTCCAAGTCGTAAACGGGAAATAATTATTGTTTGCTTTCGTCTAGATACCTCGGGTGGTTGCCATGGTCCAACGCTGTTTTTTATCTCCTGAAGCTTTGATGATGTGGATTTCCATTTACTGTTCCAATTTTCGAAAATATGTTTTATGAAGTAGCTTTTTAGATCCATACTTACAGATTGAAGCGACATTGGAATACTGTTATCATTTATGGCTTCTTTGGCATTTCGGTCTGCTGCTTCATTGCCTGCTACTCCAACATGTGATGGGACCCAGAGAAACTTGATTCTTAAATCTTCAGTATGCAATTTATGTAGTTCTTCCTTTATTAGTAAAGCTATTGGATGCTGCGTGTAAATTTTCCTTATTACGTGTAGTGATGACATAGAATCTGTGACGATTAAGATCTTCTTCATCTTGTTCGCATTTGCATGTAGTATTGCTTGGTAGATCGCATAAAGTTCTCCAGTTAATACAGTTGCAGTATCTGGAATTTTATGTTTGTGTGTCTCTGTGTTGTTAACAAATGCCACTCCGACTCCATTTTCAGTTTTAGACGCGTCTGTATAGTATACTGTGTAATCGGAATGAGAGTTAATTAGATCTCTGAAGTGTTGTAAGATGAGATTAGGGTTAGTGCTATTTTTTTGGAATTGTAATAGACTGCAATTGACTGTTGGAATTTTTACAGTCCAAGGTGGAGATGAAGATATTTCTTTGTATTGATATAAGGGTGGAAATTCCTGCCAGTTAAGTAGCTCCATTGCATGGTGGATTCTGCGAGAATAAGGGAGATTGAACTTTGAAGAGTCATTGGTCATGGATGGATCTAAAATGTTATTTATTGAAATTCTTTTATGTACATTTATGTTAGAAGCGTAATTAAAGGTTAACAGCTGCCTACGAAGCATTAGAGTGGGTTCGCCTATTTAGATAGATCTTCTTCTTAAAGTTCCCTCTCCTATCGGAGGTTGGATATCATAATGGCTATGGTCACTTTGTTGGGTGCTGCTCTGAATAGTTGTAATGAACTACAGTTAAACCATTCTCTAAGGTTCCTCAGCCAGGAGATGCGTCTTCTTCCTATGCCTCTTCTTCCTTGGATCCTTCCTTGCATAATAATTCTCAGCAACTCATATTTTTCTCCTCTGGTAATGTGACCCAAATATTCCAGTTTTCTAGTTTTTATACTTTTCATAATTTCTAACTCCTTATTTAAACGTCGTAGCACTTCAACATTGGTAATCCTTTGAACCCACTGAATTTTCAATATTCTTCTGTAACACCACATTTCGAACGCTTCTATTCTTCTTATGTGTTGTCTCTTCAATGTCCAAGCTTCCATTCCGTATAGCAATATAGAAAATATGTAGCATCTTAGAGCCCTCAATCTGAGAGGCAACTGAAGGTCTTTGTTTGTAAGCAGTGTCTTCATTTTTATAAATGCTTGCCTTGCAGTTTCAATTCGGACTTTAATTTCTTTGCTTTGGTCATTTTTGTCATCAACCCAGGTTCCCAGATATTTGTATGTCTTAATTTTTTCTATTTGGGTTTGCTCTATCATTAACCTTTCATTTCCATGTTCTGTTTTTGAGACAATCATAAATTTAGTTTTTTTCTTGTTTATTTTTAGTCCGTATCGAATGCAATAATCGTTAATTCTATTTAGCAATTCTTGTAGTGATTCCAGGGTGTCTGCCATTATAACGGTGTCATCAGCGAATCTTATGTTATTTACTATTGTTCCGTTTATAGAGATTCCATCACTTAGCTCCGCTATCGCTTCCTGAAATATGGCTTCACTGTACAGGTTAAACAGTAGCGGCGACAGAACACAACCCTGTCTTACTCCTCTCTTTATATCAATATTCTCGGACTCCTGTTCTTCTATCTTTATATTGGCCTTTTGATTCCAATACAGATTGATGATAATTCGTAAATCTCGTCTCTCTATATCTCTGTTTTTCAATAATTCTATTAGTTTTTCATGTCGGACCCTGTCGAACGCTTTTTCGAAGTCGATGAAACAGGAGTAAATATCCAGGTTCATATCTAAGCATCTTTGAGAGAGGACATTAAACGCAAACAATGCCTCTCTTGTTCCAAGTCCTTTGCGGAACCCAAATTGGGTATCATCCATATCATATTCTAGCTTTCTGTATAATCTTCCATGAATCACCTTTAGAAATATTTTGAGGGTATGGCTTATTAGTGATATTGTCCTGTAGTCCGAACAATCTTTGGCGTATATTGTTTTTGGTATTGTTACAAAGGTGGACACCAACCATTTCTGAGGGATTTTTCCGGTTTTATATACTTCATTAAACAGATCCAGTAGTACCGGTAGAGTTTCATCGTCTAGACATTTCAGTAATTCCGCAGGTATTTCGTCTGGACCTACAGTTTTTCCGTTTTTTGCGTTTCGTATTGCTTGTTCGATTTCCTCCATTATAATCTCTGGTCCCGTTTCGCTGTCGATTTCTTCCGGTTCTTGTCTATTATCCTCAAACAGATCTGTTATGTATGTCTTCCACTTTTTTAATTTCTCTTTGACTTCTATAATAATTTTTCCATTTATATCTTTAAGAAGGCCATCTCTCTTTTTTCGCTGTGTATTTGTGATTTCCTTAATTTTCTTGTGCATGTTAAAGCTATCATACTTTTTAGAATATTCTTCTATTTCACTACATTGATTTGCCAGCCAGGTGGATTTGGCATCTTTTATTTTCTTTCTTATTAATCTCTGGATTTCCTTGTATTTTGCCTTACTCCTGCCTTTATGTTTCCTTCTTTCCTCCATTAGCTCTAGGATTTCTGAAGTCATCCATCTCTGTTTTTTTATTATTTTTGTGGATAATATCTTCTTTCCTGCCTCTACTAACGTTTCTTGTATTACGTTCCATTTGTCATTTACATCTGTTGTCTTTATCACTTCTTGTTTGATTTTCTTTAAGTTATCATTTATTTCTGCTTTTAGCCTCTGACGTACAGGTTCTTCTTTTATATTTGAGACATCAAATCGTTGTATATTTGTTTGTTTTTGGATCTTTTTCAGTTTTATCTTCATTACGCCTACTAATGGATTATGATCTGAATTTATGTCAGCTCCGGGGTATGTTCTCACAGACTTTATAGTGTTTTTATATCTGGATTTGATTAAAATGTAATCTATCTGGTTTCTTACAATGTGATCTTCCGAATCCGCCGGTGATATCCAGGTATAAAGTCTTCTTTTAGGTAATTTAAATAAGGTATTCATTACTACCATCTCCTCGCTTTGGCAGAATTCGACAAGTCTGTCCCCCCTTTCATTTCTTTCTCCCAAGCCAAATTCTCCCACACATCCATCCACTTTTCCTTTTCCAATCTTGGCGTTGAAATCTCCCATCACCAACAATATGTCATCTTTTTTTGTGGATCTTATGATTTCGTTCAATTAGAATAGATAGAAGATAGAAATATGCTTTATTGTCACTGAAAATACAAATTTTATGGACAAAGCTTAATTAGCTTGGAAAATTAGTAATGTTATTTAAAATAGCAAATCTATTATTAGTAGTTATTTTTGCGTAGTTCGGGTTGTTATGTAGTTGCTCTGCTTCTTTGAAATTTATATTTTCTGTTGCCATTATTGTCTTGATTTTTCTCTGTTTCTCGTATATTGGACACTTTCTTGACAACGAGGTGTGCTCGTTAGTTTTACAATATATGCATAGATTATTTCCACTACAATTTTCTTCTGTATGAGAGGTGTCTGTACATTTTTTACATTTACTCTCCTTGGATTTACATAATCTAGAGCTGTGTCCGTACATAAGACATTTGTAGCATTGCACCACTGGATGCACGTAAGGATCAACTACGAAGTTACATAAGTTAATTATTATGTTTTGGGGAACTTCATTGCCCAAAAATTCTACAATAATTATTTGTCTTGGTACTAATTGAGTAGTACCGTCGCTGTTGGTTATTTTTCTTTGCATTCTTTGTACATTCACCACCTGCTTTTCAGAAATGATTGCGTCTTTAAGGTAATCCTCCGAAAAGAACGTGTCAACCATTCTGACTACGCCCTTTCTGTGCGTGTAAAATTTAGGGATATATGCTATTAGATCGTTTTTAATTATCAATTCATGATTAATTAATTTATTTGCTGCAGAATAAGTTTTTAATATGACTTTTACCCTACTAATACCTACCGTTTTTATGTCTACTACATCATGTTTTATTAAAGGATCATTTAACAAAAAAGAACCGACCCTGATTGGAAATAATCTTCCAATACTAGAATTTTTATGTTCAATATAAACAAAGAATGGTGCCTTGTCATCAGACTTATACCTATTATCAAAATCGATTAAATTATTTACAGACCTGTTGTTATCCATATTAGTTTTTTTAGAGTTGTTTTGGTCAGGCGGTTCGCCAGAACCTATTGACTCTGCTTCCATATTTACCTAGTTTTTGTTGAAAAACTTTATGACTCTAATATATCAGTTTATTAGCACTAATTAAATAAATTCACAAAATATCACAATAGCAATTATTTTGAAAACACCGAAGACAATAATATTGGAGCGACCTTCACTCTATGATTGTCGAAACGATACTGTATATATATATATATATATATATATATATATATATATATATATATATATATATATATATATATACATCCTACTATCAATTTGGCATCGATACATTATGCATTTACCATCGATTTGGCATCGTCTTGCAAAGTGGCATCTGTATATCGATGCCACTTTACACTACCTTAATAACTTTATTCCTGTACTTGCTACCAGAAGTCTAATCAGCTCGGTAGTTAGAGATTTGATTCCTTGATGTTACTTTAATATATCAGCTTTCCTTGTTTACCTCTTACTAAGTTATATAAGTTTATTCCATAAAATGTTTGAGTCCAAAATGATCGTACAGTGAAAATATTATATACATTTAGTTCAGTGTTTTACCGTTTTGTCGCTGCCGTTATATACATGAAAACGTATATCCCACTTTCATTATCAATCATTTTGGCATCAGAAATTTGGCATCACTGTTGAATACAATATTATTCACAACGAAAAATAGACAATTTGAGAATGTATATATTATTGTCATAAAGAAATCAGTCTGGCATCATGTTTTATTGTTTTCACCCAATTTTGAAAAAATGTGAAAACTTTGTATTATCCACGTCCGTCTGTCCGTCTGTCTGTAACCACAACTCCTCCGTCAATATACCAGCTAGAATGACAAATGAGGTATCAAATGAAAGCTGATAATCCAAGGATGGTACTAAAGGTGAGATATTTGACCTTGGCGGTCTGTCCGTCGGTCTTTACGACCGCGAATATAACTCCTCCATCATTATACCAGGTAGAATGACAAATGAGGTGTCAAATGAAAGCATATAATCCAAGGATGGTACTAACGGTGAGATATTTGACCTAGGCTGTCTTTCCGTCGGTCCCTCCGACCGCAAATATAACTCCTCCGTCATTATACCAGGTAGAATGACAAATGAGGTGTCAAAAGAAAGCTTATAATACAAGGATGGTACTAAAGGTGAGATATTTGACTTAGGCGGTCTGTGACTCGGTCCCTCCGACCGCGAATATAACTTATCCGTCATTATACCAGGTAGAATGACAAATGAGGTGTCAAATGAAAGCTGATAATCCTAGGATGGTACTAAAGGTGAGATATTTGACCTAGGCTGTCTTTCCGTCGGTCCCTCCGACCGCGAATATAACTCCTCCGTCATTATACCAGGTAGAATGACAAATGATGTGTCAAAAGAAAGCTTATAATACAAGGATGGTACTAAAGGTGAGATATTTAACTTAGGCGATCTGTGCGCCGGTCCCTCCGACCGCCAATATAACTCCTCCATCATTATACCAGGTAGAATGACAAATGAGGTGTCAAATGAAAGCTTATATTCCAAGGATGGTAATAAAGGTGAGATATTTGACCTAGGCTGTCTTTCCGACGGTCCGTACGACCGGGAATATAACTCCTCCGTCATTATACCATGTAGAATGAGAAATGAGGTGTCAAATGAAGGCTGATATTCCAAGGATGGTACTAAAGGTGAGATATTTGACCTACATGGTCTGTCCGTCGGTCCGTCCGACCGCGAGTATAACTCCTCAATCATTATACCAGGTAGAATGATAAATGAGGTGTCAAATGAAAGCTTATAATCCAAGGATGGTACTAAAGGTGAGATATTTGGCCTAGGCAATCTTTCTGTCGGTCCCTCCGACCGCCAATATAACTCCTCCATCATTATACCAGGTAGAATGACAAATGAGGTGTCAAATGAAAGCTTATATTCCAAGGATGGTAATAAAGGTGAGATATTTGACCTAGGCTGTCTTTCCGACGGTCCGTACGACCGGGAATATAACTCCTCCGTCATTATACCATGTAGAATGAGAAATGAGGTGTCAAATGAAGGCTGATATTCCAAGGATGGTACTAAAGGTGAGATATTTGACCTACATGGTCTGTCCGTCGGTCCGTCCGACCGCGAGTATAACTCCTCAATCATTATACCAGGTAGAATGATAAATGAGGTGTCAAATGAAAGCTTATAATCCAAGGATGGTACTAAAGGTGAGATATTTGGCCTAGGCAATCTTTCTGTCGGTCCCTCCGACCGCCAATATAACTCCTCCATCATTATACCAGGTAGAATGACAAATGAGGTGTCAAATGAAAGCTGATAATCCAATGATAGTACTACAGGTGAGCGATTTGACCTAGGCTGTCTTTCCGCCGGTCCGTACGACCGCGACTATAACTTCTGCGTCTTTATACCAAGTAGAATGACAAATGAGGTGTCAAATGAAAGCTGATAATCCAATGATGGTACTACAGGTGAGCGATTTGACCTAAGCTGTCTTTCCGCCGGTCCGTACGACCGCGACTATAACTTCTGCGTCTTTATACCAAGTAGAATGATAAATAAGGTGTCAAATGAAAGCTTATAATCCAAGGATGGTACTAAAAGTGAGATATTTGGCCTAGACAATCTTTCTGTCGGTCCGTACGACCGCGAATATAACTTCTCCGTCATTATACCAGGTAGAATGACAAATAAGGTGTCAAATGTAAGCTGGTAATACAAAGATGGTACTAAAGGTGAGATATTTGACCTAGGCGGTCTGTCGGTGGGTCCGCCCGACCGCGAATGTAACTCCTCTATCATTATACCAGCTATAATAATAAATGAGGTGTCAAATGAAAGCTTATAATCCAAGGATGGTACTAAAGGTGAGATATTTGAGCTGGGTACTCTTTCTGTCGGTCCGTACGACCGCCAATATAACTCCTCCGCCATTATACCGGGTAGAATGACAAATGAGGTGTCAAATAAAAGCTTGTGGGTGAAAACCTAGGACTTACGAAGTCCAATTTAAAAATAGGGCATATCAGAGATATGCCTTAGACATCATAGAAGACAATGACACAGAAAAATCAAATAAGCAATATGTCAAAAGGGCCTTAGTTATGTATCTTCGGTCCTGTTGGTCCAATCGTGATGTATAGCACCTCAAATGATAGGATTTGACAAACAGAATACAATGAGAGAAAAATCAAATACAACCTCATGTCAAAAGGGCCTTAGTCGCGTATCTTCGGTCCTATAAGACCAATCGTGACGTACGGCATCTCAAATAATAGGACTTGACAAATAAAATACAATGACACAGAAAAATCAAATACAGCAACAAGTCAAAAGGGCCCTAGTTATGTATATCTAGTCCTATTGGTCCAATTGTGACGTACAGCAGCTCAAATGGTAGGGTTTAATGAACAGAATACAATGACACAGAAAAATCAAATACAGCAATATGTCAAAAGGGCCTTATTTACGTATCTTCGCTCCTATTGGTCCAATCGTGGCGTACAGCACCTAAAATAACTGGATTTGACTAATATAATACAATGACGTATGAAAATCAATTACAGCATCATGTAAAAAGGGCCTTAGTCTTGTATCTACGGTTCTATTGGTTCAATCGTGACGTACAGCGTCTGAAATGATGGGATTTAACTGGCAGAATAAGATGGTGTAGACAAATGAAAATGACGGCATGTAATAACACTTTAAAATTGTAGAAATAAAATGGATTAACACACATGGTATGACATATTAGGTGAGAGTATTTAACAAATAGAATACGATTACATACGTCCAGGTTTTGACAAGCGACTTCTCTACATATGATAAACGCGAAAGGGCCCCAACGTTCACTGCTCGACATAGGCCTCCCGTTCACTGCATATACCCACTGCTTTCTGACGCTGTGACTTGAGAGGATAGGATTTAACGAATAGAACGACAAAGAAGACTAAACAAGGCAGCTCACGGGAAAAACACAACTGTCCGTTTTATACTCTACAGGGAAGCATCAAATATTCAACGTAAGAATATATTAGAGTATAACGGTATGATAAATCTTTTTCTTCTTTTTTTCATTTAGTGCATTCCGTACGTTTTTTAAACATAATCAGGAGAAGTTGTTGAATTTCTGAAGTCTATAAAAGAATTTCTTAACAAACCTTTTTTTAATTGTGTTATGGATTATTTTTAAGAATGTGTTTAAAAGGCAGTTCGCAGGCTTATTGTTCAATGGTCTTATCACTTTCAAGCGCCTGTCTTTTTTGTAGGACTATTAATTGTTACTTGTGATTTCAACCATTCTAGCGGGGCAATGCCTTTTCTATAACTGAAATGAATATTGTTATCCATTTAATTTTTTTCCTCAATTAATTGAATGCCTCCTACTGGTGTTTGGTCTAAGCTTACCGCTTTTCCCCATTTAAGCTAAACTGCTCGTCAAAAGTTAGGGATATAGAAAATTATGCTCATTTTCATAGCTAATTTTTTCGAGAACAGATTAACGGATTCCACTATTTTTTTTTAATATTTTAGATTTTTCTTTAGTATTTACACAGTTGTGCAAAGGTTTACACAAACTTCTTTTTTGTACTTATACCGAGTGGTAGGTATAAGTACAGAAAAGAAGTTTGAGTAAACCTCTTGATAGGTATTAGTTACGTATCTTCACTCCCATTGGTCCCAACGTGTCGTACGGCGGCTCAAATCATTGGAATCAGCCAACAGAATCCAATGACTAGGGAGCGGATTTATATGCGATCAATTTTGATGAAATATTCGCATATATATGCGGTAAAAAATTACGAAATATGCTCAAGATATGCACAAAAATTCAAAAAATGCGCATTTCGGGAAACCACAAATTTTCTGTCTTATTTAGTAATCTTATTTATTATTTTTCAAATAAAATCATTTTTTATATATGCAATTTATTCAGTTTTTACAAAAACTGCTACCAATAGTTACCTATTTAAAATAAAACAACAATATCACTATAAATATATCTTCGTTTATAATTCACTACAATGTGTTTTTCCAAATTCTTTACGAGGAAACATATTCCTTGATCAGACAAAATATTTTTATAACTTGAAAAACTCCTTTCAACATCGATAATTGGTGCGTATTTAAAATAACTTGTTAATTTCCGTTAGAAAATCGTAAAACTTTGGCTAAAGGTGTAAATTCTCTTAACAATAGTGGATTTAAAAAATCACCAGAATTATAGGTAGGTACCTACCCTAATAGCACAAGGACGTCCAATGGACGTCCTTCACGGACTTTAGGGACGTCCATTGGACGTCCGTTTTCGTCCGAGGAACGTCCTTTATACGTCCTATTTTGGTCCAAATGTCGCGCTACCGAACGTCCATTGGACGTCCATCTAATGTCCGAGGGGACATATATTGGATCTTAATCGGACGTAAATTGGACCTTAATCGGACGTCCTAGGGGACGTAAATTGGACCCTAATCGGACGTAAATTGGACCTTAATCGGACGTAAATGGGACCTTAATTGGACGTAAATTGGACCTTAATCGGAGTAAATTGGATCTTAATCGGACGTCTTAGGGGACGTGAATTGGATCTTAACAGGACGTCCAATTTTGGTCCAAATTCCACGTTGCCAAACGCCCAATGGGGGTCCACCTAACGTCCGAAGGGACGTTCGGTGGACGTCAATTGGGCCTTCATAGGACGTCCCAGTTTGGTCCAATGTATTGCTGCCGATCATCCATCTAACGTCCGGGGAGGACGTTCGGTGGACGTCTAGAGACGATATTTATACCTGTGGAGAATGTATTGTGGGAAATAAAAAATATATTTTTTAAGGAACTTATATTACATCTTAGATTAATTTACAATTATTGGATATTAGATTATTTACATTAAATTATAATTACATTTCTCCAAGAAATTAACGCACCACCTTAAAAATGGGCCATTTTTGATGTCTCGAATTTCCTAAAGCCATTGTCCCATCTAAGTGATTTTTTTAATAATATTATAGCCTAGGCTATATGGGCTACCTCCATAAGCTTGTCATGCACGGGGAGCTATACTGTAATAATATTATATCACATCGCTGAGGGAACTCTACATTACATATACTTTTCGAATCAAAACTTTTATTCTCTTAATATTATTACTTAAAAAATATATACTACATTCGTCTCGCTAAACTCGAAAAATAACTTATAAACCATAAAAATCTCCAAAAATATAAATGACATAAATGAGAATTGGCACAATTATTATTATGGTTTTAAGTTGATTTTTCGGATTTAACTACAATATTATGCAAAAAATTATGTTATATCGCAGATTTAAAATGGGTTTATCTCGAAAACAGTTATATTAAGTTTAGCGAGATGATTGTAGTACACTTTTTTTAAGTAAAAATATTAAGAGAATAAAAGTAGACTGGTACGCAGTCTGATTTTTGCATAAGAGTTTAATGAAATGGTAACAAATCAATTGGAAGTTCTGTCCGACAAAATACATGGAACGTTTTCGGTAGCCTGATGTTCCAAGTTTTTAACCTGTTCCACAATTAAAACTTCCCCGGTTCCAGTATTCCCGTACATCAAAGTTTGTCCGACTAGACACCGTGAAGCTATTAACAAATTTTCAGCTTGCTGTTAATCAACTTTTTTTATTACGCGGGATCCAGGTCTATAAATGAATACAATAAATAAGTAGGTAGGTACATATTATACACTTATTTATACGAGTACAATTAATAGTAGAGCTGGTTTTTGGGATGTTACAAGCAGCATTTGTATTTCCACAGAGATACTTATGACAGAAATAATAAAATACCGAGACGGACTATTATTATAATAATTTACAATAGGACCCGACGGCCGACGCTATAGGGACAGGTAAAATTTATGACTGAACAATGCACCGAGCATCGATACAAGCAATATGTACCGGTCGAAGGTTATTTTTTATTGTGCCAAATGGACGTATATAGTACCTACCTTTAAAAATCGAATACACAAATTAAAAGATATTTAACAACCATAAAGATTTGTCAAACTCTATCACCGACTTCATGAAAACAAGTATTACTACATTCTTTGATGGTTTTTGCTGTAAATTTTAAAGGATTGACATGAAATTTGGCATACGCATAGCTAACATGCCAAAGAAAAAAAGTGATATTGTGCCAATGTGTGCTATTGCCCTGGGGTGAGTTTCACTCTTTCTCTGGGGTGAAAAACGTTCAAAATAAGTCCGGACTTCGATAAACTGATTAATATTAAGCAACCTTTATTCCATACTTACAAAGTATGTGTACTTACAAATTAGTATGTAAATTTGGGGGGTGGGTTTCACCCCGAGGAGGGGTGATATACAAAATATAGATAGATACACAAAAGATATACAAAAATGTTTCAAAACATCGAAAAAATGTGGTAAAATGCAAATATACATATCATATTATGATAAAATTGCGATTTTGGCGATTTGCCTTTTTGGATAGAATGATGATGATGTTGATTAGGATAAAACTGCGAAGAATTTTTTTATCGAAATATAGTAAAAAATATGAAAAATATACCAAAAAGCTTGAAAAAATATGTAAGTATGTAAGGAAAAACATAAATAATTAAATAAACTTTTGACAACACAACACAAAAGTTTGAAACACTCACTATTTGGATTGGTTGTCCTGGCTTGTGATTTTCTTCTTTGCAGATGACGCTCACGGATCGATGTCAATGTCCAACGGACGTCCGAGCACGGACGTCCAATGGACGTCCAAAGGACGTTCATATTTATTCAACACGTAAGTACGTCCAACGTCGGACGTCCGAAGGACGTTCATTTATAGTCCATCCGCATTAGGACTAAAACTGGACCTATTTTGGGCACACGTACGCTCAACTTCAAAAAGATGCTCTCAATATTCATCTGTAGTAAGGATACATTGATAAAAATTATATTTTTTCTTATTAGAATTAACCACCAAACTTCTATCATCTTGGTAACGGGAATAATAAAACATTATAAAGTCCACTTTACATCAACAATAATTGAACAAGAAATTGACAAGTTATTCAAGGTCAAATTTGGCTTATACAAAACACAATTCTACTTCCAATTTTGCCGTGAATAAACAGAAAATAAAGAAATTTGACAAAATAAAACATATCCAATTGTTCTATTTCATCAAATTCCTTCATTTTCTTTTACAAATCATACATTTTGTACTCGTCAAATTTGGCCTTGAATAACTTAGTCAATTTCTTGTTCAATTTATTGTTGATGTAGAGTGGACATAACGAATAATTTACCGATCAGATTTTCACACTTTACATAAAAACAAAAACATGTATTAGATATTAAACTACATATACAGTTTTGAATTAAATATGATTTATAATCTTTTCCATTTAAACTATTTTATTAACATAATTAAGTTAATATTTTATTAAATAATTTTGCTGTTTAATCCCCTTATTGGTAGAATATGTCCAATATGGACGATTGGAAAAGGTCCGTATTTCGTCCGAGTACGGACGTCCAAAGGACGTTCATATTTATTCCACCCGAAGGACGTCCAACACCGGACGTCCGAAGGACGTACATATTTAGTCCACCCGAAGGATGTCCAACGCCGGACGTCCAAAGGACGTACATATTTAGTCCACCTGAAGGACGTCCAACGCCGGTCGTCCAACGCCGGACGTCCAAAGGACGTACATATTTAGTACACCCGAAGTACGTCCAGCGTCGGACGTCCAAAGGACGTCCGTTTATGGTCCATGGACGTTAGGACCAAAAATTGACCTATTTTGGACGTCCAAAGGACGTCGTGTGCTATTAGGGTATTAAATATAACAAAAGTATATAAAATTCGGATTTCCGGGTAAAACATCCTTCGTCATTTTAACATCCTACAATCATTTCATAACGGCGGCGTATTATCCTATAAGTACTTTGTGTAGAGATCGTTTATTTTCTAAGAAAAAATGAAAGGCGGTTAATGAGCTGTCTCTCTTGGTTCTCGAATTAATACAGACCACAGCCTGTGCGTGGAAATATTTTGTCGAATTAAAAAATTTAAATTTTGTTTTGGACTAATGAAATAAAACATTTTAGTAGTTCCAAAATGACACAAAATCTAGGCATCGGATAAAAAAGTTTATTTGAAGAAAGTGTATTTTTTTGTTCTTCTTAATGGCGGTACAGGCTCGTTTTTTTAATATTGTATTTAATTACAGAATAATTTTCAAATATTACCTAATATATTTTTCAAATTGGGCTCTGTACCGCCATTCTTTATTATATTACGGATACGTGTGCCAAATATCTTGAAAAAATATTCAAAATTACAGCCGCAATCTTGGAACGCGTTTTGGCTACCTGTTGATCGCTACTGTATCACCTTAAACAATTTTTTAAACAAATTCACAAAAATAATTTTTTCATTACGAACGATTTTTTAGATAAGTTGGGTTATTCTGAGCAAAAAAGGTATCTTGAGATTTTTCTCTAAAATTGATTTTTGTCGAGTTATATGGCCATTTTCGCATTTTTCAGGTTTTAAATCGCGTATAACTCGACAACAATCAATTTTAGAGAAAATTGACAAGAGACCTTTTTTGTTCAGAATGTCCAAAATTATCTAAAAAAAATTTTTCAAAGTGAAAAAATTATTTTTGTGGATTTGTTTAAAAAATTGTTTAAACAATTTTTCGACCACGGCACCTTGTGAATATGTTATAAGGACCTCTTTTTGAGTAAGTTTGTGCAAAAAAATCGAATCGGAATAATTTCACTAACAGGGGCGACGATAAATCCGGGACTATAGCGCTAATTATTAATAATTAAAAATAACAGCTTTGTAATAAAATAATGACAAAAATCTCTTAAGGACCTTGAAGCAAGGGTTTGAAACTTGATCTGCTCACTTTTTAATTTCATAATAATAACTTTTAATCGAGTTATTAAGACTTAAAAATGGCCATTTTCGCATTTTTCAAATTTTTAATCGCATATAACTCGACAACAATCAATTTTAAACAAAAATGGCAAGACACCTTTTTTGCCCAGAATGACACAAGTTATCTAAAAAAAATTGTTCGAAATGAAAAAATTGTTTTTGTGAATTTGTTTCAAAAAAATTTTTTAAACAATTTTTCGACCAATGCACCGCCCGGCACCCTTTGGATATGTTATAAGGACCTCTTTTTGAGTAAGTTTGTGCAAAAAAATCGAATCGGAATAATTTCGCTAGCGGGGGCGACGATACTGCCCGGTCTGCTTTTGATGCTGATGGTGATAGAATAGATACTTTTTATATAACAAAAATAAAACTTTTTTTAAACTCTTTAAAAAATTTGTGGCGGGTTTTCCCCGAAAAGTGCGTTATTTTTTGGACATTTTACGTTGAACTAGTCGATTTGGAATTTGACGAATAAGAACCAACTTTTGATTAGCTCCAACTCTGTTTTTATTGTGTGTCCAGACTTCATACATACATCATTTTTTTTATTGTTTTATAAGCTTTATATTTGCTAGGAATAGTTTTTCGATCAAATACTTACTTTTTGATTTATTTGCGAAAAACCATCTAAAAACAAAAGTTACAAGGAATTTAATTAGTTTATCCACTTACGGACTTATTTGGACCTATATTTTTCCACACTCGAGAAGGGGGTGGTACTCATCCCCAGAAAAAAAGCACACACTGGCACTCTGATGTTCATTTCGCGAAATATCGCAGGGTTCGTATTTAAAATTTTTAATTTACTCCTCACCCCTTTCCGTGGGGGTTCGTTTTTGGTATCATTCGATAGACTTTTGAAAAATATTGAACACGCATTTTTTAGTTTTTCGATCTGACGTTCATCTCGCGAAATATTCGCTTTTTTGTGAAACTTTGTGACTCGCCCATCATTTCTTCAGATTTGGGAACACTTAATAATCGGAGGGGGCCAAGTCAGGAGAGTAAGCCGCATGAGAAAGTAATTAGAACCCCAACTCGAATTTTTGCTACTGTCACAACGCTCTTGTGAGTCGATGTATTGTCTTAGGTCTTGAGAACACTTTTTTCTTCTGCTTATGGAGTCGTTTTTCATTCATCACATACCGGAACTCACCACATAAATTTTGAAGACCCTGACATCAAAACTGTATTAAATTATATGTGATCTAAGTAAGTTAATGAAAAGTCAGAATAGATAGAGTAGAACACTTATAAAAAAAATTGTAACAAGCAATTGGACATCGTAAGTTCTAATTTTTCACAAAAAGTGACCGGAAGTTGAACCGGCAGTCGATATTTGAACCCTTCGTGTAACTTTTTGTCAGCTGATATGACGGATGAATTTTGTTCACCTACAGATATGGACGAACAGACAGGCATGAAACCGGAAGTATGTATTTGTTCTGGTCTTTCTTAGTCGTGTTGACCAATAGTTTGTACTATTTCGACGAATTTAAAACAGTACTTTCGGTTGCAACTCTGGAACAGGCAGTCCGAGGTCAAACTTCTCACATGTAATATCATATTTTGGTTATAGGCTTTCATTTGACACCTTATTTGTCATTCTTTCTGTCCTACTAATAGACGAGTTGTGTTTATTGACGGACAGACATGGATAATTCTAGGTTTTCACATTTAATGATAAAAACAATAATTATACAATTCAGTTAACCTGACTATATCATTGTGATAATGACTTCTTATCTAAAAGTGACAACGGCAATAATTGCCGTTGTAATAATTATTATTCCATTCACTCACGATAAAATATCGCAAAACCTCCAGATTTTAAAGAACCGCTTGGATTGACATAAAATTTGGCACACACGTAGCTAAAATGCCAAAGAAAAAAGTGAGATTATGCCGATATGTTCTCTTGTCCTGGATGTGACTTTCACCCCTTCTTGGAGGTGAAAAAACATACGTGCAAAATAAGTCCGGAAGTGGATAAACTGACTAATTCTAATTCTAAGCAAATTTTGTTCTATAAAAGTTTTAGGTCAATACTTTTCGAGGTATGTGCGAGTGAATATGTTTATTTTTCATAGAAAAACACGTTTTGGACGGATTTTCGCAAATAACTCAAAAAGTAAGTATGTACATATTTTATCGAAGAAAATATTCCTAGCAATAATATAGCTTATCAAAAAGAGGTGTCAGTATAAGGTCTGTAGACCCAGTAGAAGCAGGGTTGTAGCTAATGAAAAATAGGTTCTTATTCGTCAAATACCAAATCGAATATTTCAACGTAAAATAACGTATATTGTTTATACAGGGTGTCTCCGAAAATAGTGCGTTCCTTTAAGGTGTAGATATAATACACAATTTAGAACAAAAAGGTGTTGTAACATTTTTTCCTAAAGTTAACCGTTTCAACAAAAATTACGTTGTTCTCCATAAGAGTAAATTTTTATTTTCATAAATTTATATGACCTGGCAACATGGCGTAGAAGAACCTGTGACTGTGAAATTTAATCTAATGGGACCCCTTGTTTATTTACTAATTGAGTATCAATTTGCATATCAAAATGTATTTTCGTTTTTTGGTCAAACGGCTGAATTTAGAATAAAATGTTATAAGACTTTTTTGCTCTACATTGTGCTTTCTATCTATACCTTTAAGGAACGCACTATTTTCGGGGAAACCCTGTATATGATCTGTAAGTTGCATTGGTTCAAAATGCTTATTTTTGAAAGGGGTTTTGTTGAAAGGCCTCGAACGAATCACTAGTCACGAGTATGTATATGCAAATTTTGAACAGCCATATCTTAACCAATTTTTGTCTTCCAGAAAATCAAAAAATTCCAAATATTTAAAAAAGCAACCACTACATTTTTTACTCTTTAAGATATTTGGTATCACTAATAATTTTTAAGTTATTTTGACAAAAGTCTTTTTTTCAAAATTAAAGATTTAAAAAAATTTACTTTAAAACCAAATTTTTCCACAAATAAGCACTTTGAACTGATGAAACTTACAAACACAAACAATACATAAAGTTACTTGTGAAGTGGTAACGATTAATTCCATTTGGGCTGTTAATTAGAGGGAGTTTTAGAATATTTTTAACCAAAAAAAAAGGAACAACTGTATTTTGAGCGTAACCTGCTTACTCTTGCTGCTGGAAACTTAAAAAAAAATAAAAATAAACGTTTTCTTAAACACTTTAAGAAAGTTGTAATAAGTTTTCCCAGAAAAGTGTTTCATTTTTTTTATTTCACGTTAAAATATTCGATTTGGAATTTGAGATATAAGAGCTTATTTTTCACTATAGTCTGTTTTTAAACAAGAGGAGTCATTCAAATTTCCCGCGCCGTACACCTTGTTTGTAATTGGTACAACCTCAGGCAATTCTACTCATCAAATTTTGACACTATTGGCATTTCATAGGTTAGTTTATTTATTTTATCAGCAATTTTTGTATTTTCTGCGTTCTTCCTTTTATTTTTAGATTTTTAGTCAAGATTACCGTCAAAGGCCGATATGATCAACCAAAAAAGAAGATTTATCTGATGATATTTCTAGTGACTTTCTTGGGTGTGAATCTGCCATTTAGTTTACCTACTCCTCTTGGTTTTAAAACAAAGCTTAGCAATAACTCTGCTTCTACTGGGTCTACAGACCTGACACATATACCATTTTTTCACTTTTTTATAAGCTATATTTACTATTTGCGAATTTTTTTTCAATAAAGTACCTACTTTTTGAGTTATTTGCGAAAAACCGTATAAAAACGTTTTTTTTTTGTTGAAAAATGAACATATTCACTCGCAAATATCTCTAAAAGTATTGACTTAGTGAAAAACGCTATAAAATAGAAGTTGCTTAGAATTAGTCAGTTTATCCAATTCCGGACTTATTTGAACGTATTTGTTTTCATACCCTATAACCGACGAAACTCACCTCCAGATCAAAAGCACATATCGGCACAATATCACTTTTTTTCTTTAACATATTAGCTATAGGTACGTGTCCCAAATTTTATGTCAAACCAAGCGTTTCTTCAAAATTCTGACCAAAAACCCTAAGTAAATTAAACGAAAATATAAAATGAATTTTTCAAACAAATATTTTAAGTCGGTATGAGAAATTTTAATTTAACAGATGAAATCAAATAAACACAATTCAACTCGTAAAATATTTAGACCCTTGCTTGGTAATCCAGCTGAACAGGTAAAGAACCTACCTTTTATGTAGTTTATAATCTGAGAGGATGGAATATTTTACCAAAATATTCCATCCTCTAAGTTTACAATAGACCTTTTCTACCTGTCCTCAAAAGATCGGTATTTTTAACTCGTGGCAACGTCGAAAAGCGGCAAAATGATGGGAAATACACATTTTTATGTGGTGGAAGTCAAAATGGTTATGAAGTGTAAAAATTTTTGTATATAATTTAAATTTTTAAAATTAAAATTTTAGAAAACTGAGAACGATACAGGGCGTTAAAAAATGCGCTCAACAAACATACACGAATTAAAATTCGAAAATGATAGTATTTCTTGGTGATGCCAAATGACTGCAACATGAAAAGATGACATAATGATAGCGGGATGTATATATATATATATATATATATATATATATATATATATATATATATATATATATATATATATATATACAGAGAGAGTCTGTAAAGTAGAATAAATTCAATATCTTAAATACTAATTGTTTTTTTGGAAAATGCTCAGACGCGTCGATTAGTATTTCAAATTGTCCTTTTTGACATTCAATAAAAATGTATACAGGGTGTCCCAATTTAGAAATATGACGTCATCGTCGATTTTCTTAAATGGCAACACTGTCATTTTGATAGCTAATTTGATAGGGTTTGTAAAGTTATACATAACTGCAAAATATCAAATTTTTATTCTCTACCATTTACAAGATAAGAGAAAATAACAAAGTTATATCTGTAATTTGGAATATATTCAATAATTAAAATACTAACTGTTTTTTTGAAAAATGCTCAGACCCGTCGATTAGTATATCAAATTGTCATTTTTGACATATAATAATAATGTATACAGGGTGTCCCAATTTAGAGATATGACGTCATCGTTGATTTTCTTAAATGGCAACACTATCATTTTGATAGCTATTTTGATAGCGTGTGTAAAGTTATACACATCTGAAAAATTTCAAATTTTTATTCCCTACCATTTACAAGATAATAAAAAATAACAAAGTTATGAAGAACAAAAAGTAATCAAATAATAATTGAATTTATTTATTTCAATTAAGAAAATGCTCATAACGTTGCCCATTGACAATTTGACAATAATTGAGGGCAACATTATGAGTTTTTGCTTAATTTATTGAAATAATTAAATTCAATTATTATTTGATTACTTTTTGTTCTTCATAACTTTATTATTTTTTATTATCATCTAAATGGTAGAGAATACAAATTTGAAATTTTGCAGTTGTGTATAACTTTACACACCCTATCAAAATAGCTATCAAAATGACAGTGTTGCCATTTAAGAAAATCAACGATGACGTCATATCTCTAAATTGGGACACCCTGTATACATTATTATTATATGTCAAAAAGGACAATTTGATATACTAATCGACGGGTCTGAGAATTTTTCAAAAAAACAGTTAGTATTTTAATTATTGAATATATTCCAAATTACAGATATAACTTTGTTATTTTCTATTATCTTGTAAATGGTAGAGAATAAAAATTTCATTAAGTTAAAATACATTGTATAAAAAATAACAAAAAAGACTTACAACTTGAGGTTATTCCTAAACATTTTCACAAAACATAGTGTATATATAATTCTTATTCTAATGTTATCCAAATAGCAATGTTTTAATTTTCAAAAATTCGATTTAATAATTTAGTTTTTAATTTTGATTAATGCCAGAAAGACACTCGAATAATGTCAAAAAGACACAAAAATCTGTTTATTTTATTTTAAGTTGAAAAGTTAGTATTAGATTATTTAATTAGTAATCAAAATATCAAAAACTACTACATATTTTAAATTATAGAGGATATAACTAGATATTTATATGCATTAGTAGTTTATTTTATTTTAAGTTGAAAAGTTAGTATTAGATTATTTAGTGAGTAATTAAAAACTATTATATATTTTAAATTATAGAGGATATAACATATATTTAGTTTGCCAATTATGGTTTTGTTAATAAATTAAAGTGTTGCCAAATTTGAAGATTAAATTTATAAAATTTAGTCGAGGAATTTAATGTTCTTGATTTAAAACATCATTTATCATAAGATAAAATATAATTATAGATGTTGCTTAGTTTATTTATATCAGTTCTTTTATTCACACATTGATATTTATTTATGCATACCATTTCTAGGAATTCTCTTTTATTTAGTTGGTTTTCATGTTTTAACACCGTTGTTTCATTGAAATTGAAAGAATGATTTTTACTTATGGCATGATCCACTAATGCACATGTATTTTTGTTGTTTCTGAGATCGCTTTTATGTGATGTTAGTCTACCTATTAAATTCCTGGATGTGTGTCCGATGTATGATTTATCACAATTTTGGCATGGTATCTTGTATACTACATTTGAGTTTTCCATGATACCAATAGGTGTTTTAGTTTTTGTATATAATGTTGCTAATGATTTTATATTTTTAGTTGCAACTTTAATTTGTGGGTAGTTAGCAAATACTTTAGTTAATTTGGGTGTTAATATTGGTATGTATGGTAGTGATGTGTAAGTAAATTGGGATTGTGAAATTTGGTGATTAGGTTCTGTTGTTTTATTCATATCAATTATTCTATTATTAGGGTTGTTAAATAAAAATTTGTTTATTAGTTTAATTGGGTAAGAATTCTCCAATAAAATTTCTTTGAGTTCCATTAATCCTTTATTGATGTTGCTAGTGTGAGATAATCTGTTGATTCTGTTTTTTAGACCCAATATTAAATTTATTTTCATATGAGGTGGATGCTGTGAATGGTAGTTGATAAATTTGTTACTATCTATAGGTTTTCTATACCATTCGGTACTTAATACATTTTGCGGATTTCGTTTGATTCTCATGTCGAGATATGGGATGCTATTATCTATTTCTTCTTCACATGTAAATTTTAGATGTTCATTATGGTTGTTAAAAGTTTGTAATGTTTCATTTATTTGATCTGCAGGTAAAGTAAGTATTAAGTCATCCACGAAACGTTTAATAAATGGGATATGAAAAGGTAACTTATTTAAAGAATCCCTGATTAAATCATCCAATACATAATTACATAACATGCATGATATGCTAGAGCCCATGGGGGTGCCAAAGATTTGTTTGTAGAATTTATCATTAAAAATCAATACATTGGAATCAAAAATGAATTCCAAAATGTCTAAGAAAGTTTTATTGTTCATTTTGCAATTTATCTCGATTTCATGCCAGTGTTTGTTAATGCTGTTCTTAATAACATGTAGGGGTAGATTGGTAAATAAAGATATTACGTCAAAGCTAATATATAGTTGTTAGGTAGTTGATAGTTATTAATAAAATTACTTAGTTCAAAATAATCCTGTATAGAGAAACTATCATCTAAGCTATATGATTTTGTAAGAATATCATTCAAAAACTTTGCTAGTTTACTATTGGGTGAATTAATTGATGATACAATTGGTCTCATTGCTAAATTAGGTTTATGTATTTTTGGTAGTGCATAAAATCGTGGTGTGACTGAGTTATATATGGTGAGAGTTGAGGCTTCCTCTTTGGTGATCATTTTTTTATTTTTTAATTCAGTAACTATTTTGTTAGCTTTCTGTTGTAAGGTACTTGTCGGATTATTTTGTAATTTTTTATAATATTTAATGTCGTTTAAAAGTTCATAACTTTTTGTGTAATAGTCTTCTTTGTACATCGCAACAGTTACATTTCCTTTATCACTTCTCACAATGTATATCTCAGGGTGGTCTTTGATAAATTTTTTACATTCATGATATAAATTATTTAAAAAATGATTATTATCTTTATTTTTGTGTAAATAGTTAGTTATGATGTTAGTGCATTGTGCCCTGACTAAGTTTTTTTCGTTTTCAGAAAATCTAGTTATAGTATATTCGATATCTGCTAATATATTAGAAATTTTGAAATCTTTAATAGTTGGTAATAAACAAAATTTTGGACCTAATGCGAGTATCTTTTTTACATTATAAGGAATTTCAATGTTAGTTAAATTTTTAAACCATTTTTCTTTAAAAGTGATAGAGTTATAAGCCTTCATTTTCAGATTTTCAAATTTAAGTCTATTATTTTCTTTTATGTTATGAAATATTTTATTATAAGCTATTTTCTGTCTACGAAAAAATTCAGTTGTAATATTTTGTGGTAGTAAGTTTTGTAATTTATCTTTAATGACTGATATATTTTTGTCTAAAAAGTTTATGTCTGAAAATGTAGCTTTTATCATAGATCATGCCATAAGTAAAAATCATTCTTTCAATTTCAATGAAACAACGGTATTAAAACATGAAAACCAACTAAATAAAAGGGAATTCCTAGAAATGGTATGCATAAATAAATATCAATGTGTGAATAAAAGAACTGATATAAATAAACTAAGCAACATCTATAATTATATTTTATCTTATGATAAATGTTTTAAATCAAGAACATTAAATTCCTCGACTAAATTTTATAAATTTAATCTTCAAATTTGGCAACACTTTAATTTATTAACAAAACCATAATTGGCAAACAAAATATATGTTATATCCTCTATAATTTAAAATATATAATAGTTTTTAATTACTCACTAAATAATCTAATACTAACTTTTCAACTTAAAATAAAATAAACTACTAATGCATATAAATATCTAATTATATCCTCCATAATTTAAAATATGTAGTAGTTTTTGATATTTTGATTACTAATTAAATAATCTAATACTAACTTTTCAACTTAAAATAAAATAAACAGATTTTTGTGTCTTTTTGACATTATTCGAGTGTCTTTCTGGCATTAATCAAAATTAAAAACTAAATTATTAAATCGAATTTTTGAAAATTAAAACATTGCTATTTGGATAACATTAGAATAAGAATTATATATATACTATGTTTTGTGAAAATGTTTAGGAATAACCTCAAGTTGTAAGTCTTTTTTGTTATTTTTTATACAATGTATTTTAACTTAATTTCATTGTATTTATAATATACTCATTTCAGCTTACCCTGAAGAAGCAAATATATTTTGCGAAAGCTAGGTAATAACACAGAGTTTTACTTATCCTGCCCCTAAAAAATAAATGACTGCAACCCCAAAACAAAACTATAATCTATATATATATATATATATATATATATATATATATATATATATATATATACATCCCGCTATCATTATGTCATCTTTTCATGTTGCAGTCATTTGGCATCACTAAGAAATACTATCATTTTCGAATTTTAATTCGTGTATGTTTGTTGAGCGCATTTTTTAATGCCCTGTATCGTTCTCAGTTTTCTAAAATTTTGATTTTAAAAATTTAAATTATATACAAAAATTTTTACACTTCACAGCCATTTTGACGTCCATCACATAAAAATGTGTATTTGCGATCTATTTGCCATCAATCGATGTTGCCACGAGTTAAAAATATCGAGCGTTTGAGGCCAGGTAGAAAAGGTATATTATAAATTATATAAAAGAAGGGTTATTTACCTGTTCGGCTGGTTCGGCTGGTAAGGGTCCAAATATTTTACGAGTTGAATTGTGTTTATTTTATTTCATCTGTTAAATTATAATTTTCTCATAAGGACTTAAAATATTTGTTTGAAAAATTAATTTTGGGTCATTCCATGTCAAATCACTCAATTTTGGAGCAAAAAAAAAATTGGACCTCCGATTTGTCTGAAAATTGGTATATAGCTTCTGCGGGACGTAAAAATAAGATATTTAAGGTCAAAAAATCTTCTTCTTTTTTTTCTCAAAATGTTATTTTATTCGATTTTACAGTGATTTGGTGTTTATTTATACAAATTTCCATTTTCTCTCGTAAAGTATCAATGGAAAACATAATATTTTAATAGAGGGGACTCAAAAATGTTATTATATGGCATTATAACAAGTTACTTTGATTAAAAACAAGCTTTTGATCAAATGTTATAGTGTAGAAAACGTTAAAATACCGTTTTTTTTACATTTTTCTCAATTCCCAACATGCATCATAATCGATTTGGCTGAAAATTTGCCCACAGATAGACAAAACATAGGACTTTAAGTGATCATAAGGGTTTGAATTATATTACAATACCCAAAAAGTTACATGCAATATTATAGTCAAAAATATAGGCGTCTACTGTAAGTAAAATTAACTCGAAAATATCGACTTCACGACAAAAATTGTTAAAAAGAAATTGTAATAATTGTAAATACGATTTATTTGGAACAATTTCAGTTCCTTCCATTTTTGTCGAAAAGTTAAAAATGGCGGAGATATTGAGCAAAACAGGTTCTCCTTTAAAATCAAGATGGCCGCTAACGTAACGGAGGAATTCATTCGCGATTTTAAATTTAGGCTACTATTGACTCCCCTAAAGATCAGAAAAATAAATTTTTGTGCAACTTGGCATTGAAGGTCAAATGCTATACCGACTGGACTAATATATACTTTTGAGTATGATATTACTGCATGTAACTTTTTGGTATTGTAATATAATTCAAATCCTTTTAACCACTTAAAGTCCTATCTTTTAGATATCTGCGGGCAAATTTTTAGCCAAATCGATGATGATGAATTTTGGGAATGGAGGAAAATGTAAAAAACGGTATTTTAACGTTTTTTACACTATAAAATTTGATCAAAAACTTGTTTTGATTCAAAATAACTTGTTATAATGCCATATAATGACATTTTTGAGTCATTTCTATTAAAATATTATGTTTTTCATTGATAATTTACGACAGAAAATGCAAATTTGTTTAAATAAACACCACATCACTGTAAAATCGCATAAAATAACATTTTGAGAAAAAAAGAAGAAGAAGATTTTTTGACCTTAAATATCTTCTTTTTACGTCCCGCAGAAGCTATATACCAATTTTCAGACAAATCAGAGATCCAAATTTTTTTGCCTGAGTGATTTGACATGGAATGTACCTTTTACATTTTCGTTTAATTTACTTACGGTTTTTGTTCAGAATTTTGAAGAAACGCTTGGTTTGACATAAAATTTGGGACACGCATAGCTAATATGTTAAAGAAAAAAAGTGATATTGTGCCGATATGTGCTTTTGATCTGGAGGTGAGTTTCGTCCGTTATCGGGGATGAAAACAAATACGTTCAAATAAGTCCGGAATTGGATCAACTGACTAATTCTAAGCAACTTCTATTTTATAGAGTTTTTTCACTAAGTCAATACTTTTAGAGATATTTGCTAGTGAATATGTTCATTTTTCAACAAAAAAAAACACGTTTTTAGACGGTTTTTCGCAAATAACTCAAAAAGTAGGTACCTACTTTATTGAAAAAAAATTAGCAAATAGCAAATATAGCTTATAGAAAAGTGAAAAAATGGTATATGTGTCAGGTCTGTAGACCCAGTAGAAGCAGAGTTATTGCTAAGCTTTGTTTTAAAACCAAGAGGAGAAGGTAAACTAACCCTAATAGCACACGACGTCCTCTGGACGTCCAAAATAGGTCCATTTTTGGTCCTAACGTCCATGGACTATAAATGGACGTCCTTTGGACGTCCGGCATTGGACGTCCTTCGGTGGACTAAATATGTACGTCCTTCGGACGTCCGACGTTGGACGTCCTTCGGTGGACTAAATATGTACGTCATTCGGACGTCCGATGTTGGACGTCCTTCGGGTGGAATAAATATGAGAACGTCCTTTGGACGTCCGTACTGGACGAAATACGGACGTTTGCTGATCGTCCATATTGGACATATTATACGAATTACGGGATAAAATAGCAAAATATTTCAATAAAATATTAACTTAATTATGTTAATAAAATAGTTTACATCGAAAAGATAATTATATTTAATTCAAAATTGCACAATTTAATATTCTAAACATGTTTTTTTTTTGTAAAGTGTGAAAATCTTATTTGTAAATTATTTGTTACAATGTTTTATTATTCTAGTTACCAAGATGACATAAGTTTGCTAATTAATTCTAGTAAGCAAAAATATAATTTTTATCAATGTATCTGTACTAAAAATGAATCTTAAGAGCATCTTTTTGAAGTTGAATATACGTGGCCGTGCCCAAAATAGGTCCAGTCTTAGTCCTAATGTCTATGGACTATAAATGGATGTCCTTTGGACGTCCGACGTTGGACGTACTTCGGGTGGAATAAATATGAATACGGTGAACTAAATATGTACGTCCTTCGGACTTCCGATGGTGGACGTCCGATGGTGGAATAAATACGAACGTCCTTTGGACGTCCGTACTGGACGAAATACGGACTTTTTGTGGACGTCTGAAAATCACCCCCACTACTTGGTTCCTCTGTTCACAAAACTATAACGATAGGCGATAGATTTTCGATTCACCCACCGATATCAGTTCGAAGTTGGAGAGTTGATCTCTCAGTCGTTGTCGTCGTTAGGGCTCCCGCGTAGAGTTTTATTCATTAACCACTGATTTTCATAATGTAAGAAATTATATTATATACGAATTAAAGTATAATATACTTATACATATACTATATATTACGTAAAACTATGAAGACGCTGTTTCACAACATAACACAGAGTCCGACCGCCTCATCGGGCCATTTAGAGCATCAATGCATAAGCCCATCCAATGGATTATTATGTGCCCCTTTGACATAGGCGCACAACATTTTAATCTACCACCCTGAGGATTCCTGCTCCTGGAGTTTTTCTGAAGTGTCGAAACAGTCTATGTTCCTGATTCCTCGATCAGATGAGGAGTTTTCGGAGCCATCAACCCCAGACAGCTACTGGAGCTCCACGTTGCAGCCAGTCACTTCTTGGTAAGTGAACGCCAAAGAGGAAGCATTCAGACTCTGCTGCTATCACCGTCTGGACATAGCCTATCGATCCCTGATGGCCTAGAGGACAAACTCACCGAGAATGATGGACAAAACCACCAGCCAGGACAACTGGTATCCAAACAATGGTATTATTTACGTTTTTTATTACATTTACATATTTTTTCATGCTCTTTGATATATATTTCTTATTCTTTCTGGTATATTTTTCATACATTTTTCAATCTTATGGGTGTTTGGTAAAAAATAGGCCATAGCTTAACCTTGGATTACTGAGCTTAAAATAGGTCGATTTAAGCTAACTTACTTTAGTACGAAAGATGATAACCGAAATACAGGGTGTCAAATTTAAACTTTTATTTTATTCTTGATTATTTCCTGGGCAGTACATCATTTTTGGTGTTGAATTTAGATTTCTTGTCCCAAAAAACCCCGCTTACCAAATTTCGTGATATTATCCCATGCTTGTTAGGAAATATTCAAGAATAAATAAAATAAAAGTTTAAATTTGACACCTTGTATTTCGGTTATTATCAACTTTAGTACTAACGTAAGTTAACTTAAATCGACCTATTTTACCCTCCGAAATCTAAGGTTAATCTATGGCCTATTCTTTACCAAACACTCTGTATAAGTACATATTTGTATTCTAGCCAATCTTTTTGATTTTCTATAACGTATAGACTTCCTTGAATTTTGAATTACAATTGTTAAAGGAAAGTTTCGCTACCGCGGTCGCCTTTTGTTCGTCTTAATTTATTACCTCTACCCATAACGGTTCTTTTGTCAAACAGATTGGGTTGGTTATTGTACCTAGTAAGCAAAAAGTATTTATCTCAGTATTTTATAATCTATTTATAATATTGAATTATCTAAAGACAGAAAGCAAAGGCGGATGAAAAAAAATTAGACAAAAGTTGAATGATTATTATAATATTATAATATAATATTACACTATATAATAAGTATACATAGATAGAATATCTTCTTTTTAAGAAAGTGTCCATTATCTCCAAATGAGCAAGGTGTCGATTTGAAATATATGTATAATATACAGCCCATTACGCACCACCTTAAAAATTGAGCATTTTTGATGTCTCGAATTTCCTAAACCAGTTGTCCCATCTAAGTGATTTTTTTTATAATATTATAGCCTAGGCTATAGGTTACCTCCTTAAGCTTGTCATGCACGGGGAGCTATATACTGTAATATATATTATATCACATCGCTCTCTATAGTAATGAGTGAGCCTGCACACACGGAACCATTAGTTCCGTGTCTCCAGGCTCACTCATTACTATAGGGAGTGATATGATATAATATACATAATATATTACAGTATAGCTCCCCGTTCATGACAAGCTTAAGGAGGTAACCTGTAGCCTAGGCTATAATATTATAAAAAATCACTGAGATTGGACAGGAAAACAGGTTTAGGAAATTCGAGACATCAAAAATGCATCATTTTTAAGGTGGTGCGTTAATTTCTTGGAGAAGTGTAATTGTAATTTAATGTAAATAATGTAATATCCAATAATTGTAATTTAATATAAGATGTAATATAAGTTCCTTAAAAAATGTATTTTTTAGTTCCCACAATACATTCACCACAGGCCTAAATATCGTCGCTAGACGTCCACCGAACGTCCTCTCAGGACGTTAGATGGACGTTCGGCAGCACGACATTGGACCAAACTTGGACGTCCTATGAAGGTCCAATTGACGTCCACCGAACGTCCCCTCGGACTTTAGGTGGACGTCCATTGGACGTTAGATGGACGTCCATTGGACGTTTGGCAACGAGGCATTTGGACCAAACTAGGACGTCCTGTTAAGGTCCAATTTACGTCCCCTAGGACGTCCGATTAAGGTCCAATTTACGTCCGATTAAGGTCCAATTTACGTTCGATTAACGTCCAATTTACGTCCGATTAAGGTCCAATTTAGGTCCCCTCGGACGTTAGGTGGACGTCCATTTGACATTTGGCAATGTGGCTTTGGACCAAACTAGGACGTCCTGTTAAGGTCCAATTTACGTCCCCTAGGACGTCCGATTAAGGTCCAATTTACGTCCGATTAAGGTCCAATTTACGTCTCCTCGGACCTTAGATGGACGTCCAATGGACGTTCGGTAGCGCGACTTTTGGACCAAAATAGGACGTATAAAGGACTTTACTCGGACGAAAACGGACGTCCAAGGGACGTCCTTAAAGTCCGTGAAGGACGTCCTATGGACGTCCATTGGACGTCCTTGTGCTATTAGGGTAAAAAGACAGATTCACACCCAAGAAAGTCACTAGAAATATCTTCCGATACATCTTCTTTTTTGGTTGGTCATATCGGCCTTTGACGGTAACATTGACTAAAAATCTAAAAATAAAAGGAATAACGCAGAAAATGCAAAAATCGCTGATAAAATAAATAAACTAACCTATGAAATGCCAATAGTGTTAAAATTTTATAAATGTCATTATTGTCAAAATTTGATATGAGTAAAATTGCCTGAGGTTGTACCAATTACAAACAAGGTTTACGGCGCGGGAAATTTGAATTACTCCTCTTGGTTTAAAAACAGACTATAGTGAAAAATAAGCTCTTATATGTCAAATTCCAAATCGAATATTTTAACGTGAAATAAAAAAAATGAAACACTTTTCTGGGAAAACGTATTACAACTTTTTTAAAGTGTTTAAGAAAACGTTTATTTTTATTTTTTTAAAAAGTTTCTAGCAGCAAGAGTAAGCAAGTTACGCTCAAAATACAGTTGTTCCTTATTTTTTGGTTAAAAATATCGTAAAAATCTCCCTCTAATTAACAGCCCAAATGGAATTAACCGTTACCACTTCACAAGTAACTTTATGTATTGTTTGTGTTTGTACGTTTCATCAGTTCAAAGTGCTTATTTGTGAAAAAATTTGATTTTAAAGTAAATTTTAAATCTTTAATTTTGAAAAAAAAGACTTTTTTCAAAATAACTTAAAAATTATTAGTGATACCAAATACCTTAAAGAGTAAAAAATGTAGGTTTTGCTTTTTTAAATATTTGAGATTTTTTGATTTTCTGGAAGACAAAAATTGGTTAAGATATGGCTGTTTAAAATTTGCATATACATACTCGTGACTAGTGATTCGTTCGAGCCCTTTTAACAAAACCCCTTTCAAAAATAAGCATTTTTAACCAATGCAACTTACAGATCATATACAGGGTGTCCCCTAAAATAGTGCGTTCCTTAAAGGTATAGATAGAAAGCACAATGTAGAGCAAAACATTTTTATAACATTTTCAGCCGTTTAAAACTTTTATAGAACAAAATTTGCTTAGAATTAGAATTAGTCAGTTTATCCACTCCCGGACTTATTTTGAACGTATGTATTTTCACCCCCAAGAAGGGGTGAAAGTCACATCCAAGACAAGAGAACATATCGGCATAATCTTACTTTTTTCTTTGGCAGTTTAGCTACGTGTGTGCCAAATTTCATGTCAATCCAAGCGGTTCTTTAAAATCTGGAGGTTTTGCGATATTTTACCGTGAGTGAATGGAATGATTGCCGTTGTCACTTTTAGATAAGAAGTCATCATCACAATGACATAGTCAGGTCAACTGAATTATATAATTATTGTTTTTATCATTAAATGTGAAAACCTAGAATTATCCATGTCTGTCCGTCAATAAACACAACTCCTCTGTTAGTAGGACAGAAAGAATGACAAATAAGGTGTCAAATGAAAGCCTATAACCAAAATATGATATTACATGTGAGAAGTTTGACCTCGGACTGCCTGTTCCAGAGTTGCAACCGAAAGTACTGTTTTAAATTCGTCGAAATAATACAAACTATTATTCAACGCGACTAAGAAAGACCAGAACAAATACATACTTCCGGTTTCATGCCTGTCTGTTCGTCCATGTCTGTCGGTGAACAAAATTCATCCGTCATATCAACTGACAAAAAGTTACACGAAGAGTTCAAATATCGACTGCCGGTTCAACTTCCGGTCACTTTGGGTGAAAAATTAGAACTTACGATGTCCAATTGCTTGTTACAATTTTTTTATAAGTGTTCTACTCTATCTATTCTGACTTTTTCTATAACTTACTTAGATCACATATAATTTAATACAGTTTTGATGTCAGGGTCTTCAAAATTTATGTGGTGAGTTCCGGTATGTGATGAATGAAAAACGACTCTATAAGCAGAAGAAAAAAGTGTTCCTTAAAGTGTTCTCAAGACCTAAGACAATACATCGACTCACAAGAGCGTTGTGACAGTAGCAAAAATTCGAGTTGGGGTTCGAATTACTTTCTCATGCGGCTTACTCTCCTGACTTGGCCCCCTCCGATTATTAAGTGTTCCCAAATCTGAAGAAATGACTCGTAAATAAAAAAATCAGCTGAGATAATTGAAGAAAAAAATAACTATTTTAGAGCTTTCAGAATCGTATTATGCGCACGGCATCGACATAAAAAATTTGTAAATCAGTTAAAATCGCTGTATTGAACATATTGAATAAAATTAAAGAATTTTCATGAAAACATGTTTTTCATGAAAATATGTCTACTTTTATAGGACGCACTTCAGCAGTTCATAAAAAAAGCTTACAGATTTTCTAATGCTGTTTGCTAAATAGCAAAAATAACAAAAATTTTATTACTCATGAAGAAGATCAAGCAGCTAAATTTAAAGTAAAATCATTAGATGGCATATAAATAGATATGGAATAATGGAATAGAAGTTGATATCCACTTCTGAACCCACCTCAGAAGAAGTGGACGAAATAGAGTAATTGGGAGTCCTTCAAAGGTCACCTGAGCACTCAGAACCTAGTACCAGTGCATGCAGCTGCGATAATATTAAAGAGAAATCCGACAAAAGAATTGAGAGGGTACTCTGGACCAAATATCAAAAACCAGTGTAACCTAACACTTCCAGCTTCATATTAATAATAGAAAATCACCGAAAGACAAATATGTAATGTAAAGAATTAATATCTCAATATTCCGGTCTACTAAACAATAACGACTGGCAAAACATTAAAGTCATTATTCAAGTCGTATATTCAAAAAATAAGACAAGTAGAGTAATAAATGGATAATTAAAAATTGCGAGAAACAGTGCAAGAAAATTATTTAATAGACCCGAAGACAAAACAAAAATTAATGTGCTAAATAAAAGTATTGATTCGTTACTGCAGAACTAGAACTGTTATATGGAGCTATACTAGTCTGGATCGGTGTAAATTAAATGAGAAAAAAAATAATATAATAAACACACTTTAAGAGCAGATAGAGAAAATATATGGATTATCAGAAGGTTCAAACGGCAGAATTATCAACGATAAACAAGAAAAAGTCAACGAGATAATGATTCTGGACCAACTGTTTTATTCTAATTAGGGGTACGGAATTTTCGTTTTTACGAAATAGATGCGAATTTCGGCGAAATTTTGATCATAAATGCGATAAATGTGAAATATGGAGTTTTTGTTTATTTCCGCGAAGTACCTGCAGGTGCCCAACTCGCCCGTAAATAAGTAGGTAGTTACGTAGTAAATAAGGCATGGAAAGATTTTACGGAAAGTTTTCTATTGTACATAATTTTTGAAAGGTTGTTTATTTTTCTAACACTTGTTGAAACAGAAGGAACTTTCATTGTTCATCATTAAATAGATAAAGATAAGATAAGGAATTGATATTTTTCAATGTTGATTCTATGAGAAATATAAATAATCCCACTGTTGTTATCTGCATTTCGGTCTTTTGTATTGGTAAAAATCTAAGTAGGAATAAAAGTTGGCTAATTCTTATTTTCTAAACATATAAATTAGTCAAACAGGACAATCAGTGCTCATTCCGTCAATTTTTATTAAGAACATGGTCTATCAAAAAAGTTTTCATAGTATCATAAAGTTACTTAAAGTATCCCCTAAAATGGGACGCCCTAAAACAATTTTGAGTGATCGAGTCAAAGAATTTGCAACAGATGACCTATATCTGTGTGACACAAAACACAATTGCTACACGGTGCAGTTTTCCGTCATTTGCTAAAGCAGCATTACAGAGCATTTGGAGTCCAACGAACAGCGTAAACGCAGAACGATTCTTCAGAACATATAATATTGTAGTGACAGATCGAAGAACAGCTCTTAAAGAGTCGAATGTCGAAATTACAACGATGTTAGCTTTTAATTAATGTTTTCTGTTGGTTTACTCGTAGTTAAAAATAAATGCGAAATTTTGTAATTATAAAAAAAGTAAATGCGAAATTCGTGTTTTTTATTTGCGAAAATTCCGTACCCCTAAATATAATTAGTTATAAAATAGCTTCAATGGGGAAAAGCTGTAAGCTTAGACCAAACACCAGTAGGGGGCATCCAATTAATTGAGGAAAAAAATTAAATGTATAACAATATTCACTTCATTTACCGAAAAGGCATTGTCCCGCAAGAATCGTTGAAATCACAATTAATAGCCCTACAAAAAGACAAGCGCTTGAAAGTGATAAGACCATTGAACAATAAGCATGTAAGCTACCTTTTAAACACATTCTCAAAAATAATCCATAATACAAGGATTGTTAGGAAATTCTTTTATAGACTTCAGGCAACAAATTCTCCTGATCATGTTTAAAAAACGTACGGAATGTACTAAATAAAAAAATATATTCATCATTTAAAAATATATACCCTTATACTATAATATAATTCTAACGTTGAATATATAATGCTTTCCTGTGGAGTATACAAAGGATGGTCCTGTTTTTCTCGCACGCTGCCTTGTTTAGTCTTCTTTGTCGTTTAATTCGTTAAATTCTATCCTCTTATGTCACGGCTTCAGGAAGCAGTGGATATATGCAGTGAACGGGAGGCCTATGTCGAACAGTGAACGAACGGAGCCTTTTCGCGTTTATCATGTAGAAAAGTCACTTGTCAAAAACTGGACGTATGTAATCGTATTCAATTTGTAAGCGAAGCTGCATGACTAAGGCCCTTTTAAAATGTTGCTGTATTTGATTTTTCTGTGCCATTTTATATTATTTGTCAAATACTATTATTTGAGGTGCTGTACATCACGATTGGACCAATAGGACCGTAGATACAAGACTAAGGCCCTTTTGACATGCTGCTGTATTTGATTTTTCTATGTCATTGTATTCTATTTGACAAATCCAGTTATTTAAGGTGCTGTACTCCACGATTGGACCAATAGGAGCGAAGATATGTAAATAAGGCCCTTTTGGCATGTTGCTGTATTTGAGTATTCTGTGTCATTGTATTCTGTTCGTTAAACCCTATCATTTGAGTTGTTGTATGTCACGATTGGACCAATAGGACCGAAGATACATAACAAAGGCCCTTTTGACTTGTTGCTGTATTTGATTTGTTTGTGTCAAATTTGATTCTATTGGTCAAGTCCTATTATTTAAGATGCTGTAGGTCACGATTGGACTAATAGGACCGAAGATACGCTACTAAGGCCCTTTTGACATGCTGTTGTATTTGATTTCTCTATGTCATTGTATTCTGTTTGTCGAATCCTATCATTTGAGGTGCTATACATCACGATTTGACTAACAGGACCGAAGATACATAACTAAGGCCTTTTTGACATGCTGCTGTGTTTTGATTTTTATGTGTCATTGTCTTCTATGATGCCTAAGGCATGTCTATAATATGCCTTATTTTTAAACAAAACAAGTAATTGGACTTCGTAAGTCCTAGGTTTTCACCCAAAGTAATCGAAAGTAGAACTGGAAGACGATATTTGAATTTTACGTGTAACTTTGCGTGGATTGATATACGAATTTACTAATTTTGAGTCATTTTTACTAAACTTTGACATTTGTCACCTCATTTGTAATTCTACCCGGTATAATGGCGGAGGAGTTATATTGGCGGTCGTACGAACCGACAGAAAGATTGCCTAGGACAAATATCTCACCTTTAGTACCATCCTTGGATTATAAGCTTTCATTTGACACCTCATTTATCATTCTAGCTGGTATAATAATGGAGGAGTTATATTCGCGGTCGTACGAACCGACGGAAAGACAGCCTAGGTCAAATATCTCACCTTTAGTACCATCCTTGGATTATAAGCTTTCATTTGACACCTCATTTGTCATTCTACCTGGTATAATGATCGAGGAGTTATATTCGCGGTCGGACAGACCGCCAAGGTCAAATATCTCACCTTTAGTACCATCCTTGGATTATCAGCTTTCATTTGACACCTCATTTGTCATTCTACCTGGTATAATGATCGAGGAGTTATATTCGCGGTCGGACAGACCGACGGACAGACCGCCAAGGTCAAATATCTCACCTTTAGTACCATCCTTGGATTATCAGCTTTCATTTGACACCTCATTTGTCATTCTACCTGGTATAATGACGGAGGAGTTATATTCCCGGTCGTACGGACCGACGGACAGACCACCTAGTTCAAATATCTCACCTTTTGTACCATCCTTGGATTATCAGCTTTCATTTTACACCTCATTTGTCATTCTACCTGGTATAATGACAAAGAACTTATATTCGCGGTCGTACGGACCGACGCAAAGACAGCCTAGGTCAAATATCTCACCTTTAGTACCATCCTTGGATCATAAGCTTTCATTTGACACCTCATTTATCATTCAAGCTGGTATAATGATGGAGGAGTTATATTCGCGGTCGTACGAACCGACGGAAAGAAAGCCTAGGTCAAATATCTCACCTTTAGTACCATCCTTGGATTATGAGCTTTCATTTGACACCTCATTTGTCATTGTACCTGTTATAATGACGGAGGAGTTATATTCCCGGTCGTACGGACCGACGGAAGGACAGCCTGGGTCAAATATCTCACTTTTAGTACCATCGTTGGAATATCAGCTTCCATTTGACACCTCATTTGTCATTCTACCTGGTATAATGACGGAGAAGTTATATTCGCGGTCGTGCGGACCGACGGAAAGACAGCCTAGGTCAAATATCTCACCTTTAGTACCATCCTTGGATTATCAGCTTTCATTTGACACCTCATTTGTCATTCTACCTGGTATAATGACGGAGGAGTTATATTCGCGGTCGTACGGACCGACGGAAAGACAGCCTAGGTCAAATATCTCACCTTTAGTACCATCCTTGGATTATCGGCTTTCATTTGACACCTCATTTGTCATTCTACCTGGTATAATGACGGAGAAGTTATATTCGCGGTCGTACGGACCGACGGAAAGACAGCCTAGGTCAAATATCTCACCTTTAGTACCATCCTTGGATTATAATCTTTTATTTGACACCTCATTTATCATTCAAGCTGGTATAATAATGGAGGAGTTATATTCGCGGTCGGAGGGGCCGACGCACAGACCGCCTAAGTCAAAGATGTCAACTTTAGTACCATCCTTGGATTATAAGCTTTCATTTGACACCTCATTTGTCATTCTACCTGTTATAATGACGGAGAAGTTATATTCGCGGTCGTACGGACCGACGGAAAGACAGCCTAGGTCAAATATCTCACCTTTAGTACCATCCTTGGATTATAAGCTTTTATTTGACACCTCATTTATCATTCAAGCTGGTATAATAATGGAGGAGTTATATTCGCGGTCGGAGGGACCGACGCACAGACCGCCTAAGTCAAATATGTCAACTTTAGTACCACCCTTGGATTATAAGCTTTCATTTGACACCTTATTTGTCATTCCACCTGGTATAATGACGAAGGAGTTATATTCCCGGTCGTACGGACCGACGGAAGGACAGCCTGGGTCAAATATCTCACCTTTAGTACCATCGTTGGATTATCAGCTTTCATTTGACACCTCATTTGTCATTCTACCTGGTATATTGACGGAGAAGTTATATTCGCGGTCGTACGGACCGACGGAAAGACAGCCTAGGTCAAATATCTCACCTTTAGTACCATCCTTGGACTATAATCTTTTATTTGACACTTCATTTATCATTCAAGCTGGTATAATAATGGAGGAGTTATATTCGCGGTCGTACGGACCGACGGAAAGACAGCCTAGGTCAAATGTCTCACCTTTAGTACCATCCTTGGATTATCAGCTTTCAGTTGACACCTCATTTGTCATTCTAGCTGGTATGTTGACGGAGGAGTTGTGATTACAGACATACGGACGGACAGACGGACGTGGATAATACAAAGTTTTCACATTTTTTCAAAATTGGGTGAAAACAACATGATGCCAGAATGATTTGTTGATGAAAATAATATATACATTCTCAAATTGCCTATTTTTCGGTGTGGATAATATTATATTCAACAGTGATGCCAAATTTCTGATGCCAAAATGATTGATAATGAAAGTGGGATATACGTTTTCATGTATATATCGGCAGCGACAAAACGGTAAAACACTGAACTAAATGTATATAATATTTTCACTGTACCATCATTTTGGACTCAAACATTTTATGAAATAAACTTATATAACTTAGTAAGGGATAAACAAAGAAAGCTGATATATTAAAGTAACATCAAGAAATCAAATCTCTAACTACCGAGTTGATTAGACTTCTGGTAACAAATGCAGAAAAAAAGTTATTAAGGTAGTGTAAAGTGTCATCGATATACAGATGCCACTTTGCAAGACGATGCCAAATCGATGGTAAATGCATAATGAATCGATGCCAAATTGATAGTAGGATGTATATATATATATATATATATATATATATATATATTTAAAAACATAAGATGTAGATAAATAATATATATATATATATATATATATATATATATATATATATATATATATATATATATATATATATATATATATATATATATATAATATATATTTGTTTTTCTTGGGTTTAGGTTCAGAGATTATATTTTAAATTTGGAACTAGATTTTATTGTTCATTTACAATCAACGTTTCGGCAGAAACTCTTGCCTTTGTCAAGATTGATTTCTAAAAATTTTTACAAATGAAAAACAATACATTATTTTAGAACAATATTAAAACTTACCAAACACGTAAAACGACACACTAACGACGATGAACAGATACAAATTAAAAATTGAGTGTTGATATCTCATTGCTTACTGTGCTAGTTAATTACAGGAGCGTATCTTTAATGTAGTAAAAGGGATACAAAATGGAAATATGTTACTTTAAGAAATTTTTTAATGGTGTTATTTATTATTAATTAAATTAGATTAAAATAAATTCTATTCAGGTTGTCCGTGTCTTTCCTATCGTTGATTGAATTTTTGTTTCTTTTTATTTCTATTGATTCGTAAATCTCCCTCTTCTTTTTGTTCTTCTCGGTTTTTAAAATCTTTGTGTTTTCGAAGTCAAATGTATGCTTCTTCCCCTTCTCATGTTTTGTCAGTGCAGTTGTGTTGTTTTTGTCGTATTTGTGGGAACGAATTCTGGATTGAAGCAGTTGACTAGTCTGACCAATATAGACACCATCACAGTTTGTACAGGGTATCTCATAAACAACATGCGATTTTTTGAGTTTGGGAGTTTTTGTTTTTAGTTTGGTGAAATATTTATTTAAAAGGGTGTTGCCTTTATGAGCCACTGTTATGTTGTGTTGGGCTAGAAGATGCATTAGTTGTTCGGATAAACCTTTTATATATGGAAGAGTTGTATACGTAGTTTTGGTTCTACTACTTTTATTGTTGTTGGTGTTGTTATAAAATTTGTTTATTCTTGACTTAAATACCGATTCGATTAGATGTTCGGGATATGCATTACTTAGGAGAGCATCTTTTGCTTTTTTTATTGCAGTTGGTCTGTATTCTGGATCTGTTAGTTTTATGGATCTATCAGCAAGGCCTATAATTACCGACTTTTTCTGGGAGAAGAGATGGTGAGATTTATAGTTGAGATATCGTGAAGACCATGTTTCTTTTGTGAACCACATAGTTTTGATTGTGTTATTAATCCGATGTAAGGTGACATCCGATGTAAGGTGACATAAAATAAATTTTCTGGATGTCACCTTACATCGGATTAATAACACAATCAAAACTATGTGGTTCACAAAAGAAACATGGTCTTCACGATATCTCAACTATAAATCTCACCATCTCTTCTCCCAGAAAAAGTCGGTAATTATAGGCCTTGCTGATAGATCCATAAAACTAACAGATCCAGAATACAGACCAACTGCAATAAAAAAAGCAAAAGATGCTCTCCTAAGTAATGCATATCCCGAACATCTAATCGAATCGGTATTTAAGTCAAGAATAAACAAATTTTATAACAACACCAACAACAATAAAAGTAGTAGAACCAAAACTACGTATACAACTCTTCCATATATAAAAGGTTTATCCGAACAACTAATGCATCTTCTAGCCCAACACAACATAACAGTGGCTCATAAAGGCAACACCCTTTTAAATAAATATTTCACCAAACTAAAAACAAAAACTCCCAAACTCAAAAAATCGCATGTTGTTTATGAGATACCCTGTACAAACTGTGATGGTGTCTATATTGGTCAGACTAGTCAACTGCTTCAATCCAGAATTCGTTCCCACAAATACGACAAAAACAACACAACTGCACTGACAAAACATGAGAAGGGGAAGAAGCATACATTTGACTTCGAAAACACAAAGATTTTAAAAACCGAGAAGAACAAAAAGAAGAGGGAGATTTACGAATCAATAGAAATAAAAAGAAACAAAAATTCAATCAACGATAGGAAAGACACGGACAACCTGAATAGAATTTATTTTAATCTAATTTAATTAATAATAAATAACACCATTAAAAAATTTCTTAAAGTAACATATTTCCATTTTGTATCCCTTTTACTACATTAAAGATACGCTCCTGTAATTAACTAGCACAGTAAGCAATGAGATATCAACACTCAATTTTTAATTTGTATCTGTTCATCGTCGTTAGTGTGTCGTTTTACGTGTTTGGTAAGTTTTAATATTGTTCTAAAATAATGTATTGTTTTTCATTTGTAAAAATTTTTAGAAATCAATCTTGACAAAGGCAAGAGTTTCTGCCGAAACGTTGATTGTAAATGAACAATAAAATCTAGTTCCAAATTTAAAATATAATCTCTGAACCTAAACCCAAGAAAAACAAATATATATTATATATAATTAGTATGGTTCAAGAATATCAATAAAACTATATATATATATATATATATATATATATATATATATATATATATATATATATATATATATATATATATATATATATATATATATATATATATATATATATATATAAAATCAAACAGATGAAATAGAGAATGTGGAAAAATCCCCTTACGAACAATTCACACATCCACCATTTCGGGTTGGGAAAAATTTTTTGAATAGAATCAAAGATCCAAACACCAGTTCTTAGAAATGTGTTTCGCCCTCTTCAACCTCTCTGGGCTTATCAATAAATATCCACATTCTCTATTTCATCTGTTTGATTTCGTACGAGTGGTCGTCAAACCATTAACCTTGGATCTTTTGATCACTGAGTGTGTTTCAAGGATCTACATCTCATGTTTTTATATATATATATATATATATATATATATATATATATATATATATATATATATATATATATATATATACGTCTTCATATCAAGGCGAGATCCGACTAAATCGAGGACAACCCGAGATCCACCAATAGGAAATTAATTATTGGAGTATATTGTTCATAAGTATCTTTATAATTAACATATTAATCATGGCACACTTAGAGGGGAAAAGATTTTTGTACTTAAAATTTTCTGATAAATTTACAGCGAAACGAGATCCGTAGCTGAAAAGTAAAGGGGAGGACTTATATACGAAATTTTAGATATTTACCGATCAACGCGAGATCACACACTGATGCCAGCTCTAAAGAGTATTAGTCGAGCAATTGGAGCTCGTGTTGTATTGTATATTTCCCACGATATAAAGATATATAGTGGGTGGAGTCAATGACGGCAGTAACAGCGTTGTCTCGAATTCTTTATGTAACTTTTAAGTATCGCTTCTTTTGTGTCTTTAACGTCTACGATTGACCTTTCAGAAAGTCCCTTAGTTTTTTTATATACACAAGGGTGTGAAAAAGAAAAAGAATACTTCACAAATAATAACCATTTAATAATGATAATTATTTGCAATAAAATATTTTAAAACTATACATTAATATTCTTAAAAAAAACTTACTACGAAACCAAAATGTAATTACTATATTCTTAAATAGTACAAATTGTTACAAAATAATTATTTAAATGAGTGCTTGTTTTAAAAATACAATACATTACAAAAAAGTAAAAATTTTTATAAATATTACTAAAGTTTAAAAAATAAAATATCTCAATATATGTAATTATTATTTGATAGTTAATAAATGATTTTAAGTAAAATGATTTAAAAGATAAAAAGAAACACACATAATTTTCAGGGTCAACTCCTAACTGCATGAAAATTTGGATTCAGATTCTACCCATCCCCCACTTCAAAGTTGAATTTGTGCCGTTGATTGCTTTTACTTGGAGGGTGAAAAAATATACGTTTAAAATAAGTCCGGAAACAGATCTGACTAAGTTTAAGCAACTTTTGTTCTATAGAGTTTTTTTATCTTAGGTACTAGGTTAATTCAGTAGTAGGTACTAGAGTCACTTGAGACTAAAAATATTTACTTTTCAACAAAAAAAAACACGTTTTTCGGCGATTTTTCGCAAATACTCAAAAAGTAAGTATTTTATCGAAAAAATATTCTTGGAAAAAATGTAGCATATAAAAAAAACGAAAAAATGGTATATTCTTAGTCTATAGAACTAGTAAAAGTAAATTTGTAGCTCATAAAAAAGACGATCTTATCCTTCAAATTCCAAATCAAATATTTTAACGTGATACATAGTACCAAAAAATGAAGCTCTTTTCGGGGAAAACCCATTAAAATTTTTTTAGTGTTTACAAAAAGCTTTATTATATTTTATAAAAGTTATATACGGGTAGGAAAGACAACGGAACGAATTTTCGAACGTTTAAACGGACGACATCCCAGATTTACCAATTTCTGGACAATTGATCCAAAGGCTGGATTCTAACAACGAAACAGTTGTGGATTTTCAAGTTTTCAATGAGATTAGTGACCTCGAGTATGATGGTTTGGAGATTTTGGCTGGTTATATCTGCCATAAATTGAAGGACTCCAGTATTCAATCCGAAGATGTTTCAACGTACACGTGGGTTGATCATTTGAGTAAGTGTGGTTTATGTAAACCATCAGACACTCTCTTGTCATATATTAAGTAACTGGAGACAATTTTTCCTTCCACATGAATGGTGATTCCATTTTGGTAACTAAAAATTATTTAGAAAACCTTATGTCCAAAAGTGTAACTGTAGACTGTTCTAACAAAGCGAACAAGTTATTTTTTAGGTCTCGGATGTACTTCCGAATTAAAGAATTAAACAAGTCTCTTAACAACCTGACATTGCGTAAAAGAAAAATTATGAAAACTGCTACATAGTTGTTGTATGTACGTCTATTTCACATGCACAAAATTTAAATAAAGTGCATGGCATGAAAACTGTAACACTTATTTTTGTTTTTTCTAAGCCTCTTACTTAAATCTGATGAAATACATTCAGTACCGGCGCTGGGGTATAAGGCGCCCGCCTGCAAATCTAGCACAGGCGCCCTTCGGTTTCTTTTAAATTAGTGTTTTGTATAGTACCAGCAGAAAAATGCTCATTTTGGCGCCCCCCAAACAGGGCCGCCCGCCTACAGTGCATCCCTTGCAGGCCCGTTGTCGCCGGCCCTGATACATTATTTAAAAAGTAAAAATTTTGTTTTTTTATCAATCCATTAAATTTATGGTTTTATTTTGGGGCTTTTCTTCCCCTTGGTAAAAATTATATTTACTAATGTGTAGGCCACTAATCAATTTTTGCCAACTAACGAAATATAATAATTTTATTAGATATCGATTATATGAATATTTTTATTTTCCGGATACCAATATAATCAAGAAACTGGGAACTTTACAAATAACTAAATCAATTTAAATAAAAGTAAATAGTTTAATAATTTTCCTCTAAACTATAAAAATCACTTAGTTTCATTTAGTCATAATTCATTCATTTGTACTATTCTCAAATTTCATTCGCGTTCGTATTACGAACGCATAGACGGGACTATGCTTTACTCTGTTGCTGACGTCATGCGCCAATCGGACGAGCTTACGTAACTAGAATATCAGGGTGTGCATATTTCCGGGTCCCGGTGAATTCGTATCTATTTTAATCCCCCATCCTAATTACAGGCCAACTGGCAACTCTGGTGCGCAGGTAATTTTTAGATAACCCATTAACTACCGGTGAATTGGTAACTTTCATTTTTTAAGTATTGTTGATAATCTAATATCGGTATTCCAGGTATTTAGCGCTGCACTCCTAGAAAATGTAAAAAATGGCACAGGAAGTGAAACCGATGATGAAACGAAACGCAAAAGAGAAAACTTGGATGATTTTTTTAATAGAAGTAAAATTAAAAACGGTCACCAAGCAAAGCAGGCAACGAAAACAAGGAAGACATGGAAAATGTTATGATTACAATAATGAAAGAAGCTAATGAATAAAAACGATGAAATGCTTCAGGAAATAAAACAAATAAGGAAAGAATAACAACAAACCAATAAAGAGTTAATGGGTGTAAAAGCAGAGAAACAAAAATTAAAAAAAGAAGTAAAACAGCTACATGAATGAATGGAGCAACTGGAGAAATTTAGCAAAAAGAAAAGGTTGATCGTAACTGGGTTAAAAGTAGAAACAAATGATTTTAAGAAATTAAAAGAAGAAATGGAAAATTTCAGAGCCCAAGAGTTGCAAATACAAATAAAACTAAGAAGTGCGAAAAAAATAGGAGAAACAATATGCGCAATAGAAACAGAAGCCCTCACGGATAAAATGGAAATCCTAAACAAGAAACGTAAACTAAAACAGCATAAAGATCGTATCTATATAAACAACGATTGGACATCGAAAGAAAAAGAAATACAAAAGGAAATAACTAAAATAGCAAAGGACGAAAGAAGCAAAGATAAGCAAACGAAAATCGGCTACAAGAAATTAATAGTGAATGGCAAAATCTAGATATGGGACGAAGAGAGAGAACAGCTGATAGAAAATTCAAAAAACTAATAAACGAAGAACAGCGGCTGAAATATGATACTGACATGGCAAAAAAAGAGTCGGAAATGCAAACGGTTAACGAAAACAAAATAACGCACACAAAATAAAGACAGAATCTCAATAAGAAGAAAAGAACAAAATCCATTAGAATGGGATCTTGGAATATTAGAACCATGCTGGCAGTAGGTAAGATGCAAGAAATAGCTCTTGAAATGAAAAAATACCAACTAGAAATCCTAGCCCTACAGGAAATACGATGGAAGAAAGAAGGAAAAATTGAGAAGAAAAACTTTAGCATGCATTATTCGGGAGAAAACAAACAGGGAACGAATGGTACGGCATTTATGGTGAACAAAAAAATGAGGGAAAAACTGATACAATTCAAAGCAGTTAATGAAAGGATATCTTACATAAGAAAATAAACAAGCCAACATCTCGATAGTCAATTGCTATGCACCCACCGAAGAAGCAAACCAAGAAGATAAAGCAGAATTCTACGACATCCTGGAAGAAACCTGTGAAATATTCCGAGGAATGACATATTAATAATATTGGGTGATTTCAATGCAAAGATCGGAAAGGAGGACTATAATCGTAATGTAGCTGGCAAAGAAACCATTCATGAAACTACTAATGATAATGGAGGAGAAATCTGCAATTTAGCAGCAGCAACAAACACATATATAGTTAGTACTGGGCATAAACATAAAAAAGAACACAAAATAACATGGATGATACCAGGAAGAATGGATTGAAACCAAATAAATCATACTCTAATTTCGAAAATGTGGACACAAATAGTACAAGACGTAAGGTCATATAGAGGGGCAAATGAAGGCACTGACCACATATTGTTGATAGCAAAACTTAAGATGAAAATAATCAAAGCAAATAATCATAAGGAAGGAAAAAGGAAGAAATTGAATATAGCCAATCTGAAAACGCAAGAAACAAAGCAACAATATACAGAACAACTGGAACAGAAATTGGGTCAGTACGAGCACATAGAAATAGAAGGAGACTGGAAAAACAAAGAACAGCATAATAGAGACAGCAGAACAAATAATAGGATTCCAAAAAACAAAGAATCGAAAGAATGGTTTGATGAGGAATGTCACCAAAAAAGTCAACTGAAGCACCTCGCAAGAAACAAATGGCTACAAAGTGCCAAACAGGAACAACTGGACCAATATAGAAAAGAAAAACAAGAAGCATTGAAACTCTATAGAAGAAAGAAGAACACATGGATCTCTGAACAAATGCAAGAATTAGAAACGAATAATAAAGACAACAAGAAATTGTTCGAATAGATAAAACAACAATGCAATACCAAAAAATCTGTCACAAAAGTAAACAAAAAATATTGGGAAAAACATTTCACGGACCTATACAAAAACGACAATAAGGCATATTCAGAGGATGAGGATATAAGAGATAACAGAGATGAAGAGGAAGGCGCACCTACTTATCAGGAATTCATGGAGGTATTAAAACAACTAAAAGTAAACAAAACGCCAGGGCCAGATGAAATCAACAACGAACTGATCATCAACGGAGGAGAGGAGCTCACGAAGCGAATGCACAAGTTAATGGTTACAATTTGGAAGGACGAAAGCATGCCCATAGAATGGAAAAACGGACACATCGCACAAATCTTTAAGAAGGGAGATCCAACTAAGTGCTGCAACTACAGACCAATTATGCTACTAAATACAACGTATAAGATATTGACCACAATTATGAGAAACCGACTAAATCAATACACAGAAAAAATTATAGGACCATACCAACAGGGTTTTAGAAAAGGAAGATCAACAATAGATGCAATACACGTACTGACACAAACAATTGAAAAAAGCTATGAACATGACATAGAATTACACATACTATTCATCGACTTCCAACAGGCCTTCGACAGCATATACAGACAACAATTATTAAACGAAATGAAAAAAATGGAGATACCGGCAAAATTAATAAGACTAACTAGAATGACAATAAAAGACTCAACAGCAAAAGTTAAAACAAATGAGGGCGATACAAATGACATCAAAATAGAACTTGAAGTAAGACAAGGAGACAGTCTGTCAACGACAAACGACACTATTTAATATCGCTCTAGAAGGAGTAATTAGGGACACAGGACTGAAAAAGACAATTATTCAAAGCTCAACACAGATCATAGGATATGCAGATGACCTGGGACTGGTAGCACGAGATAAAAAAAAAGACTAGAAGAGGCACTTTTAACCCTGGTAAGAAAAGCAAAGACGAGAGGATTAATAATCGATCAGAATAAAACAAAATATCTTATAAGCACACGAGACAATGTAAACAGAATAGCAGAAATAAAGATAGGTGAAAATACATTCCAGAGAGTAGATTGCTTCAAATACCTGGGGGTGATGGTGGACGGCAAAAACGGAAGGAGTATAGAGATAAACGACAGAATTAAAGCAGGTAATAGAGTATATTGGAAATATCACCAACTACAAAAACCTGAGCAAAAAAACAAAATCAAAAATATACACAGCAGCAATCAGATCAGTGATAGCCTATGGAGCAGAAGTAATGTGCCTTACGAAAAAAGACGAAGAAAAGTTAAAAATAATTGAGAGAAAAATTATAAGAATAGATGGCCCAGTAAAGACAGAAACAGGGGAATATAGAAAGCTGATGAACAATGAAATAATAAATATAAATAAAGGAGAAGATATAGTAAAATTCATTAAAGCACAAAGGCTCAGATGGTTTGGGCACACACAAAGAAGAGGGGTAGAAGAACTGATCAGGAAGATAATGAACTGGAAACCAGTAAAAAATAGACCAAGAGGAAGACCAAAAATTAGATGGGAAGATCAACTGCTAGACGATATAGGAAAGATGGAAATTGCAAACTGGAGAGAAAAGATTCAGGACCGGAGAGAGTGGAAGAAGATAGTAGAGAAGGCAAAAAAACATCACAACCTATGAACTACGACCTAAAGGAAAAGCGGACTAATTTATCGCGTGAAATGGATTAAAAGAACTCATATTTGAGCGAACTATACTCTAACAAGAATGAACGGTCCATATAATAATTCCAGGTATGTACCTGTATAAATTACCCTCCTTGAAGTTGGTGTAAAAGGTATTCATCATTTATGTATTGTCTTTTGGAAGGATTACTAGAGAAAATCCAAATATATTTTGAAAAGATGGCTGAAATCGCTGAAATTCTTGTAACAGATTTCGTAGTGAGTGAACATGGGTGTAAGTTATTGGTGGTAAATGATTTTAAATTTCACTTAAAGAAAGTGCTAAAAAGTCTAAAACATTTATGGTACTGTTCTACATCTGGTTGCCAGGCAACCTGTTATACCGACGGTTAGTTTTTTTTAATATTTTGAGTAGTAACTATGTTGGTTATCAACAATTTGATGTCAAAAATGCACATTTTGCCATTTTTTGTCCACCAGTAAGAAGAAAAACATTCAAAACAAAATTTAAGATAACCGCATTATAGAGCATGTAAAACAATTTAAACAAGGTTTTATAAATTTCGCTATACTTAATTGTTGCTTATAAAACTATAAATTAAGTCAGTTTAACGTTAATATAACTTATGTAAAAAATACAACTTATATCTCGATATTACGTGAAATAGCTCAAAGAAATGAGTAAAAATACACGGTTTTTATGACACTCGGTGTAACTACGTAACAATTATTTTAGTTTCTATATGGACGGAATAACAAAATTTATGTAAATCTGACCAATTTTTTCTCAATTTAATTATTTATTGACAATTTAAATGAAAAATAGCCGATTTTAAGAATTTTCGTCTATAAGTTACAATTAGTGTTGCCCAAATGCAAGACCAAGACGAGACTTGGACAGTCTTGGTCTTGGTCTTGGTGTTGGTCTTGCAGCAAGAGTCTTGCAAGTCTCGTAGTTACCCACTAGCATATTGCTATTTATTAATAGACAACTCACATTAGGTGGGTTTTAACCCACGATCTAACTAAACTATCCCTGCCTATACTCTAACTAACTGGGCTATCTACCATGTCCCACGGGAGTCAGTCTGTTTCTTAATGATCTCCTAATGCGGCCGATATTATAGTGGTAATTACAGATTGTTGACAGATCTCGCGTTTTTTTGAAAATATAATGAACTTTCCTATTTGGAATAGAACACCCTGTATATTTTTGCATTTTGAACCATAATAACTACTAATTAATTTTCATGTAATATTTCCTATACCGAAATGCCGTAATTTCTGAGTTATTTCTATATTTATTTAAAAAAAAATTAAACAAATTATAAAAATCAATTGTTTCAGCCCTGTCTGACTTATTTTAGGTTCTTTGAATCATATGGAACAAAAAAGGTCTTTGGTAGTTTTTGTCTAAAGTTATTCGTTTCCGAGTTATAAACAATTTAAAACTGAAAAAAAATTGAAAAATGACGATTTTCATGGCTCAAAAACACAAATAAAAAATATTATTTTCGAAATCTCGAAGTGCCTAAACTGAAGTTTAAACTTTATTTATCAGTTGTCGATAAGTAATTTGTTTATTTCATTTTAGAAAACATTGTTTTTTAGTTTTTAATTCAGCCCGATCGCCCATCCCCTCATAAGTTCTTCATTAACAATAAAAAAAACAACGGCAATATCACACATGGGCCAATATCTCTTTTTATAATATAATAACAAATTATATCTCTTTTTTTGAAATTTGAAGGTTTGCAAATTTAACCGTGTGAATAACATTTTACCGTGCGCGAATGGACTATACAGGGTAGCCAGGCCTTATCTTATCTAGTGCTTTTTCAGCAAAAAATTTTGTTTGGCCGATTGATCTAATATCTAATTGCACACCTTGCAAACAGTTTATAAGTAGACGTTTAGTCTTTACGATATGGATAAGGAAAAACAATTGAGTGGTTGTCTGTAACTGTAACAGTGGATATTGGATATGGTATTCGTATTATATTTTTATCACCTTATAGGCGACAGACTTCTTTAAAAGTTTCAATGCGATATTATTATACACACAACACAAGAAGATTATTTTATGAAAGGTTGCTATGTATTCTCAAAATCTAGACAATTGCTCAATTGTAATTAATTTCGGAGCGAAGGCGTCGTCTGATATTAGGAAAGAATGAAATATTTTATTTTTACATTGTATAATAATTTATTATGACCTCTGAGTACGTATCCAATAAATAAGTGTTCATATTTTTAATTCGGTATGTATGTTCATCGTATTGTTCATAATGCGAATAAATCCAATTTTCCAAATTTTTGTTACATATTTTTTTGTATCTCATAGTCTCTAAGCGTACACCCGAACATAATATACAGGGTGTAACAAAAATACAGGTCATAAATTAAAGCACCTATTCTAGGACCAAAAATAGTTCTAATGAACCTTACTTACCTTAGTACAAATATGCATATAAAAAAAGTTACAGCCCTTTGAAGTTACAAAAATCGATTTTCCAATATATCGAAAACTATTAGATTTTTTATTGAAAATGGACATGTGGCATTTACAGTGAAATTTGTGCACCCCATAAAAATGTTATGGGGGTTTTATTCAATTAAACCCATCCAAACTTTTGTGTACGTTCCAATTAAATTATTACTGTGATACTATTAGTTAAATTCAATATTTTTAAAACTTTTTTGGTTCTTAGTATTTTTCCGACAAGGCAGTTTTTATCGAGTTGCGGCTTCTTTTCTAATATGTTTACGTAGAGATTTTATGGGGGTTTTGTTCCTTTAAACCTCCCAAATGGTTGTGTACGTTCCAATTAAACTATTACTGCGATACCATTAGTTAAACACAGTGTTTTTAAAACTTTTTTGATTCTTTGTATTTTTTCGATAAGGCACTTTTATTTAGATGTGACTTCTTTTTTAATATGGTTTAAATATGGTTTAATATGGTATAATAAATTTTTCTATTATTATAAAGTCTCCATAATCGTACTTAGCCATATCCAGATAAACATAACATAATGTGGCCATATACAAATATGTGGTGGATTTGACAAATAATATGCAAAATATCTCGACAAATACTGACTTTTCGAAAAAGTACCAAGAGACAAAAAAGTTTTTAAAGCATTGTGTTTAACTAATGGTACTACAATTATAATCAAATTGAAACGTACACAAAAGTTGGGGGGTTTAAAAGAACACCCTATAAAATTTTTATCGGGTCTCTAAATTTCACTATAATTTTTTCTTAAGATACTACTGCCCTAAGAATGCCACATGTTCATTTTCAATAAAAAATCTCCAATAGTTTTCGATATATTGGAAAAAATCGATTTTCATTTTGTAACTTCAAAGGGCTGTAACTTTTTTTATGTGCACATTTGTACTGAGGTAAGTTAGGTTCAATCGAACTATTTTTGGTCCCAGAATATGTGATTAAATTTATGACCTGTATTTTTATTACACCCTGTATTGTTCCATAAAACGACACTCAAACTGCAAGACGCAAGAGTCTCGCAGGCTTAGTCTTGTTCTTGCTCAAGTCTTGCACGGTCAGTCTTGGTCTTGGTCTTGCTAAAATAAGGCGGTCTTGGTCTTGGCCTTGGTCTTGCTAAAACGCAAGAACAAGACCAAGACTGCAAGACCAAGACCGATTTTGGGCAACACTAGTTACAATATTTTACCAAAAAACTGAAAAAAGAACGATTAGTTTATTGAAATAGCCTTAAAATGAGTTGAAGTAAAATAGAATTGGAGCTTTATTTATCAATAAACATTAACTATTCAAATTTATTTCTTACGTTTTAAGCTAACTATCTTAGGTACCCCTAAACCCTAAAAATGTCATCAAAACGACGATTTTGAAGCACTTCCGACTGGATTAAAGAAGCTATTATCGATTCAAACAAAAGTTGTGTATTTTTAATTCTAAATTTCAACTGTTTAATTAAAAATAAAGGGTTTCAGTTGAAAATTCAAAGTTGCTACACCCACCGCTTTCGCAGGCAGAATAAGAACCCTGCTATTGGATAAGTATATAGATTTTGAAAAAACATTAAAAAAGCATTCCAAAGTTTTTTCGATATGCCGTGTAGTTCTCGAGATATTTGACAATCGCCTTTCTGGACAGAGCCCTTAAATAATGTAAACATTCTTATTCAAGCTAGACATAAGCCGAGTGAGAGAGCTGACCGTGAAATTTATTTGCGATGTTTCCAAATTTACCGGATCTCGGGTTGTCTGCAGAATATATATTTACCATATACACAACGGATCGCGCGCGCTGCCCTCTACAGCGGATTTAGTGGAACCACTGCAATATAAAATTCACCAAAAGGGGTGCAAAATGAGGTCCAGACAAAAATCGATTTCCTTGTACCCCAACCATTGTCACATCGAGATGTCACTATATACACGTGAATACAAGGTGAGATCCAAAATCGGATCTCGCCTTGCAAAACTGATCTCATATTGTATAGCTTATGATACAAACGGATCTCGCCTTGATATGAAGACATATATATATATATATAAACAGTTTTTAAGATTAGATATGGACAAAAGACAAAACATTTCATTACTTACAACTATAAGAGTAATAATTTAAATTCGTTTAACATATTATATCGAACATTGACTTGAGAAATGACTGATGTTATTTTGACATATATTTGGGAGTTATGGTAACTGCAATATATTTTATGTTAATAGAATGGTGTCTAATATTGAAAAAATTTTTAGTGAATACGTAAAAGTAAACAAGAGAAAGTATTTGCGAAATTTTAAGGTGGAAAGGTAATAGTAGACAAATGAAAAAGGACTTAAAGTATTTTAAATTGACTATAAAATTTGAGTAATATCTACTGTAATATTCTAAGTAATTCATAACATTCTTTCCCAAAATTTAAAAAATACAAACAAATTACTCAATTAATCTACTAACAATGAATCTATCTTATTTTTATTGAAGTTCTGAATACCAGTCTTACACTAACTCATTACGTACCATCGATTACATTTTATAGTCAATTTAAAATACTTTAAGTCCTTTTTCATTTGTCTACTATTACCTTTCCACCTTAAAATTTCGCAAATACTTTCTCTTGTTTACTTTGACGTATTCACTAAAAATTTTTTCAATATTAGACACCATTCTATTAACATAAAATATATTGCAGTTACCATCACTCCCAAATGTATGTCAAAATAACATCAGTCATTTCTCAAGTCAATGTTCAATATAATATGTTAAACGAATTTAAATTATCACTCTTATAGTTGTAAGTAATGAAATGTTTTGTCTTTTGTCCATATCTAATCTTAATAAATTTACAGTTTTCTCCTGAAGAAGTCACCAAATAGTGACGAAATATTGAGACCTAGAACAAATAGAGTTTTATTTCATCTGACCGAATTGCCGTTATTCAAAAAATCACTATATATATATATATATATATATATATATATATATATATATATATATATATATATATATATATATATATATATATATATATCAAATAGATGAAATAGAGAATGTGGAAAAATCCCCTTACGAACAATTCACACATCCACCATTTCGGGCTGGGAAAAATTTTTCGAATAGAATCAAAGATCCAAACACCAGTTCTTAGAAATGTGTTTCGCCCTCTTCAACCTCTCTGGGCTCGTCGGTAAAGACAAGAGGTTGAATATCTTTAGACACATTCTAATAAAAAAACAACATTCGAGACCTAGACATAGAAGGTGCGTAAGTCTACGGCAAATCCGACAATGACAGTCTCAAGTTTTAATTCCCTAATTACTTAAAGTAAGTAAAATATATGTTTAAAAACATAAGATTTGCCGTAGACTTACGCACCTTCTATGTCTAGGTCTCGAATGTTGTTTTTTTATTAGAATGTGTCTAAAGATATTCAACCTCTTGTCTTTACCGACGAGCCCAGAGAGGTTGAAGAGGGCGAAACACATTTCTAAGAACTGGTGTTTGGATCTTTGATTCTATTCGAAAAATTTTTCCCAGCCCGAAATGGTGGATGTGTGAATTGTTCGTAAGGGGATTTTTCCACATTGTCTATTTCATCTATTTGATTTCGTACGAGTGGTCGTTAAACCAATAACCTTGGATCTTTGGTTCACTGAGTGTGTTTCAAAGATCTACATCTTATGTTTTTAAATATATATATATATATATATATATATATATATATATATATATATATATATATATATATATATATATATATATATCAAACAGATGAAATAGAGAATGTGGAAAAATCCCCTTACGAACAATTCACACATCCACCATTTCGGGTTGGGAAAAATTTTTTGAATAGAATCAAAGATCCAAACACCAGTTCTTAGAAATGTGTTTCGCCCTCTTCAACCTCTCTGGGCTTATCAATAAAGATGAGAGGTTGAATATCTTTAGACACATTCCAATCAAAAAACAACATTCGAGACCTAGACATAGAAGGTGCGTAAATCTACGGCAAGTCCGACAATGACAGTCTCAAGTTTTAATTCCCTAATTACTTAAAGTAAGTAAAATATATGTTTAAAAACATGAGATGTAGATCCTTGAAACACACTCAGTGATCAAAAGATCCAAGGTTAATGGTTTGACGACCACTCGTACGAAATCAAACAGATGAAATAGAGAATGTGGAAAAATCCCCTTACGAACAATTCACACATCCACCATTTCGGGTTGGGAAAAATTTTTTGAATAGAATCAAAGATCCAAACACCAGTTCTTAGAAATGTGTTTCGCCCTCTTCAACCTCTCTGGGCTTATCAATAAAGATGAGAGGTTGAATATCTTTAGACACATTCCAATCAAAAAACAACATTCGAGACCTAGACATAGAAGGTGCGTAAATCTACGGCAAGTCCGACAATGACAGTCTCAAGTTTTAATTCCCTAATTACTTAAAGTAAGTAAAATATATGTTTAAAAACATGAGATGTAGATCCTTGAAACACACTCAGTGATCAAAAGATCCAAGGTTAATGGTTTGACGACCACTCGTACGAAATCAAACAGATGAAATAGAGAATGTGGAAAAATCCCCTTACGAACAATTCACACATCCACCATTTCGGGTTGGGAAAAATTTTTTGAATAGAATCAAAGATCCAAACACCAGTTCTTAGAAATGTGTTTCGCCCTCTTCAACCTCTCTGGGCTTATCAATAAAGATGAGAGGTTGAATATCTTTAGACACATTCCAATCAAAAAACAACATTCGAGACCTAGACATAGAAGGTGCGTAAATCTACGGCAAGTCCGACAATGACAGTCTCAAGTTTTAATTCCCTAATTACTTAAAGTAAGTAAAATATATGTTTAAAAACATGAGATGTAGATCCTTGAAACACACTCAGTGATCAAAAGATCCAAGGTTAATGGTTTGACGACCACTCGTACGAAATCAAACAGATGAAATAGAGAATGTGGAAAAATCCCCTTACGAACAATTCACACATCCACCATTTCGGGTTGGGAAAAATTTTTTGAATAGAATCAAAGATCCAAACACCAGTTCTTAGAAATGTGTTTCGCCCTCTTCAACCTCTCTGGGCTTATCAATAAAGATGAGAGGTTGAATATCTTTAGACACCTTCCAATCAAAAAACAACATTCGAGACCTAGACATAGAAGGTGCGTAAATCTACGGCAAGTCCGACAATGACAGTCTCAAGTTTTAATTCCCTAATTACTTAAAGTAAGTAAAATATATGTTTAAAAACATGAGATGTACATCCTTGAAACACACTCAGTGATCAAAAGATCCAAGGTTAATGGTTTGACGACCACTCGTACGAAATCAAACAGATGAAATAGAGAATGTGGAAAAATCCCCTTACGAACAATTCACACATCCACCATTTCGGGTTGGGAAAAATTTTTTGAATAGAATCAAAGATCCAAACACCAGTTCTTAGAAATGTGTTTCGCCCTCTTCAACCTCTCTGGGCTTATCAATAAAGATGAGAGGTTGAATATCTTTAGACACATTCCAATCAAAAAACAACATTCGAGACCTAGACATAGAAGGTGCGTAAATCTACGGCAAGTCCGACAATGACAGTCTCAAGTTTTAATTCCCTAATTACTTAAAGTAAGTAAAATATATGTTTAAAAACATGAGATGTAGATCCTTGAAACACACTCAGTGATCAAAAGATCCAAGGTTAATGGTTTGACGACCACTCGTACGAAATCAAACAGATGAAATAGAGAATGTGGAAAAATCCCCTTACGAACAATTCACACATCCACCATTTCGGGTTGGGAAAAATTTTTTGAATAGAATCAAAGATCCAAACACCAGTTCTTAGAAATGTGTTTCGCCCTCTTCAACCTCTCTGGGCTTATCAATAAAGATGAGAGGTTGAATATCTTTAGACACATTCCAATCAAAAAACAACATTCGAGACCTAGACATAGAAGGTGCGTAAATCTACGGCAAGTCCGACAATGACAGTCTCAAGTTTTAATTCCCTAATTACTTAAAGTAAGTAAAATATATGTTTAAAAACATGAGATGTAGATCCTTGAAACACACTCAGTGATCAAAAGATCCAAGGTTAATGGTTTGACGACCACTTGTACGAAATCAAACAGATGAAATAGAGAATGTGGAAAAATCCCCTTACGAACAATTCACACATCCACCATTTCGGGTTGGGAAAAATTTTTTGAATAGAATCAAAGATCCAAACACCAGTTCTTAGAAATGTGTTTCGCCCTCTTCAACCTCTCTGGGCTTATCAATAAAGATGAGAGGTTGAATATCTTTAGACACATTCCAATCAAAAAACAACATTCGAGACCTAGACATAGAAGGTGCGTAAATCTACGGCAAGTCCGACAATGACAGTCTCAAGTTTTAATTCCCTAATTACTTAAAGTAAGTAAAATATATGTTTAAAAACATGAGATGTAGATCCTTGAAACACACTCAGTGATCAAAAGATCCAAGGTTAATGGTTTGACGACCACTCGTACGAAATCAAACAGATGAAATAGAGAATGTGGAAAAATCCCCTTACGAACAATTCACACATCCACCATTTCGGGTTGGGAAAAATTTTTTGAATAGAATCAAAGATCCAAACACCAGTTCTTAGAAATGTGTTTCGCCCTCTTCAACCTCTCTGGGCTTATCAATAAAGATGAGAGGTTGAATATCTTTAGACACATTCCAATCAAAAAACAACATTCGAGACCTAGACATAGAAGGTGCGTAAATCTACGGCAAGTCCGACAATGACAGTCTCAAGTTTTAATTCCCTAATTACTTAAAGTAAGTAAAATATATGTTTAAAAACATGAGATGTAGATCCTTGAAACACACTCAGTGATCAAAAGATCCAAGGTTAATGGTTTGACGACCACTCGTACGAAATCAAACAGATGAAATAGAGAATGTGGAAAAATGCCCTTACGAACAATTCACACATCCACCATTTCGGGTTGGGAAAAATTTTTTGAATAGAATCAAAGATCCAAACACCAGTTCTTAGAAATGTGTTTCGCCCTCTTCAACCTCTCTGGGCTTATCAATAAAGATGAGAGGTTGAATATCTTTAGACACATTCCAATCAAAAAACAACATTCGAGACCTAGACATAGAAGGTGCGTAAATCTACGGCAAGTCCGACAATGACAGTCTCAAGTTTTAATTCCCTAATTACTTAAAGTAAGTAAAATATATGTTTAAAAACATGAGATGTAGATCCTTGAAACACACTCAGTGATCAAAAGATCCAAGGTTAATGGTTTGACGACCACTCGTACGAAATCAAACAGATGAAATAGAGAATGTGGAAAAATCCCCTTACGAACAATTCACACATCCACCATTTCGGGTTGGGAAAAATTTTTTGAATAGAATCAAAGATCCAAACACCAGTTCTTAGAAATGTGTTTCGCCCTCTTCAACCTCTCTGGGCTTATCAATAAAGATGAGAGGTTGAATATCTTTAGACACATTCCAATCAAAAAACAACATTCGAGACCTAGACATAGAAGGTGCGTAAATCTACGGCAAGTCCGACAATGACAGTCTCAAGTTTTAATTCCCTAATTACTTAAAGTAAGTAAAATATATGTTTAAAAACATGAGATGTAGATCCTTGAAACACACTCAGTGATCAAAAGATCCAAGGTTAATGGTTTGACGACCACTCGTACGAAATCAAACAGATGAAATAGAGAATGTGGAAAAATCCCCTTACGAACAATTCACACATCCACCATTTCGGGTTGGGAAAAATTTTTTGAATAGAATCAAAGATCCAAACACCAGTTCTTAGAAATGTGTTTCGCCCTCTTCAACCTCTCTGGGCTTATCAATAAAGATGAGAGGTTGAATATCTTTAGACACATTCCAATCAAAAAACAACATTCGAGACCTAGACATAGAAGGTGCGTAAATCTACGGCAAGTCCGACAATGACAGTCTCAAGTTTTAATTCCCTAATTACTTAAAGTAAGTAAAATATATGTTTAAAAACATGAGATGTAGATCCTTGAAACACACTCAGTGATCAAAAGATCCAAGGTTAATGGTTTGACGACCACTCGTACGAAATCAAACAGATGAAATAGAGAATGTGGAAAAATCCCCTTACGAACAATTCACACATCCACCATTTCGGGTTGGGAAAAATTTTTTGAATAGAATCAAAGATCCAAACACCAGTTCTTAGAAATGTGTTTCGCCCTCTTCAACCTCTCTGGGCTTATCAATAAAGATGAGAGGTTGAATATCTTTAGACACATTCCAATCAAAAAACAACATTCGAGACCTAGACATAGAAGGTGCGTAAATCTACGGCAAGTCCGACAATGACAGTCTCAAGTTTTAATTCCCTAATTACTTAAAGTAAGTAAAATATATGTTTAAAAACATGAGATGTAGATCCTTGAAACACACTCAGTGATCAAAAGATCCAAGGTTAATGGTTTGACGACCACTCGTACGAAATCAAACAGATGAAATAGAGAATGTGGAAAAATCCCCTTACGAACAATTCACACATCCACCATTTCGGGTTGGGAAAAATTTTTTGAATAGAATCAAAGATCCAAACACCAGTTCTTAGAAATGTGTTTCGCCCTCTTCAACCTCTCTGGGCTTATCAATAAAGATGAGAGGTTGAATATCTTTAGACACATTCCAATCAAAAAACAACATTCGAGACCTAGACATAGAAGGTGCGTAAATCTACGGCAAGTCCGACAATGACAGTCTCAAGTTTTAATTCCCTAATTACTTAAAGTAAGTAAAATATATGTTTAAAAACATGAGATGTAGATCCTTGAAACACACTCAGTGATCAAAAGATCCAAGGTTAATGGTTTGACGACCACTCGTACCAAGTCAAACAGATGAAATAGAGAATGTGGAAAAATGCCCTTATGAACAATTCACACATCCACCATTTCAGGCTGGGAAAAATTTTTTGAATAGAATCAAAGATCCAAATACCAGCTCTTAGAAATTTGTTTCGCCCTCTTCAACCTCTCTGGGCTTATCAATAAAGATGAGAGGTTGAATATCTTTAGACACATTCCAATCAAAAAACAACATTCGAGACCTAGACATAGAAGGTGCGTAAATCTACGGCAAGTCCGACAATGACAGTCTCAAGTTTTAATTCCCTAATTACTTAAAGTAAGTAAAATATATGTTTAAAAACATGAGATGTAGATCCTTGAAACACACTCAGTGATCAAAAGATCCAAGGTTAATGGTTTGACGACCACTCGTACGAAATCAAACAGATGAAATAGAGAATGTGGAAAAATCCCCTTACGAACAATTCACACATCCACCATTTCGGGTTGGGAAAAATTTTTTGAATAGAATCAAAGATCCAAACACCAGTTCTTAGAAATGTGTTTCGCCCTCTTCAACCTCTCTGGGCTTATCAATAAAGATGAGAGGTTGAATATCTTTAGACACATTCCAATCAAAAAACAACATTCGAGACCTAGACATAGAAGGTGCGTAAATCTACGGCAAGTCCGACAATGACAGTCTCAAGTTTTAATTCCCTAATTACTTAAAGTAAGTAAAATATATGTTTAAAAACATGAGATGTAGATCCTTGAAACACACTCAGTGATCAAAAGATCCAAGGTTAATGGTTTGACGACCACTCGTACGAAATCAAACAGATGAAATAGAGAATGTGGAAAAATCCCCTTACGAACAATTCACACATCCACCATTTCGGGTTGGGAAAAATTTTTTGAATAGAATCAAAGATCCAAACACCAGTTCTTAGAAATGTGTTTCGCCCTCTTCAACCTCTCTGGGCTTATCAATAAAGATGAGAGGTTGAATATCTTTAGACACATTCCAATCAAAAAACAACATTCGAGACCTAGACATAGAAGGTGCGTAAATCTACGGCAAGTCCGACAATGACAGTCTCAAGTTTTAATTCCCTAATTACTTAAAGTAAGTAAAATATATGTTTAAAAACATGAGATGTAGATCCTTGAAACACACTCAGTGATCAAAAGATCCAAGGTTAATGGTTTGACGACCACTCGTACGAAATCAAACAGATGAAATAGAGAATGTGGAAAAATCCCCTTACGAACAATTCACACATCCACCATTTCGGGTTGGGAAAAATTTTTTGAATAGAATCAAAGATCCAAACACCAGTTCTTAGAAATGTGTTTCGCCCTCTTCAACCTCTCTGGGCTTATCAATAAAGATGAGAGGTTGAATATCTTTAGACACATTCCAATCAAAAAACAACATTCGAGACCTAGACATAGAAGGTGCGTAAATCTACGGCAAGTCCGACAATGACAGTCTCAAGTTTTAATTCCCTAATTACTTAAAGTAAGTAAAATATATGTTTAAAAACATGAGATGTAGATCCTTGAAACACACTCAGTGATCAAAAGATCCAAGGTTAATGGTTTGACGACCACTCGTACGAAATCAAACAGATGAAATAGAGAATGTGGAAAAATCCCCTTACGAACAATTCACACATCCACCATTTCGGGTTGGGAAAAATTTTTTGAATAGAATCAAAGATCCAAACACCAGTTCTTAGAAATGTGTTTCGCCCTCTTCAACCTCTCTGGGCTTATCAATAAAGATGAGAGGTTGAATATCTTTAGACACATTCCAATCAAAAAACAACATTCGAGACCTAGACATAGAAGGTGCGTAAATCTACGGCAAGTCCGACAATGACAGTCTCAAGTTTTAATTCCCTAATTACTTAAAGTAAGTAAAATATATGTTTAAAAACATGAGATGTAGATCCTTGAAACACACTCAGTGATCAAAAGATCCAAGGTTAATGGTTTGACGACCACTCGTACGAAATCAAACAGATGAAATAGAGAATGTGGAAAAATCCCCTTACGAACAATTCACACATCCACCATTTCGGGTTGGGAAAAATTTTTTGAATAGAATCAAAGATCCAAACACCAGTTCTTAGAAATGTGTTTCGCCCTCTTCAACCTCTCTGGGCTTATCAATAAAGATGAGAGGTTGAATATCTTTAGACACATTCCAATCAAAAAACAACATTCGAGACCTAGACATAGAAGGTGCGTAAATCTACGGCAAGTCCGACAATGACAGTCTCAAGTTTTAATTCCCTAATTACTTAAAGTAAGTAAAATATATGTTTAAAAACATGAGATGTAGATCCTTGAAACACACTCAGTGATCAAAAGATCCAAGGTTAATGGTTTGACGACCACTCGTACGAAATCAAACAGATGAAATAGAGAATGTGGAAAAATCCCCTTACGAACAATTCACACATCCACCATTTCGGGTTGGGAAAAATTTTTTGAATAGAATCAAAGATCCAAACACCAGTTCTTAGAAATGTGTTTCGCCCTCTTCAACCTCTCTGGGCTTATCAATAAAGATGAGAGGTTGAATATCTTTAGACACATTCCAATCAAAAAACAACATTCGAGACCTAGACATAGAAGGTGCGTAAATCTACGGCAAGTCCGACAATGACAGTCTCAAGTTTTAATTCCCTAATTACTTAAAGTAAGTAAAATATATGTTTAAAAACATGAGATGTAGATCCTTGAAACACACTCAGTGATCAAAAGATCCAAGGTTAATGGTTTGACGACCACTCGTACGAAATCAAACAGATGAAATAGAGAATGTGGAAAAATCCCCTTACGAACAATTCACACATCCACCATTTCGGGTTGGGAAAAATTTTTTGAATAGAATCAAAGATCCAAACACCAGTTCTTAGAAATGTGTTTCGCCCTCTTCAACCTCTCTGGGCTTATCAATAAAGATGAGAGGTTGAATATCTTTAGACACATTCCAATCAAAAAACAACATTCGAGACCTAGACATAGAAGGTGCGTAAATCTACGGCAAGTCCGACAATGACAGTCTCAAGTTTTAATTCCCTAATTACTTAAAGTAAGTAAAATATATGTTTAAAAACATGAGATGTAGATCCTTGAAACACACTCAGTGATCAAAAGATCCAAGGTTAATGGTTTGACGACCACTCGTACGAAATCAAACAGATGAAATAGAGAATGTGGAAAAATCCCCTTACGAACAATTCACACATCCACCATTTCGGGTTGGGAAAAATTTTTTGAATAGAATCAAAGATCCAAACACCAGTTCTTAGAAATGTGTTTCGCCCTCTTCAACCTCTCTGGGCTTATCAATAAAGATGAGAGGTTGAATATCTTTAGACACATTCCAATCAAAAAACAACATTCGAGACCTAGACATAGAAGGTGCGTAAATCTACGGCAAGTCCGACAATGACAGTCTCAAGTTTTAATTCCCTAATTACTTAAAGTAAGTAAAATATATGTTTAAAAACATGAGATGTAGATCCTTGAAACACACTCAGTGATCAAAAGATCCAAGGTTAATGGTTTGACGACCACTCGTACGAAATCAAACAGATGAAATAGAGAATGTGGAAAAATCCCCTTACGAACAATTCACACATCCACCATTTCGGGTTGGGAAAAATTTTTTGAATAGAATCAAAGATCCAAACACCAGTTCTTAGAAATGTGTTTCGCCCTCTTCAACCTCTCTGGGCTTATCAATAAAGATGAGAGGTTGAATATCTTTAGACACATTCCAATCAAAAAACAACATTCGAGACCTAGACATAGAAGGTGCGTAAATCTACGGCAAGTCCGACCATGACAGTCTCAAGTTTTAATTCCCTAATTACTTAAAGTAAGTAAAATATATGTTTAAAAACATGAGATGTAGATCCTTGAAACACACTCAGTGATCAAAAGATCCAAGGTTAATGGTTTGACGACCACTCGTACGAAATCAAACAGATGAAATAGAGAATGTGGAAAAATCCCCTTACGAACAATTCACACATCCACCATTTCGGGTTGGGAAAAATTTTTTGAATAGAATCAAAGATCCAAACACCAGTTCTTAGAAATGTGTTTCGCCCTCTTCAACCTCTCTGGGCTTATCAATAAAGATGAGAGGTTGAATATCTTTAGACACATTCCAATCAAAAAACAACATTCGAGACCTAGACATAGAAGGTGCGTAAATCTACGGCAAGTCCGACAATGACAGTCTCAAGTTTTAATTCCCTAATTACTTAAAGTAAGTAAAATATATGTTTAAAAACATGAGATGTAGATCCTTGAAACACACTCAGTGATCAAAAGATCCAAGGTTAATGGTTTGACGACCACTCGTACGAAATCAAACAGATGAAATAGAGAATGTGGAAAAATCCCCTTACGAACAATTCACACATCCACCATTTCGGGTTGGGAAAAATTTTTTGAATAGAATCAAAGATCCAAACACCAGTTCTTAGAAATGTGTTTCGCCCTCTTCAACCTCTCTGGGCTTATCAATAAAGATGAGAGGTTGAATATCTTTAGACACATTCCAATCAAAAAACAACATTCGAGACCTAGACATAGAAGGTGCGTAAATCTACGGCAAGTCCGACAATGACAGTCTCAAGTTTTAATTCCCTAATTACTTAAAGTAAGTAAAATATATGTTTAAAAACATGAGATGTAGATCCTTGAAACACACTCAGTGATCAAAAGATCCAAGGTTAATGGTTTGACGACCACTCGTACGAAATCAAACAGATGAAATAGAGAATGTGGAAAAATCCCCTTACGAACAATTCACACATCCACCATTTCGGGTTGGGAAAAATTTTTTGAATAGAATCAAAGATCCAAACACCAGTTCTTAGAAATGTGTTTCGCCCTCTTCAACCTCTCTGGGCTTATCAATAAAGATGAGAGGTTGAATATCTTTAGACACATTCCAATCAAAAAACAACATTCGAGACCTAGACATAGAAGGTGCGTAAATCTACGGCAAGTCCGACAATGACAGTCTCAAGTTTTAATTCCCTAATTACTTAAAGTAAGTAAAATATATGTTTAAAAACATGAGATGTAGATCCTTGAAACACACTCAGTGATCAAAAGATCCAAGGTTAATGGTTTGACGACCACTCGTACGAAATCAAACAGATGAAATAGAGAATGTGGAAAAATCCCCTTACGAACAATTCACACATCCACCATTTCGGGTTGGGAAAAATTTTTTGAATAGAATCAAAGATCCAAACACCAGTTCTTAGAAATGTGTTTCGCCCTCTTCAACCTCTCTGGGCTTATCAATAAAGATGAGAGGTTGAATATCTTTAGACACATTCCAATCAAAAAACAACATTCGAGACCTAGACATAGAAGGTGCGTAAATCTACGGCAAGTCCGACAATGACAGTCTCAAGTTTTAATTCCCTAATTACTTAAAGTAAGTAAAATATATGTTTAAAAACATGAGATGTAGATCCTTGAAACACACTCAGTGATCAAAAGATCCAAGGTTAATGGTTTGACGACCACTCGTACGAAATCAAACAGATGAAATAGAGAATGTGGAAAAATCCCCTTACGAACAATTCACACATCCACCATTTCGGGTTGGGAAAAATTTTTTGAATAGAATCAAAGATCCAAACACCAGTTCTTAGAAATGTGTTTCGCCCTCTTCAACCTCTCTGGGCTTATCAATAAAGATGAGAGGTTGAATATCTTTAGACACATTCCAATCAAAAAACAACATTCGAGACCTAGACATAGAAGGTGCGTAAATCTACGGCAAGTCCGACAATGACAGTCTCAAGTTTTAATTCCCTAATTACTTAAAGTAAGTAAAATATATGTTTAAAAACATGAGATGTAGATCCTTGAAACACACTCAGTGATCAAAAGATCCAAGGTTAATGGTTTGACGACCACTCGTACGAAATCAAACAGATGAAATAGAGAATGTGGAAAAATCCCCTTACGAACAATTCACACATCCACCATTTCGGGTTGGGAAAAATTTTTTGAATAGAATCAAAGATCCAAACACCAGTTCTTAGAAATGTGTTTCGCCCTCTTCAACCTCTCTGGGCTTATCAATAAAGATGAGAGGTTGAATATCTTTAGACACATTCCAATCAAAAAACAACATTCGAGACCTAGACATAGAAGGTGCGTAAATCTACGGCAAGTCCGACAATGACAGTCTCAAGTTTTAATTCCCTAATTACTTAAAGTAAGTAAAATATATGTTTAAAAACATGAGATGTAGATCCTTGAAACACACTCAGTGATCAAAAGATCCAAGGCTAATGGTTTGACGACCACTCGTACGAAATCAAACAGATGAAATAGAGAATGTGGAAAAATCCCCTTACGAACAATTCACACATCCACCATTTCGGGCTGGGAAAAATTTTTCGATCCAAAGACCAGTTCTTAGAAATGTGTTTCGCCCTCTTCAGCCCAGAGAGGTTGAAGAGGGCGAAACACATTTCTAAGAACTGGTGTCTGGATCTTTGATTCTATTCGAAAAATTTTTCCCAGCCCGAAATGGTGGATATATATATATTCTATAACACTATAAAACAGTGTTGAAATTATCGGGATTTGCGGTCTGTGGCTTAGATTGAAACTACATTTAATTCTGTTGAATTCGATATTTCGATGAGTATTTATTAATTTTTCATCTTCATCAGGAACAAACTACAAAATTAACTAACAGTTAGGTACAAACATAATATTACAATGATATAACTTACGAATTGTTGTAGGTATGTTATATAAGGCAATTTAACTTAAAGCTATGCATGTCGTTTCACGAGAACGTCGAGGGCGGCACTGAGTCAGGTATCTTTTCTCACATGTGTTCAGGGTCAAAAGTTCCAATATCGAGCCATCTGTTTAATATTCTGCTATTTTTCGAATTTTAAAACATTGCAGTAAATTTCGCTTAATCTACTTGTGTCTGATTTGTAATTAATTGAACGTTTATTACTGTTTATGTGGTACATCTCGAGGAACAATCTTTTCTTATAATTGCTTTCTGAATCTAAGATCTTGATATCTGACAAATTAAATTGGTGTCCTGTTGTTATGGAATGGTGTGCTGCTGCACAAGTATTTTTGTGTGTTTTACAATCACTTTTGTGCTGCGTTATTCTTTGTTTCAGCCATTGCGATGTTTGTCCTATATACTGCCCATCACATTCGAGACAAGAAAGTTGATAGATGATATGACTCTGATTTAGAAGCGGTGTCTGGTCTTTAAGCTTCGAGAATAAGCTGTAGTTGGATATGCTATTGTATTTCGCTATTTTGATTTTAGGAATTCCGCTCAGCAGCTTGATTATATTGTTGGTTAAGCCATTTATGAAGGGCAACTTTTTGTAAATCACGGGATCTGATGGTCTGTTGTATATATATATATATATGTATACAGTGCTAGTCAAAAGTCCGTACTCCCCCTCATATCTTTTGAACGGTTATACCTATAATAGTGAAATCTGGAGGGAGGAAATAAACGGACGTAAGCTCCTTAACTAGTCATGACAGGTGACGTAATAGTGACAGATGACGTTACAGAGCCACTGTGACCGATAATTTTAAATGGGACCTTATGGCAAGTGATACCTCGTTTGAAAGGTATTGAAAATACCTATTCAGTTATGCTAGTTTTGTTTGAGTTTAAGCTAATTTTAATGTACAAATGAAATAAATATAAAATTGTAGTTTCACATTTAATTAATAAATATTCAAAATTCCGCCTATGATTACTTGTCAAACAGGTTGACGTTGACGTAAAAACTACTAAAGAATTAAAAAACGTCAACTTTTTTGACAAAAAATCCATAGGCGGACATTTGAATTTTTATTAATTAAATTCGAAACTACAATATTATATTTATTTATTGTATTCACCAAAATCAAAATCGACTTAAACCCAAAAAAATTAGTATGACTGAATAGGTATTTTAAATACCGTTCAAACGAGGTATCACTTGCCATAAGGTCCTATTTAAAATTATCGGTCACAGTGGCTCTGTAACGTCACCTGTCAGTATTAAGTCACCTGTCATAACTAGTTAAGAAGCTTACGTCCGTTTATTTCCTCCCTCCAAATTTCACTATGATAGGTATAACCGTTCAAAAGATACGAGGGGGGGTACGGACTTTTGACTAGCACTGTATATATATATACCTATATATATATATATATATATATATATATATATATATATATATATATATATATATATATATATATATATATATATATATATATATATATATATATATAGAAGGGGTTGAAGTTATTGGGTATGCAGCTGATTGAAAGCCAAGTGATACTCTGTTCAACAAATCATTATATTTCGACAATTTTCATTGTCATCATCAGATGAGAGCTACAAATATTTAAACATGGTACATTTTATTATAATACAATTTCTTTGTTAATTATGTCTTACTTGATTGAGGTTAGTGGCAATGATCTTCAACATCAAGTACTTTGCAGTATGAGACCGTGTGGGTTACAGCTTTAGTTGGTACTATATCCATTTAATTATTATAAATATTGTATAATTTACTATCACAATAATAAAAGGACGAACACAATACACTTTAAAATCAAAACAAAAACGTTTGTTAATCGACTGTCATTATATATATATATATATATATATATATATATATATATATATATATATATATATATATATATATATATATTGTTATATTTCTATTTGATATGAAAATTAAATTTTGATAATTATAAACAAAATTCAATTTAATATAAAATATTTTCAATTTTCTCAACCACGGGCATATAAATTTAGAACAACCTGTATACAATAAATTGTTATATTTAATTTTAAGAAGTGATTAAACGAAACTCGGGACAATGCGCTTAGAATAAACAAAGTGAATGGAGCGTACCATTATCGTTGTTCGCGGAAGGTTCGATCATTAGCCTATGCTAAATAAAACTCAAGTGAAATCGATAATAGGTCATTGTCGTTGTTCGCGGAAGGTTCGATCATTAGCCTATGCTAAATAAGACTCAGTTGAAGTAGATAATAGGTCATTAAATTTTGTAAATAGTAGAAAGTAATTTAGAATGGGAATTAACTATTTTCTTTGAAATCCATTAAGCATATTTAGAAAGATTTAAAATTGGTTTTGAGAGATACTGCGAATGAGAGATGGTGGTGGAAGGTTGATTTGTGAATCTGGAAGGGATATTTAGAAAGTAGGGGAATGAATGATAAATAGAGATCAGAATGTTTTGAGCTGTCGAGAAGTGAAGTCCAGTAGTAGACGGTAGTGTACGGAAAGTGAGAAAGCCGGTGTAGTTCCGTGAGTGTGGAGTATCTATCGTGGAACGAGAGGTAGGCCAGGTTGAGAGTAAAAGAACCTCCTTGAGCCAAGAGTGTCCCGGTAGCTGATTGCAGTTTCGAAAAAGGTAGAATACAGCATCACGACAGAAGCATGAACGAGAGCTATACGAGCTAGTTTTCAAAGGAGAACATTACTGAAAGCCAGGACGAGGTTTTGATCGCAGCCAAGGATAGCAGGAAACGGGTCTTGTATGAAGACATTCTCAGTTCACCAGAAAAAGGTCAGTCTCATTTGTTTGGACATGAATGTATGGGTTTTTCGTATTAAATACCACATTATAAATTGATGAACATAATAAATAATATCAGAAAAGCTTCATCAAACTTAAATAGAATTGTTGCTAATAAATATTATAAATAATAAATCTAGCAAATATTAAGCAGTGATTGCCATTTAAATAAAATAAACAATATTTTGATTATAATTGTAACCCATATGTGTGTATTATTTTACTCTTTTCTTTCCTATCCCGATTAGGAACCATTGAGAAATACTTAGAAGCCACGAGAGTAAGTAATTAATTTTATAATTCGCCCTGAGATTGAAAACATATTGATATGTGATCTGGTAAATTAATTAGATTATTATTAATGCATTGATTAAATTAAATGACATATAAGAATATTATCTCATATCAATAATCAAGATCACAACAACTGTCGTCCAACGTGGAAAGCATGGAAAAGTATTTCTAGTGGTAAATTTGAAGGATAGAAAGAGTAAAGCCGGTATTTGAAAATTTATATGCCTGTGGTAAAAAGTGAGATACTTACATTTGATAACATAAAATTTTAGATCTCTTTAGGTACAAATTTTACATAACTGATTTAATATTTTATTTTTACGATATTTACATTTGATATATTTATTGACAATTTATAATATTTGGGTGAGAAAAAGTCGTCTTGGTAACATACTAGTAAAATTTCATATTTGGCGGGGACAGTACTTCTTGAAAACAAATGTCTGTGACAAGAAGCCAAAGCAAAGACAACAAAAAACAAAAAGAACATTCAAATCAAGAGAATAATTCAGACCAAGAAGATATTTTAGACACGACAATCATGGCATCAGAACAGCAAGAATTATTAGGTATAGATAAATTATTACAAATGATGCAACTCCAGTCACAAAGAATGGAACAGAAAATGGATGAAACACAACAAAAATTGGATAAAAAAATGGATGAAACACAACAAAAAATGGATGAAACACAACAAAAAGTGGATCAAAAAATGGATGAAACACAACAAAAATTGGATCAAAAAATGGATGAAACACAACAAAAAATGAAACAAGCAATAGAAGAGAACAACAAGAAAATGGAGGAACGCATAGGAAAGTATGAAAAGGAAGTAAAAGGATGTTTGACAATGATCAAGAACGATATGGGACAACAAGAGACAGAGATTAAAGAAATCAAAAGCAAAATAAAGGAAATAACGAATTGCCAGAAAAAGGAAATAGAAAATTTGGAAAATAAGTTGGAAAATGCTATTCAAGTAGACAGAGAAGAAGTAGAAAAAAGAATCACAGAAATAGAAAAACAAGTCACCGAAAACCGGACGCAACAAAATGTAGGAGAAAGAAGAGAAATGGTTATACATAGCACAGATGACGTGAAGATAAAGTTTGGCGGGGATGTAAGAAGATTACACACAGTGCCGTTCATAAATAGCCTGAAAAAGAAAATACAACACATCGGAAATTTCGAAACAGCAAAAGAAACTATCAGAAATCATCTCAAATATGAAGCAAGCCTATGGTTCGATAGTAAAGAAGAAGAATTCGGCAATTGGCAACAATTTGAACAAAAATTTTTGAATTATTTCTGGGGAAAGGTCCAACAATTGGAAATTAACAAGGAATTGCAAAATGGGAAATACAATGATAGGATGGGTGTATCAGAAAGGACATATACTTTGCAAATTTACAATAATGCAAAACATTTACAATATAATTACTCATCGGAACAATTAGTCGAACTGATTGCAAGACATTTCGAGGAAACGCTGGAAGACCATATCACATTGCAAAATTACAAAGACATAGATAGTTTATGCCAATTCCTACAAATAAGAGAATCACGTCTAAGAGAAAGAAAATCAAGAAGGTCGCGAGAAGATTACAGGCCCCGAGAAACACAAGATTACAGAGATAGAAATCAAAATAGGAGGGACTATACAAGACGAGATTTTAATCCCAGAAGGGAAAACGAAAATAGAGACAACGGAAGAGGAAATTATGAACAAAGAAATAGGCAATGGAATGAGGACAGAAATCGAGAATACCAGAATAGAAACACCACACGCTCAAATCAAGAAAACAGAAATAATGGTAGACAAAATGAACAGGGATATCGAGAAAACCGAAACAGATCCGACAGACCAAGAGAAAATAGAAGAGAAGTAAATAATACCCAGACAGATGAATATGACGGAGAGAGACATTATGACGAAAATATAAACAACGATGAGCAACCGGCGTCTTTTCACGACGGCGCTCACTAAAAACCAAAAATCAAACAGGAATCTTTTGTCACCCCAAGGAGTTTATTAAATTGGCAGGAAACAACGAAAAGAAAAATGGAGGTAATTTAAAATTTGTGGATGGATTTATCAACGAGAAACCAATTAAAATAATGATAGACACTGGATCTGAAATAACATTGGTCAACAGAAAACTAATAGAAGAAGTTAACTTAACAAATTTAATTTACAAAATACCTAGGGTAAATTTAGTGGGCGCAAACAAACGGACATTGGCAACTATAAATGAAGGCATACGAGTAATGGTACGACTGGGTAAGAATATGTATGCACTACAATGTGTAATAATGCCAAACATGTCACATGACATGATAGTAGGAGTTGACGAATTGGCAGAAAAACATGTAGTGATAGATTTTAAAAATAATACGATGAAACTAACAGAAGAAGAAGAAAAAGAACAGGACAAGGAACATGAGAAACAAAATACGGACGAATCAGGTAAAGAACAAACAGTGGAAATGAATTTGGCAGCGAAGCAAGGACAAAGAAAAAAAAGGAGAAAAGGTCAGAAAAAGATAAAAGAAAATGAAACCTGTGGCTCCTCAAAAGAAGAGTTGAGCCCAGAAGAAGAAAATTTGAGAGTATCAGAAACAAAGGAAACCTGGGATTCCTCAAAAGAAGAGACGAGCTCAGGAGAAGAAGAAATAAAGCTAAAAAATGAAAGTGAAAAGAATATGTTTGAAACAGTAGTATTTGAAGAGGAGGTATATGCAAACGAGGATGCAGAATGCACGGTAAACATGTGTGAAGAATCTGAAAAAAAAAGACAGAAAATTGATATGTGGAGAAGGAAAAGGAAAAGAATTGCGGTTGATGTTAAGAAACTACGAAAATTTGATCAATGAGGAAAACAGAGTGGCTAAAAAGTACGAACATTCATTTGAGGTGAAAAACTTGGGAAATTTTCGATCACAGACTTACCCGATTCCATACAAGTATCGACAAGAGGTGAAAGAAGAAATAAATAAAATGTTGGAAGATCAAATCATCGAAAGATGTGATTCACCGTATGTTAACCCGATTGTGATAGTAAAGAAAAGCAATGGAGAATTGAGATTATGTTTAGATGCCAGGAATATCAACCAGCACACTGTATCACAATATGAATCACCTCTAAACATCGAGGCCATTTCTGGAAGAATTGGACACAGCGGGATTGAAATTAAACATTGAAAAATGTCAATTTTTTTAAAAAGAAGTCATTTATTTGGGTTTTCAATTGGACACCAAAAAATTGGACACCAAAACAGTAAGATTAGCCGAAGACAGAGGCTCATAGATGAATACCCAAGACCAACGAATTTGAAAACATTGAGAGGTTTTCTTGGCACGATTAATTATTTTAAAAAGCTGATTCCCGATTTGAGCCAAAAGGAAATCCTTCTGATAAAATTGCTTAAAAAAGGAATAAAATGGAATTGGAAAGAAGAACAGGAGGAAGCTTTCGAAACATTAAAACGAGAATTCGCAAAAGGAACGAAAATATACCACCCCATTTACAATTTACCTTTTATACTCCGAACTGATGCGTCCATACAAAAATTTGCAGGAGTTCTGTCTCAAATACAAAACGACCAAGAAGTGCCGATATGTTTTATATCTCGAGTGACTAAAACACATGAGAGAAAATATAGTGTTACAGAATTGGAGTTTGCCAGTGTACTATATTGCGTAAACAAATTGAGGTTTTACTTATTGGGAGCAAAATTCACAATCGAAACAGACCATGCAGCTTTAGTACATATCATGAAGAATAGATTAGTAAATAATAGAATACATAGAGGCATTCTATTATTACAGGAGTATGATTTTGAGTTCCGATATATAAAAGGAAAAGACAACATAATAGCCGACGCTCTAACACGGGATGAGGACACCGGAAAAAAGGAAACAATTACTCTACAGGTGGGACTAAATAGATTAATACAAGAAAAAGGGTGTACTGCCGATAAGGCCATGGGAATACCAAGAGCCAAAAGAATATCAACAGGTGATTGAAACCGTACAGAGAAGATTACGGCGAAGCAACGAAAAATATATCCAAAGACAGGAACAAAATAGAAAAAGAAGACCAGTGACTTTCCAAAAGGGTGAAAAAGTACTCGTGAGGGCATTACGAGTATCAAATCTTCCTGGGGGCATTTGCGCAAAGTTGATGCCTGTTTTCGAAGGCCCGTACATCGTAAATAATGAAAATGGGATAAATAGTTATGAGTTGAGGCACAGGAACTCGGAAAAGATCCGAGGAATTTATAATATTCACGATGTATACAAATATCACGAACAAAAGACAGAATTACATGAAGTAGATAGTAAGTTAGGATATAAGACGTAGATTAAAGTTAGGAAATATACAGGGAGTTGGTTTTGCCTCGAGAAAATTTTTTTAAAAATGCAGATAAATTTTATCGAATACAAGGCGGGGATTTGTTATATTTCTATTTGATATGAAAATTAAATTTTGATAATTATAAACAAAATTCAATTTAATATAAAATATTTTCAATTTTCTCAACCACGGGCATATAAATTTAGAACAACCTGTATACAATAAATTGTTATATTTAATTTTAAGAAGTGATTAAACGAAACTCGGGACAATGCGCTTAGAATAAACAAAGTGAATGGAGCGTACCATTATCGTTGTTCGCGGAAGGTTCGATCATTAGCCTATGCTAAATAAAACTCAAGTGAAATCGATAATAGGTCATTATCGTTGTTCGCGGAAGGTTCGATCATTAGCCTAAGACTCAGTTGAAGTAGATAATAGGTCATTAAATTTTGTAAATAGTAGAAAGTAATTTAGAATGGGAATTAACTATTTTCTTTGAAATCCATTAAGCATATTTAGAAAGATTAAAAATTGGTTTTGAGAGATACTGCGAATGAGAGTTGGTGGTGGAAGGTTGATTTGTGAATCTGGAAGGGATATTTAGAAAGTAGGGGAATGAATGACAAATAGAGATCAGAATGTTTTGAGCTGTCGAGAAGTGAAGTCCAGTAGTAGACGGTAGTGTAGGGAAAGTGAGAAAGCCGGTGTAGTTCCGTGAGTGTGGAGTATCTATCGTGGAACGAGAGGTAGGCCAGGATGAGAGTAAAAGAACCTCCTTGAGCCAAGAGTGTCCCGGTAGCTGATTGCAGTTTCGAAAAAGGTAGAATACAGCATCACGACAGAAGCATGAACGAGAGCTATACGAGCTAGTTTTCAAAGGAGAACATTACTGAAAGCCAGGACGAGGTTTTGATCGCAGCCAAGGATAGCAAGAAACGGGTCTTGTATGAAGACATTCTCAGTTCACCAGAAAAAGGTCAGTCTCATTTGTTTGGACATGAATGTATGGGTTTTCGTATTAAATACCACATTATAAATTGATGAACATAATAAATAATATCAGAAAAGCTTCATCAAACTTAAATAGAATTGTTGCTAATAAATCCTAATAGTTAAATGTTAATAAAAACTTTCAATTGGAAACCAAAAGGAAATAAGATTCCCATTTGTAAATGTTATGTTTAAGAATAATAAGATCTAGCAAATATTAAGCAGTGATTGCCATTTAAATAAAATAAACAATATTTTGATTATAATTGTAACCCATATGTGTGTATTATTTTACTCTTTTCTTTCCTATCCCGATTAGGAACCATTGAGAAATACTTAGAAGCCACGAGAGTAAGTAATTAATTTTATAATTCGCCCTGAGATTGAAAACATATTGATATGTGATCTGGTAAATTAATTAGATTATTATTAATGCATTGATTAAATTAAATGACATATAAGAATATTATCCCATATCAATAATCAAGATCACAACAATATATATATATATATATATATATATATATAAAATTGTTAATATGTAATGACTGTTGGAATTGTAATAAAAATTTTTTTGGGGAATGCAGTCAATAAATTTTTATAAAAATTATTATTATTATATATATATATATATATATATATATATATATATATATATATACAGTTTTTGGTTATTGGGTTATGCAGCAATTGATAAGTGTACTCTTTTAAGTCTTTATTCCGAGCTTTCGTTCATGATTATGAACATCGTCAGGGTGCTACAATTATATTATATATGTGAGACAATATGAAAATATGTATATAAAATTATATGTACTTACAACTTATTGAGGATATTTCAAATAGGTGGTCATTAAAATGAGATTTGTACTTATTAAAATGGTCATGTAATGTCTCGATATAACAAAATTATTCAAATAAAAATTTTTACTTCAAAATCGACGAAATATAAAATGACATTTGGACATTCATGACATGGAATTATTTGAAATATCTAACAAAATTTTTTTAAAGATGATCAATTTAGTAAACGACCAATAGGGTCAATGATAAGTAAGAAAGTATTTTTTAAATTTTATAAATTACTGTTGAATAATTTATAAAATTTAAAAAATACTTTCTTACTTATCATTGACCCTATTGGTCGTTTACTAAATTGATCATCTTTAAAAAAATTTTGTTAGATATTTCAAATAATTCCATGTCAGGAATGTCCAAGTGTCATTTTATATTTCGTCGATTTTGAAGTTGAACTAAATTATAAAATTTTTATTTGAATAATTTTGTTATATCGAGACATTACATGACCATTTTAATAAGTACAAATCTCATTTTAATGACCACCTATTTGAAATATCATCAATAAGTTGTAAGTACATATAATTTTATATACATATTTTCATATTGTCTCACATAAATAATATAATTGTAGCACCCTGACGATGTTCATAATCATGAACGAAAGCTCGGAATAAAGACTTAAAAGTGTACACTTATCAATTGCTGCATAACCCAATAACCAAAAACTGTACATTTACTGTCAGCAAAGACTCATTGTCTTCTTAATAATATATATATATATATATATATATATATATATATATATATATATATATATATATATATATAACAGGTATATAATCTTTGCTGAACAGTTTGGAAACAAGGTTGAAATATTGGGGTAGCAGCAATCTCAAAGAAAACTCTTTATAATAATTCCAAGCTTTCGATAATGTTTATTATCATCTTCAGGGAAACTACAAATATAAATATACAGTATTTAACAATTAGTCTAATTAAAATCATTAAAAATTGTTATTTTTGTGCCATCAATAATCCAAAACACCATAGTTTTCTCTCACTAAACCAGGTGTCAAGGATCCTCAAAAACACAAAAACAACAAAATATTGTTCTGAGAAATGCAGAGCTAATACTCTCACTAGAAACACCGCATATCACAGAACAACCTTACTAAAAAGTTATTTATATGTTTTGGTACTTACATTATGTGAGGATGTAGAGCCTAGTTGTTAAATACTGACATAACAACGAAATTTTGTCTTGGTAAAAGTAGTAGATAATATAAATTCAAAGTAAAAACTATATAAAAACTTATAAAAATCTGAGTATAAAATGATAAAAGCTAAAATATTCTTTTAAAAAATTGTGTATGTCTAATTGGCATTTTACAAAATGTCTAACAAAATGTTATGGATGTTTTGTCTTGACGTCGGTCTTGACGGTCCAGTTAGCTGGGGCTCAGTCGATCGACAAGTTTAGTGGATTTGCGATTTGCGGTCGCTGGTTCGAGCCTCAGCTAGGTCATGAAATTTATAAAAGGCCAACGCCGTAGTATAAAACTCAATAGAGTCTACGGCTTGGTCTGGAATAAACTGGCGTCTGATCGGCCTATGGAGGAGCGGTACGGGAAGGGATAAGGGCTTCCGGCTTGGTGATACTCCTCCATAGATCCCTACCGAAGGGCGTTGACGCCTAAGAACGGTGTATACATTCATTTTTCTTTGAATTCATACCGAAACGTCACAACCACTGAACCAATTACAATTTTTGATAAGTTTCTAATAAATTTTGAAATAGGAAAAGAGCGAAATGATTATACAAAAGTTTTAATCAATGCAAAATTGTTTCATAGTTCATGTTTTTTATTATTATGTAGTCTACACTGAAAAAATCTACAAATTATGTATCAAATTAAAATAATAAAATATCATAATAATAAAAAACATGAACTATGAAACAATTTTGCATTGATTAAAACTTTTGTATTATCATTTCGCTCTTTTCCTATTTCAAAATGTATTAGAAATTTATTAAAAATTGTAATTGGTTCAGTGGTTGTGACGTTTCCGTATGAATTCAAAGAAAAATGAATAAACATCCATAACATTTTGTTAGACATTTTGTAAAATGCCAATTAGACATACACAATTTTTTAAAAGAATATTTTAGCTTTTATCATTTTATACTCAGATTTTTATAAGTTTTTATATAGTTTTTACTTTGAATTTATATTATCTACTACTTTTACCAAGACAAAATTTCGTTGTTATGTCAGTATTTAACAACTAGGCTCTACATCCTCACATAATGTAAGTACCAAAACATATAAATAACTTTTTAGTAAGGTTGTTCTGTGATATGCGGTGTTTCTAGTGAGAGTATTAGCTCTGCATTTCTCAGAACAATATTTTGTTGTTTTTGTGTTTTTGAGGATCCTTGACACCTGGTTTAGTGAGAGAAAACTATGGTGTATTGGATTTTTGATAGCACAAAAATAACAATTTTTATTGATTTTAATTAGACTAATTGTTAAATACTGTATATTTATATTTGTAGTTTCCCTGAAGATGATAATAAACATTATCGAAAGCTTGGAATTATTATAAAGAGTTTTCTTTGAGATTGCTGCTACCCCAATATTTCAACCTTATATAGATATAAGTTTTTATTGAGGTTGCAGTCAGTGTAAGGAGCAGGATGAGAGAAACTCTTTGTTACAATCGAGCTTTCGCAAAATTTATTTGCTTCGTCAAGATTAGCTAAAATGAGTATATAATTATAAATACAATGAAACTAAAGATAAAAGAACATTGTATAAAAAAGCACAAAAACTTACAACGTGAGGTTAGTTCATTAATTTAACATTTCCACAAAACATAATTATATAAAAATATCCTTATTTTAATCGTTTCCAAATTTCAATGTTTTAATTTTTACAATTTCTAATGAAAAATTTTGATTTATTAATTTAGTTCTAAATTTGATTAATGCCAGAAAGACACTCAATTAATGTCAATAAGACATTAAATAGGTATCTGTTTATTTTATTTTAAGTTGTTAAAAACTAGTTTTTTGATTATTACTTACTTGTACACTTTAAATTATGGAAGGTATAGATAGATATAAGTACATGTTTTGTTGATTATTGTTAAAATTTATTAATTAAAATATTATTACATTGAAATGTTAAATTAATAAACTAACCTCACGTTGTAAGTTTTTGTGCTTTTTTATACAATGTTCTTTTATCTTTAGTTTCATTGTATTTATAATTATATACTCATTTTAGCTAATCTTGACGAAGCAAATAAATTTTGCGAAAGCTCGATTGTAACAAAGAGTTTCTCTCATCCTGCTCCTTACACTGACTGCAACCTCAATAAAAACTTATATCTACATATTGTCAGTCAATAATACCAAACTACTTTATATATATATATATATATATATATATATATATATATATATATATATATATATATATATATATATATAAAATATATTTGTTGAAGAGGGCGAAACACATTTCTAAGAACTGGTGTTTGGATCTTTGATTCTATTCGAAAAATTTTTCCCAACCCGAAATGGTGGATGTGTGAATTGTTCGTAAGGGGATTTTTCCACATTCTCTATTTCATCTGTTTGATTTCGTACGAGTGGTCGTCAAACCATTAACCTTGGATCCTTTGATCACTGAGTGTGTTTCAAGGATCTACATCTCATGTTTTTAAACATAGATTTTACTTACTTTAAGTAATTAGGGAATTAAAACTTGAGACTGTCATTTTCGGACTTGCCGTAGATTTACGCACCTTCTATGTCTAGGTCTCGAATGTTGTTTTTTGATTGGAATGTGTCTAAAGATATTCAACCTCTCATCTTTATTGATAAGCCCAGAGAGGTTGAAGAGGGCGAAACACATTTCTAAGAACTGGTGTTTGGATCTTTGATTCTATTCGAAAAATTTTTCCCAACCCGAAATGGTGGATGTGTGAATTGTTCGTAAGGGGATTTTTCCACATTCTCTATTTCATCTGTTTGATTTCGTACGAGTGGTCGTCAAACCATTAACCTTGGATCCTTTGATCACTGAGTGTGTTTCAAGGATCTACATCTCATGTTTTTAAACATAGATTTTACTTACTTTAAGTAATTAGGGAATTAAAACTTGAGACTGTCATTGTCGGACTTGCCGTAGATTTACGCACCTTCTATGTCTAGGTCTCGAATGTTGTTTTTTGATTGGAATGTGTCTAAAGATATTCAACCTCTCATCTTTATTGATAAGCCCAGAGAGGTTGAAGAGGGCGAAACACATTTCTAAGAACTGGTGTTTGGATCTTTGATTCTATTCGAAAAATTTTTCCCAACCCGAAATGGTGGATGTGTGAATTGTTCGTAAGGGGATTTTTCCACATTCTCTATTTCATCTGTTTTATATATATATATATATATATATATATATATATATATATATATATATATATATATATATATATATATATATATATATGGCTCACAAATGATAGGAAGCCCGCTACAACCTGCAGATGAATGGAAGCACGCGGTTTACGGGGTAAGGGGATTGTAGCACTGTCTTAGTCCTACAGTCTTACGAAGCCCACTAGTATAAACGCGTTCACAGTGTATATGGATTACGCATTATACGAAGCCCGACAATGTTGCCATGTTTTAATTTACGTTTAAATAATACGACTGTTCTACGAGATCCTTATATGTGTATTTAAGTCGTCATATTGCCTGTTATAAGAAGCCCAATTCTATTCAGCAATCTATACGAAGCATTTTAGAAGAGTCAAGATAGAACGAAAAGATGCATTGTTTCGGAGCAATTCAAACCAGATTATCTTTTTCTAAAACTTTTTTTGTTAGTTTATATACATGTTAAAGTAAAAAGTTCTACTCACAGATTTTGCCGCTAATTGTTTATTATTTGTTTAAACAATAACAATAATTGTTTTGTACAGTGTGTCCAATTAACACGTTGACGGACACTGCGTCAAATGTATAAACAAGTGTTGTGACACTATATGTATTTTGCAAAGTAGAATAGGGAAAAATTCAACGTATATAGACGTTGTGTCACATTACATCAATGGAAATTAGACGACTATAGACGTTCTGTTCGTCAACGTGAAAAGTTGTGCATGGTCTAAATTAAAAATAGAACCATCAGTTCATTTTTTTTAAGCCGTATACGAGATATTATGTCAAAAAATATGAATTTTACTCAAGAGTAAAGAAGCTTTATTATTCAAAATATTGAAAATTGTTATATTGAAAAGTTGTTTGGAATTAAGAACTATATTCTAATATGCCATTTCATCTTTCTAATTAAAAAAAAGTTGAATTTTTTTTAATTATGGATATACAACATTATTTTCAGGTATTTCAATTATGATAACTCTTTTATTATTAATTATACGAAAAAAAGTTATCCTTTGTAAAAAGTTCTGCATGGCCAAAGACCTTAAATACAACCACCTTATATAAATTTTGATTAATTTTATACGAGGTATGTAAAAAAAGATAAATTTCGATCAAGAATAAAGTACCTTTATAGTTCCGAATATTTCAATGAGAAGGATGGAATATTGGAAGATGGTTTTTAGTGTTGTTCTGAAGCTATTTTCTTGTGGCATTTTTGTAATTATTTTGATTGGGAAATAAGCCACAATTAAATTGAAAAAATAATTTTATTAACGTTTCGACGCCCAAATCGGATGTCCTTGTCAAAATACAAAATATTACCGAGTAAATATTAGTAACATTTTATATTTTGACAACCACATCCGATTTGGGCGTCGAAACGCGAATAAAATCATTTTTTCAATTTAATTGTGGCTTATTTCCCCAACCAAAGATAGATTCCCAACCTAGCGACCCGGCATTGGTCGCTAGGTAGATTGTTAAGCGTGTGAGATTTTCTCTCACATATCCAAATTTTACCTTTTTTTACAAAATACAGTTTTTAATACAGCTTTTAAACTTTGTTTATTAACTAATAATAAGAAAAAAGAATGTAACATAATATAGATAATAATATAATAAAATAAAAAGAAATAATCGGAATTAAACCAATATTAATCAATCTCCGTATCTTGATAATTTACGGCACAGCACACAAATATAACAAGAATGCTCTGGAAAAATTGATTGATGACAATTACAATTTTTTTTACATTATTTGGTTTTAGCCAGGTTAAGTGCCAAAATAAAATTATTTTTTATGTACAGTTCGTAACGCGGGTGGTCGCTTGATGAGAGAATGGCTCACTTGAAGCGCGCTGACTCAACAATTGGGTGATATTAGGTCAACTGAGTCACTATCTAAGCGGACGATTCTATTAGATTGTCGAGGGAGGATAGATAGGAGACTAGAAGGAACTACAGATCGTATAATTTCCCAGAAAAAAAATTCTGTGCAATTTTCTGAAACCGTGAGAGAAAATCTCATATAGCGACCACTGGCGGGTTAATTATGGTTTTTAGTTCTAAACAACTTTACGTAAGCACAATTTTCAATACTGTGAAAAATAAGGGTATATTATTTAAGTACTCTTAAGCAAATTCATATTTTTTTTATATACCTCGTATAAAATTGACAAAATTTGATATAAGACGGTTGTATTTTAGGTTTTAGACCCTGTAGAACATTTTATAAAGAATTATTGTTTTTCGTAAAATGAATAATAAAAGAGTTTTCCACCTACCTCTACCGAAAGTATACTTTTCCGGACCTGATTGTAGGGAGCAAAGTTGTACTTTTTCTCCCTAGGGAGGAAAAGTAAAAGTGACATCATGGTATTTCATTCATAAAAATATAACTTATTGACGCCCTGTACAATATATATTTTCTATTACGTAAGTTTGTATACATTTTAACGTTTATTTATAAAACACTCTGTATTTCACAGAATGGTAAAAAACTGTAAATTGTTATTTTGATTTAACAATGTTTACATTTTGATTTTGACTTATATTTGACAGTTGACAGTTATATTGTACGTACTTATTAGTTTTAGTTCTAATAAATTTTGGTGGTTAGTTACATAAATAAATTAAGTAAAAATGAAAAAATGACTTGTTATTTGAGGAAGGTGGAAAAACCATATGTATAACATGGGAGTAAAGTGCCTTTTCCTACCTTGAATGATTACTGCCCTCCGCTACGCGTCGGGCAGTAAACTTCATTCTCGGGAGGAAAAGTAGCACTTTCCTCCCTTGTTATACAAATAGCTATATGTATCATAATTGAAATAAACAACTAAAAATAATGTTGATTAGAAAAATTTTCAATTTTTTTTTCCATTAGAAGGATGAAATTGCATATCAGAATATAGTTCTTAATTCCAAACAATCATGTAAAATTATATAATTTAAAATAATTTTAAAAATATTGTTGAATTTTGTTTCTATTTTGTTTTTGATTTTGCTGAATCCGAATATGGCATTACAATTTGAAAATGCTTATAAAGAAGCCCTTCTACACTATGTCTGCGTAGCAAGGAACCATATTTGAAACATTTTTATTACAAATTTTACGAAAAAAAGTTTATTCTTCATAAATTGCTCTGCATAGTCTAAAATCTAAAACCCAATCATCAGATATCAAGTTTTATCAATTTTATACGAGGTATGTCAAAAATACGAATTTTGTTAAAGAGTAAAGTACCTTTATATTCCAGAATATCAAAATATGGGTATTATAAAAAGTTGTCAGAATTAAAAACTATGTTTTATTATAATTACATCATTCTATTTGAAAAAAAAAATAATTCAATGTTTTCTCAAATTACGGATACCCATCATCATTATTTTATTTCAATTATTTCGACTATTTTATTATTAATTTTCCAAAAAAAAAGTTATTCTTCATAAAATACTCTATTCTGGTCTAAAGTCGAAAAAACAACCATCACATATCAAACTTTTTCAATTTTATACGAGGTATGTAAAAAATATGACTTTTGCTTAACAGTTCAGTATGGTTTGTTCAACAGTAAATGGTTGAGTTCAATTAGTGCGGTCGTAAATATTATTAAATTTATCTGACCTGGCCCATTGTTAAGACCCACCCGGGGCGATAAGCAACCGAGGTAGACAGAGTTGGTCTTTTGACAATTAACACTGACTAGACGGTAATCCCATAATAAAGCAAAGAAATTGTACCAGAAAACATATTTAAATTTTACCTCAAACCGGACCTTTTATACTATTATCGGTTATTCCAGGATGTTTATAGTGGTAACTAATTGAACTCGACCATTTACTGTTAAACATACCATACCTTTATAGTTCACAATATCTCATTTAGAAGAATGTAATTGAACAGTGAAACATATTTTGTAATTCCAAACAACTTTTTTTAATAACAATTTTCGATATTGTGAAATCTAAAGGTACTTTACTCTTGAGTGAAATTCATATTTTTTTACATACCTCGTATGTCAAAATGTAAAATCGTATGGAAAACCTCGTATGTAAAATTAATAAAATTTGATATTTGATGGTTGCATCTGAGATCATATACGACGCAGAGTATTTTATAAAGAATAACTTTTTTCGTAAAACTGGTAATAAAAAAGTTATTAATAGGTTCGAAGTTACGCAGACATAATGTTTAAGAGCTAAAAATATTTTTTTGTTGAAAATGTATTATTGTTCAAGCTTATTATTAAATTTATTTTAGGTAAGTTTTAGAGAAAACATTTTTGATCACTTTTTATAAACAATTTTTTAGTTGGTAATTTTCGGTTTTTGTATTACATTTTTGTTATCTTTCTTAATTTCTGTCAAAAAGGAATAGTTTATTTCATTTCTAAAATAAAATTATTGAGTAAATTTTAAAAAATACATCAAATGCTTTAAAAAAATCACCTATAAAATTGTAGAAAATCTTTTCAATCTTGAGTAATACCGTTTTAAAGTGCTGGTAATTCTGTAAACTACGTTTTTACTTAAAACTTACTTAAAAGTTTTCAAAAATTGCATTTTTTGCGTCATATCATTTGAATTAAATTTTTGGCATTTTTTTGAATGAAACATTGTTTAGTAAGATGTTTGAAAGGTAAGTTGTGCAAATTTGAGAGCTTTATAAGAAAAATTTTATTAGTTACACATTTTTAAATAATGTTTAAACAAAATTCAGCCCACACCGTACTTATGCCCATACATTTTATTTCTTTTTATTATAACCATAAGATAGCTTAACCCGGCACCTGCCACGTGGCTTTGCAAGGCGCCAACTGCCACGTGGGGATGTCACAGCACCCCTTAACAATTTTCTGTGATCCACTTGTTTAAAAAACAAAATAATGTGTTGAGTAACACAAGAATATAAATAAACATGTTTTATTAACTTATTAGCCACTAACATGTTATAAAAGTTGAAAAATAAAATGAAAAATGTGTTATAAGCAAATTGGCAAGTACCAAACCATAATAAATTAAGTCAAGTAAAATATCTAAAAAAATTAAGATATAGTGAGTATAGAGTCTATATTAATAATTTAAATCAGTTATTTCAATACAAAATGTAAATTTGACCTGTTTATATCAAAAATACAAAAAAAAAATTAAAACATAAAGTGCCAGATGATGACATCCCAATTCGACTTTAGAGCTATAAGTTCAGAATGACACTAAATAACCACTTTAAACATTAACACATAATATATACTATATAATATTATAGAAAGCTACTATGACGCACAGCTCGCTTACCAAACTTGAAATACCAAATATTTGATAAAAATATGTTATGGGGTGCTGGTAGATCCCCACGTGGCAGGTGCCGGGTTAATTGTTCTTCTTTCCAATTAAGCTATCCTTTCTTGTTCCTTCTCTTAATTTCCTTTTTTTTTTGTCCAATTTGTAAAATTTTATTTGATCCATTAATTAGAGAAATACACTGAAATAACTCAGCCGTGCACTTCGCTAGTTTACAGTGCGCCAATGTTTGTGAGAAGGGTGACTTTAGCGTTATAAATAAAAAATTATAGAAGCTACAGATTTAATTTTATAAAAATTTTAATCTTATATTTAATCTTATATTTAATTATAAGGTTTTTTTCAATAGTCTGAATTTTTCAATAGTCAAGTCAGTTTTTTTCTAAAATTTATATTTTCGGGGTTATTTAAAGAAACATCTAATTTCGCAGTTCATTTGTTTAATAAAAAATTAAGTGCCCACTTCTAGAGTAGACCTTTTTAATATGTTGTTTATTAAACATTTCTTAGGGCCATCGGTACATAATTCGCAAATATTTTAAGGCTATCCCTATTTTTCTGTCTTTACACGACAAATTACGTGTAGTAAAATTGTCACTGGTATGGATATGTAAACTTTACTTGACAATTTCATCATTAACTGTAAAGATGGCTTTTGAATGTTCTTGGATAACCTTTATGTACTAGTATAATTAATTGCCTTAATTGTTAATTCAGTTAATTAATATGAATATTTCATATTTCCGACCAATAGAAAGCTACAGAAATACAAATTAAATTGATCATTTTTGATAATATCCCATCGTCAAGTATATTACATCAGATGCCCTTCGTTGCTGTGAAAAAATACATTCAGTGACATTAATGACAATTACTGTTTTAAAACTTATAAAAGTGATGACTTTCAATCGTCAAATATTTATAACAACTGTGTGTTTAATTGTACTAATTTGTACTTACATAAATAAATTACAATAAAATTTTGGTTTTAAACAGTTTTATTCATGAAATAATCGCAGCAAATTGCAGGTCGATCTCTGAAATTATTATCGAATTGTTTCCCTCTTGCGACTTGACGTAATTTCACTCCCCTTCGGGTCGTGAAATTAATACTGTCAAAGTGTCACTCGGGAAAAATTCGATAATTTCAGAGCTCTTGTACAATTACTACTGATAATTTTTTCACTACCTATGTATTCAGTAATAATTTATCTACTGTACAACAAAAGCTAATAATCAATCGAGAAAAGAGGAAAAGTGATAAAGAGATTTTTTAATAATATATTGTTACTATGAAACGCTTACAATTTTGAACATCTGTAACAACACAATACTTGGATCACTGAATATATCCTGGTGTATTCTCTGCTTTGGATCTTCCATAAATAATAAACAATAAATAACTTTTTATTAAGTTCACGTCTTAAATCAATTATTTATCAAACACATTATCAATATTATTTAATCAACAACTGAAAATATTCCCGATGCTAGGTCAAATATTTAAAATTGTCACTGTCTGACTGACAATATGCTGGCAATATTCTATTTACTACTGACAAAGATTTGGAAAATATTACCACGGACATTGTGTTCATTTTTTCACATCCTGAAAAAAAGAACAATAAATATTTTTGAAAAATTTAAACGCAAAATGAAAGACTAAATTATTACCGAGGGCCGAAAGTCTCTTACAATAAATAAAAAGTTTATTTTGAATGAGATATTTTGAAATTAAAAGTCACACTAATTTTTTTTTAGTTTTTTAGCCCTGTAACTTATTAAAATAAACATGATAGAATTTCTCAGGGACTTTCGGCCCTTGTTAATAACGTAATCTCTTATTCTGAGTTTAAAATTTTTAAAAATACTTATTAGTCTTCTCAGAATTCGAAAAAAAAAATGAATTCCATTTGAGTAGCATTTCAGCAGAAACTACGTACCCATCCCCTTAATGAAATTAAAAAACATCTATATTGTTTGATTTTTTCCGAAGGGAAAATCTATATGCATTTGTATTAAATATTTTGTATTTGTATTAAATGAGGCGCTCAGAGCAACAGTGTCGCAGTCCACAAATTGAGCATTTTTAGATTAATACATCAATAAAAGCAGAAAATTTGGATATATGGTTCAACAGTGGTCTACACAATCTAGCTCTATATTTGGCAAGATGGCACTACATAATGTATTGTTGCCTTGACAAATACTAAAAATACGAATGAAACAGTGGCTTAACCCTCAATTGTGTGGCTCAGACCCAACAAACAAGTGTTCATCGTATCAGAATCAGAATAATACGCATAATTCATAAGAATGACTATTTTTAATTTTATAAAGTAATATTTAATAATAATAACTTTAACCCCGTCCTTGACTGAGTGGTAAGAGCGCCTACCTTTGGATCGAAAAATCCGAATGGTTGTGAGTTCGAATCTCACCAGGGTCAGAAATGTTTCATTTATTATAAATTAATAAATGAAAATAGTTTCTGTACTTGTGGGATCGGTACTCACCGGAGGGACCGCAGACGTTCGGATACAGTTAGCGTCTCTTTGCAAAGACAATGACGTCAACTTTGCAAAGTAACAAGACACTTACTCAACACACACACACACTACACATTACACTAGGTACCTAACTGTTAAAAATTACCGTACCTACCATGCCAATGGCCATTAGTTGTCGAGGCATTAACCTTTTTTAATAAAAAAAAACAATAATTTAATTTGTCATATTAATTTCCTATTTGGTAGCAAATTTTGTGGCTTATTACAAACTAAAATAGTAAATTAGTAATACAAAGTATTAATTTGTATTAATTGTATCAATTAAAATAAATAATTCTTTTGCGATTCAATTTTTAAATCTTTTTTCTGTCGGTATCTTACTGTGTACAGGTAATGCTAAGAATTACCATAATCTGTTCTCGGGAGTCTTAGTACACAAGATAAATGACGATGAACGACCCAAAAATACGAAAAATGTGCATTGCCAGGTAATAATAAAAATGTTTATAACCTAATAATACTTTGAGGAATACGCAAAAACGTTGCCAAACTTCAGGGCTTCTTATAAGCGGTAGCTTAATGTGGGCTTCCTAACGCTGCTGAACTTCTACAGAGTATATACTTTTTTTCGCAGCGCGAACTGGTGGTAGATACCATGAACTACGAGTGTATGTTTTGATAATAATTCCAGGCATAAGAAGCCCGGGCTTCGTATTGTTAATCATGATTTCAGAGCTACCTGTGGTACATTTCTAAGGTATAGGTAGCTCTGAAATCATGATTAACAATACGAAGCCCGGGCTTCTTATGCCTGGAATTATTATCAAAACATACACTCGTAGTTCATGGTATCTACCACCAGTTTGCGCTGCGAAAAAAGTATATACTCTGTAGAAGTTCAGCAGCGTTAGGAAGCCCACATTGAGCTACCGATTATAAGAAGCCCTGAAGTTTGGCAACGTTTTTGCGTATTCCTCAAAGTATTATTAGGTTATAAACATTTTTATTATTTGGCAATGCATATTTTTCGTATTTTTAGGTCGTTCATCGTCATTTATCTTGTGTACTAAGACTCCCGAGAACAGATTATGGTAATTCTTAGCATTACCTGTACACAGTAAGATACCGACAGAAAAAAGATTTAAAAATTGAATCGCAAAAGAATTATTTATTTTAATTGATACAATTAATACAAATTAATACTTTGTATTACTAATTTAATATTTTAGTTTGTAATAAGCCACAAAATTTGCTACCCAATAGGAAACTAATATGACAAATTAAATTATTGTTTTTTTTTATTTAAAAAAGGTTAATGCCTCGACAACTAATGGCCATTGGCATGGTAGGTACGGTAATTTTTAACAGTTAGTTACCTAGTGTAATGTGTAGTGTGTGTGTGTTGAGTAAGTGTCTTGTTACTTTGCAAAGTTGATGTCATTGTCTTTGCAAAGAGACGCTAACTGTATCCGAACGTCTGCGGTCCCTCCGGTGAGTACCGATTCTACAAGGACAGAAACTATTTTCATTTATTAATTTAAAATAAATGAAACATTTCTGACCCTGGTGAGATTCGAACTCAAAACCATTCGGATTTTTCGATCCAAAGGTAGGCGCTCTTACCACTCAGTCAAGGACGGGGTTAAAGTTATTATTATTAAATATTACTTTATAAAATTAAAAATAGTCATTCTTATGAATTATGCGTATTATTCTGATTCTGATACGATGAACACTTGTTTGTTGGGTCTGAGCCACACAATTGAGGGTTAAGCCACTGTTTCATTCGTATTTTTAGTATTTGTCAAGGCAACAATACATTATGTAGTGCCCTTGCCAAATATAGAGCTAGATTGTGTAGACCACTGTTGAACCATATATCCAATTTTTCTGCTTTTATTGATGTATTAATCTAAAAATGCTCAATTTGTGGACTGCGCCACTGTTGCTCTGAGGGCCTCATTTAATACAAATACAAAATATTTAATACAAATGCATATAGATTTTCCCTTCGGAAAAAATCAAACAATATAGATGTTTTTTAATTTAAATAAGGGGATGGGTACGTAGTTTCTGCTGAAATGCCACTCAAATGGAATTCATTTTTTTTTCGAATTCTGAGAAAACTAATTTTAACTAAGTATTTTTTAAAATTTTAAACTCAGAATAAGAGATTACGTTATTAGCGAGGGCTGAAAGTCCCTGAGAACTTCTATAATGTTTATTTTAATAAGTTACAGGGCTAAAAAACTAAAAGAAAATTTAGTGTGACTTTTAATTTCAAAATATCTCATTCAAAATAAACTTTAATTTATTGTAAGAGACTTTCGGCCCTCGGTAATAATTTAGTCTTTCATTTTGCGTTTAAATTTTTCAACAATATTTATTGTTCTTTTTTTCAGGATGTGAAAAAATGAACACAATGTCCGTGGTAATATTTTCCAAATCTTTGTCAGTAGTAAATAGAATATTGCCAGCATATTGTCAGTCAGACAGTGACAAGTTTAAATATTTGACCTGGCGGCATCGGGAATATTTTCAGTTGTTGATTAAATAATATTGATAATGTGTTTGATAAATAATTGATTTAAGACGTGAACTTAATAAAAAGTTATTTATTGTTTATTATTTATGGAAGATCCAAAGCAGAGAATACACCAGGATATATTCACTGATCCAAGTATTGTGTTGTTACAGATGTTCAAAATTGTAAGCGTTTCATAGTAACAATATATTATTAAAAAATCACTTTATCACTTTTCCTCTTTTCTCGATTGATTATTAGCTTTTGTTGTACAGTAGATAAATTATTACTGAATACATAGGTAGTGAAAAAATTATCAGTAGTAATTGCACAAGAGCTCTGAAATTATTGAATTTTTCCCGAGTGACACTTTGACAGTATTAATTTCACGACCCGAAGGGGAGTGAAATTACGTCAAGTCGCACGAGGGAAACAATTCGATAATAATTTCAGAGATCGAGCTGCAATTTGTTGCGATTATTTCATGAATAAAACTGTTTAAAACCAAAATTTTATTGTAATTTATTTATGTAAGTACAAATTAGTACAATTGAACACACAGTTGTTATAAGTATTTGACGATTGAAAGTCATCACTTTTATAAGTTTTAAAACAGTAATTGTCATTAATGTCACTGAATGTATTTTTTCACAGCAACGAAGGGCATATGATGTAATATACTTGACGATGGGATATTATCAAAAATGATCAATTTAATTTGTATTTCTGTAGCTTTCTATTGGTCGGAAATATGAAATATTCATATTAATTAACTGAATTAACAATTAAGGCAATTAATTATACTAGTAAAAGTTATCCAAGAACATTCCAAAGCCATCTTTACAGTTAATGATGAAATTGTCAAGTAAAGTTTACATATCCATACCAGTGACCATTTTACTACACGTAATTTGTCGTGTAAAGACAGAAAAAGTAGGGATAGCCTTAAAATATTTGCGAATTATGTACCGATGGCCCTAAGAAATGTTTAATAAACAACATATTAAAAAGGTCTACTCTAGAAGTGGGCACTTAATTTTTTATTAAACAAATGAACTGCGAAATTAGATGTTTTTTTTAAATAACCCCGAAAATATAAATTTTAGAAAAAAACTGACTTGACTATTGAAAAATTCAGACTCTTAAAAAAAACCTTATAATTAAATATAAGATTAAATATAAGATTAAAATTTTTATAAAATTAAATCTGTAGCTTCTATAATTTTTTATTTATAACGCTAAAGTCACCCTTCTCACAAACATTGGCGCACTGTAAACTAGCGAAGTGCACGGCTGAGTTATTTCAGTGTATTTCTCTAATTAATGGATCAAATAAAATTTTACAAATTGGACAAAAAAAAAAGGAAATTAAGAGAAGGAACAAGAAAGGATAGCTTAATTGGAAAGAAGAACAATTAAGCTATCTTATGGTTATAATAAAAAGAAATAAAATGTATGGGCATAAGTACGGTGTGGGCTGAATTTTGTTTAAACATTATTTAAAAATGTGTAACTAATAAAATTTTTCTTATAAAGCTCTCAAATTTGCACAACTTACCTTTCAAACATCTTACTAAACAATGTTTCATTCAAAAAAATGCCAAAAATTTAATTCAAATGATATGACGCAAAAAATGCAATTTTTGAAAACTTTTAAGTAAGTTTTAAGTAAAAACGTAGTTTACAGAATTACCAGCATTTTAAAACGGTATTACTCAAGTTTGAAAATATTTTCTACAATTTTATAAGTGATTTTTTAAAGCATTTGATGTATTTTTTAAAATTTACTCAATAATTTTATTTTAGAAATGAAATAAACTAATCCTTTTTGACAAAAATTAAGAAAGATAACAAAAATGTAATACAAAAACCGAAAATTACCAACTAAAAAATTGTTTATAAAAAGTGATCAAATATGTTTTCTCTAAAATTTACCTAAAATAAATTTAATAATAAGCTTGAACAATAATACATTTTCAACAAAAAAATATTTTTAGCTCTTAAACATTATGTCTGCGTAACTTCGAACCTATTAATACCTTTTTTATTACCAGTTTTACGAAAAAAGTTATTCTTTATAAAATACTCTGCATCGTATATGATCTCAGATGCAACCATCAAATATCAAATTTTATTAATTTAACATACGAGGTTTTACATACGATTTTACATTTTGACATACGAGGTATGTAAAAAAAATATGAATTTCACTCAAGAGTAAAGTACCTTTAAATTTCACAATATCGAAAATTGTTATTAAAAAAAGTTGTTTGGAATTACAAAATATGTTTCACTGTTCAATTACATTCTTCTAAATGAGATATTGTGAACTATAAAGGTATGGTATGTTTAAAAGTAAATGGTCGAGTTCAATTAGTTACCACTATAAACATCCTGGAATAACCGATAATAGTATAAAAGGTCCGGTTTGAGGTAAAATTTAAATATGTTTTCTGGTACAATTTCTTTGCTTTATTATGGGATTACCGTCTAGTTAGTGTTAATTGTCAAAAGACCAACTCTGTCTACCTCGGTTGCTTATCGCTCCGGGTGGGTCTTAACAATGGGCCAGGTCAGATAAATTTAATAATATTTACGACCGCACTAATTGAACTCAACCATTTACTGTTGAACAAACCATACTGAACTGTAAAGCAAAAGTCATATTTTTTACATACCTCGTATAAAATTGAAAAAGTTTGATATCTGATGGTTTTTTTTTGGACGTTAGACCAGAATAGAGTATTTTATGAAGAATAACTTTTTTTTTGGAAAATTAATAATAAAATAGTAGAAATAATTGAAATAAAATAATGATGATGGGTATCCGTAATTTGAGAAAACATTGAATTATTTTTTTTTCAATTAGAATGATGTAATTATAATAAAACATAGTTTTTAATTTCCAACAACTTTTTATAATACCCATGTTTTGATATTCTGGAATATAAAGTTACTTTACTCTTTAACAAAATTCGTATTTTTGACATACCTCGTATAAAATTGATAAAACTTGATATCTGATGATTGGGTTTTAGATTTTAGACTATGCAGAGCAATTTATGAAGAATAAACTTTTTTTCGTAAAATTTGTAATAAAAATGTTTCAAATATGGTTCCTTGCTACGCAGACATAGTGTAGAAGAGCTTCTTTATAAGCATTTTCAAATTGTATTGCCATATTCGGATTCAGTATAATCAAAAACAAAATAGAAACAAAATTCAACGATATTTTTGAAATTATTTTAAATTATATAATTTTACATGATTGTTTGGAATTAAGAACTATATTCTGATATGCAATTTCATCCTTCTAATGGAAAAAAAAATTGAAAATTTTTCTAATCAACGTTATTTTTAGTTGTTTATTTCAATTATGATACATATAGCTATTTATATAACAAAGGAGGAAAGTGCTACTTTTCCTCCGAGAATGAAGTTTACTGCCCGACGCGTAGCGGAGGGCAGTAATCATTCAAGGGAGGAAAAGGCACTTTACTCCCATGTTATACATATGGTTTTTCCACCTTCCTCAAATAACAAGTCATTTTTTCATTTTTACTTAATTTATTTATGTAACTAACCACCAAAATTTATTAGAACTAAAACTAATAAGTACGTACAATATAACTGTCAACTGTCAAATATAAGTCAAAATAAAAATGTAAACATTGTTAAATCAAAATAACAATTTACAGTTTTCTACCATTCTGTGAAATACAGAGTGTTTTATAAATAAACGTTAAAATGTATACAAACTTACGTAATAGAAAATATATATTGTACAGGGCGTCAATAAGTTATATTTTTATGAATGAAATACCATGATGTCACTTTTACTTTTCCTCCCTAGGGAGAAAAAGTACAACTTTGCTCCCTACAACCAGGTCCGGAAAAGTATACTTTCGGCAGAAGTAGGTGGAAAACTCTTTTATTATTCATTTTACGAAAAACAGTTATTCTTTATAAAATGTTCTACAGGGTCTAAAACCTAAAATACAACCGTCTTATATCAAATTTTGTCAATTTTATACGAGGTATATAAAAAAAATATGAATTTGCTTAAGAATACTTAAATAATATACCCTTATTTTTCACAATATTGAAAATTGTGCTTATGTAAAGTTGTTTAGAACTAAAAACCATAATTAACCCGCCAGTAGTCGCTATATGAGATTTTCTCACGGTTTCAGAAAATTGCACAGATTTTTTTTTCTGGGAAATTATACGATCTGTAGTTCCTTCTAGTCTCCTACCTATCCTCCCTCGACAATCTAATAGAATCTTCCGCTTAGATAGTGACTCAGTTGACCTAATATCACCCAATTGTTGAGTCAGCGCGCTTCAAGTGAGACATTCTCTCATCAAGCGACCACCCGCGTTACGAACTGTACATAAAAAATAATTTTATTTTGGCACTTAACCTGGCTAAAACCAAATAATGTAAAAAAAATGTAATTGTCATCAATCAATTTTTCCAGAGCATTCTTGTTATATTTGTGTGCTGTGCCGTAAATTATCAAGATACGGAGATTGATTAATATTGGTTTAATTCCGATTATTTCTTTTTATTTTATTATATTATTATCTATATTATGTTACATTCTTTTTTTCTTATTATTAGTTAATAAACAAAGTTTAAAAGCTGTTTTAAAAACTGTATTTTGTAAAAAAAGGTAAAATTTGGATATGTGAGAGAAAATCTCACGCGCGACCACTCGCTTAACAATCTACCTAGCGACCAATGCCGGGTCGCTAGGTTGGGAATCTATTTTTGGTTGGGAAATAAGCCACAATTAAATTGAAAAAATGATTTTATTCGCGTTTCGACGCCCAAATCGGATGTGGTTGTCAAAATATAAAATGTTACTAATATTTACTCGGTAATATTTTGTATTTTGACAAGGACATCCGATTTGGGCGTCGAAACGTTAATAAAATTATTTTTTCAATTTAATTGTGGCTTATTTCCCAATCAAAATAATTACAAAAATGCCACAAGAAAATAGCTTCAGAACAACAATAAAAACCATCTTCCAATATTCCATCCTTCTCATTGAAATATTCTGAACTATAAAGGTACTTTATTCTTGATCGAAATTTATCTTTTTTTACATACCTCGTATAAAATTAATCAAAATTTATATAAGGTGGTTGTATTTAAGGTCTTTGGCCATGCAGAACTTTTTACAAAGGATAACTTTTTTTCGTATAATTAATAATAAAAGAGTTATCATAATTGAAATAACTGAAAATAATGTTGTATATCCATAATTAAAAAAAATTCAACTTTTTTTTAATTAGAAAGATGAAATGGCATATTAGAATATAGTTTTTAATTCCAAACAACTTTTCATTATAACAATTTTCAATATTTTGAATAATATAGCTTCTTTACTCTTGAGTAAAATTCATATTTTTTGACATAATATCTCGTATACGGCTTAAAAAAAAATGAACTGATGGTTCTATTTTTAATTTAGACCATGCACAACTTTTCACGTTGACGAACAGAACGTCTATAGTCGTCTAATTTCCATTGATGTAATGTGACACAACGTCTATATACGTTGAAATTTTCCCTATTCTACTTTGCAAAATACATATAGTGTCACAACACTTGTTTATACATTTGACGCAGTGTCCGTCAACGTGTTAATTGGACACACTGTACAAAACAATTATTGTTATTGTTTAAACAAATAATAAACAATTAGCGGCAAAATCTGTGAGTAGAACTTTTTACTTTAACATGTATATAAACTAACAAAAAAGTTTTAGAAAAAGATAATCTGGTTTGAATTGCTCCGAAACAATGCATCTTTTCGTTCTATCTTGACTCTCCAAAATGCTTCGTATAGATTGCTGAATAGAATTGGGCTTCTTATAACAGGCAATATGACGACTTAAATACACATATAAGGATCTCGTAGAACAGTCGTATTATTTAAACGTAAATTAAAACATGGCAACATCGTCGGGCTTCGTATAATGCGTAATCCATATACACTGTGAACGCATTTATACTAGTGGGCTTCGTAAGACTGTAGGAATAAGACAGTGCTACAATCCCCTTACCCCGTAAACCGCGGGCTTCCATTCATCTGCAGGTTGTAGCGGGCTTCCTATCATTTGTGAGCCATATATATATATATATATATATATATATATATATATATATATATATATATATATATATATATATATATATATATATATATATATATATATATATATAAAATGATGTTGGATAATCGAGTACAAATATAAAAATAAATAAGCAAAATCATTGGCTAATACTCGTAAAGTGAATGTGAATTTAGTTGGAAATATATAAAATGATGAAGGGTCATCATTCCATACATTTCTGTGCAACTATATACACCGGTGTTTCGGCCTATTTGGGCTTCGTCAGTATAGTGTAGCAAGTTAAAAAAGTTGTTTGTTATCTTGTAAAAGGATTACTACAGGAGCAAGGTTACCAATTTTGGTCAGGTTGTTAGAAGACCCGCAGTCGCAAGGCTACAACTAACATTGCCAAGGAGGTAAATGATATGTATGGAATGATGACCCTTCATCATTTTATATATTTCCAACTAAATTCACATTCACTTTACGAGTATTAGCCAATGATTTTGCTTATTTATTTTTATATTTGTACTCGATTATCCAACATCATTTTATTTAATAATGTTATGGCTTTTCATTTCCTCAGGTAGCTTTACCTCCTTGGCAATGTTAGTTGTAGCCTTGCGACTGCGGGTCTTCTAACAACCTGACCAAAATTGGTAACCTTGCTCCTGTAGTAATCCTTTTACAAGTTAACAAACAACTTTTTTAACTTGCTACACTATACTGACGAAGCCCAAATAGGCCGAAACACCGGTGTATATAGTTGCACAGAAATGTATGGAATGATGACCCTTCATCATTTTATATATTTCCAACTAAATTCACATTCACTTTACGAGTATTAGCCAATGATTTTGCTTATTTATTTATATATATATATATATATATATATATATATATATATATATATATATATATATATATATATATATATATATATATATATATATATATATATATATATATATATATTTAGTAGTATGAAATATTTATATATATATATATATATATATAAATATTATAATTATAATTTATATATATATATATAATTATTTATTTATATATATATATATATATTTAGTAGTATGAAATATTTATATATATATAAATAGTAGCTTTACCTCCTTGGCAATGTTAGTTGTAGCCTTGCGACTGCGGGTCTTCTAACAACCTGACCAAAATTGGTAACCTTGCTCCTGTAGCAATCCTTTTACAAGTTAACAAACAACTTTTTTAACTTGCTACACTATACCGACGAAGCCCAAATAGGCCGAAACACCGGTGTATATAGTTGCACAGAAATGTATGGAATGATGACCCTTCATCATTTTATATATTTCCAACTAAATTCACATTCACTTTACGAGTATTAGCCAATGATTTTGCTTATTTATTTTTATATTTGTACTCGATTATCCAACATCATTATATATATATATATATATATATATATATATATATATATATATATATATATATATATATATATATATATATATATATATATATATATATATATATATATATATATATATAAAACAGATGAAATAGAGAATGTGGAAAAATCCCCTTACGAACAATTCACACATCCACCATTTCAGGCTGGGAAAAATTTTTCGAATAGAATCAAAGATCCAAACACCAGTTCTTAGAAATGTGTTTCGCCCTCTTCAACCTCTCTGGGCTCATCGGTAAAGATGGGAGGTTGAATATCTTTAGACACATTCCAATCAAAAAACAACATTCGAAACCTAGACATAGAAGGTGCGTAAATCTACGGCAAATCCGACAATGACAGTCTCAAGTTTTAATTCCCTAATTACTTAAAGTAAGTAAAATATATGTTTAAAAACATAAGATGTAGATCTTTGAAACACACTCAGTGATCAAAAGATCCAAGGCTAATGGTTTAACGACCACTCGTACGAAATCAAACAGATGAAATAGAGAATGTGGAAAAATCCCCTTACGAACAATTCACACATCCACCATTTCGGGCTGGGAAAAATTTTTCGAATAGAATCAAAGATTTATAATATAGAATAAAATAAAATAGAATTTATAAAATAGAATCAATGGTGGATGTGTGAATTGTTCGTAAGGGGATTTTTCCACATTCTCTATTTCATCTGTTTGATTTCGTACGAGTGGTCGTTAAACCATTAGCCTTGGATCTTTTGATCACTGAGTGTGTTTCAAAGATCTACATCTTATGTTTTTAAACATATATTTTACTTACTTTAAGTAATTAGGGAATTAAAACTTGAGACTGTCATTGTCGGATTTGCCGTAGATTTACGCACCTTCTATGTCTAGGTTTCGAATGTTGTTTTTTGATTGGAATGTGTCTAAAGATATTCAACCTCCCATCTTTACCGATGAGCCCAGAGAGGTTGAAGAGGGCGAAACACATTTCTAAGAACTGGTGTTTGGATCTTTGATTCTATTCGAAAAATTTTTCCCAGCCCGAAATGGTGGATGCGTGAATTGTTCGTAAGGGGATTTTTCCACATTCTCTATTTCATCTGTTTGATTTCGTACGAGTGGTCGTTAAACCATTAGCCTGGGATCTTTTGATCACTGAGTGTGTTTCAAAGATCTACATCTTATGTTTTTAAACATATATTTTACTTACTTTAAGTAATTAGGGAATTAAAACTTGAGACTGTCATTGTCGGATTTGCCGTAGATTTACGCACCTTCTATGTCTAGGTTTCGAATGTTGTTTTTTGATTGGAATGTGTCTAAAGATATTCAACCTCCCATCTTTACCGATGAGCCCAGAGAGGTTGAAGAGGGCGAAACACATTTCTAAGAACTGGTGTTTGGATCTTTGATTCTATTCGAAAAATTTTTCCCAGCCCGAAATGGTGGATGTGTGAATTGTTCGTAAGGGGATTTTTCCACATTCTCTATTTCATCTGTTTGATTTCGTACGAGTGGTCGTTAAACCATTAGCCTTGGATCTTTTGATCACTGAGTGTGTTTCAAAGATCTACTCTTATGTTTATATATATATATATATATATATATATATATATATATATATATATATATATATATATATATATATATATATATATATATATATATATATATATATATAGATTATAGTTTTGTTTTGGGGTTGCAGTCATTTATTTTTTAGGGGCAGGATAAGTAAAACTCTGTGTTATTACCTAGCTTTCGCAAAATATATTTGCTTCTTCAGGGTAAGCTGAAATGAATATATTATAAATACAATGAAATTAAGTTAAAATACATTGTATAAAAAATAACAAAAAAGACTTACAACTTGAGGTTATTCCTAAACATTTTCACAAAACAAAGTATATATATAATTCTTATTCTAATGTTATCCAAATAGCAATGTTTTAATTTTCAAAAATTCGATTTAATAATTTAGTTTTTAATTTTGATTAATGCCAGAAAGACACTCGAATAATGTCAAAAAGACACAAAAATCTGTTTATTTTATTTTAAGTTGAAAAGTTAGTATTAGATTATTTAATTAGTAATCAAAATATCAAAAACTACTACATATTTTAAATTATAGAGGATATAACTAGATATTTATATGCATTAGTAGTTTATTTTATTTTAAGTTGAAAAGTTAGTATTAGATTATTTAGTGAGTAATTTAAAACTATTATATATTTTAAATTATAGAGGATATAACATATTTAGTTTGCCAATTATGGTTTTGTTAATAAATTAAAGTGTTGCCAAATTTGAAGATTAAATTTATAAAATTAGTCGAGGAATTTAATATTCTTGATTTAAAACATCATTTATCATAAGATAAAATATAATTATAGATGTTGCTTAGTTTATTTATATCAGTTCTTTTATTCACACATTGATATTTATTTATGCATACCATTTCTAGGAATTCCCTTTTATTTAGTTGGTTTTCATGTTTTAATACCGTTTGGTATTTTATATTTTATATTTTAATATATATATATATATATATATATATATATATATATATATATATATATATATATATATATTTAAAAACATGAGATGTAGATCCTTGAAACACACTCAGTGATCAAAAGATCCAAGGTTAATGGTTTGACGACCACTCGTACGAAATCAAACAGATGAAATAGAGAATGTGGAAAAATCCCCTTACGAACAATTCACACATCCACCATTTCGGGTTGGGAGAAATTTTTTGAATAGAATCAAAGATCCAAACACCAGTTCTTAGAAATGTGTTTCGCCCTCTTCAACCTCTCTGGGCTTATCAATAAAGATGAGAGGTTGAATATCTTTAGACACATTCCAATCAAAAAACAACATTCGAGACCTAGACATAGAAGGTGCGTAAATCTACGGCAAGTCCGACAATGACAGTCTCAAGTTTTAATTCCCTAATTACTTAAAGTAAGTAAAATATATGTTTAAAAACATGAGATGTAGATCCTTGAAACACACTCAGTGATCAAACACACTCAGTATATATATATATATATATATATATATATATATATATATATATATATATATATAAAAGTTGAGAAGTTATTGGTTTAGGGATATTTATTGTTATATTCCTATTTGACATAAGAAATAAAAGTCTATAGTTATATTTAAAATTCAAATAAAAATAAAGGTTTTCGTTTTTTTCGACTGCGGGCATGTAAATTTGGAACACCCTGTATAAAACAAATTATGTATAGGTAGTTTTTAAGAAAGTGTCTCGGAGAAGTGTTTACGAACCCCAGGAACAATACGACGCAAGGAAACAATTACAGTGATGTTTAAAAGAAAGTGTTCGTGGAAAGGTGTGAATAACCACCGATAATTCATATTCTAGCAAATAAGATAATAGGTTATTAAATTTATAAAGAGGGTTAATGTGGAAAGTAATATTGAAATTGGGAATATTATTTTTTCTTGAAATCCATTAAGATATTTAGAAAAAGGAAAGTTTGTGTTGGTAAATACGGATAATTGAAAGTTACTTTGGATTGGTTGATTTTTGAATGCTGGAAGGGGTATTTGGAAGGAGGAGAATGAATGAGCAATGAGAGTCACAGTGTGTTTGGAGCGATAGAGAGGCGAAATCCAGCTTTCGAGAAGAGGGTACAAAAAAGTGAAACGCCGGGTTGGTTAGTTTTGTCTTTAAAAAATAAAAAGTAAGATATCGTGGAACGAGTGATGGACCGAGTCGAGAGAGTATATAACTCCTTGAGTCTAGAGTATCCCGGTTTTGTTGAAGTGTTTGAAAAAGGTAGAACACGGCATCAGGAGAAGGCAGGAACGAGGGCTGTACAAGGTGTAGTTTTCAAAGGAGCAGAAGCATTACTGGAAGACTGGGACGAGCCGTTGGATCGCAACCCAAGCCAAGAGGAAACGTGTTTTGTGTGAAGACATTGTCAAATCATCAGTAAAGGTCAGTCTATTTTGTTATGACATGAATGTATGGTTTGTGTATTAAATACCACATTGAAAATTGAGAAAAAACAAAAAGAAATAAGATTCCCATTTTTGTAACTGTTGTATTAAATAAAGATAGGAAGATAAGATAGAAGAAATATTAAGCAGTTATTGCCATTTAGATAAAATAAACGATTTTTATAATTTCTAATTGAAATCCGTATGTGTGTATTATTTTACTCTCTTTTATCTATCCCGATTAGGAATCCACTGAGAAATACTTTGAAGCCACGAAAGTAAGTAATTGATATTATAATTTAGCCCTGAGATTGACACTATATTGGTATTTGATCTGTTTGATTAATGAGATAATTATTGATTAATTAATTAAGATAAATTACATCTGAGAACATTATTAGATTTAAAAAGTAAGATCTCAACAAATGTCGCCCAAAGTGGAAAGCATTGAAAAGTATTTCTAGTGGCAAATTTGAAGGAATAGAAAGGGAAAAGCCGGTGGTTGGAAATTTATATGCCCGTGGTAAAAAGTGAGATATTTACATTGGATGACATAAAATGTTAGATCTCTCTAGGTACAAATTTGCCATAATTGATTTAATTTATCGATATTTACATTTGATATATTTATTGACAATTTATTAAATTTGGATGAAAAAAATTCGTCTTGGTAACATACTATTCAAATTTTATATTTGGCGGGGATAGTACTTCTTGAAAACAAATTCCCGTGACAAGAAGCAAAAGCAAAGACAACAAAAAACAAGAAGAACATTCAGATCAAGAGGAAAATTTAGACCAAGAAGATGTTTTAGACAAAACAATCATGGACACAGGAAAAAAAAGAATTATCAGAATTAGAAAAGAAAATGGATAAAATGGATAAAAATCATGAGGAAATAAAACAAGCAATAGAAGAGAACAATAAGAAAATAGAGGAACGCATAGAAAAGTATGAAAAGGAAATAAAAGGACGTTTAACAACAATGAAAAACGAGATAGAACAACAAGAAATGAAAATTAAAGATCACATGCAAGAACAAGAAATAAGAATGAAAGATCACATGAAAGAACAAGAAATGAAAAAAGGTTTCATCTGTTATCCAGTGTTTCCGTTTCACATTTTTATCTTTGGATTATCAATTGGTGTTGTTACACAATGTTTAAAAGTCTCCCATATTTCTTGTGATGTTCCGTTACGAGTAGAGGGCATTATTTTATGTACTTCCTGGAGAAGGTCGTCCTGCTTTCTTAGTTCTATCTAATGTTCTATCTAATTCTATCTATGATACAGGTGGTGAGGTGGTGACATCATAATTGATATATTATAGTATGAGAATAGAAAAATTATATTATTAAAAATATTGTAATAAAGAATTCTATCTATATATCTATAAGCGAGGTTCCTATAGCCTCTGCTGCTTCTCGCTTTCGACCGCCATCTTTTTCTGTCCATCCACTCGTCTTTTTTGATGGCTCTATCTCTCATGATGTGCTGTACATCTTCTTCCCAGGTAACTGAAGGCCTTCCCCTTCTTCTTCTTTGTTGTGGTATGTAATTTAAAGCTTTCTTTGGCCATCTATCTTCATTCATTCGTTTGACGTGACCATACCACACTAGTTGTCTCGTTTCAATTCTATCTACACTGGAATATAAAGTTTTTGTCCTCCTTCTAATATCTTCATTCCTGATGCGACCTTTTTTGAATATACCACACGCTCTTTTTAGATAATCTATTTCTACTACCTACTTCTATTCTCTTTCTATTTTTTTTCGTGATCTGCCAAACTTCTGCCTTATAAGTCATAATAGGCTCTACCAAGGTACGATAGATTGTCGTTTTTTGTCTTATCTTTTTAGACCATAGTAGAGAGCTTATAATGTTTACCGCTATTTGCCCTGCTGTGTTCTGTTTTCGATGTTTCCTTTGCCTTCTTTATATATTATAGATCCGAGATATTGATATTCTTTAAATGTATTTGTGGTTCTAATTTCTAAATCTGGATCTTCTAATAAAGAATTAAGAATTAAATTCTAACACTTCTATAATATGTTACATTTGAGCAATTAGGCCACAAGTTTCGGCAACTGGTTATGATAAATTCATCAATTTTAATGAACATACTTTTTAATTTTTTTTAATTTTTGCAGTAAAAAAATACATTGGTAATTATACAAAGAGAATATCATTAAGCTCTCACAACAATAATTGTTTTAGCATACTACAATAATCATTTATAAAAATATCCGAAGGTTAAATACCAACATTTGAGGTGGCAACAGCGTAGTAGAAGCAATGAGGACATAAACTGAAATATACGGATTCCGCGACAACCTTAAACTGAATAGATATATATTTGGACGTCATCAAAACCGTTAAAGTGATTTTAGATATACAGCAAGCGAACGTGGCGCGCCTGACGGCAACTGCTCCAAGTAATGTGTATATTATTATACAGATAACGTGTCTGAGGACATCCGGCCAATATTTTGTTCAAGCATTGTAGGAAGTGGTACGTTTCACCTGCGATAAATTTTAGAGAAAATCCTAGTGGCAACCGTATATCGGAGTACACGAAGACCTGGACGCCACGAGAGACATGGGGGACGTCATGAGAGGCTAAAATAAATATAATATTGTTATGCTCTACCTTTTCTATTTATTTCGATTAATTAGCAAATTCTTAATTTGATTGATTATCCAATTATTTTATTTATTGCCTACGTAAAGACATAACTAAATTCCAATTAAATTTTCCAATCAATTTTATTATCAGGGCTAATTTTGTATTTGATACAATACCTGTAATCTGTGGATTCTAGTATTTCTAGTTTCTTACTTCTTCCAGGGTAGAAACAGGGAAATTGACCACACTCAAATTCATATAAATCTAATCTATTGTTTTTATCAAATGCCGTGTACATATGATTCAAAAATATTAGGATTTTACTTTGCTGCAACAATTCCTAACTTAATAAATTAAAACTCTAACTCTGATATCTCCTTGATTTGACAAAATTATTTATTTAATTAATTTCTTATTTACTCATACTTAATTCAATGAATTTTACTTTTCTTCTTTTCAATTGATTTCTCAAATTTGACATGACTAATTGCGTTACAAAAAAAATTGTTCAACAAACAAGTAAACAAATATGGTCTTGATATAAATAATTTTTTCTCCATTCAGACAAATGATTTGACTAACATTTTATTCTTCACTCCCTCTTTTTCTGGATTGCGCTGTCCTTGATTCTCTCAACACGTACTCTCTGGTTGTTGCGAAAAAGTCCCCCTCGTCAAAACTGCTTCCAAGAAAAACACACAGGACTTGCTCGAGTATTTCGTGCACAAACGGATAATAATCAGCTACTCGTTCTAGACAAAACAAAGGAATCTCCCTCGGACCAGGATAATTAACTCTTCAACCGGTCGACGATTTGGTTTCAACTTGACTCCCCTCGCAAACGCTGATCACACCACTCTACACTGATTATCCACTTTTTAAAACTCGACTGCTTTCTTCCGATGTCAATTACACAGTGACCTTATTTCTCTCTCAAATCCATACTCTCACATCCATTATCCCTTCTTCCGATATTTTTCGTCCAATAAACAACAACCTCTCTCAAACCATTTATTTCTTAAGAAACCCAATATTCTTCCACATAACTTTTTCCAATTTGTCAAATTTTAAGGAAAATCATAATTAGTTAATTTCTACTCTCTACTTTTACAACCAAAAATAGTACAGTTTGTATACCACATTAAAATAGCTTCCCGGAAGGATCTGAAAAACGTTATTGGCCTGTCAACGCTCTCTCCATTTTCTAATCACCGAAATGTTTTGTTAATGCCCCGTCGATTTCGTCGAATAATTATCACTAATCGTTTTAATTTTTCCGAAACACTTGTTTACTAGTAAAATTAAATTCTAAACAAATTTGGTTATATACAGGGTGATGAAAAACTATCATTTCATGATCGTTGTTATAAATTTAATTTTCTTAAAAAAAAACAATTCCACAACAAAATCCCGCCTTTTGAATTCGATAAAATTCTTTGCATCTGCAACCGATTTTCTCGAGGTAAAACAATTTTCCAGTATACCTATTTGATTATCCTACTTTATGTCCTATTTCCTACCTTAAACTATTTACTATGTACCCTTCCTTCCTTTACTCATGATATTTGTACACATCGTAACAATTGCAGATTTTTCTGATCTTTTGACTTTCTTCTTCTATTTCCTTCATTCTCTTTTCTTCCAAACATAAGGCGCCTGTTTTTGGGCAACTTTATGCTCTCCATTTCTGACTTTTTCGTAGTGTTTTAAATTCAAATGCATCTCCTTTTCTTCTCTTTCTCTTTCTTTTGTTAATCTCATTTCTTTTTCTTCTTCTGGGTTCGACTCTTCTTTTGAGGAATCCCATGTTTCATTTTCTCTTGTCACTTTCATTTTTTCTTCTTCTTCTTCTGGGCTCGACTCTTCTTCAGAGGAATCACAGGTTTCCTCTGCTTTTGTTACTCTCAAATTTTTTTCTTCGGGTCTCAACTCTTCTTTTGAGGAGTCCCAAGTTTCATTTTCTTTTATCTTCCTTTGCCCTCTTCTTCTCTTTCTCCTTTGTCCTTGTTTCGTCACCACATTCATCTCCACTGTTTGTTCTTTTTTTGAATCGTCCATTTTCCGTTTCTCATGTTCCTTGTCCTTTTTCAAATTTTCCCTTTCTTCTTCTTTTTCCTTTGTGAATTTCTTCCGGTTATTTTTGAAATCAATTGCTACGTATTTTTCTGTCAATTCGTCCACTCCTACAATCATGTCATGCGACATATTTGGCATTATTACACATTTTAGTGCATAAAATTTCTTATCCAATCGTATCCTTATTCGTATGCTTTCATTTATCGTTGCCAATTTCCTTTTATTTGCGCTTACTAAGTTCACCTTAGGTATTTTGTAAATTAAATTGGTTAAATTAACTTCATATATTAACCCTTAAACGCCCAAGGGTGGGTAAAAAATGTCCACCTAATGCGTATTCCCTTGTCACATATTTATTACGTGTTTAATTTTTTTTTAAAAATTATTTATTGTTAAAAAGATAGCCCATTATCGAATGTTAATTTGGTTCTACCAATATTTTTGAAAATAAAAGCAGCATCTTGAGTTAAATATGGATGGGCATATAAAGTACACCCTTGGCAAAACTTGTTACTAAAGGTTTCTATATAATTTCTCGTTGGTAGGAAGATAATCCATATAATTATCGATGTATAATTACATAATCTACATAATTATCCGCCAATGAGGAGGCTGAAAGAAAGAATATGGAGAAAATCGACAAATCTGAATTACTGGCTTTTACTGGTATGTTAATTTTGATGTACATTGTAATTTTGTTGTAAGGTTTTTAAATTGTTTATATTAATATTTTAGAAGATGCTGTGTTTATTAAGCATAAGATTCTTAAGTATGATCCATTTTCAACAACTCTCAATAAATATATTAGCTATTTTCGAGGTGGACATTTTTTACCCACCCTTGGGCGTACATGGAACCTAAAAAAGGTTGGGCGTTTAAGGGTTAATTTTCTGTTAACTAGTGTTAATTCTGAGCCAGTATCTATCATAATTCTAATTGGTTTCTCGCTGATAAAGCCATCCACAAATTTTAAATTTATTCCTTTTCTTTTTTCATTGTTTCCTGCCAGTTTTATAAATTCCTTCGGGTGACAAAAAATTCCTGTCTGGTTCTTTGTTTCTAGTGAGCGCCTTCGTGAAAAAAACGCCGTTGGCTCCTCGTTGTTTGTATTTTCGTAGTAGTGTCTCTCTTCGTCATATTCTTCTGCCTGGGTATTATTTACCTCTCTTCTATTTTTTCTTGGTCTGTCGGATCTGTTTCAGTTTTCTCGATATCCCTGTTCATTTTGTCTACCGTTATTTCTGTTTTCTTGATTTGTGCGTGTGGTGTTTCTATTCTGGATATCTTGATTTCTGTCCTCATTCCATTGCCTATTTCTTTGTTCATAATTTCTTCTTCCGTTGTCTCTATTTTCGTTTTCCCTCCTGTGATCAAAATCTCGTCTTGTAAAGTCCCTCCTATTATTTTGTCTTCTACCTCTGTAATCCTGTGTTTCTCGGGGTCTGTAATCTTCTTGCGATCTTCTTGATTTTCTTTCTCTTTGACGTGATTCTCTTATTTGTAGAAATTGGCACAAACTATCTATGTCTGTGTAATTTTGCAATGTGATATGGTATAGCGTTTCTTCGAAATGTCTTGCAATCAGTTCGATTAATTGTTCTGACGAATAGTTGTATTGTAAATGTTTTGCATTATTGTATATTTGTAATGCATATGTTTTTTCTGAGATACCCATCCGATCATTATATTTCCCATTTTGTAATTCTTTGTTGATTTCCATTTGTGGGATTTTCCCCAGAAATAGTTTAGAAATTTTTGTTCAAACTGTTGCCAACTGTCAAATTCTTCCTCCTTACTGTCAAACCATAGACCTGCCTCATACTTAAGATGGTTTCTGATCATTTCTTTAGCCGTTTCAAAATTTCCAATGTGTTGTACTTTCTTTTTCAGGCTATTTATGAAAGGCACTGGATGTAGTCTTCTTACATCCCCGCTTAATCGTATTTTCACGTCATATGTGCTATGTATAACCATTTCTCTTCTTTGTCCGACATTTTGTTGAGTATTGATTTCCGCAATTTTTCTTTCGTTTTCTTTGATCTTTTTTTCTGCTTCTTCTATGTCTGTTTGAATAGCGTATTCCAACTTGTTTTCCAAGTTTTCTAGTTCATTTTCTGGCCATTCTTTATCTCCTTCATTTTTATTTTGATTTCTTTAATCTCTATCTCCTGTTTCTCGCTCTTTTCTACAATCTCTTCGATTTTTTTCACCATTTCCTTCTTGATACTCTCTATGTTTCTGTTATTTTCCTCTATTGCTTGTTATGTTTCCTGTTGATTGTAATCCATTTTTTGTTGTGTTTCTTCCATGACTCGTTTTGCTTCTTCCTGATTTTCTTGTAATTTTTGTTGTGTTTCTTCCATGACTCGCTTCGTTTCCTCCTGATTTTCTTGCATTTTCCTTTTGGTTTCTTCCTGATTTTTATCCATTTTATCCATTGTCCTTTTTGCTTCATCCATTTTTTGTGATTGTATTTGCATCAGTTGTAATAATTTTTCTATATCTGACAATTCCCTTTTTCTTGTTTCCATGATTGTTGTGTCTAAACTGTCTTCTTGATCTGAATGTTCTTCTTGTTCCAAATGTTCTTCTTGTTTTTTGTTTTCTTTGCTTTTACTTCTGATGATCGACATGTAGTTAAGATTTATCCCCGCCTGATACGAAATTCGAAAATACCCTATCTGTTGCAGACACAAAAATTTTCTCCTACCCAATGTAATACGAATATTTCAAAATTCATGAATGCAAATATCAAATAAATAAAATCAATCATTAAAATTGTACCCAAAAGGAATTTATATGTCGTAATTCAAATATATCAATTTTTACCACTCAATATAAATTTTCAAAAACCTGCTTTTCCTCTGTCTTCCCTTTCAAAGTTGCAACCAGAAATACTTTCTTAATGCACCATCAGTTGGGACGCCATTTTGTTATGATCTACCTTTTCTATTTATTTCTATTAATTAGCACATTCTTAATTTGATTGATTATCCAATTACTTTATTTATTGCCTATGTAAAGACATAACTAAATTCCAATTAAATTTTCCAATCAATTTTATTATCAGGGCTAATTTTGTATTTGATACAATACCTTAATCTGTGGATTCTAGTATTTCTAGTTACTTACTTCTTCCAGGGTAGAAACAGAGAAATTGACAACACTCAAATTCATATGAATGTAATCTATTGTTTTTATCAAGTGCCGTGTACATATGATTCAAAAATATTAAAATTTTAATTTGTTGCCACAATTCCTAACTTAATAAATTAAAACTCTAACTCTGATATCTCCTTGTTTTGACAAAATTATTTATTTAATTAATTTTTTATTTACTCATACTTAATTGAACGAATTTTACTTTTCTTCTTTTGAATTTATTTCTCAAATTTGAAATGACTAACTGCGTTACAAAAAAAATTGTTCAATAAAGAAGTAAACAAAGATGGTCTTGACCTAAATAACTTTTCTCCATTCAGACAAATGATTTGACTAACCTTTTATTCTTCACTCCCTCGTTTTCTGGATTCCGCTGTCCTTGATTCTCTCAACACGTACTTTCTGGTTACTGCGAAAAAGTCTCCCTCGTCAAAACTGCTTCCAAGAAAAACACACAGGACTTGCTCGAATATCTCGTGCACAAACGGAAAATAATCAGCTACTCGTTCTAGACAAAACAAAGGAATCTCCCTCGGACCAGGAAAATTAACTATTCAACCGGTCGACGATTTGGTTTCAACTTGACTCTCCTCACAAAGGCTGATCACACCTCTCTACACTGATTATCCACTTTTTAAAACTCGACTGCTTTCTTCCGATGTCAATTACACAGTGACCTTATTTCTCTCTCAAATCCATACTCTCACATTCATTATCCCTTCTCCCGATATTTTTCGTCCAATAAACAACAACCTCTCTCAAACCATTTATTTCTTAAGAAACCCAATATTCTTCCACATAACTTTTTCCAATTTGTCAAATTTAAAGGAAAATCATAATTTTCTACTCTCTACTTTTACAACTAAAAATAATACAGTTTGTATACCACATTAAAATAGCTTCCCGGAAGGATCTGAAAAACGTTATTGTCCCGTCAACGTTCTCTCCACTTTCTAATCACCGAAATGTTTTGTTAATGCCCCGTCCATTTCGTCGAATAATTATCACTAATCGTTTTAATTTTTCCGAAACACTTGTTTACTAGTAAAATTAAATTCTAAACAAATCTGGTCATATACAGGGTGATGAAAAACTATCATTTCATGATCGTTGATATAAATTTAATTTTCTTAAAAAGAAACAATTCCACAACAATATATATATATATATATATATATATATATATATATATATATATATATATATATATATATATATATATATATATATAGAAGAGGGCGAAACACATTTCTAAGAACAGGTGTTTGGATCTTTGATTCTATTCAAGAAATTTTTCCCAACCTGAAATGGTGGATGTGTGAATTGTTCGTAAGGGGATTTTTCCACATTCTCTATTTCATTTGTTTGATTTAGTTACGTTTGGTCGGTAAACCAATAACTTAGATCTATTGATCACTGAGTGTGTTTCAAAGATTTACATCTTTTGTTTTTTTGTTTTTCAAACACATATTTTACTTATAGTAATTAGGGAATTAAAACGTGAGGCTGTCATGGTCAGATTATGCGGCGTAGATATACGCTCCTGCTATGTCTGGGTCTCGAATGTTGTTTTTTGATGGAATGTTGACTCAGAGAGGTTGAAGAGGGCGAAACACATTTCTAAGAACAGGTGTTTGGATCTTTGATTCTATTCAAGAAATTTTTCCCAACCTGAAATGGTGGATGTGTGAATTGTTCGTAAGGTGATTTTTCCACATTCTCTATTTCATTTGTTTGATATATATATATATATATATATATATATATATATATATATATATATATATATATCTGTGTATATGAAGTGTATATGAAGCTCGGACTTGCTGTCATTGTCGGACTTGCCGTAGATTTACGCACCTTCTATGTCTAGGTCTCGAATGTTATTTTTTGATTGGAATGTGTCTAAAGATATTCAACCTCTCATCTTTATTGATAAGCCCAGAGAGGTTGAAGAGGGCGAAACACATTTCTAAGAACTGGTGTTTGGATCTTTGATTCTATTCAAAAAAATTTTCCCAACCCGAAATGGTGGATGTGTGAATTGTTCGTAAGGGGATTTTTCCACATTCTCTATTTCATCTGTTTTATATATATATATATATGTATATATATATATATATATATATATATATATATATATATATATATATATATATATATATATATATCAAACAAATGAAATAGAGAATGTGGAAAAATCCCCTTACGAATAACTCACACATCCACTATTTCTGGCTGGGAAAAATTTTTCGAATAGAATCAAAGATCCAAACACCAGTTCTTAGAAATGTGTTTCGCCCTCTTCAACCTCAGTGGGCTCATCGGTAAAGATGAGAGGTTGAATATCTTTAGACACATTCCATCAAAAAACAACATCCGAGACATAGACATAACAGGAGCGTAAATCTACGCCCAACCTGAAAATGACAGTCTCAAGTTTTAATTCCCTAATTACTTTAGAGTAAGTAAGATAATGTTTATGAAAAAACAAAAGATGTAGATCTTTGAAACACACTCAGTGTTTCATCCATTTTTTGTTGTGTTTCATCCATTTTTTGATCCACTTTATCCATTTTCTTTGATGTTTCTTCTTGATTTTTATCCATTGTCCTTTTTGCTTCATCCATTTTTTGTGACTGGAGTTGCATCAGTTGTAATATTTTATCTATTCCTGATAATTCCTGCTGTTCTGATGCCATGATTGTCGTGTCTAAAATATCTTCTTGGTCTGAATGTTCTTTTTGTTTTTTGTTGTCTTTGCTTTGGCTTCTTGTCACAGACATTTGTTTTCAAGAAGTACTGTCCCCGCCAAATATGAAATTTTACTAGTATGTTACCAAGACGACTTTTTCTCACCCAAATATTATAAATTGTCAATAAATATATGAAATGTAAATATCGTACAAATAAAATATTAAATCAGTTATGTAAAATTTGTACCTAAAGAGATCTAAAATTTTATGTTATCAAATGTAAGTATCTCACTTTTTACCACAGGCATATAAATTTTCAAATACCGGCTTTACTCTTTCTATCCTTCAAATTTACCACTAGAAATACTTTACAATGCTTTCCACGTTGGACGACAGTTGATGTGATCTTGATTATTGATATGAGATAATATTTTTATATGTCATTTAATTTAATCCATGCATTAATCATAATCTAATTAATTTACCAGATCACATATCAATATGTTTTCAATCTCAGGGCGAATTATAAAATTAATTACTTACTCTCGTGGCTTCTAAGTATTTCTTAATGGTTCCTAATCGGGATAGGAAAGAAAAGAGTAAAATAATAACACATATGGGTTACAATTGTAATCAAAATATTGTTTATTTTATTTAAATGGCAATCACTGCTTAATATTTGCTATATCTTATTATTCTTAAACATAACATTTACACATGGGAATCTTATTTCCTTTTGGTTTCCAATTGAAAGTTTTTATTAACATTTAACTATTATGATTTATTAGCAACAATTCTATTTAAGTTTGATGAAGCTTTTCTGATATTATTGATTATGTTTCTTCAATTTTAAATGTGGTATTTAATACGAAAAACCCATACATTCATGTCCAAACAAATGAGACTGACCTTTTTCTGGTGAACTGAGAATGTCTTCACACAAGACCCGTTTCCTGCTATCCTTGGCTGCGATCAAAACCTCGTCCTGGCTTGCAGTAATGTTCTCCTTTGAAACTAGCTCGTATAGCTCTCGTTTCCTGCTTCTGTCGTGATTCTGTGTTCTACCTTTTTCGAAACTGCAATCAGCTACCAGGAACTCTTGGCTCAAGGAGGTTCTTTTACTCTCAACCTGGCCTACCTCTCGTTCCACGATAGATACTCCACACTCACGGAACTACACCGGCTTTCTCACTCTCCGTACACTACCGTCTACTACTGGACTTCACTTCTCGACAGCTCAAAACATTCTGATCTCTATTTGTCATTCATTCCCCTACTTTCTAAATATCCCTTCCAGATTCACAAATCAAACTTCCACCACCAACTCTCATTCGCAGTATTCCTCAAAACCAATTTTTAATCTTTCTAAATATGCTTAATGGATTTCAAAAGAAAAATAGTTAATTCCCATTCTAAAATTACTTTCTACTAATTACAAAATTTAATGATCTATTATCTACTTCCACTAAGTCTTATTTAGCATCGGCTAATGATCGAACCTTCCGCGAACAACGATAATGACCTCTTATCGATTTAACTTGAGTTTTATTTTAAGCGCATTGTCCCGAGTTTCGTTTAATCACTTCTTAAAATTAAATATAACAATTTGTTGTATACAGGTTGTTCTAAATTTATATGCCCGTGGTTGAGAAAATTGAAAATATTTTATATTAAATTGAATTTTATCTATAATTATCAAATTTTAATTTTCATATCAAATAGAAATATAATAATATATATATACATATATATATATATATATATATATATATATATATATATATATATATATATATATATATATATATATATAGTGATTTTTTGAATAACGGCAATTCGGTCAGATGAAATAAAACTCTATTTGTTCTAGGTCTCAATATTTCGTCACTATTTGGTGACTTCTTCAGGAGAAAACTGTAAATTTATTAAGATTAGATATGGACAAAAATCAAAACATTTCATTACTTACAACTATAAGAGTGATCTACTATTACCTTTCCACCTTAAAATTTCGCAAATACTTTTTCTTGTTTACTTTGACGTATTCACTAAAAATAAAAAATAAAATTTTTTTCAATATTAGACAATATTCTATTAACATAAAATATATTGCAGTTACCATAACTCCGAAATATATGTCAAAATAACATCAGTCATTTCTCAAGTCAATGTTCAATATAATATGTTAAACGAATTTAAATTATCACTCTTATAGTTGTAAGTAATGAAATGTTTTGATTTTTGTCCATATCTAATCTTAATAAATTTACAGTTTTCTCCTGAAGAAGTCACCAAATAGTGACGAAATATTGAGACCTAGAACAAATAGAGTTTTATTTCATCTGACCGAATTGCCGTTATTCAAAAAATCACTATTTAACACAGTACGGTCGAAAATATTTGTACAAATATATATATATATATATATATATATATATATATATATATATATATATATATATATATATATATATATATATATATATATATATATATATATATATATATATATATATATATATATATATATATATATATATATGGCTCACAAATGATAGGAAGCCCGCTACAACCTGCAGATGAATGGAAGCCCGCGGTTTACGGGGTAAGTCGATTGTAGCACTGTCTTATTCCTACAGTCTTACGAAGCCCACTCGTATAAACTCGTTCACAGTGTATATGGATTACGCATTATACGAAGCCCGACGATGTTGCCATGTTTTAATTTACGTTTGAATAATACGACTGTTCTACGAGATCCTTATATGTGTATATAAGTCGTCATATTGCCTGTTATAAGAAGCCCAATTCTATTCAGCAATCTATACGAAGCATTTTAGAAGAGTCAAGATAGAACGAAAAGATGCATTGTTTCGGAGCAATTCAAACAAGATTATCTTTTTCTAAAACTTTTTTTGTTAGTTTATATACATGTTAAAGTAAAAAGTTCTACTCACAGATTTTGCCGCTTACTTACTTACTTTCCGTGTCCGGAACACCAACAACTTTAAATTCTGTATTTCCAATGGTTGGCCACATAGATGGCCCTGTCATTTGCTATAATTAAGTCTTGTTCTGTGCAGGTCTCTCTCATCTCTGTGCATGATAGTAGATGCCGGCTGGTCTGAACCGCGCCACAGTCGCAGGTATCGTCCTCCTGGTATCCCCATTTTTTCAGGTTACTAGCACAACGTGAAACGCCGGTTCTTAGTCTGTTTAGCGCTTTCCAAGTCGGATACGGTAAATTGTGTCCAGCAGCCATTTCCTCCGAGGGAGGAAGATGTGTCGCAGTAGTTGACGCTTGCCATAGGTGTATTCGGCGCGTCTCTGGCGCTTCGGGGATGGATCTTGATGTTTTCAGGAAGCTTTTCCGAGATCTTAGTCTGCTTGGCTGAGTTTGGTGGTCATATAAGGGGTGTCTTCGGTCCGTCTCCTGCTTTTTCCGTTCTACCTCTGACGTGACCTTTCTCCTGATTGGTGGTGGAGCAATTCCAGCAATGGGGTATACCTCTTCGATAGGTGTCGGTTTCAGGCAACCCGATATTATACGGACCGTTTCATTTAGAGCCACGTCGACGTTCTTTGCGTGAGCAGAGTTTGCCCATACTGGTGCTCCAAACTCCGCGGCCGAAAAACATAATGCCAAGGCAGAAGTGCGGAGAGTGTGTGGTTGTGCTCCCCATTTTGTATTAGTTAGCTTGCGGATGATATTATTTCTGGCACTTACTTTCTTCTTAACATCTTGACAGTGGTATCGGTAAGACAGAGTTCTATCCAGACGGACGCCAAGGTATTTTGGCGTCTTGTTGTGTTCCAGCATCTGACCACGCCATTCCACCTCCAGCGACCTTCGGGCATGCTTGTTTCTCAGGTGGAAAGCACATAGCTGGGTTTTTGTGGGATTGGGTTTCAGATGGTTTTTATCATAGTATAGAGCTAAGTCTCCCAGGGCATCTGTCAGCTTCACTTCGACTTCATTGAAGGTTCTTCCCTGAGCTGCCACCGCTGTATCATCAGCGTAAATAAATTGCCTTGTTTGTTGGTGTATGGGTTGGTCGTTGGTGTATATGTTGTATAGAAACGGCGCGAGGACACTTCCCTGTGGTAGCCCATTTTTTTGGTCCCTCCACCGACTGTTCTTGGACTGGAGCGTTACGTAGAAGCGTCTATTCTGGAGGAGACATTTCACTAACCTTGTTAGTCGGAAGTCCTTTGTAGTTTCGTAGAGTTTTGCGAGTAGCCGTTGATGGTTAACTGTATCATAGGCGGCAGTTAGGTCTATGAACGCTACTCCTGTTATTTCCTTCCGTTCAAAACCATCTTCAATATGTTGGGTGAGATTAAGAATTTGACTGCAGCAGCACTTTCCGGGTCTGAATCCTGCTTGTTCTGGAATAATTTTAGTCTCCACATATTCTGCGATCCGGTTCAGTATCATTCTTTCAAAGGCCTTGAAAAGGTGGCACAAGAGAGATACAGGTCTAAAACTCTTTGTATCCGCCGGATCCTTCCCTGGTTTTAAGAGGGCTACCACTCTAGCTTTTCTCCAGATTTTGGGGATTTGTAATGTACGGATGCAGCAATTCATCATTTTTACGAGCCACTCTACGGTTTTTAGTCCAAAGTTCTTTATTTGCTCTGTTCGTATGTCGTCCAGGCCAGCCGCTTTATTATCTTTCATTTGATGGATCGCGCCTCTCATCTCCTCTAGACAAAAAGAGGTACCTAGAACATCTCTTTCTTCGTCGATATTCCGTTGAGCTCTCACCTTGTTCTTTCTTGATGTCGTTTTACCGTTCATTAGAAGATGATGGGCTATCTGATCGGGTGTGACTTCTGTCATGTTGACTGCCGGAGCAGCGGGATCGTTGCCAAGATTCCGAATCAGCTTCCAGGCACGTCTGCTGTTTTGTTTCATGTCCAGACTCGTGACCAGCTTGCACCACCTTTCCGTTCTGTTGGCGGATATCGCATGTAACATTTCCTCCCCAGCCTGTATTGTCGCTTCCGAGAAAGGGTCTTCTTCATATAGCTGTTCGTATCTTTTAAGTAGGGGTTTAGATTCTTCATTGAGCCCCGCTATGTACTCAGTTCGACAACCTCTAGGGATAAATTTCCGTGATACTTGCTTTACGATTTCTACAAATTTATCGTATGAATCAGGGCAAGGTTCTAGCTGGGAAACTTCTTGATCCAATGTTTCAGAGAATTTTTCCCATTTTGCTTTAGTAAAGTTGAACCTTCTCTTGAAAGGAACAATTTCGTATCTGATTGCCGCGTTGGAAAGACAAATTATTGGTCTGTGCTGTGTCTTTGGGAGAGCGCTTCCAACGATTTTTGTCACCTGGTCTCCAATTCTGTCGCTGACAAATATATTGTCTGGGTTGTAACCTCTGCGCCATCTTCCGCTGTTGAACGACGCAGGCTGCTTTGGATCGTGAATAAGTTTTAGGTTCATGCTTTCAGCCCATTTTTCTAGTTCTTCGCCATTGGAATCTGTTTCGTTGTAACCCCACGCGACACTGTGACAGTTGAAGTCACCCAGTACGAATTTGATTTGCTGTGATTGAAAGTTATTCGGTTTCTCAAAAGCAAAGTCAGCGTTTGGTGGTTTGTACATTGACGTTACTGTACAGGAGTTTATCTCCACTGTGAGGATCTCGATGTCATTTTGATCTGTTAGAGATGTGGATGCTACGTCGATATCTGGTCTGACGAAGACTGCGCTACCATATTGGTCGTGTGGTCTCTCCAGTATGAGCTTCATACCCCGAATCCTTGGTCTGCGGCTTGCAGTACCTCTATGGGTTTCTTGAACCAGTAGAACATCGACACCATGTTCTCTGCACATATTAGACAATAGGTCTTCTTTATCTGCTGATAGTCCTTCAATATTAATTGAGGTCGTCATCAAAAATGGCCTTGATAAAGACCGTTTTGATTTTGATTGCATCTGTGTTGTTGGTGCACCGGTGTTGAAAGGATTAGCCGACATTACTCGTTTCCAGGGGACGCCCGATTGTATTCACAAGTGATCACAATCTACGTGGAGGCTCCTTTCATGTCCCCATTTTGCCGCTAATTGTTTATTATTTGTTTAAACAATAACAATAATTGTTTTGTACAGTGTGTCCAATTAACACGTTGACGGACACTGCGTCAAATGTATAAGCAAGTGTTGTGACACTATATGTATTTTGCAAAGTAGAATAGGGAAAAATTCAGCGTATATAGACGTAGTGTCACATTACATCAATGGAAATTAGACGACTATAGACGTTCTGTTCGTCAACGTGAAAAGTTGTGCATGGTCTAAATTAAAAATAGAACCATCAGTTCATTTTTTTAAGCCGTATACGAGATATTATGTCAAAAAATATGAATTTTACTCAAGAGTAAAGTAGCTTTATTATTCAAAATATTGAAAATTGTTATAATGAAAAGTTGTTTGGAATTAAGAACTATATTCTAATATGCCATTTCATCTTTCTAATTAAAAAAAAGTTGAATTTTTTTTAATTATGGATATACAACATTATTTTCAGTTATTTCAATTATGTTAACTCTTTTATTATTAATCATACGAAAAAAAGATATCCTTTGTAAAAAGTTCTGCATGGCCAAAGATCTTAAATACAACCATCTTATATCAATTTTGATTAATTTTATACGAGGTATGTCAAAAAAGATTAATTTCGATCAAGAATAAAGTACCTTTATAGTTCAGAATATTTCAATGAGAAGGATGGAATATTGGAAGATGGTTTTTAGTGTTGTTCTGAAGCTATTTTCTTGTGGCATTTTTATAATTATTTTGATTGGGAAATAAGCCACAATTAAATTGAAAAAATAATTTTATTAACGTTTCGACGCCCAAATCGGATGTCCTTTTCAAAATACAAAATATTACCTAGTAAATAGTAGTAATATTTTATATTTTGACAACGACATCCGATTTGGGCGTCGAAACGCGAATAAAATTATTTTTTCAATTTAATTGTGGCTTATTTCCCAACCAAAGATAGATTCCCAACCTAGCGACCCGGCATTGGTCGCTAGGTAGATTGTTACGCGAGTGGTCGCGCGTGAGATTTTCTCTCACATATCCAAATTTTACCTTTTTTACAAAATAAAGTTTTTAAAACAGCTTTTAAACTTTTTTTATTAATTAATAATAAGAAAAAAAGAATATAACATAATATAGATAATAATATAATAAAATAAAAAGAAATAATCGGAATTAAACCAATATTAATCAATCTCCGTATCTTGATTATTTACAGCACAGCATAACAAAAATGCTCTGCAAAAATTGATTGATGACAATTACAATTTTTTTTACATTATTTCAGGTTTTAAGTGCCAAAATAAAATTAATTTTTATGTACAGTTCGTAACGCGGGTGGTCGCTTGATGAGAGAATGTCTCACTTGAAGCGCGCTGACTCAACAATTGGGTGATATTAGGTCAACTGAGTCACTATCTAAGCGGACGATTCTATTAGATTGTCGAGGGAGGATAGTTAGGAGACTAGAAGGAACTACAGATCGTATAATTTCCCAGAAAAAAAATTCTGTGCAATTTTCTGAAACCGTGAGAGAAAATCTCATATAGCCACCACTGGCTGGTTAATTATGGTTTTTAGTTCTAAACAACTTTACATAAGCACAATTTTCAATATTGTGAAAAATAAGGGTATATTATTTAAGTACTCTTGAGCAAATTCATATTTTTTTTATATACCTCGTATAAAATTGACAAAATTTGATATAAGACGGTTGTATTTTAGGTTTTAGACCCTGTAGAACATTTTATAAAGAATAACTGTTTGTCGTAAAATGAATAATAAAAGAGTTTTCCACCAACCTCTACCGAAAGTATACTTTTCCGGACCTGATTGTAGGGAGCAAAGTTGTACTTTTCCTCCCTAGGGAGGAAAAGTAAAAGTGACATCATGGTATTTCATTCATAAAAATATAACTTATTGACGCCCTATTGACGTACAATATCTATTTTCTATTACGTAAGTTTGTATACATTTTAACGTTTATTTATAAACCACTCTGTATTTCACAGAATGGTACAAAACTGTAAATTGTTATTTTGATTTAACAATGTTTACATTTTTATTTTGACTTATATTTGACAATTGACAGTTATATTGTACGTACTTATTAGTTTTAGTTCGAATAAATTCTGTTGGTTAGTTACATAAATAAATTAAGTAAAAATGAAAAAATGACTTGTTATTTGAGGAAGGTGGAAAAACCATATGTATAACATGGGAGTAAAGTGCCTTTTCCTCCCTTGAATGATTACTGCCCTCCGCTACGCGTCGGGCAGTAAACTTCATTCTCGGGAGGAAAAGTAGCACTTTCCTCCCTTGTTATACAAATAGCTATATGTATCATAATTGAAATAAACAACTAAAAATAATATTGATTAGAAAAATTTTCAAAATTTTTTTTGTATTAGAAGGATGAAATTGCATATCAGAATATAGTTCTTAATTCCAAACAATCATGTTAAATTATATAATTTAAAATAATTTTAAAAATATCGTTGAATTTTGTTTCTATTTTGTTTTTGATTATGCTGAATCCGAATATGGCATTACAATTTGAAAATGCTTATAAAGAAGCTCTTCTACACTATGTCTGCGTAGCAAGGAACCGTATTTAAAACATTTTTATTACAAATTTTACGAAAAAAAGTTTATTCTTCATAAATTGCTCTGCATAGTCTAAAATCTAAAACCCAATCATCAGATATCAAGTTTTATCAATTTTATACGAGGTATGTCAAAAATTCGAATTTTGTTAAAGAGTAAAGTACCTTTATATTCCAGAATATCAACATATGGGTATTATAAAAAGTTGTTGGGAATTAAAAACTATGTTTTATTATAATTACATCATTCTAATTGAAAAAAAAAATTCAATGTTTTCTCAAATTACGGATATCAAACTTTTTCAATTTTATACGAGGTATGTAAAAAATATGACTTTTGCTTAACAGTTCAGTATGGTTTGTTCAACAGTAAATGGTAGAGTTCAATTAGTGCGGTCGTAAATATTATTAAATTTATCTGACCTGGCCCATTGTTAAGACCCACCCGGAGCGATAAGCAACCGAGGTAGACAGAGTTGGTCTTTTGACAATTAACACTTACTAGACGGTAAGAATTTAAGGGACTGGTTTAGATGAAGTTCTATAGAACTCTTTAGAGCAGCGGTGGATATAGTAAAGATAGTGATGATGATATCCAACCTCCGATTAGGAGACGGCACTTGAAGAAGAAGAAGAAGAAGAAGACGGTATGGGTAATCCCATAATAAAGCAAAGAAATTTTACCAGAAAACATATTTAAATTTTACCTGAAACCGGACCTTTTATACTATTATCGGTTATTCCAGGATGTTTATAGTGGTAACTAATTGAACTCGACCATTTACTGTTAAACATACCATACCTTTATAGTTCACAATATCTCATTTAGAAGAATGTAATTGAACAGTGAAACATATTTTGTAATTCCAAACAACTTTTTTTAATAGCAATTTTCGATATTGTGAAATCTAAAGGTACTTTACCCTTGAGTGAAATTCATATTTTTTTACATACCTCGTATGTCAAAATGTAAAATCGTATGTAAAACCTCGTATGTAAAATTACTAAAATTTTATATTTGATGGTTGCATCTGAGATCATATACGATGCAGAGTATTTTATAAAGAATAACTTTTTTCGTAAAACTGGTAATAAAAAAGTTATTAATAGGTTCGAAGTTACGCAGACATAATGTTTAAGAGCTAAAAATATTTTTTTGTTGAAAATGTATTATTGTGTGTGTGGAAAGATAATGGCAAGGAATCAAGTCCATTTGCCACAGAAAGTTGTAAAAGGAATTTTCTTATAGTATAACTACAGAGATGTGGGTTATGCCGTTTAAAATTTGTATTTTATTTTCTTTAATAAAATTTACTAAAAGTTCCAAGGTGTTTTTATTGGCAGCTAACAAAATGTGTGTGAGATTTAATGGAAGAAAATATTTCATTTCAATAAGTGTACGAATTAAATCATTGGATTTTTTAAAATGTTTTTTGCAACCGAAAAATATATGATTTAGATCTCCGTAAGAGTTCTGATCACAACTACAGGCCGAGGACTGTATAATGCCCAGCTTAGCAAGGTGCGATGGAAATCACCCATGATTTGTTTTAAGTCGAAAAACACTTGCCGAAAATAATTTTGAAGTAGGGTAGTTGAAAATATATAGAGGTGGGGATGGTAGGGTAGGATGTATTTTAAAGTAGGTATTTTGTGAGTTTTCTACAGTATTTTCCCACTGTCGTTCCCATTTTAATCTTATTTTATTTTTTATCAAATGAAAGACGTCTGGTAATGTATAAATATTACAAATGTATTATTGTTCAAGCTTATTATTAAATTTTAGAGAAAACATTTTTGATCACTTTTTATAAACAATTTTTTAGTTGGTAATTTTCGGTTTTTGTATTACATTTTTGTTTTTTTTCTTAATTTTTGTCAAAAAGGAATAGTTTATTTCATTTCTAAAATAAAATTATTGAGTACATTTTAAAAAATACATCAAATGCTTTAAAAAATCACCTATAAAATTGTAAAAAATTTTTCAAACTTGAGTAATACCGTTTTAAAGTGCTGGTAATTCTGTAAACTACGTTTTTACTTAAAACTTACGTAAAAGTTTTCAAAAATTGCATTTTTTGCGTCATATCATTTGAATTAAATTTTTGGCATTTTTTTGAATGAAACATTGTTTAGTAAGATGTTTGAAAGGTAAGTTGTGCAAATTTGAGAGCTTTATAAGAAAAATTTTATTAGTTACACAATTTTAAATAATGTTTAAACAAAATTCAACCCACACCGTACTTATGCCCATACATTTTATTTCTTTTTATTATAACCATAAGATAGCTTAATTGTTCTTCTTTCCAATTAATCTATCCTTTCTTGTTCCTTCTCTTAATTTCCTTCTTTCTTGTCCAATTTGTAAACTTTTATTTGATCCATTAATTAGATAAATACACTGAAATAACTCAGCCGTGCACTTCGCTAGTTTACAGTGCGCCAATGTTTGTGAGAAGGGTGACTTTAGCGTTATAAATAAAAAATTATAGAAGCTACAGATTTAATTTTATAAAAATTTTAATCTTATATTATAAGGTTTTTTTCAATAGTCTGAATTTTTCAATAGTCAAGTCAGTTTTTTTCTAAAATTTATATTTTCGGGGTTATTTAAAGAAACATCTAATTTCGCAGTTCATTTGTTTAATAAAAAATTAAGTGCCCACTTCTAGAGTAGAACTTTTTAATATGTTGTTTATTAAACATTTCTTAGGGCCATCGGTACATAATTCGCAAATATTTTAAGGCTATCCCTACTTTTTCTGTCTTTACACGGCAAATTACGTGTAGTAAAATTGTCACTGGTATGGATATGTAAACTTTACTTGACAATTTCATCATTAACTGTAAAGATGGCTTTTGAATGTTCTTGGATAACTTTTACTAGTATAATTAATTACCTTAATTGTTAATTCAGTTAATTAATATGATTATTTCATATTTCCGACCAATAGAAAGCTACAGAAATACAAATTAAATTGATCATTTTTAATAATATCCCATCGTCAAGTATATTACTTCAGATGCCCTTCATTGCTAGGAAAAAATACATTCAGTGACATTAATGAAAATTACTGTTTTAAAACTTATAAAAGTGATGACTTTCAATCGTCAAATATTTATAACAACTGTGTGTTTAATTGTACTAATTTGTACTTACATAAATAAATTACAATAAAATTTTGGTTTTAAACAGTTTTATTCATGAAATAATCGCAGCAAATTGCAGCTCCATCTCTGAAATTATTATCGAATTGTTTCCCTCGTGCCACTTGACGTAATTTCACTCCCCTTCGGGTCGTGAAATTAATACTGTCAAAGTGTCACTCGGGAAAAATTCGATAATTTCAGAGCTCTTGTGCAATTACTACTGATAATTTTTTCACTACCTATGTATTCAGTAATAATTTATCTACTGTACAACAAAAGCTAATAATCAATCGAGAAAAGAGGAAAAGTGATAAAGTGATTTTTTAATAATATATTGTTACTATGAAACGCTTACAATTTTGAACATCTGTAACAACAGTTCACGTCTTAAATCAATTATTTATCAAACACACTCACACTATCAATATTATTTATAGTTCAGAGAAATAAGGAAAAAAAATATCGTGTTGGTGACACATCCCCCTCCAGGCTGAAACCAAATTTTTCGAGTAATATGGTCATCTATAATAATAACCTATATGTTTCCTGCAGCCGATTTTGATGATATACATAGTTATAAACAAATGAAGATCAAAAAACGGTAAATTTTCGCTTTTTTCGTCTCTTACTAAAAAATTGGGCATTTTAAACAAATTTGAGAGTAATAAACTCATAAACCGTATAAAAAACTTCAATATGGCGTTCGCTGAATATGTCTATCCTTATTGGTTACTTAGAAAATTGCCAAATAAATCATAAATTTTGAGTTTTTATAAATATTCATAACTTATGTAAAAATTAACTTAGAACCTTCTTATTACATGGAATGCTGAGACTTATGGTGCTTAAATTACACCCTAAATTCCAAAGCAATTGGTCAAATAGTTTAAAAGTTATTTAATTTGTTTATCCAAAATTAATTTTTTTGCAACACTGTAAGTCAGAAAATGATGAAGTTACAGTAATATTTTGGATAGTTTATGAAAGAAGAAAATTTACAGTATTAATTTAATTTAAAAAAAATGACAAAAAATACTTATAGATATTGCAAAATAATTTTGCAAAAACATGTGAATTAAAAAAATGGGGGGGCTAACTTTGTCCCTAAATGTCCTAGAACAGTTGTTTTTCTTTCTAAATGTGTATAAAAATTCAGTCTTTCTAAATATCAAAAAATTATTTTTCTACGGGTAACGGTTAAAAAGTTATTCTAATTGTTTATAAGTAAGCAAAAAATGGACATGTTTTTGCAAAATAATTTTACACTGTTTAAAATTATTTTTTTTTATTTATTTTTAATTAAGGTAATAGTATAAATGTTCTTCTTTCATAAACCGTCCGAAGTATTATTTTAACCTCATAATTTTCTGACTTATAGTGTTGCAAAAGAAATGAATTTGGGAAAAATAAATTAAATAACTTTTAAACTATTTGACCAATTGCTTTGAAATTTAAAATATAATTTAAGTACAAGAAGTCTCGGCATTCCGCGTAATAAGAAGATTCTAAGTTAATTTTTACCTAAGTTACGAATATTTATAAAAACTCAATATTTATGATTTATTTTGCAATTTTCTAAGCAACCAATAAGGTTGGACATATTCAGCGAATGCCATATTGAAGTTTTTTTATACGATTTATGAGTTTCTTACTCTCAAATTTGTTTAAAGTGCTTAACTTTTTGGCAATAGACGAAAAAAGCGATAATTTACCGTTTTTCGATCTTCATTTGTTTATAACTATGTATATCATCAAAATCGGCTGCAGGAAACATATAGGTTAATAATATAGATGTCCATACTACTCAAAAAATTTGGTTTCGGCCTGGAGGGGGATGTGTCACGAGAAAAACCTTATTTCTCTGGACTATTAATCAACAACTGAAAATATTCCCGATGCCAGGTCAAATATTTAAAATTGTCACTGTCTGACTGACAATATGCTGGCAATATTCTATTTACTACTGACAAAGATTTGGAAAATATTACCACGGACATTGTGTTCATTTTTTTTTCAAATCCTGAAAAAAAAAACAATAAATATTTTTGAAAAATTTAAACGCAAAATGAAAGACTAAATTATTACCGAGGGCCGAAAGTCTCTTACAATAAAAAAAAGTTTATTTTGAATGAGATATTTTGAAATTAAAAGTCACACTAAATTTTTTTTTAGTTTTTTTAGCCCTGTAACTTATTAAAATAAACATTATAGAAGTTCTCAGGGACTTTCGGCCCTCGCTAATAACGTAATCTCTTATTCTGAGTTTAAAATTTTCAAAAATACTTATTAGTTTTCTCAGAATTCGAAAAAAAAAATGAATTCCATTTGAGTAGCATTTCAGCAGAAACTACGTACCCATCCCCTTAATGAAATTAAAAAAGATCTATATTGTTTGATTTTTTCCGAAGGGAAAATCTATATGCATTTGTATTAAATATTTTGTATTTGTATTAAATGAGGCGCTCAGAGCAACAGTGGCACAGTCCACAAATTGAGCATTTTTAGATTAATACATCAATAAAAGCAGAAAAATTGGATATATGGTTCAACAGTGGTCTACACAATCTAGCTCTATATTTGGCAAGATGGCACTACATAATGTATTGTTGCCTTGACAAATACTAAAAATACGAATGAAACAGTGGCCTAACCCTCAATTGTGTGGCTCAGACCCAACAAACAAGTGTTCATCGTATCAGAATCAGAATAATACGCATAATTCGTAAGAATGACTATTTTTAATTTTTTAAAGTAATATTTAATAATAATAACTTTAACCCCGTCCTTGGCTGAGTGGTAAGAGCGCCTACCTTTGGATCGAAAAATCCTAATGGTTGTGAGTTCGAATCTCACCAGGGTCAGAAATGTTTCATTTATTATAAATTAATAAACGAAAATAGTTTCTGCCCTTGTGGGATCGGTACTCACCGGAGGGACCGCAGACGTTCAGATACAGTTAGCGTCTCTTTGCAAAGACAATGACGTCAACTTTGCAAAGTAACAAGACACTTACTCAACACACACACACTACACATTACACTAGGTACCTAACTGTTAAAAATTACCATACCTACCATGCCAATGGCCATTAGTTGTCGAGGCATTAACCTTTAAAAAAAACAATAATTTAATTTGTCATATTAATTTCCTATTTGGTGGCAAATTTTGTGGCTTATTACAAACTAAAGTAGTAAATTAGTAATACAAACTATTAATTTGTATTAATTGTATCAATTAAAATAAATAATTCTTTTGCGATTCAATTTTTAAATCTTTTTTCTGTCGGTATCTTACTGTGTACAGGTAATGCTAAGAATTACCATAATCTGTTCTCGGGAGTCTTAGTACACAAGATAAATGACGATGAACGACCCAAAAATACGAAAAATGTGCATTGCCAGGTAATATTAAAAATGTTTACAACCTTATAATACTTTGAGGCATACGCAAAAACGTTGCCAAACTTCAGGGCTTCTTATAATCGGTAGCTCAATGTGGGCTTCCTAACGCTGCTGAACTTCTACAGAGTATATACTTTTTTTCGCAGCGCAAACTGGTGGTAGATACCATGAACTACGAGTGTATGTTTTGATAATAATTCCAGGCATAAGAAGCCCGGGCTTCGTATTGTTAATCATGATTTCAGTGCTACCTATGGTACATTTCTAAAATTTGTCCGAATATATATGAAGCCCAAGCGTATTTACATGTTCTGAGCTTGATTAAAATATCGAGAGATGGTGTAAAGTACGTTTTTTGGGGAAATAACATTAAAGAATTACGAAGCCCGAATCCGGGCTTCGTAAGGAGGTGTCGGGCTTCGTATGACCGGTGCGATATAGCGTTTTTGGCTTCCTAAAGTCGGAATCCATATATATATATATATATATATATATATATATATATATATATATATATATATATGAAACAACAAAAGATGTAGATCTTTGAAAAACACTCAGTGATCAAAAGATCCACAGGTACTGGTTTAACGACCACTCGTACGAAATCAAACAAATGAAATAGAGAATGTGGAAAAATCCCCTTACGAATAACTCACACATCCACTATTTCTGTCTGGGAAAAATTTTTCGAATAGAATCAAAGATCCAAACACCAGTTCTTAGAAATGTGTTTTGCCCTCTTCAACCTCCGTGGGCTCATCGGTAAAGATGAGAGGTTGAATATCTTTAGACACATTCCATCAAAAAACAACATCCGAGACATAGACATAACAGGAGCGTAAATCTACGCCCAACCTGAAAATGACAGTCTCAAGTTTTAATTCCCTAATTACTTTAGAGTAAGTAAGATAATGTTTATGAAAAAACAAAAGATGTAGATCTTTGAAACACACTCAGTGATCAAAAGATCCACAGGTACTGGTTTAACGACCACTCGTACGAAATCAAACAAATGAAATAGAGAATGTGGAAAAATCCCCTTACGAATAACTCACACATCCACTATTTCTGGCTGAGAAAAATTTTTCGAATAGAATCAAAGATCCAAACACCAGTTCTTAGAAATGTGTTTCGCCCTCTTCAACCTCCGTGGGCTCATCGGTAAAGATGAGAGGTTGAATATCTTTAGACACATTCCATCAAAAAACAACATCCTAGACATAGACATAACAGGAGCGTAAATCTACGCCCAACCTGAAAATGACAGTCTCAAGTTCTAATTCCCTAATTACTTTAGAGTAAGTAAGATAATGTTTATGAAAAAACAAAAGATGTAGATCTTTGAAACACACTCAGTGATCAAAAGATCCACAGGTACTGGTTTAACGACCACTCGTACGAAATCAAACAAATGAAATAGAGAATGTGGAAAAATCCCCTTACGAATAACTCACACATCCACTATTTCTGGCTGGGAAAAATTTTTCGAATAGAATCAAAGATCCAAACACCAGTTCTTAGAAATGTGTTTCGCCCTCTTCAACCTCCGTGGGCTCATCGGTAAAGATGAGAGAAATGTGTCTAAAGATATTCAACCTCTCATCTTTACCGATGAGCCCACGGAGGTTGAAGAGGGCGAAACACATTTCTAAGAACTGGTGTTTGGATCTTTGATTCTATTCGAAAAATTTTTCCCAGCCAGAAATAGTGGATGTGTGAGTTATTCGTAAGGGGATTTTTCCACATTCTCTATTTCATTTGTTTGATTTCGTACGAGTGGTCGTTAAACCAGTACCTGTGGATCTTTTGATCACTGAGTGTGTTTCAAAGATCTACATCTTTTGTTTTTTCATAAACATTATCTTACTTACTCTAAAGTAATTAGGGAATTAAAACTTGAGACTGTCATTTTCAGGTTGGGCGTAGATTTACGCTCCTGTTATGTCTATGTCTAGGATGTTGTTTTTTGATGGAATGTGTCTAAAGATATTCAACCTCTCATCTTTACCGATGAGCCCACGGAGGTTGAAGAGGGCGAAACACATTTCTAAGAACTGGTGTTTGGATCTTTGATTCTATTCGAAAAATTTTTCCCAGCCAGAAATATTGGATGTGTGAGTTATTCGGAAGGGGATTTTTCCACATTCTCATTTCATTTGTTTGATTTCGTACGAGTGGTCGTTAAACCAGTACCTGTGGATCTTTTGATCACTGAGTGTGTTTCAAAGATCTACATCTTTTGTTTTTTCATAAACATTATCTTACTTACTCTAAAGTAATTAGGGAATTAAAACTTGAGACTGTCATTTTCAGGTTGGGCGTAGATTTACGCTCCTGTTATGTCTATGTCTCGGATGTTGTTTTTTGATGGAATGTGTCTAAAGATATTCAACCTCTCATCTTTACCGATGAGCCCACGGAGGTTGAAGAGGGCGAAACACATTTCTAAGAACTGGTGTTTGGATCTTTGATTCTATTCGAAAAATTTTTCCCAGACAGAAATAGTGGATGTGTGAGTTATTCGTAAGGGGATTTTTCCACATTCTCTATTTCATTTGTTTGATTTCGTACGAGTGGTCGTTAAACCAGTACCTGTGGATCTTTTGATCACTGAGTGTGTTTCAAAGATCTACATATTTTGTTGTTTCATATATATATATATATATATATATATATATATATATATATATATATATATATATATATATATTATTATATTTCTATTTGATATGAAAATTAAAATTTGATAATTATAGATAAAATTCAATTTAATATAAAATATTTTCAATTTTCTCAACCACGGGCATATAAATTTAGAACAACCTGTATACAACAAATTGTTATATTTAATTTTAAGAAGTGATTAAACGAAACTCGGGACAATGCGCTTAAAATAAAACTCAAGTGAAATCGATAAGAGGTCATTATCGTTGTTCGCGGAAGGTTCGATCATTAGCCGATGCTAAATAAGACTTAGTGGAAGTAGATAATAGATCATTAAATTTTGTAATTAGTAGAAAGTAATTTTAGAATGGGAATTAACTATTTTTCTTTTGAAATCCATTAAGCATATTTAGAAAGATTAAAAATTGGTTTTGAGGAATACTGCGAATGAGAGTTGGTGGTGGAAGTTTGATTTGTGAATCTGGAAGGGATATTTAGAAAGTAGGGGAATGAATGACAAATAGAGATCAGAATGTTTTGAGCTGTCGAGAAGTGAAGTCCAGTAGTAGACGGTAGTGTACGGAGAGTGAGAAAGCCGGTGTAGTTCCGTGAGTGTGGAGTATCTATCGTGGAACGAGAGGTAGGCCAGGTTGAGAGTAAAAGAACCTCCTTGAGCCAAGAGTTCCTGGTAGCTGATTGCAGTTTCGAAAAAGGTAGAACACAGCATCACGACAGAAGCAGGAAACGAGAGCTATACGAGCTAGTTTCAAAGGAGAACATTACTGGAAGCCAGGACGAGGTTTTGATCGCAGCCAAGGATAGCAGGAAACGGGTCTTGTGTGAAGACATTCTCAGTTCACCAGAAAAAGTTCAGTCTCATTTGTTTGGACATGAATGTATGGGTTTTTCGTATTAAATACCACATTTAAAATTGAAGAAACATAATCAATAATATCAGAAAAGCTTCATCAAACTTAAATAGAATTGTTGCTAATAAATCATAATAGTTAAATGTTAATAAAAACTTTCAATTGGAAACCAAAAGGAAATAAGATTCCCATGTGTAAATGTTATGTTTAAGAATAATAAGATATAGCAAATATTAAGCAGTGATTGCCATTTAAATAAAATAAACAATATTTTGATTACAATTGTAACCCATATGTGTTATTATTTTACTCTTTTCTTTCCTATCCCGATTAGGAACCATTAAGAAATACTTAGAAGCCACGAGAGTAAGTAATTAATTTTATAATTCGCCCTGAGATTGAAAACATATTGATATATGATCTGTTAAATTAATTAGATTATGATTAATGCATGGATTAAATTAAATGACATATAAGAATATTATCTCATATCAATAATCAAGATCACATCAACTGTCGTCCAACGTGGAAAGCATTGTAAAGTATTTCTAGTGGCAAATTTGAAGGATAGAAAGAGTAAAGCCGGTATTTGAAAATTTATATGCCTGTGGTAAAAAGTGCGATACTTACATTTGATAACATAAAATTTTAGATCTCTTTAGGTACAAATTTTACATAACTGATTTAATATTTTATTTGTACGATATTTACATTTCATATATTTATTGACAATTTATAATATTTGGGTGAGAAAAAGTCGTCTTGGTAACATACTAGTAAAATTTCATATTTGGCGGGGACAGTACTTCTTGAAAACAAATGTCTGTGACAAGAAGCCAAAGCAAAGACAACAAAAAACAAAAAGAACATTCAGACCAAGAAGATATTTTAGACACGACAATCATGGCATCAGAACAGCAGGAATTATCAGGAATAGATAAAATATTACAACTGATGCAACTCCAGTCACAAAAAATGGATGAAGCAAAAAGGACAATGGATAAAAATCAAGAAGAAACATCAAAGAAAATGGATAAAGTGGATCAAAAAATGGATGAAACAAAAAGAATAATGCAAGAAAATCAGAAGGAAACAAAACAAGCCATAGAAGAGAACAACAAGAAAATGGATGAACGCATAGAAAAGTATGAAATGAAAATTCAAGATAAAATAAAGGAGTTAACGAATGGCCAGAAAAAGGAACTAGAAAATTTGGAAAATAAGTTGGAAAATGCTATTCAAGTAGACAGAGAAGAAGTGGAAAAAAGAATCACAGAAATAGAAAAACAAATCACCGAAAACCGGACGCAACAAAATGTAGGAGAAAGAAGAGAAATGGTTATACATAGCACAGATGACGTGAAGATAAGGTTTGGCGGGGATGTAAGAAGATTACACCCAGTGCCGTTCATAAATAGCCTGAAAAAGAAAATACAGCACATCGGAAATTTCGAAACAGCAAAAGAAACTATCAGAAACCATCTCAAATATGAAGCAAGTCTATGGTTCGATTGCAAAGAAGAAGAATTTGACAGTTGGCAACAATTTGAACAAAAATTTTTGAATTATTTCTGGGGAAAAGTCCATCAATTGGAAATTAACAAGGAATTACAAAATGGGAAATACAATGATAGGATGATATCAGAAAGGACATATGCATTACAAATTTACTATAACGCAAAACATTTACAATATAATTACTCATCGGAACAATTAGTCGAACTGATTGCAAGACATTTCGAGGAAACGCTGGAAGACCATATCACATTGCAAAATTACAAAGACATAGATAGTTTATGCCAATTCCTACAAATAAGAGAATCACGTATAAGAGAAAGAAAATCAAGAAGGTCGCGAGAAGATTACAGGCCCCGAGAAACACAAGATTACAGAGATAGAAATCAAAATAGGAGGGACTATACAAGACGAGATTTTAATCCCAGAAGGGAAAACGAAAATAGAGACAACGGAAGAGGAAATTATGAACAAAGAAATAGGCAATGGAATGAGGACAGAAATCGAGAATACCAGAACAGAAACACTACACGCTCAAATCAAGAAAACAGAAATAATGGTAGACAAAATGAACAGGGATATCGAGAAAACCGAAACAGATCCAACAGACCAAGAGAAAATAGAAGAGAAGTAAATGATACCCAGACAGATGAATATGACGGAGAGAGACATTATGACGAAAATATAAACAACGATGAGCAACCGGCGTTTTTTCACGACGGCGCTCACTAAAAACCAAAAATCAAACAGGAATCTTTTGTAACCCCAAGGAGTTTATTAAATTGGCAGGAAACAATGAAAAGAAAAATGGAGTTAATTTAAAATTTGTGGATGGATTTATCAACGAGAAACCAATTAAAATTATGATAGACACTGGATCTGAAATAACATTGGTCAACAGAAAACTAATAGAAGAAGTTAACTTAACAAATTTAATTTACAAAATACCTAGGGTAAATTTAGTGGGCGCAAACAAACGGACATTGGCAACTATAAATGAAGGCATACGAGTAATAGTACGACTGGGTAAGAAGATGTATGCACTACAATGTGTAATAATGCCAAACATGTCACATGACATGATAGTAGGAGTTGACGAATTGGCAGAAAAACATGTAGTGATAGATTTTAAAACTAATACGATGAATCTAACAGAAGAAAAAGAAGAAGAACAGGACAAGGAACAGGAGAAACAAAATACGGACGAATCAGGTAAAGAACAAACAGTGGAAATGAATTTGGCAACGAAGCAAGGACAAAGAAGAAAAGGGAGAAAAAGTCAGAAAAAGACAAAAGAAAATGAAACCTGTGGCTCCTCAAAAGAAGAGTTGAGCCCAGAAGAAGGAAAAATGAGAGTATCAAAAGCAAAAGAGAACTGGGATTCCTCAAAAGAAGAGATGAGCTCAGGAGAAGAAGAAATAAAGCTAACAAATGAAAGCGAAAAATATATGATCGAAACAGTGGCATTTGAAGAGGAGGCATATGAAAACGAGGATGCAGAATACACGGTAAAAGTATGTGAGAAATCTGAGGAAAAAGACAGAAGATTGATATGGGAAAAAGGGAAAGACAACATAATAGCCGACACTCTAACACAGGATGAGGACACTGAAAATAAGGAAACAATGACTCTACAGGTGGGACTAATTAGAGTAATACAAGAAGAAGGGGTATAAGACGTAGATTAAAGTAAGGAAATATACAGGGAGTTGGTTTTGCCTCGAGAAAATTTATTTAAAAATGCAGATAAATTTTATCGAATACAAGGCGGGGATTTATTATATTTCTATTTGATATGAAAATTAAAATTTGATAATTATAGATAAAATTCAATTTAATATAAAATATTTTCAATTTTCTCAACCACGGGCATATAAATTTAGAACAACCTGTATACAACAAATTGTTATATTTAATTTTAAGGAGTGATTAAACGAAACTCGGGACAATGCGCTTAAAATAAAACTCAAGTGAAATCGATAAGAGGTCATTATCGTTGTTCGCGGAAGGTTCGATCATTAGCCGATGCTAAATAAGACTTAGTGGAAGTAGATAATAGATCATTAAATTTTGTAATTAGTAGAAAGTAATTTTAGAATGGGAATTAACTATTTTTCTTTTGAAATCCATTAAGCATATTTAGAAAGATTAAAAATTGGTTTTGAGGAATACTGCGAATGAGAGTTGGTGGTGGAAGTTTGATTTGTGAATCTGGAAGGGATATTTAGAAAGTAGGGGAATGAATGACAAATAGAGATCAGAATGTTTTGAGCTGTCGAGAAGTGAAGTCCAGTAGTAGACGGTAGTGTACGGAGAGTGAGAAAGCCGGTGTAGTTCCGTGAGTGTGGAGTATCTATCGTGGAACGAGAGGTAGGCCAGGTTGAGAGTAAAAGAACCTCCTTGAGCCAAGAGTTCCTGGTAGCTGATTGCAGTTTCGAAAAAGGTAGAACACAGCATCACGACAGAAGCAGGAAACGAGAGCTATACGAGCTAGTTTCAAAGGAGAACATTACTGGAAGCCAGGACGAGGTTTTGATCGCAGCCAAGGATAGCAGGAAACGGGTCTTGTGTGAAGACATTCTCAGTTCACCAGAAAAAGGTCAGTCTCATTTGTTTGGACATGAATGTATGGGTTTTTCGTATTAAATACCACATTTAAAATTGAAGAAACATAATCAATATCAGAAAAGCTTCATCAAACTTAAATAGAATTGTTGCTAATAAATCATAATAGTTAAATGTTAATAAAAACTTTCAATTGGAAACCAAAAGGAAATAAGATTCCCATGTGTAAATGTTATGTTTAAGAATAATAAGATATAGCAAATATTAAGCAGTGATTGCCATTTAAATAAAATAAACAATATTTTGATTACAATTGTAACCCATATGTGTTATTATTTTACTCTTTTCTTTCCTATCCCGATTAGGAACCATTAAGAAATACTTAGAAGCCACGAGAGTAAGTAATTAATTTTATAATTCGCCCTGAGATTGAAAACATATTGATATATGATCTGTTAAATTAATTAGATTATGATTAATGCATGGATTAAATTAAATGACATATAAGAATATTATCTCATATCAATAATCAAGATCACATCAACTGTCGTCCAACGTGGAAAGCATTGTAAAGTATTTCTAGTGGCAAATTTGAAGGATAGAAAGAGTAAAGCCGGTATTTGAAAATTTATATGCCTGTGGTAAAAAGTGAGATACTTACATTTGATAACATAAAATTTTAGATCTCTTTAGGTACAAATTTTACATAACTGATTTAATATTTTATTTGTACGATATTTACATTTCATATATTTATTGACAATTTATAATATTTGGGTGAGAAAAAGTCGTCTTGGTAACATACTAGTAAAATTTCATATTTGGCGGGGACAGTACTTCTTGAAAACAAATGTCTGTGACAAGAAGCCAAAGCAAAGACAACAAAAAACAAAAAGAACATTCAGACCAAGAAGATATTTTAGACACGACAATCATGGCATCAGAACAGCAGGAATTATCAGGAATAGATAAAATTAAAAAGTAATTAATTTTATAATTCGCCCTGAGATTGAAAACATATTGATATGTGATCTGGTAAATTAATTAGATTATGATTAATGCATGGATTAAATTAAATGACATATAAGAATATTATCTCATATCAATAATCAAGATCACATCAATATATATATATATATATATATATATATATATATATATATATATATATATATATATATATATATATATATATATATATATATATTGATGCACGTTAAGTTGTGACTTCCGGTATACAGAAGAGGCTGTCCGACTTCCACCTTTTCTACTAGGAATTATTTTTTAAAAATTGTGTATTTGGTAAAAGGGGGGCTTATAAAATGGGTCTACCTATTGAGGGGAAAGGATTTACCAAAATAAATTTTGTATATATATACGTATATACCGAAGCGTACAGCATACGTTATGGCTTCCATATATAGGGTAGTTCAAGGCGCGTTGTCACTTCCAGCGGTGTTGTCATATTTTGGAAGTCACAACGACTCGTCTGCTAGATTTACCTCCTATTTTGAGCGTAATGTGTGATCTTTTGAAACTTTTACTGTGAATACAGTTGTCTGTGTTTTAAAGTTGTCTATTTAAATTAAAATATTGATATTCTTTTGATTATACAGGTTTACAAAAAAATACATTTCAGACTATTTGACGAAACCATATGACTAGGGGGGTTTTTGGGGTCGCTGGTTACGAATCCGGGGTTCGCTAACCTCTATCACGTCAGGTAAAGGTTATTTCAAGGATAAACCAAGATAAATCGACAGTCGCTCTGAAAAAGTATATTAGGAGGGTTTTGGGGTCGCTTATAACGAATCCAGGATCCACTGACCTCTATCACGTCTAGCTGAAGGTCATTTCGAGGTCAAATCAAGATAAATCAACACAATCGCTGTGAAAAAGTATATTAGGGTGTTTTTGGGGTCCCTGATCACAAAACTGGGGCCCGTTGAGCTCAACCACGTCAGGTAAAGGCCATTTAAGGTCAAATCAATTTTGTTAACTCCTCCTGATTTGAACTTGAAATTACCTTTACATGACGTAGTAGAGCTCAACGGACCGCAGTTTTCATGATCAGCGACCGCAAAACTCCCTATACTTTCAGAGCAATTGTGTCAATTTATGTTGATTTGACCTTAAAATGACGTTGAACTAGACGAGATAGAGGTCAGCGGACTCCGGATTCATCTTCAGCGACCCCAAGAACCCCCTAATATACTTTTTCAGAGCGACTGTCGATTTATTTTGATTTGACCTTGAAATGACCTTTACCTGACGCGATATAGGTGAGCAGACCCCGGATTTGTGATCAGCCACTCCAAAAACCCCCTTGTCATATGGTTTCGTCAAATTGTCCGAAATTTAGTTTTTTTTGTAAACCTGTGTTATTTATGATAATATGATTGATATTTATTTTACAAAAATACTAATATATTATTATTGCTGTAAAATGGATTTATTGGAATTAATTAAAAAAGTGTTAATAGTAAGTCATTTATTTACGAAAATTATATCACAAATGTTAATAAATAAATTTGAACTTATAGAAAATTTTAATATTTTAGATTTTATTACAGGCACCGTCCTTTTAATTTTTGATGTACCAATAATAATATGTAATAAAAAATTAAATGGCTAAACCCTCCAGGTGGGGATTACCCGCTAAAAAGCTATCTAGATCCATCTTTTTCGAGCAGATTTTTCCCAATCTGCTACTCGATACTATTGACTATGCTTCTCCATTTCTTTCTATCCTCTTTTGTTTTTCTGCTAGTCTCTAATTCCTGCCCTATATAAATCTTCCTTTAATTCCTGTAACCATTTATTCTAGTTCCTCCGCGTCTCCTTCTAACTCCTGGTCTCCATTGTAAAATTGAGTTTATAGTTGTTGCGCTACCTTCTCTCCATATATGTCCCAACAATCCAACTCTGTGCCCAAATCAGAAAATCTGGAATAATATCTACCCGGGTCGAAACACTTTTTTTTTAATATATGAAAATAGTTATTTATGAAACGGAGTGAGTGCTATACATCGCGTAAGTTCGCAAAAAGTAGTTCACGCACAATTTCATACAATATTTTATCTACGATAAACAAATAAAAATACTATAACTCTTCGTCACTGGAATTCATTTCTATTCTACAATTCTTAGAACTGTGACATATAAAAATTCTAATTTCTTTCAAACCACAAAACTGTCAAATTTTTTTTTTGTAATTTATTGCTCATTATGTCATCACCTCTCTTGTGCTCTGCACAAGAGATCTAAGGTTAGAGCTAAGAATAAGGTTGGCTAGGTGCTACGTTTTCTCGACTCTGTTTTACGGAATGGAAGCTTGGACCTTGAATGCGGCATCAATGAAAAAACTGGAATCATTCGAGATGTGGGTATATAGAAGAATTCTAAAAATATCATGGACAGAACACGTCACAAACAAAGAGGTTCTGAGAAAGGTGAATAAAGAAATGGAAGTCTTAAATACAATTAAAACCAGAAAATTGGAATATCTCGGACATGTTACACGTGGAGAGAGATACAACTTGCTCCAACTCATTATGCAGGGAAAGATTCAAGGAAAAAGAAGCATAGGGAGACGCAGAATATCGTGGTTGCGCAACCTGAGAGAATGGTACGGATGTACATCAAACGAACTTTTCAGAGCAGCCGTCTCCAAGGTCCGAATAGCTATGATGATTGCCGACCTCCTTCGCGGAGATGGCACTTGAAGAAAAAGAAGATGTCATCACCATGAAACGCGAAAGTTAAGAAATAATATTTAATTATATGAAAGTGTGTCAAAAACAGTGGGAAAAAGTAAATCCCATTTAAAATACATTGTTACTTCATGCTTACTTTAAAGCACTGCTATCTATAATGACAGTTTTCACAAACTAAAAATTTATCAATTATAATATGACATAGAGTAGATAAAAGTCATTTATTAATTATTAATTGATTACAGTCAGAAGAAAATTAGATCATGCACCCCTTGTTTTTTATAATTGTTAACATACTAAATTACATATCCAATAATTATTGTTATCCATTAAATAGATCGATGCAGATCGGCCTTATATCGGATCCTCTTCTATTAGTCCCTTCGCTGACAGTAAAATATTGCAAAACCCATAAATTTTAAAAAACCACTTAAGATTGACATGAAATTTGGCATACACATAGGTAACATATCAAAGAAGAAAATTGATATTGTGCCGATGTTTTATTTTGCCAAGCAGACATTCCGTTAACATTTTTAGTCACAACATAATATCAATGTTAAAGTATTATTAGAGCAACGCGTTATGGTGTCACATTTCTTTTAATGACAAACACACAAAATATTTTAATGACAGATCCCACACTGCTAGAACCAGATTTTTATTACCTACTGCTGATAAGGTAAAGAGTTATTAAATATCACTCGTTGTCATCTCTGTGTTAATTTGAAATAATAAAATATAAATATTGTAGTTTTGTATTCTAAAATATTTGGAAAAAATATCTATGTATTTTTTTTTTCATTTAGGTACACATCATTTTAAGGGATTGTCCGGAAGAGTACAGGCTCAATATGTCGGCAAATTAATTTTGTTTTAAATACCGTCCGTATAGAGGAGGTGCTCGTTGGGGATAGGCGCAAAATCTTAGTCCAGTGCTAATTAAATGCATTAATTTTTTTCGAATTCTGAGAAAACTAATAAGTATTTTTGAAAAATTTAAACGCAGACTGGAAGCTTACATTATTACCGAGGGCAGAAAGTCCCTGAAAACTTATATAATGTTTATTTTAATAACTTATAGACCTAATATATGTTTATTTTAATAAAGATAATGGGATGAAAAAACAAGAGAAAAGTTAGTGTGATTTTTAATTTCGAATATTTCATTCAAAAGAAACTTTTTTTTATTCTAAGGGACTTTCGGTCCCCCGTAATAATGTTATCTTTCATTCTGGGTGTATGTTTTAAAAAATATTTATTAGTTTTCTCAGGATTCGAAAAAAATAAATGTATTAAAATAGCATTGGACAGAGATTTTGCGCCTACCCCCTTAAGAGAGAGTCTACTGCATTTTATATTATTACTAGAATTTATTACTTTAAACTTTTTATCGCTCTTGATTCATTTTATCGTGTATTTAATTCCATTCAATTGTAATTGTACATTCAATTTTTTTGTAATTTTTACACGTTTTATTACTTTCGAAATAACAATAACTATAAAATCGATTTTTCAGCCTACTTGGGTCAAAAAAATACACAATTTTCGGAAATTTCGTTAAATGAGAACATTTACCTACATTTCTTGTATTTAAGCTTTTAATAAGATTTTTAAAAATAATTTAGATTATTTAATAGATACATTCACCGGCACGAAAAACGGGCACCCCAAAAAGTGGGTCATTTTTGATGGCTCGTATCTCCTAAACCTATTCTCCGATTTAAGTATTTCTTTAATATGTTATAGCTTTATTCTTTAACTATATCGCTGTAATAATATTGTTTCTAGACAGGTAAATTATCATTGTATACTGGGCGTACCAATCAAACTGGTTTTTTTTTCAATTTTCACAACACTCTGTGGAATATTCTAGCCTTTATACAATATTGAAATTAAAACCCAACTATAGCCCCAGGATTTCTTAATGTTCTGTTTGTTATTCATTCGCTTATGTTGGATAATAAAAAAGTTAGGGACTTTAACAATTAAACATGTTCTTTATCAATACATGGTGTTTCTAAATAAGTGCGACAAACTTTAAGGGGTAATTCTGCATGAAAAAATAATGATCGTTTACTTGATAAAGCTATGTCCGCAAATGCTTGCAAATATAAAATTATTTTGCCACACGATCATTATTTTTTCATGCAGAAATTACCCCTTAAAATTTGTCGCACTTATATTTAGAAACACCTGTATCGATAAAGAACATGGCTAGTTGTTAAAGTCCTTAACTTTTTTATTATCCAACGTAAGCGAATGAATAAAAAAACAGAATGTTAATAAAACCTGGAGCTATAGTTAGGCATTAATTTAAATATTTTATAAAGGCTAGAATATTCCACAGGGTGTTGTGAAAATTGAGAAAAAAACCCAGTTTGATTGGTACACCCGGTATACAATGAAAATTTACCTGTCTATCAACAATGTTATCATAGCTATATTGTTAAATAATAAGGCTATAACATATTAAAAACATTACTTAAATCGGACCAAAGGTTTGGGAGATACGAGACATCAAAAATTACCCATTTTTTTAGGGTGCCCGTTTTTCGTGCCGGTGAGTGTAGATTAAATTAGAAGTTCATTGTAAAAAAGGAAGTAAACAAAAACACGAGAAAAATGAATTTATATAAGTAAATAGGTAAGTAAATATTATAGATTGAAATAAGTACAGAAAATATATAATTATAGAGATATATAATCACTTATTGTACTTAGTAAAGCAGATCTGCTTTACTAAGTACTTTAAAAGTAAAACTTTAAAAGTAAAGCAGATCTGCTATTATTCATGTTTAAAAACAAAAGGCACACAAAACACTAAGTACGATTAGGACCGCGAATCTACAACAGATAAATGTCTGGAAACCGTTACACAGGGTTGCCAAAAAACGGAAGTCACACCGAGCGGTGTGGTATACGGAAGACGCTACGCGTTGTGTACATAACCTGTATAGTAGCACGGGAGGGACACTAGCGCTGGTGATATACCGTCGAACTAAAATCTGATCTTATGAGTATGTTAGATACGATATGACTTCCAGCGAAATTTTTAATATAAGCCTTCTGATACCATCTAGTAGCCAAATTCGTAAAAATATAGGCAAAACGTTGTGACTTCCGAAATCGGAAGTCATAACGGTATATATGAAGTAACAACGTATTACGAGAATCTACTTTGGAAGTCACATGGATACATGTATCAATATATATATATATATATATATATATATATATATATATATATATATATATATATACAGGGTGGTTCATCTTATTCGCCTCGGTGTCTGTACGGAAAATCACTTGATATTTTAAAAAAATTTCTTCACAGTAATATACAGGGCCATTATTACTACAATCTAAAAATAATGTGAATTATACAGGGTGCTCCAAAAAAGAGTGGTAAATCAAAGTTATATTTTTTCTTATGGAATGCCCTATATCTGATGGCATTACTGAATTGACCTTAAAAAATAAGCTATACTTTTATAAGGGTTCCCTATACCTAAATACAGGGTGTTTTGATTTATTTCGATTTTTATGAAAATGTAAGGTTTTAGAAAAAAATAAATATCTATGAATCTAAGAATCAGTAACAAATTCCTTCTTGGATCTTAATAATAGACTATTTAGCATACTTAAACAGATGCTTACTGCAACAAAATTTCTTACAGGGTGGTCAAAATATGAGATTGTTCTATTAACAAATTCAAGCTGTAATAACTTACTTAATTTAAATGGAACATCCTGTATCTTACTAGTCTATCGCGTAGAAAATATACTTATCTTTCAATTTGTATTGGGTTTCCTACACCTATCTTTTTACAGGGTGGTCAAAATATTAGATTGTTCTATTAACAAATTCAAGCTGCAATAACTTACTTATTTTAAATAGAACACCCTGTATCTTACTAGCCTATCGCATAGACAATTTATTTAGCTTTCAATTCTTATTAGGGTTTCCTATACCTATCTCCCTTCATTTGTTAAATATTTAAAGATTTCCTAATTTGCAAGCTTTAAAAATTAGAATTAAGTAAATATGTCGTGGATACATATTATGTACAACACATCACCAACACCGGCAATATACTTAGACATGATACTGTCAATAATAAAATTTTCATTGTTATCATGTAATCACACAGAGTGTTGTATTATTTTAGTTGATTTTGGCCTACATGTGACATTGAATAATATGTTTATATTAAACTGCATACCCTATATTAGATGCCGTATTCTGGAAGATAGTTAAATTATATTTCATTCCGTATAAGTATTTTCCATATCTTAAACCAATGGTTATTAAATAAATTTAAGAACACCACTTTTTTGTTTGAATCTTTGAATCGCAATTACAGACAATTAAATACAATGGCTACTTTGACGAAAACGAGCCTATTGTACAAAAATAGGTAAAAATGGGTATTTACAGAATAACATGGGAACTAACATTTACAGAATAACATGTGTATTGAGAATGTTTACATGGAATTGAAGAGATTTTAAATATCTTCCATTATAAAGAATAGAATATCGAGTATGTCATTTAAAATAAGAACACTCTGTGTGATTAAATGATAACAATATGAATTTTATTAACGAAAGTATCTTGACTAAGATATTTAAGTATATTGCCGGTGTTGGTGATGTGTTGTACATAACCACGAGATAGGTACTTAATTCTAATTTTTAAAGCTTACAAATTAGGAAATCTTTAAATATTTCAAAAATGAAGGGAGATAGGCATAGGTAACCCTAATAAGAATTGAAAGCAAAGTAAATTTTATACGCGATAGATTAGTAAGATACAGGGTGTTCCATTTAAAATAAGTAAGTTATTACAGCTTGAATTTGTTAATAGAACAATCTAATATTTTGACCACCCTGTAAAAGATAGGTATAGGAAACCCTAATATAAATTGAAAGCTAAGTAAATTTTCCACGCGATACACTAGTAAGATATAGGGTGTTCTATTTAAAATAAGTAAGTTATTACAGCTTGAATTTGTTAATAGAACAATCTCATATTTTGACCACCCTGTAAGAAATTTTATTGCAGCAAGCATCTGTTTAAGTATGCTAAATAGTCTATTATTAAGATCCAAGAAGGAATTTGTTACTGATTCGTAGATTCGTAGATATTTATTTTTTTCTAAAACCTTACATTTTCATAAAAATCGAAATAAATCAAAACACCCTGTATTTAGGTATAGGGAACCCTTATAAAAGTATAGCTTATTTTTTAAGGTCAATTCAGTGATGTCATCAGATGTAGTGCATTCCATAAGAAAAAATATAACTTTGATATACCACTCTTTTTTGGAGCACCCTGTATAATTCACATTATTTTTGGGTTGTAGTATTAAAGGCCCTGTATATTTCTGTGAAGAAATTTTTTTAAAATATCAAGTGATTTTCCAGAGACCGAGGCGAATAAGGTGAACCACCCTGTATATATATATATATATATATATATATATATATATATATATATATATATATATATATATATATATATATATATATATATATATTATTTAAGGAGGAGAAAATAATTGGGTAACCAGCTGAATATGGACAAAGTGTACTCTTTTTACTTATTCCAATATATTTCGCCCATTTTCATGGGCGATATATTTTGTCCATATTCAGCTGGTTACCCAATTATTTTCTCCTCCTTAAATAATTTAAATTGAGTCAGCTATTATTAAACCAAGTTTTCTATATATATATATATATATATATATATATATATATATATATATATATATATATATATATATATATATATATATATAAATATATATAGACAAAAGTTCAAAGTGTTTCACTTCTAATCAGCCCAAAACACATTGACTGCATTCCCCAAAATTATTCTTTATATATATATATATATATATATATATATATATATATATATATATATATATATATATATATATATATATATATTGATGCACGTTAAGTTGTGACTTCCGGTATACAGAAGAGGCTGTCTGGCTTCCACCTTTTCTACTTGGGATTATTTTTTAAAAATTGCATATTTGATAAGAGGGGGGGTGCTACGATAGATCTACATATTGAGGGGAAAGGATTTACCATAATAAATGTTGTATATATATAGGTATATACGGAAGCGGACATAATACGTTGTGGCTTCTGTAAATAGGGTAGTTCAAGTCGCGTTGTCACTTCCAGCGATGTTGTCATGTTTTTGGAAGTCACAGCGTCTCTTCTGCCAAATTTACCTCGTAGTTTGAGCGTGATCTGTTATCTTAGAGTCTCACACTTGGCAGTGGAATTCATTGGTATCTAGCGTTCCAATAAGAATGTCTTCTTTTTAAAGTGCCTACCCGTTCCGGATGTTGGCGATCATCATGGCTATCTTGACTTTGTTTACGGCAGCGCGGGACAGTTCAGTGGTAGTCATGTTATACCACGTTCGTAAAGTTTACCACTTTTACCACGTCCTCTTTTACCACTTACCTTCCCTTGAAAAATCCGTTGGAGAAGGCGGTAACGTTCTTGATTTCTCATTACATGTCATTTTCGCATTGGAAATCGAAATTGGTTAATTGGTTTAATTGGTTAATTGGTTAAAAGGCTTAATTCTATATATAAAATATCATTAATATTATATAGTTTAACTGTAATAATAATTGTTACAATAATTAAAACTATGCATTAGTCAATTACAGCTATTAATGAACATAATTCTGTGAATGAATATGAGTCTGTAATTCGGACCCCCGGAGAATTACAGAGGAATTAATTTATTAAACACAACACTAAGTGATAACAAACACACTGAATACAATTATAAGATTAGCAGAAGAACAACAAGGTTTTAGGTCGGGAAGATCATGTACCGACGCTATATTTATAATGAGGCAGATTCAAGAGAAATCAGTAGAATACAACAAACCGGCATACTTATGTTTCGTCGATTTTAAAAAGGAATTTGACAGAGTCAAATTAAAAGACGTTATCCATTTATTGTACGCAAGAGAGGTACCTCTAGGAATAATTAAAACGATCGAAAATATCTATCAGAACAACACGATCAGAGTAAAAGTAGATAAAGAACTAACTGACCCAATTGAAGCTGGCAATGGGATAAGACAGGGAGAAAATTAAGAATTTGCCGAGCTCTGTTAATATGATGTATTTCTGCACACGTTTAAAGCAAAAAACTTTTAATAATTAGATACAATTATTCTATTATAAAGTGAACTCTCCCTTGGATGGACAGTAGTTGATCTGTCCGTTTAAGGCAGGCGTCCGTTTAAGGGAAAAATAAATATGATATAATTAATTATTTTTAATGAGAAATAAGCCACAATTTTACTAACAAAAATTATTTCATTAACGTTTCGACGCCCAAGTCGGGTGTCATCAAAATAAATATTACTAGAGTAACAATGTATTACTAGAGTAATATTTTGTATTTTGACAACGACAAATATAAAAATGCCACAAGGAAATAGCTTCAGAACAACAATGAATATGTTAATTTAAAATTTTTAATAACTTTAATAACTAAAATTATTTCAGTTACTTTAATTATATGTACATATAGGTTGATAGCTCAGATCATGCACAAAATTTATTGTGAAATTTAATCCGAAAATAATTTACGAAATTTTTACCAAAACGCTAAGACCTACAAATTAATACAATGACGTCTATTGAACTCAAATATCTTCATTCGACAATTAAGTTAAGATTCATATTTCAGTCAAAACACAAAAATTTATCGAGGTATTTATTATCAGAGTAATAATGGGGTCAGCAATTCTTTCATGGATCGACATACACATTAAAATTTTGCTTGCGTTGCTAACAGTTAAAAGATGTGAACAGATTTGTATTACATAATTAATATAGCGTAAACAGTATTCATACCTAATATCAAATATCACTCGTGTAAAGATCTGTTGCCCGATCAAGGAATACAAAACTTATCGAAAACCTCCAAAAAATAAATTAAGGATGAAGATTTGGGAATAGGTAGTTGAAATTGTCTATTATTATATAAGAAAATGTTTACAATTCTACATCTCCTCCATTTTACAAAAATGGAGGGGAATACACCCTTCTTGGGGTTGAAAATATACATTCAAAATAAGTCCGGAATTGGATAAAATAACTAATTTTAAGCAACTTTTGTTCTATAGAGTTTTTTCACTAGTCAATACTTTTCGAGTTATTTGCAAGTGAATATGTTCATTTTTATGCTTATGAACGGTTTTTCGCAAGTAACTCAAAAAGTAAGTATTTTATCGAAAAATGTATTCTTAGCAAAAATATAGCTTATAAAAAAGTGAAACAAATGGTGTACACATGAAGTCTGTTGACCCAGAAGAAGCAGAGTTGTAGCTAATGAGGGGTAGGTCCTTCTTCGTCAAATTTCAAATCAAATGTTTCGACGTGAAATGACCAAAAAACGGAGCACTTTTCAGGGAAAATTAATTACAACTTTTTTAAAGTGTTTAAAAAAAGGTTTATTTTTGTTTTTAAAAGAACTTTTAACGTTAAAACTAAGTGAGTTACGCTCAAAATATTGTTACGCAAATAAAAGGGCTCAACCCTTTTTATTTTTTGGTATAAAAATCGCGAAAATCACCCCCTAATTAGCATCTCAAATAAATTTAATCGTTACCGCTTCACACTTTACTTTTCTTATGTATTCTTTATATGATCTGTAAGTTTCATCGGTTCAAAGTGCTTCTTTTTGAAATGGCTTTAGTTAAAATGGCTTGAACAAGTCACTAATCACGAGTGTATGCAAATTTTGAACAGTCTTAGCGTAACCAATTTTTGTCTACCAGGAAAACAAAAAATCCAAAATAATCAGAAAAGCAAAACGTACATTTTATTACTGTTTGAGGTTTTTGGTATTACTAATAATTTTTCAGTTATTTTGAAAAAAAAAGGAATTTTTTTCAAAATCAGAAAAAATGTTTTATTTTAAAACCAATTTTTTTCAAAATTGAACAGTTTGAACCAATAAAACTTATAGATCATTATAAAGAATACATAAACAAAATACCTTGTGAAGCAGTAACGATTCATTTTATTTGGGATGCTAATTAGGGGGTGATTTTCGCGATTGTTTTTACCAAAATATAAAAGGGAGCAAAAATATTTTGAGCGTAACTCACTTACTTTTAATGTTAGAAGTTAAAAAAAAAACAAAAATAAGCCTGTTTTTAAACACTTTAAAAAATTTTTTAATAAGTTTTCCCCGGAAAGTTCTCTGTTTTTTGGTTATTTCACTTTAAAATATTCGATTTGGAATTGGGCGAATAAGGACCTACTTTTCATTAGTTACAACTCCGCTTCTACTGGGTATACAGATTTCATGCGTACTCCATTCTTTTCACTATTTATAAGCTATATTTTTACTAAGAATATCTTCTTCGATAAAATACTTACTTTTTGAATTATTTGCGAAAAACCGTCTAAAACATGTTTTTTGTTGTTAAAAATGAATATATTCACTCGCAAATAACTCTATATTTTTCACCCCCGAGAAGGGGTATTCCCCTCCATTTTTGTAAAATGGAGGGTGTGTAGAGTAGTTAACTTTTTCTTATATAATAATAGACAATTTCAACTACCTATTCCCAAATTTTCATCCTTCCTTTATTTTTTTTGGGTCAGATCGGGCTATGTATCAATTTGAAACGATAAAAAATGACCTACAGTATCATACGCAAAGCATGCGAAACATGGGTGCTGAAAAGTCAGAAACAGACCTTTTAGAAAGATTGCAGAGAAAAATGCTAAGAGCAATATAATATGGAGGTGCGAAAATAGATCAGTGGAGAAGAAGAACCAAGAAAGAACTGGAAGAACTGTATAAAGAGCCAACGATAACGATGACGATCAAAGCACAGAGAATAATATTTGGGGCAAATCGAAAGAATGAGAAGTAAAAGAATGCCAAAATGGTACTCTTACGTAGACCATAACAAAAGAGAAGGAAAGGCAGGCCAAGAGAAAGATGGGAGGACAGTGTGTACGAAGACCTGAAGAAAAGTAACATTGAGAGATGGAAACAACTAGCATTGAACTGAAGGAGAGGGAAGTAGGTGGTGAAAGATTGTATAAATGGACTGAATTGTAATTATATAAAATTTATAAGACTAAAATAAAATGTAGTCAGAAATGTAAACGTTTTATTCCTAGGCCAACAAGGAATATTGAGCTTAATAAATAATAAAAAATGTAGTTTTATATCGTAAAATATTTGGAAAAAGTTCTTCATTTTATATTTACTATCCACATTTGCGGATACGTGCTGTCGTGCACGGATGGGTGCTGTCGCCACAATTATTCAATGTGTACTCCCAACTAATATTTCAGGAGGCACTATGGGAAAGAGTTGAAGGTGTAATGCTTGGAGGGAGCAACATTAATAACATAAGATTTGCAGACGATACCGCAATCATGGCAGAGAATATAGACAATTTACAAATTCTCCTATATATCATTAACAGAGAAAGCAAAAAGATGGGACTAACAATGAATATAAATAAAACCACATTAATGGTGATCTCAAAAAACCCTGTTGACAACATACATCTGACATTGGAGGTAAACCGATAGAAAGAACCGAGAGCTATAAATACCTAGGAGCAATTATAAACTCACAATTAAATCAAGATGAGGAAATAAAGGTGAGAATAGAAATAGCTCAAAAGGATTTATAAAATTCAAGTTAATGTTTACAAATAAGAAATTGAGTATGGACATTAGATTGAGGTTCGTCGAATGTTATGTTTGGTCGCAACTACTATATGGGGTAGAAGCTTGGACTCTAAAAGCACAATCCGTAAAAAAATTGGAGGCATTCGAGATGTGGCTGTATAGGCTTATTCTGAAAATTCCTTGGACTGCAAAAGTCTCAAACGAAGAATTGTTAAGAAGAATTGGACATGGCAGGAAGTTTATGAACACAATTAAAATAAGAAAAACATCGTATCTGGGCCACATACTTCGTAACTATAAATACTCTCTGCTACACGTCATCATGCAAGGAAGAGTAGCGGGGAAAAAGTTTTGGGAAGAAAGAAGAAATCTTGGCTGAGGAATATCAGAGATTGGACTAACCTCAGTGTTGAACAGATATTTCACTTTGCAAAAGACAGAGAAGCGTTTAAAAAGGTGATCGCCAACCTTGGTTAGAAGACGGCATAAGAAGAAGAAGAAGATCCGCATTTACACATCATTTTTACTGTCAACGTCCGGTGTTGAGCGTCAGTTGTCAGTTGAAGGGTACAGGTTCATATATCGCCGAATTATTTTTGTTTGAAAAACCGTCCATATAGAGGAGGTGCCCGGCAAAGGGAGGTGTCTGTTAAGAGAGAGTTTACTGTATTTCATATTATTACTAGAATTTATTACTTTATTAGAGCTATTTATCACTTTTAATTCATTGTTTCTTTTTTGTGTGTTTTTATACTTTTACTTACTTCCGAAGTAACAATCACTAAAATTGACTTTTCAGCCTAGGCCCAAAATACATATACGCGATTTTTGGCAATTTCGTGAAATGAAAATACTTACCTAAATTTATTTTTTAATAAGGTTTTTAAAAAATAATTTATATTATTTAATGGACACTTTGAATTTTGTACATGTATAATATACTAATTATAGAGATAATATATTTAATTTAACGCTAACTATGAAAGTAAATCAGATCTGCTATTACTCATATTTAAATAACAGCTGCACAAAATACTACGACCGCAAATCTATAACAATGAAATGTCTGGCGTCTGGGAACGTTTGCACAGCGTTGCCAAATAACGGAAGTCACAACGAGCGGTGTGGTATACGGAAGTCTCTACGCGTTGTGTATATCACGTGCATTCTCGTACGGGAGCGACACTAGCGCTGATGATATACCGTCGTACTAAAATCTGATCTTATGAGTATATTAGATACGATGTGACTTCTAGTGAAATTTTTGATATAAGCCTTCTAATACCATCTAGTAGCCAAATTCGTAAAAATTTAGGCAAAACGTTGTGACTTCCGAAATCGGAAGTCATAACGGTATATATGAGGTGACAACGTATTACGAGTATCTACTTTGGAAGTTACATGGATACATGTATCAATATATATATATATATATATATATATATATATATATATATATATATAGTGATCATTTTCCAAGTTAACTATTATTCTTCTAACTTGGCTATACTGTACTGATGACGAATTATGAGTCAGAAACACGTGTCTGCAGTTGCAGTCCATCTTTTTATATTGTTAATTTTGTATTCATATTCACATTGCGAGTTATTTGCCAATGATTTTTCTTTTCTATGTTTATAGTTGTACTCGCTTACTTAACATCCTTTATTTTATAAGGTTTTGGCTTTTTTTTCCTCAGGTAGCTTTACCTCCTTTAATATTGCTCCTGTAGTGATCTTTTTCCAAGTTAAACTATTATTCTTTTAACTTGGCTATACTGTACTGATGACGACTAATGAGTCAGAAACACGTGTCTGCAGTTGCATTCCATCTTTTTATATTGTTAATTTTGTATTCACATTCACATTGAGAGTTATTTGCCAATGATTTTTCTTTTCTATGTTTATAGTTGTACTCGCTTACTTAACATCCTTTATTTTATAAGGTTTTGGCTTTTCTTTCCTCAGGTAGCTTTACCTCCGTGACTGTGTTGGTCGTCGACCTGAAAGGCAGGGTCTTCTGACATTGTTGTCACAAATGGTAATATTGCTCCTGTAGTGATCTTTTTCCAAGTTAAACTATTATTCTTCTAACATGGCTATACTGTACTGATGACGACTAATGAGTCAGAAACACGTGTCTGCAGTTGCATTCCATCTTTTTATATTGTTAATTTTGTATTCACATTCACATTGCGAGTTATTTACCAATGATTTTTCTTTTCTATGTATTGTTATATTTCTATTTGATATGAAAATTAAATTTTGATAATTATAAACAAAATTCAATTCAATATAAAATATTTTCAATTTTCTCAACCACGGGCATATAAATTTAAAACAACCTGTATACAACAAATTGTTATATGTAATTTTAAGAAGTGATTAGAATAAGCGTACGAAACTCGGAACAATGTGCTTAGAATAAACAAAGTGAATGACGCGTACCATTATCGTTTCTTCGCGGAAGGTCGATCATTAGCCTATGCTAAATAAAACTCAGTGAAATAGATGATAGTTCATTATCGTTTTTCGCGGAAGGTTTCGATCATTAGCCTATGCTAAATAAGACTCATTTGAAAGAGAGAATAGGTCATTAAAATTTGTAAATAGTTAGAAAGTATTTTAGAATGGGAATTAAATATTTTCTTTTGAAATCCATTAAGCATATTTAGAAAGATTAAAAATTGGTTTTGAGGAATATTACGAATGAGAGTTGGTGGTGGAAGATTGATTTGTGAATTTGGAAGGGATATTTAGAAAGTAGGGGAATGAATGACAAAGTAAGGCAGAATGTTTTGAGCTGTCGAGAAGTGAAGTCGAGTAGTAGACGGTAGTGTTCGAGGAGTGAGAAAGCCGGTGTAGTTCCGTGAGTGTGGAGTATCTATCGTGGAACGAGAAGTAGGCCAGGTCGAGAGTAAAAGAACCTCCTTGAGCCCAGAGTGTCCCGGTAGCTGATAGCAGTTTCGAAAAAGGTAGAACACAGCATCACGACAAAAGCAGGAACGAGAGCTATTCGAGCTAGTTTTTCAAAGGAGAACATCACTGGAAGCCAGGACGAAGTTTGATCGCAGCCAAGGATAGCAGGAAAGGGTTTTGTGTGAGGACATTTTCAGTTCACCAGGAAAAGGTCAGTCTCATTTGTTTGGACATGAATGTATGGGATTTTCGTATTAAATTCCACATAAAAAATTGAATAACATAATCAATAATATCAGAAAAGCTTCATCAAACTTAAATAGAGTTGTTCCTAATAACTCCTAATAGTTAAATGTTAATAAAAACTTTCAATTGAAAACCAAAAGGAAATAAGATTCCCATTTGTAAATGTTATGTTTAAGAATAATAAGAAATAGCAAATATTAAGCATTGGTTGCCTTTTAAATAAAATAAAAAATATTTTGATTATAATTGTAACCCATATGTGTATTTTTTTTACTCTTTTCTTTTCTATCCCGATTAGGAACCATTAAGAAATATTTAGAAGCCACGGAAGTAAGTAATTAATTTATAATTCGCCCTGAGATTGAAAACATATTGATATGTGATCTGGTTAATTAATTGGATTAGTATTAATACATTGATTAAATTAAGTAACATATAAGAATATTATCTCATATCAATAATCAAGATCACATCAACTGTCGTCCAACGTGGAAAGCATTGTAAAGTATTTCTAGTGGCAAATTTGAAGGATAGAAAGAGTAAAGCCGGTATTTGAAAATTTATATGCCTGTGGTAAAAAGTGAGATACTTACATTTGATAACATAAAATTTTAGATCTCTTTAGGTACAAATTTTACATAACTGATTTAATATTTTATTTTTACGATATTTACATTTGATATATTTATTGACAATTTATAATATTTGGGTGAGAAAAAGTCGTCTTGGTAACATACTAGTAAAATTTCATATTTGGCGGGGACAGTACTTCTTGAAAACAAATGTCTGTGACAAGAAGCCAAAGCAAGGACAACAAAAAACAAAAAGAACATTCAGACCAAGAAGATATTTTAGACAAGACAATCATGGCATCAGAACAGCAAGAATTATCAGGAATAGATAAACTATTACAACTGATGCAACTCCAGTCACAAAAAATGGATGAAGCAAAAAGGACAATGGATAAAAATCAGGAGGAAACAAAACTAGCAATGGATGAAGCAAAAAGGACAATGGATAAAAATCAGGAAGAAACATCAGAGAAAATGGATAAAGTGGATCAAAAAATGGAGAAAACACAACAAAAAATGGAACAGAAAATGGATAAAGTGGAGAAAAAAATGGATGACAATCAACAGGAAACAAAACAAGCGATAGAAGAGAACAATAAGAAAATAGAGGAACGCATAGAAAAGTATGAAATGAAAATTAAAGATCACATGCAAAAACAAGAAATGAGAATGAAGGACCACATGAAAGGACAAGAAATGAAAATTCAAAATAAAATGAAGGAGTTAACGAATTGCCAGAAAAAAGAAATGGAAAGTTTGGAAAACAAGTTGCAAAACGCTATTCAAGCAGACATAGAAGAAGTGGAAATAAAGATTGCGGAAATCAATACGCAACAAAATGTCGGAGAAAGAAGAGAAATGGTTATACATAGCACAGATGACGTGAAGATAAGGTTTGGCGGGGATGTAAGAAGATTACACCCAGTGCCGTTCATTAATAGCCTGAAAAAGAAAATACAACACATCGGAAATTTCGATACAGCAAAAGAAACTATCAGAAACCATCTCAAATATGAAGCAAGCCTATGGTTCGATAGTAAAGAAGAAGAATTCGGCAATTGGCAACAATTTGAACAAAAATTTTTGAATTATTTCTGGGGAAAGGTCCAACAATTGGAAATTAACAAGGAATTGCAAAATGGGAAATACAATGATAGGATGGGTGTATCAGAAAGGACATATGCTTTGCAAATTTACAATAATGCAAAACATTTACAATATAATTACTCATCGGAACAATTAGTCGAACTGATTGCAAGACATTTCGAGGAAACGCTGGAAGACCATATCACATTGCAAAATTACAAAGACATAGATAGTTTATGCCAATTCCTACAAATAAGAGAATCACGTCTAAGAGAAAGAAAATCAAGAAGGTCGCGAGAAGATTACAGGCCCCGAGAAACACAAGATTACAGAGATAGAAATCAAAATAGGAGGGACTATACAAGACGAGATTTTAATCCCAGAAGGGAAAACGAAAATAGAGACAACGGAAGAGGAAATTATGAACAAAGAAATAGGCAATGGAATGAGGACAGAAATCGAGAATACCAGAATAGAAACACCACACGCTCAAATCAAGAAAACAGAAATAATGGTAGACAAAATGAACAGGGATATCGAGAAAACCGAAACAGATCCGACAGACCAAGAGAAAATAGAAGAGAAGTGAATAATACCCAGACAGATGAATATGACGGAGAGAGACATTATGACGAAAATATAAACAACGATGAGCAACCGGCGTCTTTTCACGACGGCGCTCACTAAAAACCAAAAATCAAACAGGAATCTTTTGTCACCCCAAGGAGTTTATTAAATTGGCAGGAAACAACGAAAAGAAAAATGGAGTTAATTTAAAATTTGTGGATGGATTTATCAACGAGAAACCAATTAAAATTATGATAGACACTGGATCTGAAATAACATTGGTCAACAGAAAACTAATAGAAGAAGTTAACTTAACAAATTTAATTTATAAAATACCTAGGGTAAATTTAGTGGGCGCAAACAAACGGACATTGGCAACTATAAATGAAGGCATACGAGTAATGGTACGACTGGGCAAGAATATGTATGCACTACAATGTGTAATAATGCCAAACATGTCACATGACATGATAGTAGGAGTGGACGAATTGGCAGAAAAACATGTAGTGATAGATTTTAAAAATAATACGATGAAACTAACAGAAGAAAAAGAAAAAGAACAGGACAAGGAACATGAGAAACAAAATACGGACGAATCAGGTAAAGAACAAACAGTGGAAATGAATTTGGCAGCGAAGCAAGGACAAAGAAGAAAAAGGAGAAAAGGTCAGAAAAAGATAAAAGAAAATGAAACCTGTGGCTCCTCAAAAGAAGAGTTGAGCCCAGAAGAAGAAAATTTGAGAGTATCAGAAACAAAGGAAACCTGGGATTCCTCAAAAGAAGAGACGGGCTCAGGAGAAGAAGAAATAAAGCTAAAAAATGAAAGTGAAAAGAATATGATTGAAACAGTGGTATTTGAAGAGGAGGTATATGCAAACGAGGATGCAGAATGCACGGTAAACATGTGTGAAGAATCTGAGAAAAAAGACAGAAAATTGATATGTGGAGAAGGGAAAGAAAAAGAATTGCGGTTGATGTTAAGAAACTACGAAAATTTGATCAATGAGGAAAACAGAGTGGCTAAAAAGTACGAACATTCATTTGAGGTGAAAAACTTGGGAAATTTTCGATCAAAGACTTACCCGATTCCATACAAGTATCGACAAGAGGTGAAAGAAGAAATAAATAAAATGTTGGAAGATCAAATCATCGAAAGATGTGATTCACCGTATGTTAACCCGATTGTGATAGTAAAGAAAAGCAGTGGAGAATTGAGATTATGTTTAGATGCCAGGAATATCAACCAGCACACTGTATCACAATATGAATCACCTCTAAACATCGAGGCCATTTTTGGAAGAATCACCGGGTCACACATATTTTCGAAAATTGACTTAAAACACAGTTTTTGGTTGATACCGTTAGCTGAAAAGTGTAGAAACTACACCGCTTTTTCTATTGATGGTATTGTCTACCGGTTTAAGGTAGTGCCGTTTGGATTGCAGAGTGCTTGTGCTGCACTCGTCCGAGCTCTACATACCATTTTGAATCGCCACGAAGATTTCATAGTTCATTATATCGATGATTTATTAATTTTTTCACAAGATACTCAGAGTCATCTGAAACACATAGAAATAATTCTGGAAGAATTGGACACAGCGGGATTGAAATTAAACATTGAAAAATGTCAATTTTTTCAAAAAGAAGTCATTTATTTGGGTTTTCAATTGGACACCAAAACAGTAAGATTATCCGAAGACAGAGTCAAGCTCATAGATGAATACCCAAGACCAACGAATTTGAAAACATTGAGAGGTTTTCTTGGCACGATTAATTATTTTAAAAAACTGATTCCCGATTTGAGCCAAAAGGAAATCCCTCTGATAAAGTTGCTTAAAAAAGGAATAAAATGGAATTGGAAAGAAGAACAGGAGGAAGATTTCGAAACATTAAAACGAGAATTCGCAAAAGGAACGAAAATATACCACCCCATTTACAATTTACCTTTTATACTCCGAACTGATGCGTCCATACAAAAATTTGCAGGAGTTCTGTCTCAAATACAAAACGACCAAGAAGTGCCGATATGTTTTATATCGCGAGTGACTAAAACACATGAGAGAAAATATAGTGTTACAGAATTGGAGTTTGCCAGTGTACTATATTGCGTGAACAAATTGAGGTTTTACTTATTGGGAGCAAAATTCACAATCGAAACAGACCATGCAGCTTTAGTACATATCATGAAGAATAGATTAGTAAATAATAGAATACATAGAGGTATTCTATTATTACAGGAGTATGATTTTGAGTTCCGATATATAAAAGGAAAAGACAACATAATAGCCGACGCTCTAACACGGGATGAGGACACGGGAAAAAAGGAAACAATTACTCTACAGGTGGGACTAAATAGATTAATACAAGAAGAAGGGATATATTCGTTAAATGAGATAAGGACAAACCAAGAAGACCTAGAGGAAAGAGAGAAAAGAAGAGCGGAAGTAGAAAATGACATATAATTTAAGAGAATAGACGGAAAGGAACTATATTTAGTGACACAGACATTGGCCGAAAAGATAATAAAGAAATTACATGAGGACAATGGGCATATCGGTAGCAGAAAAGTTTGGCTCGTTTTTAGTGAAAATTACATCAGCCGACAGGATTACCGCATTGCAAAGGAAATTACCCAGAAGTGCGATGTATGTCAAAAATATAAGAGTCGGAATTTCAAAAACGAAAATGTTGCCAAAAATATTGAAGCCCGAAACAAACTAGACATTGTAGCAATAGATATGTTAAGCGATCTGATTATGACCACTAAAAGGAACAAACATATTCTGGTAATGGTGGATGTGTTTTCAAAATACGTAAAATTATATAGTTGCCGCACCACAAAGGGGGACGAAATATTAAGAAAAATCGACAATTTTATAGCCATAGTAGGAACACCAAAAAAGATTCTACTGGACAATGCAACGTATTTCCGAAATGATCGTTTCAAGGGACAACTTCGAGAACGAGGAATAGAGACAAATTTTGTCAGCATCAGGCATCCACAGAGTAATCCTTCGGAACTATTCATACAGGAAGTGACGAAATTTCTTCGCATTGCAACAGATGGTCAACATCGCCACTGGGACAGGAAAATGGCGGAAATAGAAAGGTATCTAAATACAATTCCGAGCACAGTAACAAAAGAGACCCCAGAATACATCATGAAGGGTGTATTGCCGATAAGGCCATGGGAAGACCAAGAGCCAAAAGAATATCAACAGGTGATTGAAACCGTACAGAGAAGATTACGGCGAAGCAACGAAAAATATATCCAAAGACAGGAACAAAATAGAAAAAGAAGACCAGTGACTTTCCAAAAGGGTGAAAAAGTACTCGTGAGGGCATTACGAGTATCAAATCTTCCTGGGGGCATTTGCGCAAAGTTGATGCCTGTTTTCGAAGGCCCGTACATCGTGAATAATGAAAATGGGATAAATAGTTATGAGTTGAGGCACAGGAACTCGGAAAAGATCCGAGGAATTTATAATATTCACGATGTATACAAATATCACGAATAAAAGACAGAATTACATGAAGTAGATAGTAAGTTAGGATATAAGACGTAGATTAAAGTAAGGAAATATACAGGGAGTTGGTTTTGCCTCGAGAAAATTTATTTAAAAATGCAGATAAATTTTATCGAATACAAGGCGGGGATTTGTTATATTTCTATTTGATATGAAAATTAAATTTTGATAATTATAAACAAAATTCAATTCAATATAAAATATTTTCAATTTTCTCAACCACGGGCATATAAATTTAAAACAACCTGTATACAACAAATTGTTATATGTAATTTTAAGAAGTGATTAGAATAAGCGTACGAAACTCGGAACAATGTGCTTAGAATAAACAAAGTGAATGACGCGTACCATTATCGTTTCTTCGCGGAAGGTCGATCATTAGCCTATGCTAAATAAAACTCAGTGAAATAGATGATAGTTCATTATCGTTTTTCGCGGAAGGTTTCGATCATTAGCCTATGCTAAATAAGACTCATTTGAAAGAGAGAATAGGTCATTAAAATTTGTAAATAGTTAGAAAGTATTTTAGAATGGGAATTAAATATTTTCTTTTGAAATCCATTAAGCATATTTAGAAAGATTAAAAATTGGTTTTGAGGAATATTACGAATGAGAGTTGGTGGTGGAAGATTGATTTGTGAATTTGGAAGGGATATTTAGAAAGTAGGGGAATGAATGACAAAGTAAGGCAGAATGTTTTGAGCTGTCGAGAAGTGAAGTCGAGTAGTAGACGGTAGTGTTCGAGGAGTGAGAAAGCCGGTGTAGTTCCGTGAGTGTGGAGTATCTATCGTGGAACGAGAAGTAGGCCAGGTCGAGAGTAAAAGAACCTCCTTGAGCCCAGAGTGTCCCGGTAGCTGATAGCAGTTTCGAAAAAGGTAGAACACAGCATCACGACAAAAGCAGGAACGAGAGCTATTCGAGCTAGTTTTTCAAAGGAGAACATCACTGGAAGCCAGGACGAGGTTTGATCGCAGCCAAGGATAGCAGGAAAGGGTTTTGTGTGAGGACATTTTCAGTTCACCAGGAAAAGGTCAGTCTCATTTGTTTGGACATGAATGTATGGGTTTTTCGTATTAAATTCCACATAAAAAATTGAATAACATAATCAATAATATCAGAAAAGCTTCATCAAACTTAAATAGAGTTGTTCCTAATAACTCCTAATAGTTAAATGTTAATAAAAACTTTCAATTGAAAACCAAAAGGAAATAAGATTCCCATTTGTAAATGTTATGTTTAAGAATAATAAGAAATAGCAAATATTAAGCATTGGTTGCCTTTTAAATAAAATAAAAAATATTTTGATTATAATTGTAACCCATATGTGTATTTTTTTTACTCTTTTCTTTTCTATCCCGATTAGGAACCATTAAGAAATATTTAGAAGCCACGGAAGAAAGTAATTAATTTATAATTCGCCCTGAGATTGAAAACATATTGATATGTGATCTGGTTAATTAATTGGATTAGTATTAATACATTGATTAAATTAAGTAACATATAAGAATATTATCTCATATCAATAATCAAGATCACATCAGTATATATATATATATATATATATATATATATATATATATATATATATATATATATATATATATAAAACACTTTTCGAGTTTCGGTGAGTTGGAGTCAATAAAAAGTGGCTGTTAGAATACTATTTTTTATTACTCGAGCTTTCGAATGTGTTTACATTCATTTTCAAGAGCTAAAAAGTAACTGATAAAGTGGAAACAAAGATCATGTAAAAATATAACTCACCAGATAAATCTAGATTGGTTATTAAAACTTGCTAACATTAATACATATAAATAAGAGGAAAACTATTAATATCCATAAAATGAATTCTTCCCAGACTGCATAATATAAATTAATGAGCCAAAATTAATATATATATATATATATATATATATATATATATATATATATATAACAGGTATATAATATAATATACATATATATATATATATATATATATATATATATATATATATATATATATTACATACACATAATAATACATGTATACGTACAAAATTTATTTCGTCGAAGCGATGACGGTCGCGAAATCAATCCTTTCTCCCCATCCTAAAATAGATTTTACATTTATTTTAAATTTAGATACTTCTACACAATTTATATATACATACACATAATAAATATATGTACAAAGTTTATTTCGCCGAAGAGATGACGGTCGCCAAAAAATCCTTCTTCCCCATCCAAAAATAGGTTTTACATTTATTTTAAATTTAAATACTTGTATACAATTTATATATACATATACATAAAGTATATACGTACAAAATTTATTTAGCCGAAAAGATGACGGTCGCGAAATATATCCTTTTTCCCCATCTTAAAATATGTTTTCCATTTATTTTAAATTTAAATACCTCTACACAATTTGTACATACACATAATATATAGCATAAGCGATGACGGTCGCAATGACGGTCGAGATGACGGTCGCGATGACCGTCGCGATGACGGTCGCGAATTCAATGCATTTTCCCCTATCCAAAAAGTGCACAACGTCCCTAAAGAAGTTTTAACTTCAAAAAAATCATTTATATATCATTTGTCACACAAAAATATTAATTCAGGTTCATTACATACAAAATTTAACACAAAATTACAAAATTGATGAAAATGTATCTATATACTCAATAAATATCAATAATAAGAAAAAATGGCTAATAAAAATTCAATAATAGTATATATATTCGACAAAAATTCAATAAAAATTCAGTACTAGCATATGCAAAAGTTAAATAAAAATATTTAAAATCGGTTCATATTTCAAAATTCGATAGATATTCTTAAAAAAATTCAAAAATAACCATACCAAAACATCTAAATGGAACAGAGATTTTTCAAATAAATTCAATAAAATTCGATAGCAAAGATAAATATTCAATGTTCAATAATAATATATAAAAAAACGAGGGAAGCATTTTTAATAAAGATAGACTAAATTTCTTACTTAAATTTTAACACTTGTGTCTTTTCTACCGGGTTCCTGTTCCTGGGTCCTGGTCCAACTTCCATTTTCGCCGTCTCCACTTCCAAGATGGTGCCGCCATCTTTGCTCCTTACAGAAAACCTTCCTAGTCTGCAGGATCAGCCATGTAAGGAAAATGTAAGGAAATGTTGAAGGGTTGGTATACAATTAACCCTTATAGTCCTTATTTAAATAATTACTACTTCATCTGCTAACTACATACTTTATTTATGTCTTCGAAGTTTATTATAACAATAATATTAAATCAGTCTCGGCATGTCACAATTCTACGTACAATAATATAATTGATACCTCCCGTATTTGGTTGTCTATTTTATATTTTATTCTTAACTCAAAACAACACGTCTATGGGTTCACCTGCGGTCAATGTCATTCCACTAGTACACATCTTATAAGATTATTTAAAATTAACTAAAATATATTAGTCTATACAGATTGTCCTACTTATATTACAAACAGAATACCCAAATGTTCCATTGCTCGATACATTTTGAGTCTATTGACTCTATCATATGTTTGCCTAAAATCCACAAACAAAACATAAAGAGGAACTCTACCTTCATAACAAGTTGTCTATATCTCCGTTAAGGAGAAGATTTGATCTAAGATCTGTTCTTCCTAAAGCCGATCTGGTACTCCTGTATGATTTTTTCCGTATATAAATTTAGTGTGTTTCTTAATATTCTTGCCAAGATTTTGTATACAGTATTTAGTAAGGCTACAACTCTATAGTTTTCATAGTTCAGTTTTGTCCCATTTTTAATACAGAGCGCATATGCGGCCCTCATACCAATCAGTTGGCATAAGTTTATTATTCCATACTTGCAATAATAGTTTATGTATCCTTCTCTGCAGTTGATCTCCACTAAACTTGATAATTTCTATGCATATGTCATTTTTCCCAGGACTTCTGTTATTTTTCATTTTCTGTTCTGATATCACCGCCTCCAGGCTGCCTTTTAACTATCTTATCTTCTCCATCAGTTGTTTAACTATCTTATCTTCTCCATCAGTTGTAAATTGCTTCGCACTCCACCTCACCATTCAATAACTCTTCGAAATGTTTTTTTCGTTTTTATTCCTACTGAGTCACTACTTAAATCACTCCGTCTTTCTCCGTCACTCCGTCTTTCTCTTTCATATAACTACAGTGACTTTGGTAACTGTTTCGTCTTCTCATTTTCTTAATGCAACAGCCTCTTTGGTTTTAATTTTTCTTTAATTTCAACCCATTATCATGGCTCTTTTTATTTCTACTTTTTCAGTTTTCAGTTTCCCTTAATTCATCGATATATTCTTGTTTTTAACACTCTCTATTTTCTGTTAATAATAATAATTGTTGTCTGGACTTTACTTTACTTTGCTATCACCTGACATATTATGACGCTATGCGTATCAGTATTCATATAAACATATTATTAGTGATCCTGGAATAATAAGTAATCTTAAATTTTTTCTGCTGTATCATTAGGTAAACTACACTATTATTTATAGTGCAAATTACAATGACAGAGATATTTTTTATTAGGGGAATATATTTTTAAATAATATTTAACATAAGATTAAATGATTACAAAAAAATTATATTGCATTGCGTAATGAACATAGTTTCCTAATATTATATCTACACCGATTAAAACGTATCTAATTTTAAATGTTTGTGGTAAAAGAGTACATATTATATTAATAGCTCAGTCGGGATAGCATTTGACCTTGCATTAGGAGCTGCCCCAAATTTGATTTTTCTAATCTTTAGGGAGGGTCAATATTAGTATAAATTTAAAATCTGGACTGAATTCCGCCGTTGAGTTAGCCGCCACCTTGATTTTAAACGAGAACCTTTTTTGCTCAATATCTCCGCCATTTTCAATTTTTTGACAAAAAGTGTAGAAACTGAAATTGTTTAAAATGCGATTTTCTATAATTTCATATATTATAATTTTTTTCGTGCGGTCGATATTTTCCGAGTTATGAGGGGAAAATAGTGACAGTTGTAGCATAATTATTGAATTATCTCGTTTCTTATTAGTTTTACAACAAATATATACCTATAAAAAAATGAAGAGAATTAAATTTTGTACAATTTTGATGCCGTACAATTTTTTGATATAATCAATATATAAGGTAGTACGTATGTGGTAAAAGTGCGAGCGTAAGACCTGATTGATTTTGTAGCAATTGTTTTTGTTCAATATCTCCGCCATTTTCAACTTTTCGACAAAAAGTGTAAGAACTGAAATTGTTGCAATTACGATTTACTACAATTTTTCGAGAGAACCAGTGGCGGGTCTACAAGGGGGGAACGGGAAAATTCCCCCCAACAGGGTCCAAAATTAAAAAAAAAAATTGTTGAAACATCACGATATATTAGCTGACATAAAACTTAAAATATCGACAGACAAATTCAACCAATAAAATCCGCTAGTTAATAAAATTAAGTGAAGTTAATGCATAAAATGTCTTTTTATGTCTTTTATATATTTAGTTTGGTTGATGTTTCATTGGAGGTTTCAAAAATTGTATAAAATATAACTCTCTTTATTTTTGTTTATGTACAATTATGTCGTAAAATTAATAATAAATGAGACAATTCAATAATTATGCTTCCCCTCCGCTTCCATTATTTCCCCCCTTAACTCGGAGAATATTGATCGTATAAAAAAATTGTGCCAAAGAAATTATAGGAAATTGTATTTCCAACAATTTTCTTTCCCACCATTTATGTCGAAAAGTTGAAAATGGCGGAGATATTAAGCAACAACAGTTCTCATTTAAAATCAATATGACGCCTAATGCAACCGCGGAATTCAGTCGAGATTTTAAATTTACACTACTATTGATCTTTCCTAAAGGATAGAATTATAAAATTTGGGGCAGCTCGGAAACAAAATTCAATTCAATAATTATGTTCCCCCACCACTTTTTAGTATTTTCCCATGTAACTCGTAAAATATCAACCGCATGAAAAAAATTGTTAAAAAGAAATTGTAGGAAATTATATTTTGAACAATTTTAGTTGAAAATGGCGTAGATATTGAACAAAAACAATTGCTATAAAATCAATCCGTTCTTACGCTCGCGCCTTTACCGCATACGTACTACCTTAAATATTAATTTTATCAAAAAAATGAAGGAGACCAAAATTATGTAGAATATAATTCTCTTCATTTTTGTATAGGTACATATTTGTTGTAAAACTAATAATAAACGAGATAATTCAATAATTCAATAATTGTGCTCCAACTCTCACTATTTTCCCCTCATAACTCGGAAAATATCGAGCGCACGAAAAAAATTATAATAAATGAAATTATAGAAAATTGCATCTTCAACAATTTCAGTTTGTAAACTTTTTGTCAAAAAATTGAAAATGGCGGAGATATTAAGTAAAAACGGTTCTCGTTTAAAATCAAGATGGCGGCTAACGCAACGGTGGAATTCAGTCGAGATTTTAAATTTATACTAATATTGATCCTCCCTAAAGATTAGAAAAATAAAATTTGGGGCAGCTCCTAATGCAAGGTTAGGCCTGTTATTCGTCTAACCCGACTGGACTATAAAGTATAAGTGGATATTGAGGCTTTTAAAACATGCGTGATTTTTTGAAATAGAGCAAGTGTTTTAAAGACCATTTATCCACGAATCCTTAACGTTATTTTTTTTTATTGGTACACTGTGAAATCATGTATTTTTACAAAAAATTGAAATAAGAGCTAATAATGTAAAATGGTTGAATTTGTGATGTAGTTACATCAGTATAACTTTCGTTGTTATGGAAATGAGAAAAACAAAAATTAGTTTGCAATATGTCGCATAAGATTAATTGTTATTACTGGTTGTATATGTATATTGCTTAAAAATTAGTTTTAACATTGATTACTTAAATAGTAAAGCAGAATTCGCGGTTACTACCGCAAAAATCGGAAGACGCTTATAGAAAAGAATGCGACAAGTTCATTAAATGGATAAAAGAGCAAAACGCAACAGATACAAATGAACGAGTTGTGCGTGCTTACCTTCAGAAAATGTCGGAATAGTACAAGCCAGGGCTATCCATCCAGATATGTTGTGGAAAAACAAAGGGGTACATTTTAAAATCATTTATGAAAGTGCATGCATTCATGAAGGCAGTTAGCAAGAATGACGTGGCCAAGAAGGCGTATGTATTCAAGGAAGACGATTTAAGTTTTTCACAGATGCACCGACATTATATATTTATCTTTAAAGGTGGTAACCATTTGCTGTATCTTTGGCTCTTGCAGAAGATGTGAATGGTGCGATTTACACTTACATGACATCAAGGAAGGAGGAAGCGTATTGCTTATTACTATCCGACCATATAAGACTATGATGACTAAACGTTTTACAGTTGTTGATAGCGATGCAATTAATTATGTACGTTTGGCAAACAAGTATTTATTATTACGCCCCAAAAATGTAAGTACATATTGAGTTTTCTTACGCTATAATAAAGGGAAGTGCACTAATCAAGAAGTTGGTATTAATACATTTGGATTATGCCCCTTGCAAATTGCACGTTATCTAAAATTGGACGGTGAGAAATACACGGGACATGCGTTTCGACGTACGTCTGCTACAATTATGGCGAACAGTGGCATAGATCAAAGATCAAATCCAATGACAAATAGAATGAAAATCGGCAGATGTGGTGACTGTGAAGAGAGGATTACCAATAATAAGAATGTTTTAAACTTTATTGGAAGTGCCATTAATTTGAATATTTCCTCTGATTTAAAAAGCGGAAGTATAAATATTTCAAACAATACCAACTATAATTTTTACATTTAGTTAAAATATTTTCAAATATTTGAATAAATCTTTTGAAATATTTCTTAGTAATATTTTACTCATATCGTATTTATTTGAGTTTACAAGGTATGTTCCTGTCAGGTCAGATCAATATTTAAAACTGTTGATGTTACCATGGTCACTTTAAAATATGAGCGTTTTTAAACTTGAATTTAAACACGCTGAGGCCTACTTTAAATAAGCACAATTTGGTACCAATAAAAAATAGCTTGATATACGCAAATAAAATCTACAACTTCAATAAATGCAAACTTCTAGCTAGATAAATCAGTGTTTAAATGCGAGATATAAGAGAAGAATAAACCATTTTAACATTAACTTAAAATGGGATAGTATCCACCTGTTTATAGGAAGGATGAAATAGAAAATTTCGATTGGTATATTACCAAAAAGTTATTAAGATAATAAAAATATACAAACAGACTACAATTTTCAAAACAGTTTCGGTTTTATCGCACCAGAGCCATTGGCCATTACTTGAAATGGTGAAAACATGTGGATCTGTTACAGATCATCAGCCAACTGAGTTGGAGGAATGGGAAGTTACTCAATCTGACATTCCATTTCTCTCTCCCAGTTCGAAGCTTTCAGCTTAATTTTCTGTTTCCCTTTTATAGAACTCTTTGTTATAGAACCCAACAATTCTTCCACTGGTGCGTTTATTTATGCCCCTACTTATAACAAATAGAGCATTATCTTGTTAGAGAAAGGTATGAAGGACTTAACTGCAGTTAGAATTCAGAAAAAATGTGTAGCATTAACTGATTGAAAACAAGGCTAAGAGACTCTTTCAAATATCACGAAGAACTGACAGAATCCCACGATCCCAAAAGTCAGGCCTTCCAAAGAATCTGAACCGCACTAACCGAGGAAATCAGACCTTGGAAGATAGTTACTCTCTCCTATGGCGCTATAGCCCATTTTTTGCAGCATCCGTCTCCAAGCATCCCTTTCCTTGGCTGCTCTCATTTAGTTATCCGCCCTCAATATCTTTTTAGTATTGGCAGGGGCGTCATTTGATAGGGTCAGGGGGTACCTTTGCCACCTCCTTGACCCTGAAAATGACTGAAATTTATAATAAATAGATCAATTTTGTATTATGTTTGCATATAAATGTATTGTATATATAATGCTTGCCTCCCTCCCCTATCAAAATTTCAAATGACGCTCCTGAGTATGGGTTTTCCTTCGTCTCTCCTCCTGTAATACATATTGAGCTAAATGTCACAGGCAGAAGATTTTATGGAAAGGTTAGATAATAGGAGATCGATAAACAATATCTACTAAAAGCATTACCAGAATTGTTATCAGATTTAAAAGATTTAAAAAAAAGCTTTTTATCGCAGAGGATATCTTCTTCAACTTGAGGAGCAATTTAGAAATAGAAATCCAGGACATAACAAGCCAGTGGATAGATGTATCACGTATATTCAAATATTAATTAGATGAAAAGTTTCGTTGATCATAAAACAATAACTGAAACGGATATATGGAACATGCTATCAGAATATAAGCTTTATATTCGCTGCTTAGACTTTGAAGATTTAACGCAATTACAAGATTTAGCACTGGAGTACGAAGCCGTAAAAGACATAGTCACTTGAAATGTTACATTTTTGTGCCTTTTTTAGAGTGTGCATTTTTAGAGAACGCAATTTTCTGCTTTTGATGCGTTAGGAGAGGGGGATGAGGTAAATATACGCTTAATTGCGTGGTCGTCACTCTTGTCCTTCGGCCACAATATTGGCAAAAGTGGTGGAAACGGTTATTAGACCGTTTCTATAATTTACCTATGGTATCAGGATAAATCATTTTTCTCAATTATAGCGCCATCTATCCACAGTTCGAAAAAATCTCTTGAATAAAAGTTGCTTACTTTTACGTAACGAATCCAAATCTGCAAAAAAACTAGGGGTTTCCATTTGAGATTTTAAAGTTACTCCCCACCCCACCTCCAGGGGGTGTAATGGGGGTTTAATGTATAGATTTTTGAAAATGATTGAACACGTATTTTTCAGTTTTTCGATCCGATGTTTAGTTCGCGAAATATTCGACCGTTCCGCTACTTTTGGGACACCTTGTATATTATTTCAACATAATTGAGTAATGAGTATTTTTTTGTTATTATTTTTATGAAACTTTTTGGAATTGTACACACAACTAAGTATATCAAAAATTAAAAATAAAACTTATATTTTTTGTAGGCACTCTGTACATAAAATTGTTGACAAAAAAATAAATTCTTGGATTTTTCGCCCTGTATAAATGGTTCCTATTATCGGATATCAACTAAAACAATCAGGTTCTTTGTCGAGCACTTTTGCAAAATTAAAATATAAATTTCGTATTTTATATGATAATATATATTCTGACTAAACAAAAAGATAATCCTAAATGCGGCCCTGTTGAGGCCTACACGTGGTAATATTTACATCGCCCTGCATCGCTTATTGAATTATACTTTAGTACGTTGGGCTAATTTTTGCGGAAAGTGCCTAGAACTGTTAATTTATGGCTACTTTAGAGATCGTTTACATATCTATAGATATCTAAGTACAAAACGACTCTTCACAATACTAGAAATTATACTAGAAAACTATACTTGAAAATTTTGACCTCCGTTATCAGTCGCGTTCAGAGCCGGATTTAAGGCAGTGGGGCCCCGGGTAGAATTGTTGTGGGGCCCTACCTCCTACCATTAAAAAAAAATTGTTATAACTACGGTAGGTACCTATGAAGTGTCATTTCAACGTTTGGAAATGCATCATTCACATTCTTCTCTTAAACTAAAAAATTCTATGACCTAAAAATTCTACAAATTGTACCAGTTTAATACGTACGTTTTCATCTAAATTATTGCTATAAATATCAGTAAGTTTTAGGGAGTGAGCTACAATTTCATTACATTTTCAAAATGGTATAAAAATCCAAAATTGGAATGAATGAATTCATATGCAGAAAGCCTCTGACTTAGAAAGTTATGAAATGAAGTTATCTATAATTCTGATAACATTTCTAGCCCTAACTTTCTCCGATGTTGTCATTTCAGTCTCTGCAGATGTTCCATAATCCAGTGGAGTCAGTCGAATATTCCTTTAAAAGAATATAAATTCTTTAAGTGAGCTAAGTCCCATCGGTCCTGAATTAAGGTCAATATTGGGATCTTGGAGAATATAACCTGGGCTGTTTGTCGTCTCTAAGATTTCATTCTAAAATATTGCAAATCTTACTGTTTCCGGTAAACACATTCGAATATACAAACCGTTTGCATCGCTACGAGTTTTAGATTGTTGCTCATTGTTTTCTAAAATTTTGGATAATGCTCCTATAATCTGATTATAACCTTAACTTTTGCGGCATCACTTCTGGATAAACTTTTAGTAGTATTGCTCTTTTAGGAATATGTAATAATATTTCTGCTACGGTCGGCGTTGTTCTCGCTTAAAGACGCAGCTTTTAAACATTCGATTAAATTGTATCTATGTATTTATATGTAGAGAAAGTGAAAAATACATATATAGTTCATATCGTTATTTCAAGAAGTCAAAGAAAGAGCTATGGCAGCAGGACAACAGTCAGCTGAAGTTTTCGCAACTAAATTTAGAGAGTGGTTGCACACGGAATCTACAACCACAAGACATTATGTTCTCTAATTTAAGCCTGAACACTAGTGTGAACACTGAAAAATAGTGTGCTAATTTTTATGTTTTTATGTTTTATGATCAGGGCTCTTCCGGCCCTGATCGCGTCGTTAGATTTTATTTAACAAAAGTTAATTCTACTCATATTTAGTTATGCTGTCCGGTACCCTTAAACATGTGCATTACTATACTCTTCCTTGAGCCACTTACGAGTGAAAAGCTATTTTGCGAAATTTTTTATCAAGTTATTACGGAAAAGGATAAAATGTTAAATTTTTTCTCACGGCGCGACCGATCCCGACACAAAATTCCGACAATTTATAACTTTATTATTTGTACTCCGATTTTCAAGACTCTTGCATCAGTCTGTTAGTACATGTATTGATGTCGTTTTAGCCCAGTCGGGATAGCATTTGACATTGCATTATAGTACATTCTTTCACGGTTTTTGCTCTAAATTTTAAAGAACCTCTTGGATTGACATGAAATTTGGCATAAGTACAGCTTACATGTCAAAGAAAAAAAGTGATATTGTGCCGATGTGTGCTTTTGCCCTAGGGGTGACTTTCACCCCTTCTTGGGGGTGAAAAAATGTATGTCCAAAATAAGTCCGGAAATGGGTAAACTGACTAATTTTAAGTAACTTTTGTTCTATAGAGCTTTTTCGCCAAGTCAACACTTCGAGTTATTTGCGAGTGAATATGTTCATTTTTCAACAAAATAACCACATTTTTAGACGGTTTTTCGCAAATAACTCAAAAAGTAAGCATTTTGTCGGAAAAAACGTTCTTAGCAAAAATATAGCCTATAAAAAATAAAAATAAAATGGTTTACGCTTTAGGTCTCTGGATCTCATAGAACTAGAGTTATAGCCAATGACAAATAGATTCATATTCACCAAATTTCAAATAGAATATTGCGACGTGAAATATCCAAAAAATTAAGCACTTTTTGGGGAAACCCATTATAACTTTTTTAAAGTGCTTAAAAAAGCTTTATTTCTGTTTTTACAAAAAGTTTCTAGCATTAAACGTAAGCAAGTTACGCTCAAAATAAAGTTGGTCCCTTTTGTTTTGGCAAAAAAAAAATCGGGAAGACCGCCCCCTAATTAGAAACTTAAAGGAAATTAATCGTTAACGCTCCAAAAATTATTTTAGTTATGTTGTGTTTATATGATATGTAAGTTTCATCGATTCAAAGTGCTTATTTTTGAAAAAAATTGGTTTCAAAGTAAAATTTTTAAAAATTTTAATTTTGAAAATATGCTTTTTTTTCAGAATAACTTAAAAATTGTTAGAGATACCAAAAATTTCGAAAAACAAAAAAGTCAGCATTGTTTTTCTGAATCTCATGTATTTTTTTGTTTTTCTGTTAGACAAAAATTGATTAAGATTTGGTGTTTCTAAATTTGCATACATTCGTGATCAGTGACTCGTTCAACCCCTTTTAACTACAGCCCTTTCAATAATAAGGACTTTGAACCGGTGAAACTTACAGATCATATAAACAATACATACAAAAGTCAAGAAACTTGTGAAGTCGTAACGATTAAGTTCATTTAAGATACTAATTAGGGTTGTGATTTTCTCGATTTTTTTACCAAAATAAAAAAAGAATAAATTTATTTTGAGCGTAACTTGTTTACTTTTGATGCTAGAAGTTTTTTTTATAAAACAAAAATGAAGCTTTTTTTAAACACTTTAAATAAGTTGTAATGAGTTTTCACCCGAAATGTGTTTCATTTTTGGTTATTTCGCGTTAAAATATTTTATTTGGAATTTGACGAATATGAACCTATTTTTCATTAGCTATAACTCTGCTTCTACTAGGTATAGAGACGTGACATATACAACATTTTTTTTAAATTTTTACAGGCTCTATTCTTGATAAAAATGTTTTTCAACAAAATACTAACTATTTGAGTTATTTGCGAAAAACCGTCTAAAAGCGTTGTTATTTTGTTGAAAAAATGAACATATTCACTGCCAAATAACTCGAAAAGTGTTGACTTAGTGAAAAAACTCTATAGAACAAAAGTTACTTAAAATTAGCCAGTTTATCCTTTTCCTGACTTACTTTGAACGAATATTTTTTCACCACCTAGAGGGGGTGAAAACCACCCCCAGGGCAAAAGCACATATCGGCACAATATCACTTTTTTTCTTTGACTTGTTAGCTATGTGTATGCCAAATTTCATATCAATCCAAGCGGTTCTTTAAAATTTAGAGATTTTGCAATATTTTACCGTTAAACAACGGACTATTACGAGCTGCCCAAATTTTATTTTTTTAAATCTTGACGCGTATTGAATCAGTAGTAGTGTAAATTTAAAATCTCGACTGAATTCCACCGTTGCGTTAGCCGCCAGGTGGATAGACGATAGTGAGAGTGAGACCCGATAATAGATAGATTATTGAGGATCGATAACTGTAGTAGAGCAGCCAGGGACCAAGATAATTTAAGGCGGATGCTGGGGGAGGCCAGGGCCCAATTTGGACTGCAGCCTCATAGAAAAGAGAGCTGTATATTTTATTCTCACACTTAAGATTAAAAAACACGTTCGAAACTATGTACATAGAAATATCCCAATCATCGTGTAGATAATATTTTTAGTTCAGACAAAAAAAGAAAAAAATATCCTGTTGGTGACACAACCCCCTCCAGGCCGAAACTAAATTTAAGTAGTATGGATATCTATATTAATAACACATATGTTTTCTGCAGCCGATTTTGATGATATACATACTTATAAACAAATGAAAATCAAAAAATGGTAACTTTTCGCTTTGTTCGTCTATTACCGAAAAGTTAAGTATTTTAAACAAATTTGAGAGTAAGAGACTCACAAATCGTATATTTTACGAGGTATGTCAAAAAATATGAACTTCGTTCAAGAGTAAAGTACCTTTATTTCGCTCAATATCGAAAAGTCTTATTAGGAAAAGTTGTTTGGAAATATAAACAAAGATCAAATATGCAATTACATGGTTCTAATTGAAAAAAAATATTTTCCAAATTTTTCTCAAATTTGTTGATACTAACTTCGTTTTTATTTATTGCGCATACGATAACTCTTTTATTATTACTTTTACGAAAAAAAGGTATTCTTTATAAAAAGCTCTGTATATCCTAAGGCCGAAGATGCAACCATCAGATATAACATTTTATTAATTTTATACGAGGTATGTCAAAAAATATGAATTTCATTCAAGAGTAAAGTACCTTTATTTTTCACAATATTGAAAACGGCTATTAAAAAAGTTGTTTAGACTTAAAAACTATGTTTCGATATGCAATAACATCCTTCTAATTGAAATATTGTGAAATATAAAGGTACTATAATCTTAAGCGAATTTCATATTTTTTGACACACCTCGTATAAAATTAATAAAAGTTGATATATCATGGTTGTGTCTTAGATTTTGGACCATGCAAAGCTTTTTATGAAGAATAACTTTTTGTCATAAAATGAATAATAAACGAGTTATCATATTTGAAATAATTAAAAACGATGTTGGGTATCCATAACTTTGAGTAATTTTTTTTCCAATTAGAAGCATGTAATTGCATATTTGATCTTAGTTTTTAATTCGAAACAACTTTTTGTCATAAGAATTTTCGATATTGAGAGAAATAAAGGTATTTTATCCTTGACCGAAATTCATATTTTTTGACATACCTCGTATAATATTGAGAAAATTTGATATCTGATGATTGAATATTAGGTTTTGGGGCATGCAGAACTTTTTATAAAGAATAACTTTTTTTCGTAAAATTAATAATAAAAAAGTTTCCCATATGTTTCCAACTTAAGTAGACACGCTGTATAAACAGTTTGTCAATTTACTGTGCGGTAAAAAGAACATTATCAGTGTTGCATTTCATTCGATTACATAATATAAAATTAAATTTGGTAAGTACTCAGTACTATTATTACCGCAGTGGCGTAATTTTGAGAAATTATTATTTTTATTTAGTTAAATAAAAATGGAATCCAAAAAAAGTTATCTGGGGGGCATAATAGAAAAAGAAACGTCGAAAAAGAAGAAATGGCAAAAAACAATCTGGTTATCTTAGCCAATTTCTGAAAAAAGTTAAAAGTGATGTTTTACCTAATGATAATGATGAGTATAACAAAACTGTAACCGAACCTAATTTACCGGGGACATCCACATCCACACAATTTGTTGATGGTCAAGGCACAAAACCAGGTGGCTTAACCACAGAAAGTAACACAGAGGACGTCCATATTATCCAGGGCATCCAAGGTAATGTTCAGTACAAAGCCTCCTCACTCGTTATGTACTGCGATGAGGAGAGGTTGTGGTATAGCTTGGGGGTCAGATAGGTACCACTCTATTAAGGAGTGCGACCGGTTTGATCTTCGGACATGTGGGTCCCAATGTTCCATTGGTATTGTACAAGTATGTGTGTGTGTGTGTGTGTGTGTGTGTGTGTGTGTGTGTGTGTGTGTGTGTGTGTGTGTGTGTGTGTGTGTGTGTGTGTGTGTGGGTGGGGGGGGGCGCCAGTTGCTAGTTTTGCAGGCGGGCATCTGATACCCTAGCGCCGGTACTGTGAAATTACATCCTTCTAATAAAAAAAATATTTGACGAATTTTCTCAAATTATGGATACCAACATCATCTTCATTTATAACTCTTGTATTTTTAATTTGACGAAGAAAAGTTATTCTTCATAAAAATATCTTCTTGGTCTAAGATTTATGATGCAACCATCATGAATCAAATTTTAATAATTTTATACGAGGTATGTAAAAAAATATGAATTTCGAGTAAAGTATCTTTATAGTTCACATTTAAATTAGAATGATGTACTTGCACATTAAAACATAATTTTTAATTCTAAACAGTTTTTCGTAATAGCAATTTTCTATATTATAAATAAATAAATAAATAAATAAATAATAAATAAATAATAGCTTTATTGTCCAACAGGTATCCATTTATAGGACAATTTTACACTAATTATAAACTAAATTTTAAATTTTAAAGAAAAGAAAAAAGAAAAGATAATTACCAAGTGAATTAAGAATTCAAATGAGACTTAGCCATTCTGACAAGTTGACTTATACTACAGTTGAATATATCACAATAGCTTACCAAACAATTATAATTTTCACACATAACAAATATGGGGGAGTTTAATATCAGGTTTGTTCTAGCTTGTGTAGTTCTGAACGTGGAAACATTTCTAACATGATAAGAAGGTACATTAAAATTTATTTGTTTGAGAATATCGGGACAGTCAATTAAATTATGCAGCAATTTAAATAAAAATATTAGTGAAGCACAATTTCGCCTCATTTCTAATGAAACCATATCTAAACTATTACACAGCTCACTATTTATGCAGCCTCTCTCTGGATATATGCCGTTAATCTTAAATGATAAATATTTCAAAAATTTACGCTGCACCTTCTCAATCAACTGAACATGTGAATTATAAAATGGAGACCAAATTATAGACGCATATTCTAATTTACAACGTACATAAGAGAAATATAGTAATTTGACAGTTTTTATGTTAGTAATATTTCGGCTATTTCTGACTACAAATCCATATGATTTAAGTGCTTCAGAAACTTTTAAAGATATATGTTCAGTAAATGAAAGTTTACAGTCGAAAATTATGCCAAGATCTTTAATTTTATTCACATGTTCCAGTTCGCTACCATCAATAGCATAAACATAGTTTATACTATTATGTTTCCTTGAGTAACTTACAACTTTGCATTTATTTGCATTAAGATTTAAATAGTTTTCTTTGCACCATTCATGCACACCACTCAGTTCATTCTGGATAGTGTGACAATCATTGATATCGTTAATTTCTAAGTAAACTTTTAAATCATCTGCATAACACAAACAGGGTACAGAAATTTTCTCACATAAGTCATTAATAAATAACACAAACAAGAGTGGGCCTAGATTTGATCCTTGTGGGACTCCAGATGAAGGTATCCAGATGTATTTGTGAGAGTTATAACCATTATAAGATACAAATTGAGTTCTACCAGACAAATAGGATTTTATGAAAGCGACAGCATCTTTAGAAAAACCAAAAAGGGACAATTTGGAAAGAAGAACTCCATGATGAATTTTGTCAAAGGCCTTTGAAAAGTCAGTATATATAACATCAACTTGGGATCTCCTATCCAACGCTTCAGATATGCACTGTGTTATTCCTAATAAGTTTGTAACTGTGGATCGATTAGCAATGAATCCATGCTGATATTGTGAAATTTGATTACGAGTGAAAGACTATATACGATTATAAAGTATGATTTCAAAAATTTTGGATAAATTGCATATAATAGATATGGGCCTATAATTTTCTACACAACATTTTTCCCCATTTTTATAAACAGGACATACCTTTGATTCCTTCCAGATACTTGGATACTGTTTGTATAATAAACACAAATTGAAAATTTTTAATAATGGCTTAGTTAAAGCACCCATGCAATCTTTAATAAAAAAAGAGGGTATTTTATCAGGTCCAGAAGTCATCTTATTTTTTAATTTTTTGCTGGCTAGAATTATTTCAGTTTCTTGAACAGGATAAAAATTTAAAAATTCAGTGTTGACCGCTAAGACATTATTACTGGTTAGTATATTACCTGCTTGATAAACATCATTAAAGTATTCAGCAAAGATATCAACGATATTTTGTGGTTCAGAAGTAGCAATGCCTTGATATTTCATTTCACCAGGAATCCGTGAAGTGTTATTTTTAGCATTTACGTATGACCAAAACTTTCTAGGGTTTACAGAAAGGGATAATTGTATATTTTCGATGTATTCGTTGTATGCCAATTTAATTTTTAGTTTTGAAAGATGTCTTAGGCGCTGAAATTCAAGCAGATCAGAGTGGTTTTTATGTAATCTAAATTTGTTCCTGTGCTTAACCTTTAGTTTGATACAGCGAATAATATCGGCATCAAACCAAGGTGGATATGTGTGGCTGAAGTTTTTGTAGACAGGAACATACTTATTAAATAAAAGAAAAATTCTATTATAAAAACTGTCTACAACTTTATCAACTTGAGAAGATTCATCTAGAAAAGCCCAATCCGTTTCATACAATTCCCTATATAAATCACAAAAATTTGCCTTTTTAAAGTTGTAAGTTACCTGGTCAGAACCAAACCTGAACCTAGACTCCTTTACAAAAATATTCGTAATATTAATTATAAGAGCTGGGTGGTGGGAATCTTCATAGACTAACGGGGACATGTCACGCATTACTTCGCAGGCAAAATGTGACATTATTAGATCTAGCGATCTACCTAAGTGATTTACAACCCCATTAAATTGACCAATACCAAAAGAGTGCAAGAAACTTAAAATTATAGAAGTTTTGTCATCGGAAGTGTCATTTTCTATAAATTTAGGGACGTTAAAATCACCTAACACTAAGACATCGTTATGTAAATAATCAAGTTGTTCCAAGCACTCAAAAAAATATTCAAATTCTTGTAAAGTCAGTTTGTCTGGTAAATAAATCACGAGTACATAAAATTTCTTAAATTTAATTTGAGATTTAACAATAAGCAAATCAATTAATGGAAATTGTAAATCAAATGCAGAGGTGTCTATAACTTCCGAAATAATAAAATCTTGTAACGCAAGCAATACACCACCACCCCGGTTCTTATTTACCTCCTGAAATTTGCGATCTTTTCGGAAAACAATATAATTACTAGGAAATAATTCAGAGTTTAATACATAACTGTGTAGCCAAGTTTCACTTAAAGCGATTAGATCATATTCACAGTCACTTATATTACGATTAAACAGATGAATTTTGCTATTTAAACCGCGAACATTTTGGTAGTAGCAGGTGAGTTCTCGGTGACCTAGATCAGATGTCCTAGAGCTGTTGGAGATATTCAGTTTAAATGTTTCTTTAGAATGGTTGGTTTGCCTCTTATAAACTTAATAGTCAAATCCTTTTCTCCGTTATCCGTTCTTTGATTCAGCTCAGTACGAAGTTCGTTTAACTTAGCTCTTTGCGTAGGTGTTTTGTCATCAGAAATAGAAATTGTTGAGTGTGCGGTTGTTGCTAATTTATAATATTATGAATTTAAATAGGTATATAAACAAAGTTTTCGTTATGATAATGCTCGCAATTTCAGCTTGTTATTTAATTAAGTTAATAGTATAAATGATCTTCTTTCATAAACTGTCCTAAGTGTTACTGTAACAGCATAATTTTCTGACTTACAGTGTTGCAAAAAAATGAATTTGGGATAAACAAATTATAAAACTTTTAAACTATTTGACCAATTGCTTTGAAATTTAAAACATAATTTAAGAACCACAAGTCTCAGCACTCCGTGTAATAAGAAGGTTCTAACTTAATTTTTACATAAGTTATGAACATTTATAAAATCTCAAAATGTATGATTTATTTTGCCATTTTCTATGCAACAAATAAGGATAGACATACTCAGCGAACGCCATATTGAAGCATTTTATATGATTTATGAGTTTCTTATTCTCAAATTTGTTTCGAATGCTCTACTTTTTAGTAATAGACGAAAAAAGCGAAAATTTACCGTTTTTTGATCTTCATTTGTTTATAACTATGTTTATCATCAAAATCGGCTGCAGGAAACATATAGGTTATTAATACAGATGTCCATACTACTCAAAAAATTTGGCTTCGGCCTGGAGGGGGATGTGTCACGAGAAAAATCTTATTTCTCTGGACTATTTCGAAAACAACTGTCCTTATAATGCAATGAAATATAAAGTTTGTAATCATTTAATTTTAAATTAAATAATTTTTAAAAATGTATCTTAGCATTAATACTATATTGTATCATACCGCTATAATATGTAATAAAAATAACAGCCACGTATAATTTTCACAATGTTGCAGCATGAGAAAATATTTATTTAAATTTTAAAAGTGATATATAGAGGATCAGCTGCTTACACTACATTTTTAAGAAGTCGGTTATATATACCAATATTCTTTTTAAATAAAGTAGAATGTAGTAGAAATAGTAGAATTTTCTATAAAATATGAAACTTGATATATTTTTGTGATAGTCTATTTTTTAAGACATAATAATTATATAGTTGATCACAAAGAATTTTAAAATGACAGTTACTCCAGGATTCACTAACATGTTTAAAGGAACTTTACCCCAAATATCAGCAGTATTAGCAGGTTTGTACATAGTGGTTTAAAAAGATAAGAAGATTTTACATTATTTACTCAAGTATTAATATTTTATGTTAATTTGAAGAAACTAAGGTGCTTCAGGTTATCGATTTTGAATCATACTGTATGCAAGAGGATTATTTAACTGTTTATTTCTCATTATTTCTTTTAATATTATATCTTATTATTATTTCTATATTATTGTTATATAGCCCTAGGCCTACAAGGCCTGTTGCGCTTAATAAATAAATAAATATATTATTGCTATATAAATGATATTTTAGTAATTAGTACATCGCTGCTTAGTACAACATAAAATGTCTTATTTTAGGAGTGTAAATATAAAACGAAAACTTGCATTGTTTCGGAAAAATTCAAACAAGCTTATATTTCCTAAAACTTTTTTTGTTAGCTTATATAATGATAAAGTAAAAAGTTCTACTCACATATTTAGCCGCTAATTGTTTGTTAATTGTTTAAACAATAACAATTTGTTTTGTATAAACAATTTTAAAAATATCGCTGAATTCATCATTTCACTTTGATCAAAAATGTTTCTGTTTTGTTTTTGATTGTGCTGAGAGGACAAGTGAGGAGATTACAATTTGAAAATTCAAAAAATTGCTCCAATTGCTTCAATTGCTAAAAAAATTTGAGTTCTTATACAACATGTCTGCGTAACTAGGAACCATATGAGAAACTTTTTTATTATCAATTTTACGAAATTTTTACGAGTTTTTTTTTTCATAAACTGCTCTGAATAGCCTACAATCTAAAACTCAACCATTATACGATGTATGTCAAAACAATTTTATACGAGGTATGTCAAAAATATGAATTTCATAGAGTGAATTACCTTTATATTTCAGAATATCAAGAATTGTTATTATGTTGTTTGGAATTAAAAACTATATTTTTTAGTATGCAATAACATCCTCATAATTGAAAAAAAAAATGCAAATATTTCTCAAATTACGGATATTCATGATCATTTTATTGCAATTATGATAACTACTTATCACTTTTACGAACAAAAGTTATTCTTTATAAAATGCTCTAACTAGTCTAAAATCGAAAATGCAACCATTAGATACATATATCACATTTTTTCAATTTTTCGCTGAAGAGTTAAGTACCTTTATAGTTCACAATATTTCAATTAGAAGGATGTAATTGAACATTGAAACGTAATTTTAACAGTTCTTAAATCAATTTTTGATATTGTGAAATTCAAAGATGCTTTACTCTTGAGCAAAATACATATTTTTCAGCAGAGCACTTTAAAGTTTTCACATGCAATATTTTCCATTTAACGTCAGTTTGGTTCACCTCAACGCTATCATATGTATAAATAAAATTTAGACAATTACTGCTTATTGAAGTATTGGTTGCAAATAAATCGGAAATTTATTAAATTAAGGGAAATATATTAAACTCTGTCCCTAAACAGATTTTGGCATGGACACCACAAGGGAGAAGAAAAAGAGGAAATCCGAAAAGAAGCTGCAGGGAGGGAATTGAAAAAGAACTAGATAAAAGAGAAATCCCTAAATCCCTCCAGGTCTATGGTTAAACAGAGAAGAATGGCGGTTAGGAGTCGGAAGGCGTCGGAGAACGCTGTAAACCGATAGTAGTAGTAGGGAAATATGCAAATATGCCAGTATGAATTTAAATTCAGTGAAATTTTGGTTGTCACCAGAAATATGCAGATATATTCAAGTGTGACTTTAAATTCAGTGTAATTTTTGCGCTTTTATGTCACCGTAGCGTCTTACTATTGTCAGCTAATTCAGTTTTACTTGCATGATGGACGTCTTTACTCCATGAACATTTTGACGCCAGTGGCGTATTGCGCACTATATCTGTCTTCTGATAAACAAAGTGGCCATTTACACGTAAATGCATACCCGTCCAACGCCATCTGACGGATTTTTCTTTGACTATATGATATGGCGGTTTGACATACAAATAGAAGGGAAAAAAGAAATTTTCAAGTGTCAAGAGACACCAAAAACTCGAAAACAGAATTTTTGCAGATATGCCGGTTTAATTTCATAGCGACATTACCTCGTATAAAACTAATAACATTTGATATCTGATAGTTACATCTTAGATCCTTTATGATGCAGAGCATTTTATAAAGAATAAGTTTTTTTGTAAAGTTGATAATGGTAGGGGAGCCCAAGCGGGGATTTTTGCAGTTACTCGAGCGCGTCAGATTATCATATGAGGAGAAACCTGGTGCCCTGTAGATCTACCTCTACCATATATTGGCTCTTAACACAGGGAAGTTCGTTAGGGGGGGCCCGAAAAAAAAATCGATCCTTACAAAAACTCGAAATTGTCAGATTAAGATAAGGTAAGTTAAGTACATGCAAAAGAATGTATATTTCAAAAATCTCACGATTTGAGCCGGGCGTAAGGAAATGGGCGAGTCCCAAAGTTTCACAAGAAAAAAGCGAATATTTTGCGAAATGAATGACAGATCAAAAAACTAAAAAATATGTGCTCAATATTTTTTAAAAATCTATCGAATGATACTAAACACGACTTCCCACGGACAGGGGTGGGGGTAAATTTAATATTTTAAATACGAATCCCACGATATTTCGCGAAATGAACATCAGATCGAAAAACTGTAAAATACACTTATTCAATATTTTTGAAAAATCTATCGAATGGCACAAAACACGATCCTCACGAAGGTGGGGTGGGGGTAACTTTAAAATCTTAAATGGGAACCCTCATTTTTATTGCAGATTTGGATTCCTTACGTAAAAATAAGTCACTTTTATTTAAAACATTCTTTCGAATTATGGATAGATGGCGTTGTAATTGGAAAAAACGGTTGTTGGAAATGGAAAATTAGATTAAAAATGGCAAGCGCCCACTAAAATGGAAAACTTTATTTAACTTTTTTTGGTTTTAGGACCTACTCTTCACAATCTAATAGGTCCCCATCACGCTCGAGTGACTGCACATTTAGCATACTTTGCTCCCCTACCATAATAAAGTTTTGTAAAGGATGTAATTGAACATTGAAACGTAATTTTAATTCCAAACAACTTTTCTTAAATCAATTTTTTATATTGTGAAATTCAAAGATGCTTTACTCTTGAGCAAAATTCATATTTTTGAGCAGAGCACTTTAAAGTTTTCACATGAAATATTTTCCATTTAACGTCAGTTTGGTTCACCTCACTTCAATCTTATGTACAAATAAAATTTAGACAATTACTGCTTATTGAAGTATTGGTTGCAAATAAATCGGAAATTTATTAAATTAAGGGATATATCTTAAATTCTGTCCTTAAACAGATTTTGGCATGGACACCACAAGGGAGAAGAAAAAGAGGAAGGCCGAGAAGAAGCTGGAGGGAGGGAATTGAAAAAGAACTAGAGGAAAGAGAAATCCCTCCAGGTATATGGTTAAAGAGAGAAGAATGGCGGTTAGGAGTCAGAAGGCGTCGAAGAACGCTGTAAACCGATAGTAGTAGTAGGGAAATATGCAAATATGCCAGTATGAATTTAAATTCGGTGTAATTTTTGCTTGTCACCAGAAAAATGCAGATATGCAAGTGTGACTTTAAATTCAGTGTAATTTTTGCGCTTTTATGTCACCGTAGGGTCTTACTATTGTCAGCTAATTCAGTTTTACTTGCATGATGGACGTCTTTACTCCATGAACATTTTGAAGCCAGTGGCGTATTGCGCACTATATCTGTCTTTTGATAAACAAAGTGGCCATTTACACGTAAATGCATACCCGTCCAACGCCATCTGACGGATTTTTCTTTGACTATAAGATATGGCGGGTTTGACATACAAATAGAAGGGAAAAAGAAATTTTCAAGGTGTCAAGAGACACCAAGGACTCGAAAACTCAATTTTTGCAGATATGCCGGTTTAATTTCATAGCGACATTACCTCGTATAAAACTAATAACATTTGATATTTGATAGTTACATCTTAGATTCTATATGATGCAGAGCATTTTATAAAGAATATAGTATATTGTACAACAAGAGAGAAAAAAGACATATTTCTCACGAGAGCAGAAGTTTGTTGGCACGAGCCGAGGTACGAGGCAAGGGCCGCAAATCAAGCGAGGGAGAAATATGTCGTTTTCTCACGTGTTGTACACTGTACTTTTTCCATGGATGCGTTCTTGTCAAGAGTTCAAACTACAAAAGTTAATAATTTAGGTGCTTTTATGTAGATTATATGCCAAAATTGAAATAAAATACATATTATACACATAGTATGTAGGTATTTAATATTCTTAATATTTATATACTTTTATTTATTTAAAATTATAGTTACCAGTTATATTTGAACAGTTTCGAAAGGTAATTCCTGGTAAGTTTTGATTTGACACATTTTATTTGACAAAAATATTTGTGTCTGTATTGTGCATGTTGCCATGGAAACCGCGATTCTACGTATGGAACCCGTGAGAAAAAATATTTCTCGGTGCAATGGCCGACTTTTCTCACATCCTGAGAAATTGTTCGTTTTGAATGTATGTAAGTAGTGAGAGAAGTTGCACATTGTATAGCATCCATAGAAAAGTTTTTTTTTTGTAAAGTTGATAATAAAGAAGTTTTCAATAGGTTCCCAGTTACGCAGACCTATACTGTATAAGAGTTAAAAAAAACCTTTTAACATTTATTATTGTTTAAATTAATTAAATGTATTTTAGGTAAGTTGAACAGAAAAAAGTTTTGATGAATTTGTATAAACATTTTTTTAACTGATTATTTTTCAATGATTTAAATTTCAAATCGTGTAGTAAGATTTTTCATCACGTGTTCAATTCTCTCCAATCAGATCATTATTATAGTGGAAAATTTCTACCTAGATTATTATAGAGAGAATATTTTTAGGTAGATTGTTTCTGTTTATTTACAACGAATTTCCTAGTTTTGACAACTGTCACATTTAAAAAAATTTTAGTTTTGCATCTAATGTTAAATTATCACGAGGACAACACAAATTCGCAATTTTAATCGCTCGATTGTACTATTGTAAGATTACTTCATGAACAAAACTGTATTTAAAAATAATTTTAACCAATATTTTATTGATATCCTCGTCTGAATATTTGCTAAACTGTGCTGTTCACCTTGACAACTTGAAAAATATGTGTCATATTAATTGGGAAAAATGTCACTAAATGTTTTTATACAAAGACTTGAATTTTATTTGTAAGCATTAACAAATAATCTGTCGAATATCTCACGATAATAAGAATAAAAATTAAAAAAATAACACTCCAATTTTTTTCTTAAACTTATTTCCAGGCAACAAGTTTTCGAAAAATTCTCGTATTATTGTCTATTTATTTTCACTCTCTTGTGATAATAATATTTGATTATTTTCGGTTTTTGTATTACATTTTTTTCCCAATTTTCTCAAAAAGATGTTGTTTATTTCAATACTAAAGTAAAATAATTTAGTGCATTTTAAGTAATCCATCTTAAGCTTTAAAAAAACCTATAAAATTGTAATATATCCGTTTAAACTTGAGTAATATCCTTGTAAAGTGGTAGTAATTCTGTAAATCTATGCAGTTTTCGAAAATTATATTACATTTGAATTAAATTTGTGAGATTTTTTTTGAACAAAACATCATGTATTAAGATGCTTGAAAAGTAAGTTGTGCAAATTTTAGAGTTTTATAGGTAAAATTGTATTAGTTACATATTTTTAAATAATTTTTAAATAAAATTCATGTAAGTCTCATTTTCCGCCCACACCGTGCTTATGCTCACATTTTTTTCTTTTTGTTACATGTATAAGATAATTTTAATGTTTTTCTTTCATTTCCAATTTGTAAAATTTAATTTAAATAATTAGTTGAAAAATTATAATAAATTAATTGTTTGTGAGAGGGGTGACTTGAGAGCATTATAAATAAAAACTTATAGAAGCTGTAGATTTAATTTTAGAGAAATCAAGTCAGTTGTCTCTCTAAAATTTATATTTTTGTAGGTATTTAAAAAACAACTAATTTTGGAGTTCATCTATTTAATAAAAGTGAAGCACTTACTTTTGGATCAGAACTTTTTGATATGTTCTTTATTAAACATTTCTTAATGACAAAAGTTTATTGAAAAAATCCTTTATAAAACGTATAAAAACTTTTATTTAAATCCCTTTAAGGGCTACATCACAACAGAACGTTTTCTATTTTCTTACAAAATCATCATCAGTGTAATATTAAACAGATTGAATGCTAGCTGAGCCACCAAACCTATTCAACCTGTTTAATATTACACTGATGATGATTTTGTAAGAAAATCGAAAACGTTCTGTTATGATGTAGCCCTTAAAGGGATTTTAATAAAAGTTTTTGTACCTTTTACAAAGGATTTTTCCAATAAATTTTTCTGATTGATGGTATACAGCCAACTACGGGAAAATACTTTCTTTTCCTTGTAGATTTTATTTATTTACTCGTTCGCTGCCAGAGTGTTTTGTATGGTTTTTACGTTCAGTCCAAGTGGTATATTGCAGATGGGAAAACATTTTCATTCTTTGGACGAAGCTGCGCAGAAGTAGATTTCCACGGATAATAAAGTCTTATGAAAGAAATTTACGTCACCCATATTAAGACTAAACAGTAAACAGGTAGCAACAAAATATAACTTCGGGACATAGTTTCATAAACTTTGGCAACAGTGGTAATCTTTGACATTATCTAAGATTAATATTTTGACAATATCATATTCGCGCTAAATGGAAGTAATAGAAAACGATTTTATTATTAATAAATAGATATTTATAAAAATAAACCAAAATGGGTATTATGTAGATTATATGCCAAAATTGAAATAAAATACATATTATACACATAGTATGTAGGTATTTAATATTCTTAATATTTATATACTTTTATTTATTTAAAATTATAGTTACCAGTTATATTTGAACAGTTTCGAAAGGTAATTCCTGGTAAGTTTTGATTTGACACATTTTATTTGACAAAAATATTTGTGTCTGTATTGTGCATGTTGCCATGGAAACCGCGATTCTACGTATGGAACCCGTGAGAAAAAATATTTCTCGGTGCAATGGCCGACTTTTCTCACATCCTGAGAAATTGTTCGTTTTGAATGTATGTAAGTAGTGAGAGAAGTTGCACATTGTATAGCATCCATAGAAAAGTTTTTTTTTTGTAAAGTTGATAATAAAGAAGTTTTCAATAGGTTCCCAGTTACGCAGACCTATACTGTATAAGAGTTAAAAAAAACCTTTTAACATTTATTATTGTTTAAATTAATTAAATGTATTTTAGGTAAGTTGAACAGAAAAAAGTTTTGATGAATTTGTATAAACATTTTTTTAACTGATTATTTTTCAATGATTTAAATTTCAAATCGTGTAGTAAGATTTTTCATCACGTGTTCAATTCTCTCCAATCAGATCATTATTATAGTGGAAAATTTCTACCTAGATTATTATAGAGAGAATATTTTTAGGTAGATTGTTTCTGTTTATTTACAACGAATTTCCTAGTTTTGACAACTGTCACATTTAAAAAAATTTTAGTTTTGCATCTAATGTTAAATTATCACGAGGACAACACAAATTCGCAATTTTAATCGCTCGATTGTACTATTGTAAGATTACTTCATGAACAAAACTGTATTTAAAAATAATTTTAACCAATATTTTATTGATATCCTCGTCTGAATATTTGCTAAACTGTGCTGTTCACCTTGACAACTTGAAAAATATGTGTCATATTAATTGGGAAAAATGTCACTAAATGTTTTTATACAAAGACTTGAATTTTATTTGTAAGCATTAACAAATAATCTGTCGAATATCTCACGATAATAAGAATAAAAATTAAAAAAATAACACTCCAATTTTTTTCTTACGCTTATTTCCAGGCAACAAGTTTTCGAAAAATTCTCGTATTATTGTCTATTTATTTTCACTCTCTTGTGATAATAATATTTGATTATTTTCGGTTTTTGTATTACATTTTTTTCCCAATTTTCTCAAAAAGATGTTGTTTATTTCAATACTAAAGTAAAATAATTTAGTGCATTTTAAGTAATCCATCTTAAGCTTTAAAAAAACCTATAAAATTGTAATATATCCGTTTAAACTTGAGTAATATCCTTGTAAAGTGGTAGTAATTCTGTAAATCTATGCAGTTTTCGAAAATTATATTACATTTGAATTAAATTTGTGAGATTTTTTTTGAACAAAACATCATGTATTAAGATGCTTGAAAAGTAAGTTGTGCAAATTTTAGAGTTTTATAGGTAAAATTATATTAGTTACATATTTTTAAATAATTTTTAAATAAAATTCATGTAAGTCTCATTTTCCGCCCACACCGTGCTTATGCTCACATTTTTTTCTTTTTGTTACATGTATAAGATAATTTTAATGTTTTTCTTTCATTTCCAATTTGTAAAATTTAATTTAAATAATTAGTTGAAAAATTATAATAAATTAATTGTTTGTGAGAGGGGTGACTTGAGAGCATTATAAATAAAAACTTATAGAAGCTGTAGATTTAATTTTAGAGAAATCAAGTCAGTTGTCTCTCTAAAATTTATATTTTTGTAGGTATTTAAAAAACAACTAATTTTGGAGTTCATCTATTTAATAAAAGTGAAGCACTTACTTTTGGATCAGAACTTTTTGATATGTTCTTTATTAAACATTTCTTAATGACAAAAGTTTATTGAAAAAATCCTTTATAAAACGTATAAAAACTTTTATTTAAATCCCTTTAAGGGCTACATCACAACAGAACGTTTTCTATTTTCTTACAAAATCATCATCAGTGTAATATTAAACAGATTGAATGCTAGCTGAGCCACCAAACCTATTCAACCTGTTTAATATTACACTGATGATGATTTTGTAAGAAAATCGAAAACGTTCTGTTATGATGTAGCCCTTAAAGGGATTTTAATAAAAGTTTTTGTACCTTTTACAAAGGATTTTTCCAATAAATTTTTCTGATTGATGGTATACAGCCAACTACGGGAAAATACTTTCTTTTCCTTGTAGATTTTATTTATTTACTCGTTCGCTGCCAGAGTGTTTTGTATGGTTTTTACGTTCAGTCCAAGTGGTATATTGCAGATGGGAAAACATTTTCATTCTTTGGACGAAGCTGCGCAGAAGTAGATTTCCACGGATAATAAAGTCTTATGAAAGAAATTTACGTCACCCATATTAAGACTAAACAGTAAACAGGTAGCAACAAAATATAACTTCGGGACATAGTTTCATAAACTTTGGCAACAGTGGTAATCTTTGACATTATCTAAGATTAATATTTTGACAATATCATATTCGCGCTAAATGGAAGTAATAGAAAACGATTTTATTATTAATAAATAGATATTTATAAAAATAAACCAAAATGGGTGAAAATTTTATGATAAGATATGTATTTAGAAAGGTATTTGCATGAAATATCTAATAATAAAACAATAAGAAATAATCATGTTTTGATGTGAAGCGAAACAAATTTCGATTTTCGCATAATTTTGGCACGGTTTTTAATAGACTTTTTCTTGGAAGGTTTCACTATATTTTTCGTTTGATTTACTTTTTCCATTTTGTTAAACTATTGAAAATATTTTTAGAATAAAACATCCTCTTAAAACTTTATATACTCGCATTAGAATTCGAAATATTTTTACGTAAAATATACTTACCTAACTACATATAACTAAAACTCACAATTAACAACAATCTATTCTTTCAAAGAGGCCAACAACTTATACAATAACAACAAATATATAATAAATTAACTATCAATAAACACTACTTTCCTATGAAACAACAAAAACGAATTCTTAAATTAACTACTGCACTGAACAGATATCGATAAAGATGACAGAACAGATTAGAGAAAATCTTACACAGGTTTGTCAAAATGACAGTGATAATTTCTCTATGTTGCCTAATTAGTTATTGAGTTATAATATGTTCGATTTCTTGTTAGAAATAAAAAAATTTAGTAGTTTCAAGATTAAACCAAATCTAGGCATGGGATAAAAAAGTTTATTTGAAGAAATTTTTTTTCTTCTTAATGGCGATACAGGCTCCTTTTTTCAATATTTTGTTTAGTTATAGAGTAATTTCCACGTACTAACATATTTCTGAAATTGGGCTCTGTACCGCTATTCTTTATTATATTACGAATATGTGTGCCAAATATCTCGACAAAATATTCAAAATTAGAGCCGCAATCTTGGAACGCGATTGTTGCTACCTGTTGATCGCTACTGTAGCCTCTTAAGAAATTTGTGGAAATGTGTCTCTGGCATGAAAATGAAAAAAATATCTCGGTCATATTGACCGAGCTGTAGTGATGTTCAAAAAGTAACTATTCGTTACAAAATACTCGTTACTTACGAATACCGAAAGTAACGATTACTATACAGAGAGGCAAATCGTTACTTTGATTACTCTGATTACTTCGTTACCTCGTACCCATCGTATCAGAGCGAGTACCTATTTTGAGTATTGTTTCTACAATCGGTTGATATCGGAGTCCGACCGGTATTCCACGAGTGTTCGGTATCAGTACAGTTAACTAAAATTTTATCTATGAAGGACGAATGCATGAAGAGTTTTACAGGCAGTGTTGCCAATCGCATTTCTCTAGATTATCCGATGATCGCTCGAAAAATATCCGATTTTTCACGAAAAGGTACGCTAGGTCAAAAATTATTCTGTTATTAAAATCAATGTTGCTAATGTTATTCTTTTAGTCCCCTTAACAATCATCAAATAACAAAATCCGTTGTTCGTACGCCAATCAGTTGATGCTAATCAATTATCCTTATGATAATTAACATAATTGATTGATTAATTAATTATTAATCAATTAACGTAACAATTATTAACATAATTGATTAATTAATCAATTAATCTCATCTTTCTCTCTCTTGTCGTTTTCCCATTACTGAGGATCGTGATTTCTTCCAATATTCCTAATAGTGTTTCTCCATTGGTCTCTATCTTCAGCTGCTCTAAGAGCTTCGCAGAATGAGTTTCCAGCTGAATGCTTCATTTGGTCAGACTGTCTAGTTGCTGATCGTCCTCTTGATCTTCATCTCTGCGAACCACGTGACCAAAGAATTGCAAAATTCGTTGCAGACATATTGTGGACAGTCTTTTTTAATATTGAGTTTGTTTAGCATGAAAACGTTTGTCCTATGAGCTATCCAAGGTATGCATAGCATTCTTCTCCAGCACCACATCTCAAAGGCATCAATTTTTTGGCGCTTACATGCGCGAATAGTCCAAGTCTCTGCTCCGTATAGAAATATTGAGACAACAAGGGCATTCACCAGTCTCATTTTGATATTTTGAGAGATATATCTGTCTTTCCAAACTGTAGTTAGGGGACTCATCGCATTTTTTGTCATACCAATACGTCTCCGAACTTCTGCTTCACAAATACCATCGTTATATATACTTAGTCTGACCAACTCCAATTCAGTCGAATCCGGGACAAGGCTGAAAAAAATACTTGAAATCCGGCACTTTTCAATGCAAATCGGGCCATTTTTTTTCAGAAGACGATAATTAAAATACAGAAACGAAAAAAAGTCCACCGTTTTAGTTTTCCTATAGAACTATAATACCACGATATAAAATGCATGCGTTTGGGATGTGGTATTAGTATTACACTCTAGAAATTGTCCACTTTTTTTTGTCCCACCAGTTCAATTTGATGTGAATTCTTAGAAGAATAACGTATTCAAAATTTCAAAATAAAATTTTACCAAAACGTTGAAAATTCGGATGGTCCGAAAGCCTTGCCCGGGACAGCGGGACACGACTTCGTAATTCGGGCCATGCCCCGGATTTTTCGGGCTAGTTGGTCACACTAATTATACTAGACCCGAGATAGACAAAGGTGTTTAGACAAGGCGGAAACGGCGGGTTCGTTGGGAAAAATATTCCCATGAGATATTTTTGCATAATCACATTCGTGAGACATCCCAGAATAAGGTTCAAGAAGTCGCCCATGAGAAAAGTGGGCCAATTTTTTTTAACAATTTTTTTTTAATCAAATTGCAAAAATCAGTATTTTTGGCCCGGACTAATTTTTTTTTAAGTTTTTTGGACCATTCTGGACAAAAAAGGCCTCTTATAAATTTTCTCTAAAGTTGATCTTTTTTGAGTTATAAGCTAGTTAAAATTTGAAAAACGCGAAAATGGCCATTTTTAAGACTTAATAACTCGTTCAAAAATTATTATTTTGAAAGTCAGAAAGTGACTAAATCAAAGTTTAAAGTCGCCGCTACATGATACTGAAGAAATCTGTGTCATTAATTTACTACTAAGCTGTTATTTTTATTTAATAACAATGAGTGGTTAGATCGTATTGACGCTGCTGTAAATGTGAGTGCGAGTAAGATGCAAAATTGGACTGCTGGAATGGCTTCTCTCTCGCACTCAGCATTTACAGCCCCGCACACGTGCATGGCGCTTATTATTATTACTTAAAAATAACAGCTTAGTAATAAAATAATGACAAAAATTTCTTCAGGATCTTGTAGGGGGGGCTTTTAACTTTGATTTAGTCATATATTACTTTCATAATAATAACTTTTAACCGATTTATTAAGCCTTAAAAATCGCCATTTTTCGTTTTTTTTCAATTTTAAATTGCTTATAAGTCGAAAACGATCAACTTAAGAGAAAAATTGTGAGACCTTTTTTGTCCAGAATGGTCCAAAAAATTGAAGAAAAAATTGTTGAGGCCAAAAATATTGATTCTTGCAATTTGATTAAAAAAAAATTGTTAAAAAAAATTGGCCCACTTTTCACATGGGCGACTTCTTGAACCTTATTCTGGGATGTCTCACGAATGTGATTATGCAAAAAAATCTCATGGGAATATTTTCCCCTTCGAACCCGCCGTTTTCGCCTTGTCTAGTTTACTATCTGGTATTCTGGTATTCCTCATTATCTCATAATTGTAATCAATTATGTTTTCAGCAACCCAATCAAAGTTGACGTTGACAGTAATTCAATATTTGATAATGAGCAGTTGATTCCATTTCTGATTAGCGTTCGAACAACCGGCCCTTTAATTTACTGGATTCTCTGTTTCACAGTTTAAAAATTTCCGTTTATAGATGAAAATCTCGTATCCTAGCTGATTACGTAATTCATGTATGTAAATACTATTTAGTCACTATTACTATATTATTCGTATTTTGTATTATCATAAGTGTTAAATTCTAAATAAATAAATAAATCTATATACAGTCGAACCCGCTTATTAGAATCCCTGTTATAGGAATATCCCGGTTTATGGAATATAGATTCAAGTTCCCGAAACATTTCCATTTACTCCTTAATAAATTTATCTGTTTATTGGAATAGGATCTAACTAGATAATACCGCTTATTAGCATATTTTGCAGGTCAAAGAATATTTTTTTTACAATTTACTAAAAATTTAAATTATGTTTGGTATTATATTATGGTTTGTCGTCAACGGCCTGTAGTGCTGGATTAGATATTATTAGGGTAATAAATATTTATTACTTTGTTACGAATACCAATTCGATCTTTAGCATGGCCGACAAATGCATGGGTCATAAAATAATTTTTATTTGTCTACACAAAGGCACTGTTGCCTGTTATAAAATTGTTAGAAGCAGTTTATTTAGAATTCACTCAGAGAGTACCTACTTGTTTGCAAGATGGAATTATGGCTTTGTTAAATTCGAAAAGAAGAGAAAAGAACAAGAATGTAACAATCCATTTCTTGACGCCAATAAAACTTCTATTCAAACAATGGATTAAGGATGACCACACGGATTAACAACGAAAAAGCTATAATTACCAATAATTTCTCAAGAAAAAAAAAGTAATTTTGTTATATATGCATTTTAATAAGAAAATATTTACATATCTACATATTGCATACATTTCATATTAATTATATAATGTATTCATTCACATACATGTAATGTAATTTGGTATTTAACACATAGTTACACTACTGTATTATTGCCGTAAAAAGACCTAAAACCATTTACATACACTGATTATGTAGGTACATATATGATATACATATTAGCATAGTATGTAATAAAACTACATATTGGCATAGTATGTAAATAATATTATTACGTATATTCGGTAACTTATTTCGACTAGCCACCAATGATCGGTTATTAGAATATCCCGGTTATAGGAATATTTTTGCCTTGCACAAAGGCTATTCCAATAAGCGGGTTCGACTGTATTTCATTATTTGGATCGTTATATTTATTATAATTATTTAAGTAAAAAAACACTTTTAAATATTATTTTATTAAAACCTAATAACTACCTAAAACTAGGTACTAGAAAAATAAATAATAAATAAATCAATACAAAAACTTATTCCAACAGACGTTTACTTAAGCACTGCACTACATAAAATGAAAATAAAACTAAATTGTGCGTGAATTAGCTTTCATAAGTTTAAAGACTAAAAATTAAAAACTCATAAATAACATCGGACGGCCGACGGTTTTTGAAATTTGAATTGAATTAGTATGCCTTAAGCGGAGGCACTGACTTGTGCATTTAAATTCTAAACAAAAAAATTGGCACATGTCCCTTTTGTTAAAAGATGAAAAGTATCGGATGTAGGATGTCACTAACATTCATCCAGTATAAAAATTTGGGTGGAACCAAAGAAAATTAATGTGTTGTTGGTGTTGGGAATATATGGATAAGAAAGTTTTAGTAGATGGTAGATACACTGAAAAATATACGCAAATATCCGATTTATTTAAAGGTACGAAGAAGATACGACAACTCTCAAAAAGGTAGCAAATCGGATAATTATCCGCCGATTGGCAACACTGTTTACAGGATTACAGGGCGGAAGTAGCTGAAACAGAGGGAAGAATATATCATTTAACAAAGCATGCACCCAGAAACAGATGTCTATACGATTTGTCGAGGTAGATAATTCACAGATGTTAGTTCCTTCGAAAATAAAAATGCAACAATTAGATTTTATTAATAAATACAAACTATTCTTATCAGGCCTAGAAAAAAATAGCTTATATTGACCGGAAAATAATATGTAGAAATGATAATATTTCTAGACTATGATCATCAACTTTAATTTTACATGAAGGTACGGCATTGTTTCTATTAGACCAGGGCATTTAACACTAAAAACACAGGAATAATTATATTTTTAAATATACATAGTAGGTACATAGAACTTATAACTTTTTGCATTGTATTTAGGATTAGGATGACGTCTGGAAAAAAGTCTACAATAGAAAAATAGGTGGAAATGCATTACAAATGCATAAAAATGTTGAAATCAGTATATTAAGGGCCAGATTTTCTTATTTCGGGGTATTTGGGATCGCTGAATACGAATATGCAATCAGAACCGACCTCCGAAGCACCTGGGTGCCCAGGGTTAGTGCTAAGGTACGTCATCTAGAGTTTCAAGGGTTTGTTTTTGGCACTTAATTGATGCAAACAGATTACTCGAGATTACTGGCATTCGAGAAGTATCTGCCGACTGCGCAAAAGATGGAGTGACAACCTTCCATAAATGTATCAATCCCCCAATGAACAAGCAGAGTTGCTTATAAAGAGGAAGAAGATTACTCGAGGGTTTTTGGGATCGCTGAACAGGAATACGTCATTAAAACCGACCCACGGAGCACCTGGTGTCCAGGTTAACTACTGAGGCACGTCATCTTCAGGAGTTTCGTAGCTTTTCGGAACTAAATTGATGCAAACAGATTACTAGTGGAGTTTTTGGGGTCGTTTCTGATGGCACATTAGTGTTCCGCAATCCCAAGAATCCCCAAGTAATCTATTTGCATCAATGTAGTGTCGGAAGGCCTCGAAATTCCAGAATGTGACGTACATATCAGTCACCCTGGGAACTACGTGCTCCGAGAGTCGATTCTGATTTCATATTCGTGTTCAGCAACCGCAAAAACCCCTTTGTTTGCATATATCACAAAACTGCAGAAGATGACGTGTCTCAGCACTCTCAGCAGTGATCGTGGACAACAGGTGCTTTGGACGTTATATCTAATGACGTATTCGTGTTCAGCAATCCCAAAAGCCCTCGAGTAATTTGTTTGCATCAATTAAGTGCCAAAACCCTCGAAACTATAGTAAACTAAAGTAACAAAAGTAATCAAAGTAATCAAAGTAATCAAAGTAACGAATACTGTAAATGATTACTTTATACAAAAGTAACGATTTGTAACGGATACTAGAAAGTAACTATAATCAACATCACTACCGAGCTGGCCTAAAAGAAAGCTAATTTCTCGGTCATATTGAGCGAGACAGCAGCGAACTAGTTAATGAAATTACGAAAAGGTCTATCTTGTTTGCTTTTTTGCGTAAGCAAAACTCCAATGACTCCCCTATTTAGTTTATCCTAAAAGATGCAAAATAATAGAGGACAGAGAACATTTTTTTGTTTATATAATAACTTCTTCTTTCTCATAATCCTAAGTACAATTCAGGGCGTCGGATGTCGGGTACCGCCTTTTATCAATTTCTTCCAAGCGCTTCTATTGGTGGCCAGGTTCTTCATATCGCTCATACTCATGTGTCTTCTTTCACTTATATCCTGGATCTGGTCCATCCATGTCTTCTTCAGCCTCCCCTTTTTTCTTTTGTTTCCCATTTTGGCTTCATGTACCTTCTTTGTAAGTCTCTTTTGCTCCATTCGTTGTATGTGTCCAAACCAGCTTAATTGTTTGTTTTAGATCTTCCTCATTATCGGTTATTGTTCCAGCTCTCTTCTTATATCTTCATTTCTGAATCTATCAAACTTCGTAACTCCAGCTATCCTTCTCATGTATTTCATCTCAGTCGCGTTTATAATTGATTCATGTTTCATTTGCACAATCCAAGTTTCCGCTCAATATGTCATTATCGGATTTACTATGCTGTTATTATATACTCTGAGTTTAGTATTGTTGTTTATTTCTGACTTTCCAAAAATTGTATGATTTAAAGGGTAATACACGTTAGTTGCCTTCTTCAGTTTATTACTTATTGCCAAGTCCGTTTTTCCATCATCTGTTATTATATTTCCCAAATATTCAAAAGTAGATACGTGCTTTATTACTTGTTCCCTTACCATTATATTAGTATTCCTTTCTTTTTTCTCATCTTCATTTATTATCATAAGTTTTGTTTTGTTGAGATTCGTTTCCATTTTTAAATTCTGTATCTCTTTTTGCTAAATATGTATCTATTAGTTTCTGCATTTTCTCTACTGTATCTGTGATTAAAACTATATCATCATAGAAGGGAGTTGATCTTTATTGCATTTAAGTTTTTATATCATTTAACTTTTTTTCTATAGACCTTTTTCGCCAAGTCAACACTTTTCGAGTTATTTGCAAGTGAATATGTTCATTTTTCAACAAAATAACCACATATATGTTGAAGGTTTCTTGTTTGATCTTTGGTATTTTTTATTAGGGTATCTGGGGGTAGGGTGCTTTAAATGTAGCTGATGTTCGGCTTTTGTAATTCTTCCTTCGATATTTCTAGGCAAGCCCTTTCCTCATCGGAGCAGACGAAGTTTGGTAATACAGAGAGGACGACCACACTTCTACTATACTTAAAAACACTGGTTTTGGTACTAGGGTGAACTTTATTTATTATAACTACACAAAAATATAGCACTATATAAACTTAACTAACATTACAGCGGAGTGACAAAATCTAGGAGCGCTTGGCGTTGTCTGTGTGAGTGTATTGAGTTGAATGTGCGTACTTTACTTATAGTCCATTCTTTCACGGTTTTTGCTCTAAATTTTAAAGAACCGCTTGGATTGACATGAAATTTGGCATACATATAGCCTGCATGTCAAAGAAAAAAAGTTGGATTGTGCCGATGTGTACTTTTGCCCTGGGGGTGACTTTCACCCCCTGTTGGGGGTGAAAAAATATATGTCCAAACTAAGTCCGGAAATGGGGAAACTGACTAATTTTAAGTAACTTTTGTTCTATAGACCTTTTTCGCCAAGTCAACACTTTTCGAGTTATTTGCAAGTGAATATGTTCATTTTTCAACAAAATAACCACATTTTTGGACGGTTTTTCGCAAATAACTCAAAATGTAAGTACTTTGTCGAAAAAACTGTTCTTAGCAAAAATATAGCCTATAAAAAAGTAAAAAAATGGTGTACGCGCCAGGTCTCTGGATCTCGTAGAACCAGAGTTATAGCCAATGAAAAATAGATTCATATTCACCAAATTTCAAATAGAATATTTCGACGTGAAATATCCAAAAAATTAAGCACTTTTTGGGGAAAACCTACTATAACTTTTTTAAAGTGTTTAAAAAAGCTTTATTTCTGTTTTTACAAAAAGTTTCCAGCATTAAATTTAAGCAAGTTACGCTCAAAATAAAGTTGGTCCCTTTTATTTTTGCAAAAAATAAATCGGGAAGACCACCCCCTAATTAGCAACTTAAATTAAATTAATCGTTACCGCTCCACAAATTATTTTACTTATGTTGTGTTTATATGATCTGTAAGTTTGATCGATTCAAAGTGCTTATTTTTGAAAAAAATTGGTTTCAAAGTAAAATTTTTAAAAATTTTAATTTTGAAAATATGCTTTTTTTTCAGAATAACTTAAAAATTGTTAGAGATACCAAAAATTTCGAAAAACAAAAAAGTCACATTTACTTTTCTGAATATCATATATTTTTTTGTTTTTTTGTCGGACAAAAATTGATTAAAATTTGGTGTTTCTAAATTTGCATACATTCGTGATCAGTGACTCGTTCAACCCCTTTTAACTACAGCCCTTTCAATAATAAGTACTTTAAACCGATGAAACTTACAGATCATATAAACAATATATACACGAGTCAAGAAACTTGTGAAGTCGTAACGATTAAGTTCATTTAACATACTAATTAGGGGGTGACTTTCTCGATTTTTTACCAAAACCAAAAGGGACTAACTTTATTTTGAGCGTAACTTGTTTAATTTTGATGCTAGAAATTTTTTTTATAAAACAAAAGTGAAGCTTTTTTAAACACTTTAAATAAGTTGTAATGAGTTTTCCCCGAAATGTGCTTCATTTTTGGTTATTTCACGTTAAATTACTCCATTTGGAATTTGACGAATATGAACCTATTTTTTATTAGCTATAACTCTGCTTCTACTATGTGTAGAGACGTGATATATACACCATTTTTTTAAATTTTTTACAGGCTATATTTTTGCTAAGAATGTTTTTTCGACAAAATACATACTATTTGAGTTATTTGCGAGAAACCGTCTAAAATCGTGGTTATTTTGTTGAAAAAATGAACATATTCACTGCCAAATAACTCGAACAGTATTGACTTAGTGAAAAAACTCTATAGAGCAAAAGTTACTCAAAATTAGCCAGTTTATCCATTTCCTGACTTTCTTTGGACGAATATTTTTTCACCCCCAGGAGTGGGTGAAAACCACCCCCAGGGCAAAAGCACATATCGGCACAATATCACTTTTTTTCTTTGACGTGTTAGCTATGTGTATGCCAAATTTCATGTCAATCCAAGCGGTTCTTTAAAATTTAGAGGTTTTGCAATATTTTACCGTTAAAGAACGGACTATTATTGTGCGCGATGTGTGATTGAATCTTTCGCTTACTAGCGGCTATAAAAATTGACCTTTTTTAAGTACTACATCTGGAATTCTGTAAAAAATTTGTGTTAAAATTACAGCGGAAGTATAGCCGCGGAAATAAAACAAAATTCTTATTACTAAGAGACGACCCAGTCGTCGAATTAAACCTATTGACTCTTACTACCCTGACTTTACCGTCAGGTCCGGGAAACACTTCTAAAATTCTGGCTAGTTTCCACTTTAGAGGGGGTAGGTGATCATCCTTAATCAAAACTAACAAGTCTTTTACCAGATTCGGTTGTGTTTGGTGCCACTTGGGTTTATTTTGGAGTAAATTTAGATATTCTGTGGAAAATCTGTTCCAGAAATTTTGTTTTATCTTACAGCATAACTGCCAGAATGACAGTTTATTGTCTGGGAGAAGGGTGACGTCGATTTCTGGAATGGAGGTGAGTGGCTCACCGATTAAAAAATGCCCGGGTGTCAAACAAGTGAGATCATCTGGATCAGTAGAGAGAGGGGCAAGGGACGAGAGTTTAAAATTGCCTCTATTTCGGCAAGTATTGTTAAAAATTGGGCAAAGGTTAAACATAGGTTTCCTAATATGGGTCTGAGGTGGAATTTAGTGGATTTTATGCTAGCTTCTCACAGGCCACCCCAGTGAGGACTGTTAGGGGGTATGAATTTCCTTTGGATGCTTTTGTTGGTAAGAGAGTCGGCAATGGAGCTGGAGTTTTTCCGATAAAAGGTATAAACTTCGTGAAGAGCATTGTTCGCTCCCACAAGATTAGTGCCGTTATAACTGAAGATGGAAACCGGGGTGCCCCAACGGGCAACAAATCTTTGAAGAGCGGCCAAAAAGGCATCAGTGGAGAGGTCACTTACCAACTCCAAGTAAATAGCTTTTGTATTCATACATACAAACAGGGCTACGTAACTTTTGTGGATTACAGAGGAGGGCAAACGTGATTCTTTTAGGGAGAACGGGCCTCCCATATGAATTCCCGTATTAAGGAAGGGCCTAACAATAGCTGAGCGTTCAGGGGGCAAGTTAACCATGACCTGGGTACAAGGTATACCTTTAAATCTAGAGCAAGTGATGCAGGAGTGAATAATAAATTTTATCTGATTCAAAGCTTTGATGGGCCAATACTGAAGACGCAAATTAGAGAGTACGGCTCGAGCGCCGGCGTGAAATAATTTTAAATGTTCAAATTTAATTATTAAATTCACATAGTGATGCTTTTGGGGGAGTAAAAGGGGGTGCTTTTGAGAACAGGGGATATATGCATTGGATAATCTTTCACCTACTCGTAGTAATTGATTTTCATCTAAGAATGGAGAGAGACAGGAGATACTATTATTTTTCAATTCTTTTTGATTCTTTAGGGCTAAAACCTTCGCTGAGAAGACTTGATTTTGAACTATTCTTACTATAGTAAAATATGCCTTATTTAATTCGTCAACGGAGATATTTCCAGCGAGTTTAAAACTTTGGGGCTTACAATTGTTTATAAACCTAAGGCAATAAGCAAAGGTGCGTCCTAGTCGAGTGAGAGAAGAGAACCTTTCGAGAGTGGGTTGCCAGAAATTATCTGTAACTTTAAGGGAGGTTAATGCAACTTTAAGTGAGGTTAATGCAACTTTTCGTTGCTCGGGAGGATCAGAAATCTCGGAAAATGCACTAATTTTATCGTATTCTATTACGTGGTTATGTAAAAACGGTGGGGCATGGAACCAAAGATCGTGTAATTTTTTATCAAAGTTACCACGACTTAACATATCAGCTGGATTAAATTTCGACTTGACGTGCCGCCACTGGAATTTATTAGTCAGCTGTTGGATATGAGTTTTGGACGAAGGTCGTCCAGCGCACAAGATGACCTTTGAGCCATAAAAGGGCTACTTGAAAATCTGTCCATAAATTTACAGTGAAAATTGTTAATTTATTGTCGAATATTTTTAATATTCTTTGAGTGAGCTGAGACAGTACTAACATACCGTTTAATTCCAATTTCGGGATGGATAGGGGTTTGCAATTAGGTACTACGCGAGATTTTGAGGTGATGAGACTACAAGAAATGTGATTATCACTATACAGGGCGCGCAAATAAATTACTTTTCCGTAACAAAGGAGCGAAGCATCTGAAAAGGCATGTAGCTCTAGCCGAGTGATGGTTTTATTTTGGAAAGGAATCTGGGAATTGAAAGATTTTGTAATTGACGGATGCTAAATATAAATTTATTCCAATCAGAAATAAGAGATGCATCTGTAATAGGAGTGTCCCAATCTATTTGTTTTAACCAAAATTTCTGCATTATAACTTTCCCCTGAACGATAACGGGGTTCACCAAACCCAAGGGATCGAAACACTGAGCTATAGAAGAGAGAATATTACGTTTTGTAATACAGGGGAATTCTAAATTGAGGGGATCTGAAATTTGCAAAATATCTAGATTTGGTTTCCACTACAAACCTAACGATTTACGGGGCGAATCTTCTAAATTCATGTCGTATTCGACAGTACTATTTTGCGAGATATTATTTAAAAATTCCTGCGAGTTTGAGCACCATTTGTGCAAGGAAAATCCGAATTTTCCTAGGAAAGAGTTCAGTTCATTATAGAGAGCTATCAGATCTTCTAGAGCAGGGGTTCCCAACTAAATTTTTCCAAGGACCCCTTCATCAAGGTACTACAATGACGAGGACCCCCACTATTTCCTAAAGACCTAAACAAACCTAAAGTTACCTGAAAGGATCCAAAATATGTGAAAACATAAATCAATCGAATGCTATTTAGGATTTAGTTGTGAAAATACAGAGTACCTACACAAGTACATTATTAGTTTTAATTTTCACTCCTCAATTAATGAGATACGTTGAATTTAACCTTAGAATCCATTATTTCTCTAATGTTAGGTTCCAAACTTGAAACTTTCACTCTGAAATCCGACCGCATGTCAAGCCGATTCCTATATTGGTTTTTCATGAAGCACATGGAAGAAAATGCTTGCTCACACCGATAGGCTGTTGCAAACGGAAGGATTTTTTTCATGGCCTTGTCTCCAAGTTCTTTGTAATCCTTGCGTGTTGTTGCCCAGAAGTCTGCTATTTTCTCGCCATTAAAAATGTTCTTCATCGTACTACAACTCGACAAATCCACAAGCTTATCTTGTTCTTCTTCTGTGAGGCCTTGAATTTGTTCAATTGCTTGACAGCTGAAAGGATTTCGAATCCAACCATCGTCAGGGTTGGTCGGCTCAGCGAAGTATATCCTAAAAGTCGTGGCTAGGCTCTGTTGATCTTTATCGGGTCAGGTAAACTCTGCTCTGCAGACTCCAAGAACTGTTTCAAATTAGGAAAGTTAGTGAACGACTCGTTTTCAATCCTTGCCGCCCACAGCTGGCACTATTTTACCATAGCACTGATCTTATCTTCAACTTTGAACATGTCTACATTTTTCCCTTGCAAACTTAAGTTTAATTCATTCAAGTGTTCAAACACGTCAGCTAAGTAGGCAGTTGAGCAAAGCTAAGAAAAGTCAGTGGGAACATCTGCGTACTTGGTGTCAAGAAGAGAAACACGAACTTCATCTCTAAGTTCAAAAAATCTTGCTAATATCCTCCCTCGAGAGAGCCACCTTACTTCCGTATGAAAAAGAAGGTGTTCATGCTCACTGCCAATCTCTTTGCACAACAAAGGAAATAATCTGGATTGCAGAGGTCGAGTTTTAATGTAGTTAACGATTTGAACTACTTCGTTAAGTATCTTCTGCAAAGGTTCAGGCAATGTTTTGGCTACCAAGGCTTCACGATGAATACAACAATGTGTCCATTTCACCTCAGGAGCTACTGCTTTGACACGAGCTTGAAGTCCTGCTTTGTGGCCAGCCATTGATTTTGCTCCATCCGTAGACAAGCCCACACATTTTGTCCATGTGACGTCATGTTTATTGAAAAAATCATCCAATGCAGTAAAAATATCTGCTGCTGTTGTGTGAAGTAGTTCGCATGAAAAAAGAAAATCTTCCAATATCTGGTCCTCCCACAAAAATCGAAAATCTAAAATTTGATATAACTTTAAGTTTGCGCTATATATGTTATTAATTTTAAAGATTTAAAGAGAAAAACTTTGTTTTCGCTCTCCTAAAAAAATTTGCAAAATGGACTTATATCGTTTTTCTCCCTGGCTCTTCATATATTTATTTTTATATCTTGCGGACCCCTCAGCCATACCTCGCGGAACCCCAGGGGTCCGCGGACCACCAGTTGGGAACCACTGTTCTAGAGAATCCGATCCAGACAAAATGTCGTCAACATACGTCTGTTCTAGTAGTGAGCCCGAGACTCGAGGGAAATTTTCGTTTCTAAGAGCAATATCTTTCAGTACTTGTGTACTAATAAAGGGAGCGAAGTTTTCACCAAAACAAACACGTTCAAATTCAATACATTAAAGAGGGTCAGAGAAACTTGCTCTTCACAGGAGATTTTGCAAAAATCTGTGTTGGGGAGCTATTTTTTCTGTCTAAACATACGCTCAATATCGGTGGTTAACACAAACTTAAACATTCTGAACCTAATGAGGATATCGTACAGGTCTGGTTGTACTTGGTAACCTTTGAGAGCTGTGTTGTTAAGAGAAATACCGGAAGTGGTTTTGACGCTAAAATCAAACACAACACGTAGTTTAGTGGAGGAGCTCTGCTCACGCACAACACATAGGTGGGGAATAAAATATTTTCTTTCATTAAATGCATTAAGAGTGGTGAGAGGGATTACTTTGGCATGTAAGAGGGTGAGATATTCATCTATAACTTTCTGATATTCTGAGAAGAGCGAGGGGTTACTATGGAGCTTTCGTTCTAGGGCTAAGAACCCTTTTTCTGCAGAATAATATGAGTCGCCTAACTTTGTATACTCTTTAGGGAATTTAAAAGGGATTTCCACTTGGTATCTACCATCTGCAAGAATTTGAGTAGTGTAAACAAATATTTTTTCAGCCAGACTTTCTTCGGGCTTAAGAGGAGTGTCACAGGAAAGTTATTCAGTTTCAAAGAACTTTACTAAGAGCTTTTCTAGAGGAGTTTCTACTTCATCTGGGGGGTTGAAAACCACATGAAATGAGAGAGAGCACTGCTTGTTAGTTGGGAGAGCATGATGAGGTATTACGCCAGCAATAACCCATCCCAAATAAGAGCTTAAGTGTATAGGAAGACCATGAGCTAACCTAACGTTCGGTTCATTGACCAACAAAGCATAATAGAGATCACCTCCTACTAAAATATCGATATCTGAGAGTGTGTCAAAATCTGGGTCTGCTAAAGATGTGAGAAAATGAGGAGGAATATTTAGAGAGGTTGAATTTATTTTAAATTGTGGCAATTTTTAAGTAATCTTATCTATAACTGCATATGAGAGAGAAAATCTGATATTCTGATTGTGTATAGAAAGAAATTATATATCTAACATTTCATTAGAGAGGGTAGTGTCATTATCTGAAATTCCAGAGATATACAACTGTTGGGGTATGTTACATATCCTAAACGTTTACATAGGGAACGGGTGATGAACGAATTTTGACTACCATTGTCAAGGAGGACGTTTACCAATAATCTTTCGCCATATCTGGTATATACAGCGACTTTTGCTGTGGCCAGTAGTACGTGAGCTTGTCGACTCGGGAGTGACAACTCACCGAGTTATCAGTTGGTTGCGAAGATGAACTGCTGGAGGAATGAACTTCTCTAGGCGGGATCTGAGAAGCTGGAAGAAGGTTTATATTTATTTGTGTGTGAGGATCAGAGGGAGGACAACCAAATACATGAGGCGAACTATTTACATTAGATCTCAACGAAGAGGGAGTATTATACTGAGAATTTCTGTCCCCTGTGTGATTTTGATGAATCAGACAGTGGTGCTTCCTACCGCAAGAGCATGTGCGTGAAGAGGGACAGTTTTCAACCGTATGTTGTGTACCCAAACAATTAAAACACAACTTTTTATTTTTAATAAAGTCAATTTTATTTGAGTGAGGTAGTGAGCGAAATTGCGGGCAATTATAAATCTTATGAGTGACATATACAAGGAAGAATACAGGGTAGAAGGAGTCGTGGAAGAAGACGCATCTCCTGGTTAAACAATTTGAGAGCTTGGTTTAATTGCACTTCTGCTGATCTCTTTAGAGCAGCGGTATCGAAAGAGCTAATTGCCGTGATGGTTGCCAACCTTCTTAGAGGAGATGGCACATGAAGAAGAAGATGAGTGACATCGTTGCAGTAAATACATGAGCCAGGTCTTATCGTGGGGAGAGGACGCTGTTGTATATTTGAATGCAAATTTACTTTTCTGTCGGGTTTAGGAGATTTCTTACTCCAGTTTGAATCCATATTCGATAACTTTTCTAAGAGATTACAACGTCTATCTAAATATTCAAACAAATTATTTGTTGATGGCAATTTATCTGGATAAATTTCTTCCTTAAACCTCTTCTTGAAATAAAATCTATTTTCTGCTCGAGCATATAAACTAAGAGAGATTCAAACAGTGCCTCAGATGAATAACCTAAATTTTGCAGAGATAACAAGTGTTGTTTGCACGTAGAAACGAAGTCTCTTAGATTTTGTGAGTTACATTTATTCACAGATTGTATATTAAGCAACGTTTTAGAGCGATTTTAAAATTTTCATTGGTGACTTTTAATGATTTAATTACTTTTAGCGTTTCCCCTCGCAATAGAGTTTTCAAATAATAAAACTTTTCAACATGTGATTTTACTCTAGAGTTCTTTACAATTAAACTATCATATAAATCATAAAATTACGCGAACTGCTGTGGGTTCCCGCTATATGTTTGGATCTGTATATCAGGTAACTTGACACCTGAATTTGATTCAACTAGGCTAGGGGTTACAGCTAAATTTTGTTTGTTTGTAGTGAGTTGAGGGGTTAGCTTATCTATTTATTTAATTAATGTAGCACGAGCCTTGTGGAATTTATTTTCTATTAACGAATCATATTCACTGCCACACGTTGCCGGTAATTCAGCTGTACTAATTAATTCTAAGATACCATAATGAGTTTGTACATATTTATCAAAATTCTGATTTAAAGAATCTAAACGAGAGTGAAATACATTTACGTCAAGTTCAATGTTATGATTATCTGCAATCCAATTTGAGATTTTAGTAATTTGACCTTTTGCAGTTGCACTATTAGATTTCATCAATTCTAAAGACATTTTGTCGAGAATATAAAAACGAAATATAACAACAAGTATATAGGTTACAAATTAAAACAAACTAATAAAAACCAGAACAGAGATTTTACGATCTTAAACTGAAAGAGTTTACGATGTGTTAATTAATAATAATTATTAATTATATTGGTCGTGACTAATTGAAACTATTTTCGGGAATTCAATTAACGCTATAACGTAATTCTGAGACTATTGAATTTAATATCTTTCTTGACTTTCTTGTTTAGAAAGAGTTTTTTTTTTTAATTAAAACATAATTGATAACTGACCTTGCGGTGTTGCGGTTGGTATAGTTTTTTCAAACCTGTTCTGATCGTATACAACTGGTGCACGAAGGAGACGGCGAGCGGGGATGGTGTATCAGCGTTAATACTGGTTCTGTAACAATTTACTCTTAACAAATTCTGTAACAAATTTGTGTTAAACTACAGCGGAATTATAGCCGCGGAAATAAAACAAAAATCTTATTACTAATTACAACAGTATCCATGATTATTATAAACAAGAGGGGACTTAGTCCATTTCCTTGCTTAATTCCCTTATACCATTTAAACGTCACTGATCTTTCTCCATTTATTTGTACTTGGCCGTATACTTACATATATAGATTTTATGACTTTTATCATCTTTTTTGGTATATTATAACTTTCCAATATTTTCCACATTATTTCTTTCTTTATCGTATCAAATGCCGCCTTCAGATCAACGAACATGAGAAATGGTTCATCCCCTTTACGACATTGGGTGCGTTCACCAGACCAGTGCGCTACGTCAGCGCTCTGAAACTGTTTAAGATTTTTCGGGTGAACGTCATGTCAATTTAGGCTAAACTTCAACGTGTTGACGAAGCGGTCGCCATTTTATTGAACGTAGTATTTGTATCGCTTCAATATTGAACGTGTTTAAGAAATATATTGTAATGGCGCGATTATTTGAAAATATTTATTTTACAATGGTTTTAATTATAAAGTAATTGAAACTTAGGAGACACATAATTGTATATGCTCACGAAATTGTAAATCTGTGTATTAAGGAACAATATTCTCAACATAATTCATATTTACGTGATAATTATTATTTATTTATGGTGGGACATCGAATGGTTCTGCTCTGCTAAGTCCAGCACAGCCAGCAGCACCAAAAATTATTTCTTGTTCATTTCATTATCAAACATCAATAAAAGTAGTATATTATCCATTTTTGAATTAAATTTGTTTAAGATACGTCCAATTTATCGTTGAACGATAAGTATAATAAATCAACAAAAACAACAAATCTCGTTTTAGGTTAGGTTCATACATAGAACAGGTGGGAACACAAAAAAGCCAACTATGAAAGTGTCAAACGGAAAAATACCATTCACCAGACTAAACGTAGTTTTAAAGCGCTGCAACATAGCTGTTTAGTTGAAACTTAACCCGATTATTTCTGGTGAACGCAGCCATTGTGTCTCTATTATATTCCTTATAATGTAGACGTTATCGTTTGTTTGACGGTTTAAGCTGAATGTTCGTCTTCCATTTCTTTATCTATTACTGATCTTATACGCTTCCCTATAATTCGCGTGTATACCTTGAAGGCGACCGATGACAAGCATATTGCTCTATAATTCTCGCATTCATTATGTTGTCCTGTTTTATATATTGGTAGAACTATGTTTTTCTTCCAGTCATCTGGGATTTTCTCTGTACTCCATGCTTCCTTGCATATACAGATTCGGCACTTTTTTAACTACCCTATGGGTTATTCAGTGTGTGGAATAAAGATAATATTTAACTGTGTGAATACAAGTGAGATGCAGCCACGATCTCGAATGAGTGGGTTTGATCTTGAAACAGTGTTGCTACATTTCTGTTACATCTTTCCTTCTAAAATATTAGTGAGATACATAAGAGTAAAATAATATTTAATTCCACTAGAGTTCATTGTAGAATTATAATTAATATTGTCACAAAAAAAACTTAAATAAAGTAGCAATGTAATAGTTATTTTCTAAGCGATTCTATTAATTACTTAATTAGTTAACAAAGAATATTGACTTAAGGAATTGATGCGTGGCAATCACGCGTTATTCCCCTCAATTCGTAGCAAAATAAGCCACGCCCGTCTGCCAAAATAAACTTCAGTTCAGTCCGATATCCTCTGCCGGTGCGATATGTGACTTAAGGGTCCGCATTGCGCCAAGGGAACCGAATGAAACTAACTACCTGCACGATTGCAGATCCTTGAAGCTTTCTATGCATATCTACGCGGTATTTACGAATGGATTATTATTTTTAAAGTTTATGGATACGTATTTAAAACATATTTCACCTAAAACGTTGTTCTATTTCTTCTATTGTTCTATCTAATAAAAAGCTTCTATTTTTTGTGGCATTTACTTATGTAATTTATTATTCTAAATGGGAAATAAGCCACAATTTAACTTAAAAAACTCCTACTTCGAATGTCGTTGTCAAAATACAAAATATTATCTAATAAATTGAACAAAAATGTTGTAGGTATCCTTCGCTTGATTTCTTCCGTCATGACGTTCTCTTTGGTTGGCGATCAGGGTGCCTAAGTATGTGAATTTGTCCACCGCTTTAAAGAAAGGTAGAGTTATCAACAGTGAATTGGTGACCGATGTTTCTGGCTCTATTGTTGGGTGTTGATGCCATCGTCTTAGTTTTCTCCTCGTTTACTTGCAGCCCTATATTTTTTGAGGCATTTGAGGTGTATACATTTCTTCTAGCTTGCGTGTTGTCGGGAAACTAGGGCCACGTCATCTACATATGCCAAAATTTGAGATGATTTATTAAAAATATTTCCTCCGTTGTCTATTCGGGCATTTCTGACCGACTTTTCCAGAGCTATGTTGAAAATGAGACACACCAGCGCATCTCCCGGTCGCAGCCCAACATGCGATTCAAACGCCATTGTTACAAACAACTTTACGCATTGTAGCCTTAACCAATATTATCAGTTTATCTGGGATGTGGAATTCATCTATGGCTTCATACAATTTAATATTTGTTCTTCTTTCGTTGCATACAGGTCGTCGTCGAGATTTCCGTCCAGCATTTTCAACTTTAGATTTCGTAACTATGGATTTTTACGGAGTTGGGTAGTTAACCCAACGCCAAACCCCCTTTTAGGAGGGCCATTTCACCCGCTCTCGTCAGTTCCCGACCCAACTTTCCACCCGGGCTTGGATACCGGATCTCTAGGTTGGGTTGCTCGGTTAACAGGGGACACCAACGTGAAGGTGAGAGTCGGATTTGAGTAGAAGAGGCTAATTGGAGTAAACTGGAATCAACTCCATGTTTTCGCATTCTACCCATTTATCCCCCAAAAAAAATTTTAACCTAAATAACAAAATAAGTACTTTTTTTATAAAAATATAACCAACATAACAATAATAATTCTAAATAATTAAATTAAAATTAAAGTCATTTTAAAAATATATTTTTTTATAAGAAAACCAACTGAAAAATTTATTCTAAATAATGAAATTAAAATTAAAGTCATTTTAAAAAAATATTTTTTTATAAGAAAACCAACTGAAAAATTTATTCTAAATAATTAAATTAAAATTAAAGGCAAAAACAATTCTAAACAAGTAAATGTTCGAACAAACCACCCTCTTGCAGTGAACAAAAACCGAATCGATCATACAATGACGATCTCATTGCATTCAGCTGATCTGGCTCTACCTCACTGCAGAGCTGAACAATTTTTTGTTGTAATTCTGCTAAAGTGGTCGCTCGTTCAAATTCATGCTGATATATTTTGGATTTTAGCATACCCCAGAAATAAAAATCTAAAGGTGCTAAGTCTGGTGATCTAGGGGGCCATTCTATTGTCCCTCGAGAAGAAATTAATCGTCCCGGGAATGTTTGTTCCAAATAATTTCTGACTGCGGCTGAATTGTGTGCTGGGCAACCATCTTGTTGAAACCAGACATCGTCGAAGTTGGGCGCGACGTTTCGAATTGCGGGAATAATCTGATTTTGCAATAATTCTAGGTACTTACGTCCATTCAGATTTCCCGTAATAAAAAATGGACCAATTATATGATCGCTATAAAGTCCAGTCCACACATTTAATTTCTTTGGGTATTGTGTTCGCACAGCAATACTCAATCGTTTATTTTTCTTAGACCAATAGCGGACAACAGATGGATTATGACGTCTGTGGATGGTGAATGAAGATTCATCGGTAAACACAATATTTTTTAAAAAGTTATTGTCGACATTCGACTTCTCAATCATAGCTTGACAAAATTGCATACAATATAAAGGAAAAGATTCCTCTCATTGGCTGTATACCATAATAAAAACTTACTAATGAAGTAAAAACCTCACATGTAGGTAGGTGGTATATAATTTATTAAAAATTTTTTTTTCTAAAAATGATCCAAGATGGATAAAATCACAAACGTTTTCGGACCAATCAGTCCATCATCAGGTGGTAGAAACTTCAGATCCAAAGTAGTTGGAACTAGCTACATATTTAGGTCAAAAGACCTTAATGTAATAATAATTATGCCATTTAGGCTACAAAAATGTCGACAATAAGTCGATGTCACAAGAAATTAAATTGCAACGGTATTACAAAGTGGTCTTCATCTTGGCCTCAAATTGACAGACTAAGTCTAAGGGAAATGAGGGGAATATTGCTGTCTGTCTAGTAAAGTTGCGCTGTTGTCACTCATCAATTTGTAAAGTCAGTGTTCTGTGTTAATTAATCAAGTAATTGATGGAATCGTTTAAAAAATAACAATTACATGACTACTTCATTTAAGTTTTGTTGGGACAATATTAATTTTCATTCGACAGTAAACTGTAACGGATTTAAATACTATTTTACATTCAATATCCGACTAATATTTTAGAAGGAATGATATAACAGAAAAATAGCAACACTGTCGAACTGTCAGACTCGTTACTTGACTGGAGTGGGGAGACGATCCACAACATGAGTGGATTGTGTCTCACTCGCATTCAAACAATTAAGTATTATCTTTGTTCCACACACTGAATAACCCATAGGGTAGTTAAAAAAGTGCCGAAGCTGTACGTAATAGCCAATCCTCTCATTTTTCACCCATCCACTTTATCCTTTGATGATCTATTTGGTCATCTCCTGCCGCTTTTCCAATTTTAATATTGTTTATAGCTTCTTCCAGTTCTACCTTCCTTATATTCTCTGATTCCTCTTCGTCTTTCAGTGCTTGTCTATTTCTTCCTGCTTCATTCCTTTTTCCTTCTTCATGTTTGAATTTATCTTCGTAGTATTGTTTCCATACTTCTACTATTTCTGTAGTCTCCATTTTCAACTGGTTATTTTTATCTTTGATTCCATACTGTTCACTACCTTTTTTCCCTATTAAACTCTTTATACGATTCCAGAATTTTCTGTTATCTGTTTTGTAATTTGCTTCAAATTCTTCTCCGAATTCTTCCCGGCTTAGCTTTTCACTTTCCTTACTGCTTTTCTCTATTACGTTTCTCTATATGTACCTATATTCTGCTTTGTTATTTTCATCTCTACATTGCTGATATTTTTTTCAGGCTTGCTTCTTTTCCTTTATTATTTTCTTTATTTCTTGACTCCACCATTCTGTTCCCTTATGATATTTATTTATTGACTTTTTTTTAGCAAATTTTCCATCTTTCTTCCAAATCCAATTAGTCTCTTTCCAGCTCTATTCTCTGCAATTCCTTATATATTTCTTATTTATAGTCTCTTTTCTCTTTCTCTGTTTTTAGCTTCTTAATATTTATCTTAGTGTATGACTTATCGACTATATTTTCCTTTTTCTTTGTAGTCAATTTGGCTACAAGTAGCTTATGTTGAGTGTTTCTGCAAATTTTTCAGTTTTTAAATTTATGATTTTTTTTAACATCCCATTTATTTACAATCTGTAATAATGATTACAATAAGTAAATTGTTTAACAATTAAAAGAGACTTGCAGGAGACTGTCCAGTGACAATAACCTATGAAATCATAATTTTAGTAATTATCAAAATTATTTGTGTCTAATAATAAAACCCTATAAATCAAGCTCTAATCAATAAAATATTTTTGAAAATTTAAAATTTAAAATCTTGTTCGTAGATCGCTTGGAGTGTGGCGCTTTAGTCTTCTGTTTGCCTGGGGTCTCAATAGGTTCTTCGCTAGCCTGTTGGGGTGGTTTTGTAGTCGGATGTCGTATTTTTGGGCGTAACTGGCAATTTCTTCTTTGAGAGTCTTCATTTGGAGATCACCATTGATGTGTTCATTGGGCATGTACCACGGTGCATTTGTGATAATGCGCAAGGTTTTCGATTGGAATCTCTCCAGGATGTCGATATTAGATCTCGACGCAGATCCCCACAGTTGGATACGATAGCTCCATATTGGCTTAATCACTGCCTTGTATACTAAAATTTTATTGTACAAACTCAGTTGTGACCTTTTTCCTATCAGCCAGTACATTTTATTGAGTTTCAGACCCAACTGTTTTCTTTTCGTGAATATGTGTTTCTTTTACGTTAATCTGCGGTCCAAGTGCATACCTAGGTATTTTACATCATCCTTTTGTTGTAGTACTTGATTATTAAATGAGACGGTTGGGCACGTATCTTTTCGATTAGTGAACGTTATATGTACTGACTTGCTTTCGTTTACTTTAATTCGCCATGTTTGTAACCAGATATTTATTCTGTCGAGATTTGTCTGGAGCAGTTGCGAGGCGATGTACGGGTTTGAGTGAGCTGCAATGATTGCTGTGTCATCTGCATATGCGGCTGTGATGATTTTTTGGCTTCTAGGAAGATCTGCTGTGTAGAGTAGGTAGAGAACTGGTCCAAGGATACTACCCTGAGGTACTCCAGCTTTGATTGGATATAAGTTAGTGCACTGATCTTTAACTTTTACAAGGAAATGGCGGTCGGAGAGATAGGACTTGAGGATTAGAAAGTAGTTGAGAGGAAGGACTTTTCTTATTTTGTATAGCAGGCCAGTGTGCCAGACTTTATTAAAAGCCTGCGATATATCCAAAAAGGCTTCAGAGCAGTATTGCTTCTCTTCTAAGACTTTGTTTATGGAATTGCAGACTCGATGAATTTGCTCGGTGGTAGCATGTTGTTGTCTAAATCCAAACTGGTGTTTGGGTATTAGCTGCTTTTCCACGAGGATTGGCTGTAATCTGTCTAGTAAGAGTTTTTCAAAAACCTTTTACATCACTGAAAGTAGACTGATAGGTCTATATGACATAACTTCTTCTACAGGCTTGCCTGGTATGGGTATTAAGATGATTTGTGACACTTTCCATAAAAGGGGATAGTGACCAGTTCTTAAGATTGCGTTAAAAATCTGTGTCAAATATTGCACTCCTTTCTTGGGAAGTTCTTTTAAAATCCTTGCAGTGATTAAATCGAACCATGGGGACTTTTTCGGATTCATATCTGTTTGGATTTTGTTGAAAACTTGTTTGGCTGTGAATTTCTCCAACGGTGCTTCTAGTTGGTATGGATATTCTAAATACAATTGAATATTATCTTCTGCATCAGAGTTGTTGTTTTTAGCATGTGGTTGGAACACTTCCTCCAGGTATTTGGCAAAGACTGTAGCTTTTTCGTTGTTACTTTTAGCCCATCGTCCGTTACTGGCCCGGATAGGCGGATTAGAGAGTTGTGGTCTGTTAATCTTTCGTGTTGCCTTCCATAGCGAGTATTTGGAGGTTTCCGTGGCAGATAGATTTTGTAGATGTCGTTTTATGTCGTTGTTTTATTGTTGTTTAACAAAGTTTTTAGTCGCGCTGTAGCTTGGTTTAATCTATTTTTATCCTGGGGTGCGCGGGTTCTTTGCCATACTTTCCTTAGTCTTCTTTTTTCTGCCATTTTTCTTTTATTTCGTTGGGTAAATCTTTGTGTATGATTGTTCTTGGTTGTGTAGGCGTTGACTGCCAGCCAGCTTCCTGAATTATCCTATTTAATTGATTTACTGCTTCGTCAATTTCGCCATCCGATTTTAGTGGGATGTTGGATCCAGTCTCTCATCAAGGATAGCCCGGAATTTAATCCAATTGGTATATTTACTACTTAGATATGGTGGAGGTTCTGTTTCGAGGATATTCGTCGATATTATGACCAAGAAAGGAGAGTGGTCGGATGAAAGATCGAAACAAGATTGTGCTAAGATTCCTTTCGTCACACAGAAATCAACCAAATCTAGAATTTTGTTTGTGTCTGTGGGCCAATATGTGGGTTCGCCAGTAGATATGTATTTAAGGTTGTTGGTTTCCATTGCAATGTATAATTGCATACCTTTCGGGGTTATTGGCCTGGATCCCCAGTGAGTGTGTTTTGCGTTATAATCGCCGCCTGCTAAAAACCTGTTTCCAAGTGTGTTGAAAAATTCTTGGTATTGATTTTTGGCTATAGTATGTCGTGGTGAACTATATATTGCAGTTACTGCTAAGGGACCGTTCCAGTCTTCTATGCTAATACTTGTTGCTTGTATATAGTCTATTTTAAACTTATTTAACTCGTGGTGTTTTATCGGTGACTTAATTATGATTGCAGTTCCTCCATGTGCAGTGCCATCTAAATGTTTGGTGTTATATATTGCATAGTTGGAAATTCTCAGATAGCTTCTATTTGTAAAGTGTGTTTCAGATATTAACATTATGTCGATGTTGTGTATTAGTATAAAAGCCTTAACCTCTTGAGCATGATTTGTTAGCCCGTTGGCATTCCAAATAGCTATTTTTAAGAATTTGATCATTTTGTTAATTTAGTGACGACGGTGGTGAGAAGATTTACCAGTGTACCCATTTGTTCCATCAGGATTTTTAACATATTCTTTAGTTTAGCCATCTCATTTGAGGCGGGAGTATTAGTAGTAGTTACTTCTGTTTGATTTGTATTACTATTCGTAATTTGTTGTGAGTTATAGACGATTTGGGCGTAGGTAACTCCTGCTTGGACATGTTGTGCATGATCAATTGGCATGCTAGGCCTGGGTCTAATCGTTGGGAATTTTTTCGTTTGTAGCTCCTTGTATACCCTGCAACCTTTGTAGTTTGCTGGGTGGTCTCCCTCGCAGAGTACATACTTGACGTTGGTACTTCTTTCTTTATTAGTGCATTTCTCTGTTGCATGATCCCCAGTTCGCTTTACACATCGTGGTCTAAGGTGGCAGTATGACTTGGTATGTCCATATCGTTGACATCGAGAGCATTGTGGTATCTCTCTTTTTTGGTACGATGGTTCAATTTTATTCTTATGGTTTAATAGGAACTCGATGTCATATATATTTCTATTATTATCAGAAAGTTCCAGGACGACGAAAAATAATGATAGCTGATCTTTAGTTTTAGGGTGTTTGATGTTCCAAATGTTTCTAGCAGTGTGGCCTTTCTCTTCTATTTCCTTTTTTATAAGATTTTTGTCCATCGAGTAATGCATGTTCTTAAGAACAACCCTGAAACTGCGCTCGTTTTTTTATTTGATAAGTATGAAACTCTGTGTTTTTTTTTTCGATAGGGCTTTTGTTATTGTACTATAGTAGTCAGCAGATTTTGGCTGAAGTTTAACTTGATCGGAGCTAAGAACTTTTAATTCGTAATTATTTTCAGCAATTTGGTTTAGTAATTCGATAAGTGGGGGTATGTGTTTAACCCCCTTAATAAATATTGGAGGCGGTTTGGTTATTTTCTCTTTTTCACTTGTGCTTTCATTGTCATTTATTTCATCATCTTTTGACTCGCTTTTTGATGCCTCGAATCTGTTAGAAATGGTAGTCGGCGAGTTCAGCCAGTAATCGTTTATTTTTGTTTGCTTTACAATTCTTTTGTCTGGACTATGATAATTTATGATAATATCTAATTCTGCAGGAATCATGGTGTAATCTCTTAGACTTTTAGCATTTCCTTCTTGTGCTTCAAAAGTGTATCTGTCCTCCATATTTTGATACCAGAATGTATTTCCAATTTTTAGGTCGTTATTTACTAGGCCGGGAGATATTATACAGAAGTTCAATCACGATTTTCTAAGTCCTGCCTTTTGCAATAGTGGAAGGGTAGACGAGGTACTTACAATTTGTGGAAATATCCACAAATTTCCTGTGACTTTTCCTGTAAAAATTAGATTTTCCCAAAAAATAAAAATAGGGTTTTGCGATGAATTTCTGAGTCCTGCCATATCCGTAGAATGACAGGATACTATGGATTTTATGAAGAAAATTTTTTGGGCAGGATGGTTGCAAACGGGCTAACGGAGTATATATGTATACAAACATGTAAGGAAAATAATGAAATTTTCATGATTTTCTGGGTCCTGCCAACTAAATAAATTAAACATATAAAGAGAGGGTCTGTAATTTGGAATAAATTCAATATCTCAAATATTAATTGTTTTTTTGAATAATGCTCAGACCCGTCGATTAGCATTTCAAATTGTTCTTTTTGACATACAATAGTAATGTATACAGGGTGTCCCAATTTAGGGATATGACGTCATCGTTGATTTTCTTAAATGGCAACACGGTCATTTTGATAGCTATTTTGATAGGGTGTGTAAAGTTATACACAACTGCAAAATATCACATTTTTATTCTCTACCATTTACAAGATAATAGAAAATAACAAAGTTATGTCTGTAATTTGGAATAAATTCAATAATTAAAATACTAATTGTTTTTTGAAAAATGCTTAGACCCGTCGATTAGTATTTCTAATTGTTATTTTTGACATACAATAATAATATATACAGGGTGTCCCAATTTAGAGATATGACGTCATCGTTGATTTTCTTAAATGGCAACACTGTCATTTTGATAACTATTTTGATAGGGCGTGTAAAGTTATCCACAACTACAAAATTTCAAATTTTTATTCCCTACCATTTACAAGAATAATTGTGTAATACTTGAATATTTGAATACTTGAATATTTAAAAAAAATAACAATGTTATGAAAAACAAGTAATCAAATAATAATTGAATTTAATTATTTCAATTAAGCAAATACTCATAATGTTGCCCTCAATTATTGTCAAATTGTCAATGGGCAACATTATGAGCATTTGCTTATTTGAAATAATTAAATTCTTTTTTTATTTAAATATTTATTTTTTGTTATCTTCTAAATGGTAGGAGATAAAAATTTGAAATTTTGCAGTCGTGTATAACTTTACACACCCTATCAAAAAAGCAATCAAAATGACAGTGTTGCCATTTAAGAAAATCAACGATGGCGTCATATCTGTAAATTGGGACACCCTGTATACATTATAATTGTATGTCAAAAATGATAATTTGAAATACTTATCGAAGGGTCTGAGAATTTTTTAAAAAGACAATTAGTAATATAATTATTGAATCTATTCCAAATTACAGACATAATTTTGTTATTTTATATTATCTTGTAAATGGTAGAGAATAAAAATTTGATATTTTGCTGTTGTGTATAACTTTACACACCCTATCAAAATAGTTATCAAAATGACAGTGTTGCCATTTAAGAAAATCAACGATGACGTCATATCTCTAAATTGGGACACCCTGTACCTATATATTATTATTGTATGTCAAAAAGGACAATTTGAAATACTAATCGACGGGTCTGAATATTTTTCAAAAAAACTATTAGTATTTGAGATATTGAATTTATTCCAAATTACAGACCCTCTGTATATTTCAAAATGATCAAAAAAATGTTGGCATGACGTCTCCTACTGTTTAAGTATACTTGTCCCTTGGAAAATTCTGCGGAAAATTTTCACATTGATTCCGTGATTTTCTGAGTCCTGCCTTTAAAAAGTTATAATACTCAAATGCAATCAATACTTTTTCGGTACTCGGCAGGAAGGTTAACCGGTTCCTGTAAGATGGCAGGAGTCCTAGATTTGTAAGAAAATTCGTGAAAAATTCCACGATGTTCTGAGTCATGCCATTTTGCATATGTTTCAAGAATCTTAATATAAGTTTATTTACAAAGAGGCAGGATGGTTTTACAGTTATTTCGTATACAGGGTGGGGCATTAGTGTGACAAAGTCCAATTACTCGTTTGTCGTAAAAGATACGAAAAAAAGTTATTTAGGTAAAACGTGGGGCAAAGAGAGGATCATAATTTAAAAATATTTTCTAATATACAGGGCTACCACTATTGACAGGGTGACACAAACTTATGTTTTTTTAATGGAACACCTTGTATATAATTTTAAGATTCCTAAGATAATTTTAAGACAATTTAACAGAATTCACATAATCCAAAAATATTTCCTAGGGGAGCTAGAGCTCTTTGAAGATGGCGCCTTGTAATTAGATTTTTTTTTATCTCCAGAACGCTTCCATTTTGATAGACAAAAACTGGTCCGCCTTTTTATCATCCAGAGAGAAATCGATTCCATCAATTGCGAATCTCTAGTACCGGTCATAGGAGTCCGTTTTGGGTAGGGCAACGGTTATTTTATCGCATAACTTTTTTGTCTTTAATTTTAAACATATTTATTGGCACTGTATTAATAAATTGTGAGGTATTCTAGTACTAAACGGTACTCTTGCTTTAAGTCGGTAGGATGCACCGTTTTCTAGAAAAATCAATTTCAAAATTTTTCGTATTTTGAATTTAAGAAAAATTTGAAAAAATAAAAAAACGGTGTATTTACCGAATTAAAGCAAGAGTCACTTTTAGTACTAGAATACCTCATAATTTATTACTCTACTGTCAAAAATGCTTAACAATTAAAGCAAGTTATGAGATTTCGTTGATCTACCCAAGACGGACGCCTATGACCGATACTAGAAATTGGCAATTGATAAAATATTCATCTCTGGAAGAGAAATAAAACGTACCAGTTTTCGTTTTTCTAAAGTTTTTTTTTTATTTTTTTTTTCAAATTCAAAAACCGAAAAATTTTTCAAATTGATTTTTCTAGAACACGGCGTATCCTACCGACTTAAAGAAAGAGTAAGTTTTAGTACAAGAATACCCCATAGTTTAATAATCCAGTGTCAAAAATGCTTAAAAGTTAAACACAGAAAAGTTATGAGATAAAATATCCGTTTCCCCACCCTAAACGGACGCCTATGACCGTTACTAAAAATTGACAAATAATGGATTCGATTTATCTCTGGAAGATCAATAGGTGTAGCAGTTTTCGTTTTTCTAAGTAGAAGTACATAAAATCCTTTATAAAAGGTATATTTGTTAAAATCTCTATACAGGGCTACATCAAAGACATAACTAGTTTTCGATCGGTTGACCGATCATCATCAGTGTAATTCTAAAATGTGTACAACCAGATAAAATAATGAAAAGTATTTAAAATGTTGACTAAGGTTATAAAAAGTTATAGGTTACACTCATTTAGAATCAACATGCTAACCACCAAAGTAAAAGTATTTGGGTAAAAACCCTTTACAATTGATCCGTCATAGGAACATATGAAGAAGATGTGATTTATAACATGGATGCATTAAATATCCAATGTTTTACGCCCGAGGTACCAATGAGTTCAATCTGACAAGTTCACATCATGGCTGTATGGAAGCAAGTGATTTTGATAACGGAAATTCTGAATGGTGACATGACAGGAATGACATTTCCACAGGAAGCTACAATTTCCCTGTTGTTTTGTGGTATTTATTGTAAAATTAATAACAATAAAAACAGTCGTTCCCACTGTGGTAAATAGTCTATTAAAATGGAAATATACTTGATGTAAATGTTAAAATATTGTAATGAAAGAAGTAGGCAAACCACATTACACATAATACGGAAAACTTAATAAACGTTATCAAACCCTTTATATGTGATATCTAGGGTTTAGAAAAGCAGATGTAAGTTTATTTAAAGTTATCAGTTATATTAGAATAATTGGAAGTTGTTATAATAGTATGTGGAAGTACCATAAAAAATCACTGTGTGGGTGACAGAGGTGTCGAACTGTTTTCTGATCTGGGAGGGATATATAATACAAGCTAAGATACATGCGACCATTTCTCAAAATCCCTGCATACCGCCTGGAACTCTAAGGGTTCGACAAAACAGACCAGTATATGATATAGTTAAACAAAAAGTAGAGGGTTGGTGTTATAAATTTATGAGATTATAATTAAAATGTAACAAGAACGGGACCCAGAAAGAGTAGTGAGATTATTAAGTTTAGTTACAGTATGATTATATGGGGTAGAGATAGTCTTAGAAAAATTATTGATGAAAATTTAGAGATGAAAAGGTATGTATGTGGATGATGATAACAGATGTTGGTTTGTGTGTGTATAATTGGATAGATGATAGTGGTTGATGGATAGAGATGAATAAGGAAAGAAAATCGTTATGAATTGTGTCAAATCAACTGTAAATGTGACTGTATGAAAGCGATAGAAGTAATAAAGTGGTGAAAAGTATTATTGTAATTAAAAAAGAAGTTAAGAAAAAAGTTGTCGATGAAGTGGATGGAAGTCCCGGTTGAACGAGACATGGCCGTTGACACAATTTGGGCTTTTTTGTTTTACTTTGACTATTTCTAGGTCCTCGTACAAGTCCAACTTCAGGAAGTCTCTTTGTGGGATATTGTGTAGAAGCGAAAGATCATCGGGATGTTCAGAGTATGATTTTTCTCTTTGAGATGTTGTGAGAAGGTAGAGGTATTCTCTCTTCTGATGTGTTCAAGAGAGCGAGAAGCAAGTGATCTACAAGTTCTTCCTATGTAGGTGGCATCACAGTCAGAACATTGTAGTTTGTAAACACCACTACGATTCATATAGTTGATAATATCTTTGGTGTTAGATACAGACTGTCCTATGTTGTTGGATACCTTAAAAATAATTTGAACGTTATCTACTAATCTTTTAATAATATTTGAAATATCCCCAGACAGTCTATCTTCGTGAAAAGGTATGGAAGCATAAGTAGGTTTGGTTGTCAAATCCTTAGGGAACGCGGCATGTCGTAAGACCTTGAGCTGTCTTTTATGTATGAGCTTGCTTATAATGTGTGGATCGTATCCGTTGTTCCTTAAAAAGTATATCTGAACTTGTTCCATAATATTAAAGTCAATATTATAATTTGGGTTTATGTCATATTTATAAAGTTGTTTATAATATATTGTCATTTTTGAATATAAATCTACTATATTTAGAGTTTTTTTTATCCAATAATTTTCTGTCAAGTCTGCTAAAAACAGTTGATGTATTTTGGAAACTAAACTTGCTTTTTTATCCAATCTAACTAAAAGGCTGATGCCAATTTTTTTCGTCTTATATCCATCGGTATTTCACAGCATTCAACTTGTAGATTATTTATCGGTGTACTTCTTAGGGCTCCTATAGACAATCTAAGGCAGTGGTTCCCAACTGGTGGTCCGCGGACCCCTGGGGGTCCGCGAGGTATGGCTGATGAGTCCGCAAGATATAAAAAAAATATATGAAGAGCCAGGGAAAAAAACGATATAAGTCCATTTTGCAAATTTTTTTAGGAGAGCGAGAACAAGGTTTTTCTCTTTAAATCTCTAAAATTAATAACATATATCGCGCAAACTTAAAGTTATATCCAATTTTAGATTTTCGATTTTTGTGGGAAGACCAGATATTAAAAGATTTTCTTTTTTCATGCGAACTACTTCACATAACAGCAGCAGATATTTTTACTGCATTGGATGATTTTTTCAATAAACATGACGTCACATGGACAAAATGTGTGGGCTTGTCTACGGATGGAGCAAAATCAATAGCTGGCCACAAAGCAGGACTTCAAGCACGTGTCAAAACAGTAGCTCCTGAGGTGAAATGGACACACTGTTGTATTCTACGTGAAGCCTTGGTAGCCAAAACATTGCCTGAACCTTTGCAGAAGATACTTAACGAAGTAGTTCAAATCGTTAACTACATTAAAAATCGTCCTCTGCAATCGAGATTTTTTTTTGTTGTGCAAAGAGATTGGCAGTGAGCATGAACACCTTCTTATTCATACGGAAGTAAGGTGGCTCTCTCGAGGGAGGATATTGACAAGATTTTTTGAACTTAGAGATGAAGTTCGTGTTTCTCTTATTGACACCAAATACGCAGATGTTCTCAATGACTTTTCTTAGCTTTGCTCAACTGCTTACTTAGCTGACGTGTTTGAACACTTGAATGTATTAAACTTAAGTTTGCAAGGGAAAAATGTAGACAAGTTCAAAGTTGAAGATAAGATCAGTGCTATGGTAAAAAAGTGCCAGCTGTGGGCGGCAAGGATTGAAAACGAGTCGTTCACTAGCTTTCCTAATTTGAAACAGTTCTTGGAGTCTGCAGAGCAGAGTTTACCTGACCCGATAAAGATCAACGCAGCATAGCCGCGACTTTTAGGATATACTTCGCTGAGCCGACCAACCCTGACGATGGTTGGATTCGAAATTTTTTCAACTGTCAAGCAATTGAACAAATCCAAGGCCTCACAGACGAAGAACAAGAAAAGCTTGTGGATTTGTCGAGTTGTAGTACGATGAATGTCGATGAAGGACATTTTTAATGGCGAGAAAATAGCAGACTTCTGGGCAACAGCACGCAAGGATTACAAAGAACTTGGAGACAAGGCCATGAAAAAAATCCTCCCATTTGCAAGAGCCTATCGGTGTGAGCAAGCATTTTCTTCCATGTGTTCCATGAAAAACAAATATAGGAATCGGCTTGACATGCGGTCGGATTTCAGAGTGAAAGTTTCAAGTTTGGAACCTAACATTAGAGAAATAATGGAATCTAAGGTTAAACTCAACGTATCTGATTAATTGAGGTGTGAAAATTAAAACTAATAATGTACTTGTGTAGGTACTCTGTATTTTCACAACTAAATCCTAAATAGCATTAGATTGATTTATGTTTTCACATGTTTTGGATCTTTTCAGGTAACTTTAGGTTTGTTTAGGTCTTTAGAAAATAGTGGGGTTCCTCGTCATTGTAGTACCTTGATGAAGGGGTCCTTGGAAAAATTTAGTTGGGGACCCCTGATCTAAGGGATTTATTAATGATTTTGTCTATTTTATTTAAATGACACTGTGATGCGTCACTATATAATATTGATCCTTAGTCAAATATAGCTCTTATATTATTTTTAAATAACAACAAAGAGATATTTGGAACTGCTCCCCAAAGTAAGTGTGATACGAATCGAAGAAGGTTTATTCCTTTTTCTGTTTTTTTAATTATATGGTCTATATGTTCTTTCCAGAGAAGCTGTCTATCCAGAGTAATACCCAAATATTTAACATAACTTTGTACAGGATAGGATATATTGTTTATTAAGATGTGATTGGGTATTTCTTTTCGTTTTCTTGTAAAAATACATAATTTGGTTTTGGAATCAGATATATTTAGTCCATGTAATTCACTCCATATTTTAATATGTTTGTCTCCTTCTTCAATAGATTTGACTGCATTTTCTATTTTAATGTTTTCTTGATAAATAACTATATCATCTGCAAATTGTAAAGTTTTTGTTGAGTTTAAATTTTTTCTATATCAGAAGTGTAAATTAAATATGACAAAGGGCTTAATATTCCTCCTTGAGGTAAACCACCCATCGCTAGCCTTGCACCAAATGTGTTATTATTTACCGATATATAAATTTTTCTACAGTCATAAATTTTTTTATTTTTTGACAGAACATACTGGCAGACCTATTTGTATCATTTTGGTATATAGTATATTTAAATTAACGTTGTCGTATGCTGCTTCAACATCTAATAAAAGAGTTATTACTGAAGAATTTTTCGTAAACGCTAAATTTATATCTGTTACTAAATGGCTCACTGCTTCCACAGTAGAATGATTCTTTCGAAATCCAAATTGTGTTTGTGAAAATTTATTGTTTTTTTCTAGCCAACTTTCGAGCCTAAGTTTTATCATTCTTTCCAGTGTTTTTGTTACGCAGGAGCTCAACGAAATACCTCTATAAGATTCTGCTGAATTAGGATTCTGATTTGTTTTGAGAATAGGAATCACCCGGTATTCTCTCCAGTTATCTGGAATATCTTCTGATAGCCATATTTAATTAAAAATTTTTAATAGTGTTTCTTTTCCTTTATGATGTAAATTGGCCATCATAATATAATGTACATTATCTATACCTGGAGAAGTATTTTTCTTATTCTTAAGGCTTCTTTCTAATTTACAGAAACTAAATGGAACGGAAAGTGGATGGTTAGAATTTTTCCTTTCCATTACATTAATTTTTAAAAATATATTATCTGGGAATAATTTCCTTAAAAACTCCTCAACCCATTCTCCTTCCGTCACTGGATTTACTTGTGGTTTAAAAATGTTTTGTAATCGTTTGGCTTGATTTCACATTATCTTTAATTGGTGTATTTTTGTTTAAAGTTTTACAAAAATTTCTCAATGCATTACGCTTACTCTCTAATACAACTTTTTTGATTTTTGTTACACATTTATTATAATTTATATAATTTTGTATATTAGACTGTAGTTTAAACTTACGTAAAGCTAGTTTTTGTTCTTGTATTACCTTTTTACAATTGTCATTCCACCAAGTTTTTCTAAATCGTGGATTAGTCCCTGTTCTCTTCTCCGGTATACATATCTTACAATACTTACAATATTCATTTCATTTATTTAAAAATTGTTGGTAACTTAAATTATTATCAATTTCCATAAAATTATCAGTGATAGGAGAAAAAAGAGACAAATCCGCTTTATCTATGTTCCATTGGAATTTTGTATTTACATATTCCGCTTTATTAACATTAATATTTGACTTAATAACCATAGCAAAATGGTTTGATCCTAATGTCTCGTCCACAACATACCAATCGGAAAAATGACTAATACAGTCGAACCCGCTTATTGGAATAGCCTTTGTGCAAGGCAAAAATATTCTTATAACCGGGATATTCTAATAACCGATCATTGGTGGCTAGTCGAAATAAGTGTTACCGAATATACGTAATAATATTATTTACATGCTGTGCCAATATGTAGTTTTACATACTATACCAATATGTAGTTTTATTACATACTATGCCAATATGTATATCATATTATATGTACCTACATATTCAGTGTATGTAAATGGTTTTAGGTCTTTTTACGTCAATAACACAGTAGTGTAACTAGTACTTATCTATGTATGTGTTAAATACCAAATTACATTACATGTATGTGAATGAATACATTAGATAATTAATATGAAATGTATGCAATATGTAGATATGTAAATATTTTCTTATTAAAATGCATACCTATATAACAAAATTACTTTTTTTTTCTTGAGAAATTATTGGTAATTATAGCTTTTTCGTTGTTAATCCGTGTGGTCATCCTTAATCCATTGGTTGAATAGAAGTTTTATTGGCGTCAAGAAATGGATTGTTACATTCTTGTTCTTTTCTCTTTTTTTCGAATTTAACAAAGCCATAATTCCATCTTGCAAACAAGTAGGTACTCTCTGAGTGAATTCTAACTAAACTGCTCCTAACAATTTTATAACAGGCAACAGTGCCTTTGTGTAGACAAATAAAAATTATTTTATGACCCATGCATTTGTCGGCTATGCTAAAGATCGAATTGGTATTCCTAACAAAGTAATAAATATTTATTACCCTAATAATATCTAATCCAGCACTACCGGCCGTTGACGACAAACCATAATACCAAACATAATTTAAATTTTTAGTAAATTGTAAAAAAAATATTCTTTGACCTGCAAAATATGCTAATAAGCGGTATTATCTAGTTAGATCCTATTCCAATAAATAGATAAATTTATTAAGGAGTAAATGGAAATGTTTCGGGAACTTGAATTTATATTCCATAAACCGGGATATTCCTATAACAGGGATTCTAATAAGCGGGTTCGACTGTATTTGCTGAGCATATTGTAAGATCTATTGCAGATTTATTATTGCTATTCGGTCTACGCGTCAAAATTTCTTTACCATTATTTAAAATTACAAGCTTACAGTCCTCAATAGCTTCTAACAGATTTTTTCCTATAGTGTCTACAGTACTACAACCCCAAACATAATTGTGGCTATTAAAATCACCACCAATGATAAAAGGCTTCTCTAGACTATTAAAAAACTTTTCATCCATTTACTGTGATTTTAAGATTTGGTTTTACGTATATTGAATAAATGTTTATCTTGTTGCCAGATTGGATTTTAATTGATATGCTATTGCACATTATATCATTGATTTGGTGAAAAGTAGGACTGTTGTAAAATTTACTTATTTTTTTAAAAATGATGGCTACTCCACCATATCCATCATCTCTATCACTCCCAAAGATATTATAACCAGTAAAGTTAATAAAATTACTTTTTTTAACCAAGTTTCTGATATTAATCCTATATCTATTTTATTGTCATACAAGACTTTTTCTAAATAACCCTTATTTGTTTTAATTGATCTCGCATTCCATTGAAGAAATGAAACATTAGCCATCACGAGGTAATAATAATTGCGAAATATTGTTTTTTAATAATTCCAACGTTTTTTGATCTAAATTGTGATTAATTTGATTTAATGTTGCTGAAATAAAGTTAACTATTATTTCACCTATATTATTTTGATTATCGTTTTGTGTTTGTGTTTTGTTAGAATAAATGGGATTATTAAAATTATAACAAGGCTGACTTTGTAATTTTGGTGTTTGCAAAATTTTTCTGCGTGCTTCCATTGTTTCTTTATCTACACTACTAGAATCAATACTACTTGATCCTTTTCGTTCATATATTGGATATTTATTTGAAGTATTTTTTTGTTCTTTACTTACTGTTGAATAATATTTTTTATATTTATTATTAGCTTCATAATATGTTATGAACGTTGACAGTTGACAGTTGACATGTTATGACAGTTACGGTTTCTGTTTTTACATAAATAGTATTACCATTATCTTGAATCACTTTCATAATTACTTTTACTGTAATGCTTCGAACTTAATTCCAAATCTAGGTTTAATTAATGATAATAAATCATTTTCTTCTATCTCTTTATCTACCAATTTTATAACACCTTTCTTTTGAGTAAAAAACGTTGGACTATATGCCTCGTACTGTTTGTTTTTTGAATTTCAGAATCAATTAATTTATTAGCACTAGCAAAATTATTTAGTTCTACCTTGATTTTATTTCTACCAACTACTGTAATTTGTGTGATATTATTTTCAATTTCAGGTACTGAACTTAAAATCAATCGGGCCGTGCCGATCCTATGTAATCGACCGCTGTTACCGTTTTTATTTTCTATATGTACTATATAAGGTGCATTATCTCCAAATTGATATCTATGTTTTAATCTTAAATTTATTACTTTATTTAAATTTTGCTTACCTGACTTATCTGTTTGATTTAAATTTGTCAAAGTTTCATCGTCATTGGAACTAAATTTGTTACTTAGCTCAATAGTGGTACTTGTTTGGTTTTGTTTGTTTGTTACCTTATTGTTTAGCCTATTTTTATTTAATTCCTCATATTCCATTATCCCATCTCCTTCCATTTCTACATAAAATTTTCCTCTATCTGAAGGTTCGGGTGGTATACCTTCCATATTATTTGTTTTCTGAAATTTAACTTCTAGTCGCGAAATTTCACACTTTCTTGCAGAGCACTAGTTTAGTACTTCTTTATACTACTAGTAATACTCAAAAAGTTAAGAAAAACCTTAAAAATTAATAATTTTTAGGAGAACTTCCAAATAAACTGCCTTTGACTTTGACGTTTATTTGACAATGAATTGCAGGTTGTATACAAACATACTCATAACACCACAATTTTCTGAGTCATGCCATGTCAAGTATGCTTAAAAATCACTAATGTTAAACCGTTTACAGCGTGGCAGAATAACCGCAAAGATACTTAATACATAAAAATTAATCTTTACATCGTTAAAAGAATCGTACGGTATTAAATATTATTTTCCTGAGTAATGTCTCGGATTTTTACACACCTTTCAAATCTAATACCAAACTGTAACTTATTTATTTTAAGCTATAAGATCATATTTGTATCTAAGTAAACGTAATAAAGGTAATAGGAAGAAAATCAATAATTTTACAATTAATTGGTTATAGTAGGGATTGTACCTATCTAACAATCGAAGCCCGGAGATTTCTCAGATAATTTTAAGAAAATTTAACTCAATTCACCTCGTCCGAAAATACTTCCCAAGGAAGCTAGAGCTCTTTAAAGATGGCGTATTCTAATTAGTTTTTTTAAATAGCTCCAGATCACTTCTGTTTACAAATCCACGAGGAAAAATTTCCTGTAGTTGACTGTATACCATTACAAAAACATAAAAGCATTTATAAAAGTTATATTTGTTAAAATCCCTATACAGGGCTACATCAAAGACATAACTAGATTTCGATCGGTTGACCGATCATCATCAGTGTAATCCTAAAATTTGTACAACCATATAAAATGATGAAAGTATTTAAAATGTTGACTAAGGTTATAAAAATTTATAGGTTATACTCACTTAAAATCAACATGCTAACCACCAAAGTAAAAATATTTGGGTAAAAACCCTTTACAATTGACCCGTCATAGGAACATATGAAGAAGATGTGATTTATAATATGAATGCATAAAATATCCAATGTTTTACGCCCGAGGTACCAATGAGCTCAATCTGGCAAGTTCACATCATGGCTGTATGGAAGCAAGTGATTTTGATAACGGAAATTCTGAATGGTGACATGACAGGAATGTCATTTCCACAGGAAGTTATAATTTCCCTGTTGTTTTGTGGTATTTATTGTAAAATTTGTTAAATTAATAACAATAAAAACAGTCGTTCCCACTGTGGTAAATAGTCTATTAAAATGGAAATAGACTTGATGTAAATGTTAAAATATTGTAATGAAAGAAGTAGGCAAACCACATTACACATAATACGAAAAACTTAATAAACGTTATCAAACCCTTTATTTGTGATATCTATGGCTTAGAAAAGCAGTTGTATGTTTCTTTAAAGTTATCAGTTATATTAGAATAATTGGAAGTTATTATAGTATGTGGAAGTACCATAAAAAATCACTGTGTGGGTGACAGAGGTGTAGAACTGTGGACAAACTTCTGATAGAATGGACTGTAATACTTATATTAAAAACTTCTTGTATTCAGCTAAAAAAATTAATTACAAATTGTTAAAAATGTGATTTATAATTATGACAATCAATCTAATTATATTAATGACAATCTGACAAATATATGTTTTGTATTTTTTTATGCTTGTTTTTTCCCGTCATTGAGCAAGTGCGGAATTGTCTATCCAATAATAAATAATACTTTTCTTCCATACTCTCCGCCTTGAACAGCTCCAAGACCGTTCAAACACAAACACTACAAACAAGTCTCAGCTAATGGTAATGGACAAATTTTAGTTATTCCTCGTTTATAAAGTCCATGAGAGGTTTTAACAGTTACCACTTGAATTTCACCATCATCACCAGGGTGAACAGACACTATTCTTCCTAACTGCCACTGAGAAGTGGGCAAATTTTCAGATTTTAAGAGCACTAAAGATCCGACTTTAATGGTGGAAGTACTACTTCTCCATTTATGACGTTGTTGGAGATCATTCAGGTAAATCTTTGACCATTGCTTCCAAAAGTCTTGCAACAATTTATGAATCAGTTGGAATCTGGACAATTGGTTTATTTTTATCTCTCCTTGAAACGTATGATCAGGGACAGCGGTCATCGGTCTTCCGATTAAAAAATGTGAGGGAGTTAAAGGAGTGTAATCGTTAGGATCAGATGATAGAGCATATAAAGAACGTGAATTCAAAGTGCCTTCAATCTGAATTAAAAATGTACAGAATTCTTCATAAGTTAGAAGGGTTTGACCAATAATACGAGATAAATGATATTTTACCCCTTTTATATTACTTTCCCATAATCCCCCGAAATTTAGAGTACTAGGAGGAATGAAATGCCATATAATATTCGGAGCTGTGCAAGAGGTGACAATTTCATCCTCTGATTTTCTAATGAAATCATACAAAATTTTTCGTTCACTTTTGGCACCTACAAAACTTGTACCGTTACCTGAATACAGATTCCCGGGGTTACCGCGTCTAAAAACAAATCTTCTAAGGCCTGCCATGAAAGCTTCAGATGTCAAAGAACTAATTAATTCTAAATGTACTGCTTTCGTGGCGACGCAAATAAATAAATATATGTACGCTTTATACGTTTTACATCCGCGACCTTTTCTATCCTTTAATGTAACTGGCCCTGCGTAATCTAATCCAGTTATGAAAAAAGGTTGTGATATATTAACACGATGTTCTGGCAAATCAGTCATAATCATAGAACCAGGTTTGGGTTTAAACCGATAGCATCTAATGCAATTCCTTACAATTGTTTTAGCTAGGGACATCCCCGCAATTATCCAAAATTTTTGACGAACTGTCGCTAACAAGAGTTGTGGACCTGCGTGTTGAAGCAATATTAGTTTGCTTAAAACATGAATCTTATCTAATAGTAAGGGATGTTTCCCATCATAATTCCTAGAAGATTTTCTAAGACGTCCTCCTACTCTCAATAATCCAGTTTCATCTAGAAAAGGCGTTAAAGGTAATAATCTACTCTTTGACGGAAGGTCTTTACCGTTATTTAATAATGAAATTTCTTCAACAAAACTTTCTGTCTGAGCTAATCTCACAAGAAAAACTCTGAATCAGTAAATTCGATTGCTGAAATCGGGCCATACCTTTTACTATTAGACTTTGACTTTGAATTATTAACAGATCTTCTACAATAAGCTATAATTCTAATTAATTTGTTCAGATTAGACTATTTATAAAAAAGTGAATTAAAATCATTTTTATAGAAACTAATGCCTTAGATTTCTTTCTCATTTCAGGAAGGTTTGATATATCAAGTAAATCATAGAACATAGTTTTATCAAAATCTGTTGATAAAAATTGAGGGCCATTAAACCAGAGCTTACAGTGAGCTAATTGGTCTGGCAAAATTCCTCTACTACCAATATCTGCAGGATTCTCGGACGAGCTAACATAATTCCAATTTTCAATTGGAGTACATCTTTGAATTTCTGCAACACGGTTTCCAACACAAATTTGAAGGTTTGCTGGGTCATTATTGAGCCAATGCAAAACAATTTGTGAATCACACCAATAATATGGAGTGTACTGAAAAGTAACAAATCTAAAACAGCTTTCATAAGTTGGACCAATAATAAGCTACCACACAATTTTAATCGAGGTATAGTCAATATTTTGACTGGGGCGACTTTAGCCTTAGCACATAACAAGTGAACATTTATAGAACCTTGTGAATCAATGCATCGAGCATAAATTGTTGCAAAATATGCGTATTGTGAAGCATCACTAAATCCATATAATTCAATTATTTTAGGTTTGTTACTCAGAACGTACCGTGGAATTCTTAAATCATTTAAGTGACATAATTTAGACTGGAACATTTTCCATTTATCACACAAATCAGAGGGGACTTCGGAATCCCAATCAAGTTTTAACGACCAAAGAGATTGAATCATAATTTTTCCTAGGATTATACAACAACTGGCTAAACCTAAGGGATCATAAATTTTTGCGATTGCAGAAAACATTGTGCGCTTCGTTATTTTTGATAAAAGATCAGGATTTTCAACATGAAAACTGAAAATATCTAACTTACTAGACCATTGAATACCAAGAGTTTTAATACACTCGTGATCTCCTAAATTAAGCACTTTTAAAGGATCGGAATAATCTTTAAAGTGATCCAATACCAATTGGCTGTTTGAAGACCATTTCCTTAAATTAAAACAAGCTGACTTCAACGTTTTGACCATGTCATCACATCTTTTAATAGCTTCAGCTTCACTTGAAAATCCAGTAATCAGATCGTCAACATAAAAATATCTCAGAATAATTTCACTTGCTTCAGGAAACTTGATTTTATTATCAAATGACAATTGCTGGATACACCTAATGGCTAGATATGGCGCACTGGCAGTGCCATATGTTACGGTTTTAAAATTATAAATTGAAATTGGCTGAGAAGGACTATTCCTCCAGACAAGTTTTTGCATTCTTCTGTCATCAGGATGAACAAGTATCATCCTATACATTTTGCTGATGTCGGAAACAACAACAACTGCATGTTGTCTAAATCTAATCAGAATACTCAAAATATTATTTTGAATTGCTGGTCCTGAATATTGGATATCATTCAATGATTTCCCATTAGTCGATGGGGCAGAACCATTAAAAACAACACTGAATTTGGTTGTCAGGCTTTCATTTTTGATAACACCATGATGTGGTAAAAAATAATTAGGTTCTGTGGTGCCTTCCGCATCTAAATTATAATCAATTGACATGTGATCTAAATCTAAATATTCTTTCATGAAATTTAAATATCCATTTTTAAGTTCGGGACATTTCTTAAATCTATCCTCTAAATACAATAATCTTTTAACAGCTAATTATTTAGAATCGCCTAGGATAGAAGGATGTTCCTTCCATGGAATTTTAACAATAAACTGACCAGTTTCTGATCGAGAAAATGAATTTTTAAAATGATTTTCAACATAAACATCATCCTTTGAATAAGAAATATGAGACTTTGGTTCTTCAACAGACCAAAATTTCTCTAATTGTAAATCATCACTATTAAATCTTTGTGAAAAATGACATCTAATATGATTTTGTGTTAGATATGGAACTTTACCAACCACAATATAACCAAAAACAGTATTTTGGAGGGAGGGTAAATTCTTTCCAAAATGTATGCGACCATCTAACATTATATCCCAAAACAAACTAGCATCAAGTAACATGTCTACCTTACTGTTTACATTAAATGAATCATCTGCCAAAGATATATTAGGGGGTATTGAGAAATTTGAGACATTAAAATTATAAGTTGGCAAATTCTCAGTAATCTGTTGCACCACTATGCAATGTAAATTTGACTTAAAATTGTTTAATATAGAACCAATTTTTAATTGACTTTTTTATTTAAAGATAAAACGGAATTATTAGTTCCTGAAACACAAACATTTGCTCTATTTGTGTCTAAATCGAGTTTACTTAGAAAATCCTCTGTAATAAAACATTATTGGCTCCCTGAATCTAGGATTACTCGTGCGATATGAGTATTTCCGTATCTATCATATACTCTAACTTTAGCAGTACTCAACAGTACATAATCATTATTTGAACAATTATTTTTTAAAACAATCTCATTTCTATTAACATTATTTTCTGAAGTATTAGTTGACAACTTAACTTTATTTGGTTCATTCTCTGAATCATTGTTCGGGTTGAAATTAATTGAACTGTTGTTTTTAACATGAATATCAGACGGTTTATTTTCATGTAAAAGAGAACTGTGTTTGGCTTTACATATCTTACAACCGAACGATTTACATTGTTTGTAGGAATGTCCGGTACATAAACAATTTCGGCATAAATTTAATTGTTTTATTTTATCCCATCTCTGGGCTACTAAAAGTTTAAGAAATTCTTCACATAGGTAAATCAAATGATTTTGTTTACAAAAATTACAACTTCTGCTTTTACTAGTTAGCAGAGATCTAGAGCATTTATCTTGGTATTTAGATTTATAATCCTGTTTTGTCACATTGCTTAACTCTATATCCAAAAAATCGACAGGTAACTGTATAGGAGGTAATTTGACACCTTCTAATCCACTATATTTGTGGCTTATATCTAACCTTTTCGACTGTGAACTGGATGAATCGGAACATTTTCTTTTTAAAATCGTTCTTGCTCTAGACAAAGTTTTTGAAAATATAGTATCTAATCGTTTTCGTTTCGCATACTCTTGTTGAATATCTTGATCCTGACAATTTAATTCAATTGACATTTGGATTTCATCAAATTCAGTTAACAAACTTTTAGTTATTTCTGAATTCAATTCTATTTGCGAAAAATGGTCTTCGCTTAAATCATTAATCGCGATATTTGTCATCGACTCTATAAATTCAATAAAATTGTTTAATCTTTGTTCAATTATATCTCTTTTGCGATATAATTGAAGAAAATCAGAAGCTTTCATAGGCATTTTTAGCTTTATATTAATCAAATTACGTAGCAAATAATATTATTTAATTGTACGAACTCAAAAATCAACGTTAATCAATCAAGTAATAAAAGTCAAATCTAAATCTGCCTTTTATCTAATAATCAAACTTAGCCAAATATTGGCTATGGTCCTATAATCATTTATATTTAAATAAATCTGATAATAATAGCAATATCTATTAATAATAATCAGAAATCGTATAGCATTCCACAAATTATTACTCCAAATCAACGCAAATATATATTTACATACACACAAAGGTGTACAAATCAATCTAATAAGTAATTATTTTTTAGTTAAATAAAATTATAGGTTATAAATCAACTATTCAATGCGCAAAATCAAAATTTTTAATTGAACCCCAAAAATTCTCAAAAATCTAATAATTTATTGGCACTTTGTTGAAAAGAAATAATTATGAGGGATAAACAAAAACCAATCAAGATAATAAATGGAAAAACCTCACATTTAATTCAATCGGCAGAGCGGATACAATCTCGCTGAATCATAAATTCTTCAAAAACCAATAATCTTCATACCCATCTGGATCTATTAGACCATTGTCACTCATCCGGCTCGAAGGACCAAATTTTATGGACAAACTTCTGATAGAATGAACTGTAATACTTATATTAAAAACTTCTTGTATTCAGCTAAAAAAATTAATTACAAATTGTTAAAAATGTAATTTATAATTATGACAATCAATCTAATTATATTAATGACAATCTGACAAATATATATTGTGTATTTTTGATGCTTGTTTCTTCCCGTCATTGAGCACGTGCGAAACTGTCTATCCAATAATAAATAATACTTTTCGTCCAAACTGTTTTCTGATCTGGGAGGGATATATAATACAAGCTAAGATACATGCGACCATTTCTCAAAATCCCTGCATACCGCCTGGAACTCTAAGGGTTCGACAAAACAGACCAGTATATGATATAGTTAAACATAGGGGAGAGGGTTGGTGTTATAAATTTATGAGATTATAATTAAAATGTAACATGAACGGGACCCAGAAAGAGTAGTGAGACTATTAAATTTAGTTACAGTATGATTATATGGGGTGGAGATAGTCATAGAAAAATTATTGATGAAAATTTAGAGATGAAAAGTATGTATGTGGGTGATGATAACAGATGTTGGTTTGTGTGTGTATAATTGGATAGATGATAGTGGTTGATGGATAGAGATGAATAAGGAAAGAAAATCGTTATGAATTGTGTCAAATCAACTGTAAATGTGACTGTATAAAAGCGATAGAAGTAATAAAGTGGTGAAAAGTACTATTGTAATTAAAAAAGAAGTAAGAAAAAAGTTGTCGATGAAGTGGATGGAAGTCCCGGTTGAACGAGACATGGCGGTTTGACACAATTTGGGCTTTTTTGTTTTTCTTTGACTATTTCTAGGTCCTCGTACAAGTCCAACTTCAGGAAGTCTCTTTGTGGGATATTGTGTAGAAGAGAAATATCATCTGGGATATTCAGAGTATGATTTTTCTCTTTGAGATGTTGTGAGAAGGTAGAGGTATTCTCTCTTCTGATGTGTTCAAAAGAGCGAGAAGCAAGTGATCTACAAGTTCTTCCTATGTAGGTGGCATCACAGTCAGAACATTGTAGTTTGTAAACACCACTACGATTCATATAGTTGATAATATTTTTGGTGTTAGATAGAGACTGTCCTATGTTGTTGGATAACTTAAAAGAAATTTGAACGTTATCTACTGATCTTTTTATAATATTTGAAATATCCCCAGACAGTCTATCTTCGTGAAAAGGTATGGAAGCATAAGTAGGTTTGGTTGTCAAATCCCTAGGGAACGCGGCATATCGTAAGACCTTGAGCTGTCTTTTATGTATGAGCTTGCTTATAATGTGTGGATCGTATCCGTTGTTGAAAGTAATTTGGCGTAGTATATTTAATTCTTTATTGTAGTTGGATTATGATAAGGGGATGGTTTCAAGACGGTGTATGTAACTGTGAAAAGCAGCAAGTTTGTGTGACATTGGGTGGTTGGAAGATGCTGGGATAACATGGTCGGTCTGTGTTGGTTTCCTGTAGATACTGAATTCAAAGTGGTCATTTAATATGGTAATAGTAAGGTCGAGAAAATTGATTGATTGAGAAGACTCTAATTCCATGGTAAATTTAATATTGGGGTGGATTTGGTTGATTCTAGAAAGTAATGAGTCAGCTGTATTTGAGTTACCTGAGATGATCAGAAAATAATCATCAACATAGCGAAACCAATGGAGAATTTCAGGATTTATCATGATATGTACGGATTCTAAATTATCCATAAAAATGTCAGCTAGAAGAGGAGATAGGCAACTCCCCAATGCTAAGCCATCAGTTTGTGTGTAATATTTATTGTTGAATACAAAGAAGTCTTGAGCTAGACAAAATTGTAGTAATTGAATAATTGAATTGGTGGTAGAAATGGTAATGGAATTTGCTCTTAGAAGATAATGTACCAGATTAATAGTTTCTTGTTTTGGGACTGAAGTAAAAAGATTGCTAACATCAAAAAATAGCATGATAATGTTTGGACGAAGCTGAATTTGTTGGAGATTGTTGACAAGATGACTTGTCTTTTTGACTGAGGATCGAGAGGTGAAGTTCGTCACGTTGTTAATGAGATTAAAAATAAATTTTGAAAGAATGGAAACAGGAGTGTTTATGCAGCTAACAACTGGACGAATGGGAATTCCCTCTTTATGTATCTTAGGTAAACCGTACAGTCTGGGAGTTAGAGGATTACTGGGAATTTTGTAGTAAGATGCAAATTATTCAGAAAAAAAATTCTGTAAAAGGTTTAAGGTTATCTTTGAGTTTGTTAATGAATTTTTTGGAAAGATCTGGAAGTGACAAGAAATTATTATTAGAAAGAAGGTAGTGACTTTATCATTATAAATAGTTTGGTCTAGAATTACCAGGCAATTGCCTTTGTCTGCTTTGCTAATTTTTAAATTATTAGATTTGACTTTATTTTTAATAGATTTAAGGGTTTTAAGATGGTTTTGACGTTTATTGTCAAAAAATTGAGGAAAACTGGAATTCAGAAGTGTGTTCTGAGAAAAGGCAGGTACATTGATGAAAGAGGCATTGTTGGAAGTATTTGAAGATAAAATAGTGATAGAATTATTAGAAAGTGTAGAAGAAGATATGTGTTTATGTTTGAATTGTATTTCATAGTATTAAAACAAGAGTTTCTAATAGAAGTTTTTTGATTTAAAGGGAGAGAACAATTTTGGATGATAATATCTAGCTCAATTGAAAGACTCTGAAGGTCCTTTTCGGATACCTCTCTCATAATGGAGTGACTATAAATAAATTCAAACATAAACACATATCTTCTTATACACTTTCTAATAATTATATCACTACTTTATCTTCAAATACTTCCAAAAATGCCTCTTCCATCAATGTACCTGACTTTTCTCAAAACACACTTCTGAATTCCAGTTTTCCACAATTTTCTGAAAATAAATGTCAAAACCATCTTTAAACCCTTAAATCTATTAAAAATAAAGTCAAATCAAATAATTTAATAATTAGCAAGGCAGACAAACGCAATTGTCTGGTAATTCTAGACCAAACTATTTATAATGATAAAGTCACTACCTTTCTTTCTAATAATAATTTCTTGTCACTTCCAGAATATCCTTCAAAAAAATTCATTAACAAACTCAAAGATAACCTTAAACCTTTTACAGAATTTTTTTCTGAACAATTTGCACCTTATTACAAAATCCCAGTAATCCTCTAACTCCCAGACTGTACGGTTTACCTAAGATATCTAAAGAGGGAATTCCCATTCGTCCAGTTGTTAGCTTCATAAACACTCCTGTTTCCATTCTTTCAAAATTTATTCTTAATCTCATTAACAACATGACGAACTTCACCCCTCGATTCTCAGTCAAAAACACAAGTCACCTTGTCAACAATCTCCAACAAATTCAGCTTCGTCCAAACATTAACATGCTATCTTTTGATGTTAGCAATCTTTTTACTTCAGTCCCAAAACAAGAAACTATTAATCTGGTACATTATCTTCTAAGAGCAAATTCCATTACCATTTCTACCGCCAATTCAATTATTCAATTACTACAATTTTGTCTAGCTCAAGACTTCTTTGTATTCAACAATAAATATTACAGACAACCTGATGGCTTAGTCATGGGTAGTTGCCTATCTCCTCTTCTAGCTGGCATTTTTATGGATGATTTAGAATCCGTACATATCATGAAAAATACTGAAATTCTCCATTGGTTTCGCTATGTTGATGATTGTTTTCTGATCATCTCAGGTAACTCAAATACAGCTGACTAATTACTTTCTAGAATCAACTCAAATTAGAGTCTTCTCAATCAATCAATTTTCTCGACCTTACTATTACCAGATTAAATGACCACTTCGAATTCAGTATCTACAGGAAACCAACACAGACCGACCATGTTATCCCAGCATCTTCCAACCACCCAATGTCACACAAACTTGTTGCTTTTCACAGTTACATAAACCGTCTTGAAACCATCCCCTTATCACAATCCAACTACAATAAAGAATTAAATATACTAAGCCAAATTGCTTTCAACAACGGATACGATCCACACATTATAAGCAAGCTCATACATAAAAGACAGCTCAAGGTCTTACGACATGACGCGTTCCCTAGGGATTTGACAACCAAACCTACTTATGCTTCCATACCTTTTCAAGAAGATAGACTGTCTGGGGATATTTCAAATATTATAAAAAGATCAGTAGATAACGTTCAAATTTCTTTTAAGGTGTCCAACAACATAGGACAGTCTCTATCTAACACCAAAGATATTATCAACTATATGAATCGTAGTGGTGTTTACAAACTACAATTTTCTGACTGTGATGCCACCTACATAGGAAGAACTTGTAGATCACTTGCTTCTCGCTCTTTTGAACACATCAGAAGAAAGAATACCTCTACCTTCTCACAACATCTCAAAGAGAAAAATCATACTCTGAACATCCCAGATGATGTTTCTCTTCTACACAATATCCCACAAAGAGACTTCCTGAAGTTGGATTTGTACGAGGACTTAGAAATAGTCAAAGGAAAACCAAAAAGCCCAAATTGTGTCAACCGCCATGTCTCGTTCAACCGGGACTTCCATCCACTTCATCGACAACATTTTTCTTAACTTCTTTTTTAATTACAATAGTACTTTTCACCTCTTTATTACTTCTATTGCTTTCATACAGTCACATTTACAGTTGATTTGACACAATTCATAATGCTTTTCTTTCCTTATGCATCTCTATCCATCAGCCACTATCATCTATCCAATTATACACACACAAACCAACATCTGTTATCATCACCCACATACATACCTTTTCATCTCTAAATTTTCATCAATAATTTTTCTATGACTATCTCCACCCCATATAATCATACTGTAACTAAATTTAATAGTCTCACTACTCTTTCTGGGTCCCGTTCCTGTTACATTTTAATTATAATCTCATAAATTTATAACACCAACCCTCTCCCATATGTTTAACTATATCATATACTGGACTGTTTTATCGAACCCTTAGAGTTCCAGGCGGTATGCAGGGATTTTGAGAAATGGTCGCATGTATCTTAGCTTGTATTATATATCCCTCCCAAATCAGAAAACAGTTCTACACCTCTGTCACCCACCATAGGCGTAACCAGGGGGGGTTTGGGGGTTGTAACCCCCCCCATTGGGATGTACTTTGAGCTCTATACGTTTAACACCATAGCTCTCAGAGACCTTCCAGTAGTTGTCCCCCCTTTCAAGTAGTTGTAACCCCCCCTTTAGGATCATCCTGGTTACGCCTATGTCACCCACACAGTGATTTTTTATGGTACTTCCACATACTATAACAACTTCCAATTACTCCAATATAACTAATCACTTTAAATAAACATACAACTGCTTTTCTAAGCCCTAGATATCATATATAAAGGGTTGGATAACGTTTATTAAGTTTTTCGTATTATGTGTAATGTGGTTTGCCTACTTCTTTCATTACAATATTTTAACATTTACATCAAGTCTATTTCCATTTTAATAGACTATTTACCACAGTGGGAGCGACTGTTTTTATTGTTATTAATTTAACAAATTTTACAATAAATACCACAAAACAACAGGGAAATAATAACTTCCTGTGGAAATATCATTCCTGTCATGTCATCATTCAGAATTTCCGTTATCAAAATCACTTGCTTCCATACAGCCATGATGTGAACTTGTCAGATTGAGCTCATTGGTACCTCGGGCGTCAAACATTGGATATTTTATGCATCCATATTATAAATCACATCTTCTTTATATGTTCCTATGACGGATCAATTGTAAAGGGTTTTTACCCAAATATTTTTACTTTGGTGGTTAGCATGTAGATTCTAAGTGAGTATAACTTATAACTTTTTATAACCTTAGTCAACATTTTAAATACTTTTCATCATTTTATCTGGTTGTAAACATTTTAGGATTACACTGATGATGATCGGTCAACCGATCGAAAACTAGTTATGTCTTTGATGTAGTCCTGTATAGGGATTTTAACAAATATACCTTGAATAAAGGATTTTATGTTTTTGTATTGTTATGTATTTGTTCCTCGTGGATTTGTAAATAAAAATGTTCTGGAGCTGTTTAAAAAAACTAATTAGAATACGCCATCTTTAAAGAGCTCTAGCTTCCTTGAGAAGTATTTTCGGACGAGGTGAATTGAGTTAAATTTTCTTAAAATTATCTGAGAAATCTCCGGGCTTCGATTGTCAGAAGAGTTTCTGGACAACATGTATAATAGGTACAATCCCTACTATAACCAATTAATTGTAAAATGATTGATTTTCTTCCTATTACTTATATTACGTTTACTTAGATACAAATATTATCTAATCGCTTAAAATAAATAAGTTACAGTTTGGTATTAGATTTGAAAGGTGCGTAAAAATCCGAGATATTACTCAGGAAAATATTATTGAATACCGTACGATTCTTTTAACGATGTAAAGATTAATTTTTATGTATTAAATATTTTTGCGGTTATCCTGCCACGTTGTAAACGGTTTAACATTAGTGATTTTTAAGCATACTTGACATGGCATGATTCAGAAAATTGTGGTGATATGAATATGTTTGTATACAACCTGCAATTCATTGTCAAATAAACGTCAAAGTGAAAGGCAGTTTATTTGGAAGTTCTCCTAAAAATTATTAATTTTTAAGGTTATTCTTAACTTTTTGAGTATTACTAGTAGTATAAAGAAGTACTAAACTAGTGCTCTGCAAGAAAGTGTGAAATTTCGCGAGTAGAAGTTAAATTTCAGAAAACAAATAATATGGAAGGTATACCACCCGAACCTCCAGATAGAGGAAAATTTTATGTAGAAATGGAAGGAGATGGGATGATGGAATATGAGGAATTAAATAAAAATAGGCTAAACAATAAGGTAACAAACAAACAAAACCAAACAAGTACCACTATTGAGGTAAGTAAATAATTTAGTTCCAATGACGATGAAACTTTGACAAATTTAAATCAAACAGATAAGTCAGGTAAGCAAAATTTAAATAAAGTAATAAATTAAAGATTAAAACATAGATATCAATTTGGAGATAATGCAACTTATATAGTGCATATAGAAAATAAAAACGGTAACAGCGGTCGATTACACAGGATCGGCACGGCCCGATTGATTTTAAGTTCAGTACCTGAAATTGAAAATAATATCATAGAAATTACAGTAGTTGGTAGAAATAAAATCAAGGTAGAACTAAATAATTTTGCTAGTGCTAATAAATTAATTGATTCTGAAATTCTAAAAAACAAACAGTACGAGGCATATATTCCAACGTCTTTTTACTCAAAAGAAAGGTGTTATAAAATTGGTAGATAAAGAGATCGAAGAAAATGATTTATTATCATTAATTAAACCTAGATTTGGAATTAAGTTCGAAGTATTACATGTAAAAAGAATTATGCGAAAAGTGGTTCAAGATAATGGTAATACTATTTATGTAAAAACAGGAACCGTAATTGTCACTTTTAAAGGTCAGTCAATACCAAAAAATGTAATAATAGAAAAAATGATATACGAGGTGGAAAATTATACATCCAGAATAAGCCAATGTTTAAATTGTTTGAGATTTGGGCATATCAGTACTCAATGTAGAGGAAAAGATAGGTGTGAACGATGTGGCGAAGAACAGAACAAATCTAATTGTTCCAATCCGAATAATTTACTTTGTGTATTGTGCAAAATAAACCACAGTGCTACTGACAAGGGAGCAGATTGTACAGAAAGACAAAAACAGGAATATATTAAAAAAGTTATGAATAATGAAAAGATAACATATTATGAAGCTAATAATAAATATAAAATATATTATTCAACAGTATGTAAAGAACAAGAAAATACTTCAAATAAATATACAATATATAAACGAAAACGATCAAGTAGTACTGATTCTAGTAGTGTAGATAAAGAAACAATGGAAGCACGCAAAAAAAATTTGCAAACACCAAAAGTACAAAGTCAGCCTTGTTATAATTTTAATAATCCCATTTATTCTAACAAAACACAAACACAAAACGACAATCAAAATAATATAGGTGAAATAATAGTTAACTTTATTTCAGCAACATTAAATCAAATTAATCACAAATTAGATCAAAAAACGTTGGAATTATTAAAAAACAATATTTCACAATTATTATTACCTTGTGATGGCTAATGTTTCATTTCTTCAAAGGAATGCGAGATCAATTAAAACAAATAAGGGTTATTTAGAAAAATTCTTGTATGACAATAAAATAGATATAGGATTAATATCAGAAACTTGGTTAAAAAAAGTAATTTTAATAACTTTACTGGTTATAATGTCTTTGGGAGTGATAGAGATGATGGATATGGTGGAGTAGCCATCATTTTGAAAAAATTAATTAAATTTTACAACAGTCCTCTTCTTCTTCAGGTGCCGTCCTCGTTCCGAAGTTTGGCTATCATCAAGGCTATGCGTATTTTTGATACCGTAGATCTAAATAATTGGCAGCTGCTGCACTTGTACCAATCTCTTAAATTCTTCAACCATGAATGTTTTCTTCTGCCAATGGATCTTTTACCTATTATTTTTCCCTGAATAATTAATTGTAGTAGCTGGTACTTTTGTCCCCTCATTATATGTCCCAAGTATTGCAGTTTGCGCTTTTTAATAGTAAGCGCAAGTTCTTTTTCTTTCTGCATCCTTCGCAACACTTCCATGTTTGTCACTCTATCTGTCCACGATATTCTCAGTATCCTGCGGTACATCCACATCTCGAATGCTTCTATTTTCCTTGTATCGATCTTTTTCAGTGTCCAAGCTTCCATTCCATAGAAAAGAACTGACAGCACGTAACATCTCATCAGGCGAATTTTAAGATTTAAACTTAGCTCTCTACACACCACTCGACAACAGTCCTACTTTTCACCAAATCAATGATATAATGTGCAATAGCATATCAATTAAAATTCAATCCGGCAAAAAGATAAACATTTATTCAATATACGTAAAACCAAATCTTAAAATCACAGTAAATAAATGAAAAAACTTTTTTAATAGTCTAGAGAAGCCTTTTATCATTGGTGGTGATTTTAATAGCCACAGTTATGTTTGGGGTTGTAGTACTGTAGACACTATAGGAAAAAATCTGTTAGAAGCTATTGAGGACTGTAATCTTGCAATTTTAAATAATGGTAAAGAAACTTTGAGGCGTAGACCGAATAGCAATAATAAATCTGTAATAGATCTTACAATATGCTCAGCAAATATTAGTCATTTTTTCGATTGGGATGTTGTGGCCGAGACATTAGGATCAAACCATTTTGCTATTGTTATTAAGTCAAATATTAATGTTAATAAAGCGGAATATGTAAATACAAAATTCCAATGGAACATAAATAAAGCGGATTGGTCTCTTTTCTCTTCTATCACTGATAATTTTATGGAAATTGATAATAATTTAAGTTATAACAATTTTTAAATAAATTAAATGAATATTGTAAGATATGTATACCGGAGAAGAGAACACGGACTAATCCACGATTTAGAAAAACTTGGTGGAATGACAATTGTAAAAAGGTAATACAAGAAAAAAACTAGCTTTACGCAAGTTTAAACTACAGTCTAATGTACAAAATTATATAAATCATAATAAATGTGTAGCAAAAACCAAAAAAGTTGTATTAGAGAGTAAGCGTAATGCATGGAGAAATTTTTGTAAAACTTTAAACAAAAATACACCAATTAAAGATATGTGGAATCAAGTCAAACGATTACAAAACATTTTTAAACCACAAGTAAATCCAGTGACGGAAGGAGAATGGGTTGAGGAGTTTTTAAGAAAATTATGCCCAGATAATATATTTTCGAAAGTTAATGTAATGGAAAGGAAAAATTCTAACCATCCACTTTCAGTTCCATTTAGTTTCTGTGAATTAGAAATAAGCCTTAAGAATAAGAAAAATACTTCTCCAGGTATAGATAATGTACATTATATTATGTTGGCCGATTTACATCAAAAAGGAAAAGAAACATTATTAAAATTCTTTAATCAAATATGGCTATCAGAAGATATTCCAGATAACTGGAGAGAATACCGGGTGATTCCTATTCTCAAAACAAATCGGAATCCTGATTCAGCAGAATTTTATAGAGGTATTTCATTGAGCTCCTGCATAACAAAAACACTGGAAAAAATGATAAAACTTAAGTCGGATTTATAGTTTGACGTAGCGTAGACGTAGACGTAACGTAGACGCACTGGAAAAGATCAACACCGAATTTTGTGTACTCCTGTTTATAAATGAACGCAAGCGCCTGACGGAGCGTAAGAGAAACGTAACGCAACGGAAGAGATGACCAACTTTCATCTTTTACAGTGCGTTTCTTCCGTCGGGCCAATCATGTGGCAGAATTTTGTTCTGTCACTCAAAGTGGATCCGCCCCTCAACCCTTTTGTAAAAAGTTGTTTGTCCAACATATTCGAATTTTGTTAATTACATATTTGTTAAATACAATGGGTGTTAAGTTATTAATTTATTAAAAATATATCATAGTGTAATTTCAATATTTCAGATAAAAATATAAGATATAAGTTGTTTATTAGCCTGTTAATTCGGGGTTATCGGTTATATCCACACACATACGATAATAATTAAATCCAATGAACATTTTAAAGACCAGAAAATGAAACAACATAGTTGGAAATTCCACGGTAGCAAGGAGCATACCTTCGTTTATTTCCTAATCCATTGTAACACACAAAACAGATAAATATTTTATAAATAATAGTATAAATAAATAAACACAAAGTTTGTTTACGGTTCGTATAATTTATAGGCTGTGTGTTGTTGAAATAAGTCATTGTTTCTACTCATGCGCAAGCGCAAAAATTACGCTATGTCGAATTATAAATTGACATATTATTTTCTTACGTCTCCAGTCCGTTTCTTACGTCTCCGTTGCGTCTACGTCTACGCTACGTCAAACTATAAATCCAACTTTAGTCTCGAAAGTTGGCTGGAAAAAAAGAATAAATTATCACATACACAATTTGGATTTCGAAAGAATCATCCTACTGTGGAAGCAGTGAGCCATTTGGTAACAGATATAAATTTAGCGTTTACGAAAAATTCTTCAGTAATAGCTCTTTTATTAGATGTTGAAGCAGCATACGACAACGTTAATTTAAATATACTATATACCAAAATGATACAAATAGGTCTGCCAGAAGGTTTCTGTCAAAAAATAATAAATTTTTATGACTGTAGAGAAATTTATATATCGGTAAATAATAACACATTTGGTCCAAGAATAGCGATGGGTGGTTTACCTCAAGGAGGAATATTAAGCCCTTTGTTATATTTAATTTACACTTCTGATATAGAAAAAAATTTAAACTCAACAAAAATTTTACAATTTGCAGATGATATAGTTATTTATCAAGAAAACATTAAAATAGAAAATGCAGTCAAATCTATTGAAGAAGGAGACAAACATATTAAAATATGGAGTGAATTACATGGACTAAATATATCTGATTCCAAAACCAAATTATGTATTTTTACAAGAAAACGAAAAGAAATACCAAATCACATCTTAATAAACAATATATCCTATCCTGTACAAAGTTATGTTAAATATTTGGGTATTACTCTGGATAGACAGCTTCTCTGGAAAGAACATATAGACCATATAGTTAAAAAACAGAGAAAGGAATAAACCTTCTTCGATTCGTATCACACTTACGTTGGAGAGCAGATCCAAATATTTCTTTGTTGTTATTTAAAAATAATATAAGAGCTATATTTGACTACGGATCAATATTATACAGTGACGCATCACAGTGTCATTTAAATAAAATAGACAATTAATAAATCCCTTAGATTGTGTATAGGAGCCCTAAGAAGTACACCGATAAATAATCTACAAGTTGAATGCTGTGAAATACCGATGGATATAAGACGAAAAAAACTTGACATCAGCCTTTTAGTTAGATTTTTTGAAAAAAAAGCAAGTTTAATTTCCAAAATACATCAACTGTTTTTAGCAGACTTGACAGAAAATTATTGAATAAAAAAGAAAACTCTAAATATAGTAGATTTATATTCAAAAATGACAATATATGATAAACAACTTTATAAATGAGGTCCGGTCCTGATAGCAAGCAAATCTTACAGCTTTATATCGGTCCTGACAAATTTATAAATTCAAGTAGTTAAAAGTTGAAATATAATTTAATTTTTACATTGTTTGCAAGATAAAGTTTAAATGTGACAGTGTGTTAAAAAACCAACGATTCTGTGAGTACAAAATTGCATTATTTATATCTAACCATAAAATCAGAAGTTAAAAGGCAATATTTTATCGATTTCAATCCAAATTATCGATTATCGACAACAACTTTTTGCTGATTCAAGTAATTAGGCTGCCGTCTAATTTTGTTAAGAGGCCAGGTCCGGCTTCAGATCCGCTGTTCCAATGCATGTAAATTTTCAACGGGACGATGGCTGAACCGGAATTAGCTACTACTTCACGAAATACACCGACTACGTCACATATCTCTTACTCTCATGCATTAAACAGTTTTAAACATCCTTCAAAAGACCAAGGTATCATACTTTCAACCATACAAGGAATACAAGTTTTCGAATATGTAAAAGCTGTTGGATCAATAGTACAGCCCAAAAACGTTATTTGGGCATCCAGAATCGCAAACAACCGCATCTGCATCTACCTCTCGTCTAAATATATAGTTGACCAATTTCTTAGCTCCCACAAACATGTAATTATTGACGGCAACCAAATTGAAGCAAGAAGATTAATAACTCCTGCCCAGAGATTAATCATATCAAGTGTATGTCCTACTATACCTAATAGCATAATTGAAGACCATCTAAAAACTATGGGTATAAAATCCGTCTCCAACATGACGTTTCTACGAGTAGGCATGCAAGACCCGGAATACAGCCACGTGCTTAGCTTTAGAAGGCAAATCTTCATAAGTCCTTTAGAAAATGCATCGATTCCTGACTCATTCCTAATTTCATTCGACAATACATCATATAGAATATACATTTCCATAGACGGTTTAAACTGCTCCAGATGCAAGACGGTCGGACATCAAGATTCTGACTGTCCTTCTTTATCATCATTAAGTAGTCCAATTAGTCAAACGGAAACTGACCATCCAGTGAACGTACCCAACTCTGCCAATAAAGAATATAGCCAGCCAGAAGAACAACCACGGAAAGAACACGAAGAAGGTACCCAGACATTAAAGGAACCGAAACTTAACATCACAAAAAATCACGAATTAACATCAGCCACAAACGACCAAACCACTTCCTTACACAAAGAACTACAGATTTCGTCACAACCACAAATATCCCAAGATTCAGTAATTGAAAGCGATAGAAAAATCTCTGAAGCTATCCATGTTACTAAAAGACAAATTTCCACTTCTCCCGAAATCCTTGAAAATGACCTACCTCCTCCCACTACTGAAAAACAAAAAAATAAAAAGCCTAAAACTCAAGATTCTATTCCAGATATTCTCAATGAAATTAAAGAAAAAATTGAAAATAGGATCCCTTCCTTCACACTTTCTTTTCATGAAATATGTGATTTTCTGTCAAATTCCCTTCACTCAAAACATCCTGAACTTATTGCTAAAAATTATTCAAATGAAAGCGATGAAATCAAAGAAATTCTAAACTTTATATATTCTCAAACACAAAATAAAAGTTTAAAAAACAATATTACCAGATTGAAGAAGAAACTACTTCTAAGCAGTCTTTCTTCTACTGACGAAACTGACTACGAATCAAGTTCTCAAGTAAATAGTTAAAATGGCCAATAATACATTCATATTACAGTGGAACCTCAATGGTTATTTTACCCATATAGAATCCATCAAGCTTCTTATAAACGATTATCTTCCTTTAGTCATATGCATAGAAGAAACCCATTTCAAACATCAAAATGTAACATTAAAAAATTATGTTCCTTTTCTAAGAAACCGAGTTACAGATCATTCAAGCGGCGGAACAGCAATTTTCGTAAGGGATGACATAGAGTCAACCGAAATACAACTGCAAACAAACCTGGAAATAGTTGCAGTGTCAGTCACCCACAAAATGAAAATTAATATTTGCAACGTATACTTACCTCATCCTACTGATTTAGATATAACTGAACTAAGCAATGTTTTAAACCAAATTCCACACCCAAAAATAATATTAGGCGATTTTAACTGTCACAACAGTACCTGGGGAAGTAACAAAACCGACAAATGTGGTAATCTCTTAAACAATCTCATCGACAATTTAAATTTAGTGTTACTGAACACTGGCAAATCTACTAGGTTAAATTCATACAATGGTACATTTTCAGCTATAGATCTCTCTTTATGCAGTCCGTCGCTAGCTACTTTATTATACTGGGACACATTGGGGTATTTATATGATAGTGATCATTTCCCTATCACAATAAACATAGATACTAATGATATATTGACTTTTCCAATTCACCAAACATGGAAAATAAAGTCAGCTGACTGGGATTTGTATCGAACACTTATAGAAGGACAAACAAACAACTTTAATTTAACCAATACCGCAAACGAAAATCTGGAACTATTTAATAATATTATTATTTCTGCAGCAACAATCGCAGTGGGAAAAACAAAATCTAGTAAAAGGCAGCCAGTTCCTTGGTGGAATAACGAAATTGCGCAAGCACTTACTTTGTCTAAACACGCTTTCAACGTTTATAAGAAACATAAAACTATCGATAACCTTATAATTTTTAAAAATCTCAGAGCAAAAAGCAGACAATTGATCAAGAAAGGAAAACGAGACAGTTGGAAAAAGTATGTGGCTTCAATAAATCCTTCCACTCCCATAGGCGACATATGGAACAAAGTACGCAGAATAAAAGGAACAAAATACTTCCGAGGCATAGATACGCTATCATACAATAACCAAATGCATTCAAACAAGGTAGCTATTCCAGAAATACTAGCAGATATATATGAACTTAATTCTAGTGATTCCAACTATAGCATATCTTTTTTAGAATATAAAAATCTAATGGAATCGTCAAATATACAAATCACCGAGAGCGACAATCCAATAAACAAACCCATAAGTCTTCAAGAATTAGAATTTTGTTTAAGCGCAAAAAATTCGACGCCAGGACCTGATGATATCCACCCTCTTTTCTTACGAAATCTTCCTCTAAATGCAAAACTAATATTAGTTGATATTTTTAATAATATGTTCATTCAGCACGACTTTCCTGATCTATGGTCGCAAGCAACTATAATTCCAATCCTTAAATATAATAAACCAAAAGACGATCCAAATTCCTATCGTCCAATCTCACTTACTTGCTGTACCTGCAAACTTTTAGAAAAAATCCTTAATTATCGTCTTAAATGGTATCTCGAAAACAATAACCTAATAAGTATCAGACAAAGTGGATTTCGTACGGGTAGATCCACAACAGACAATCTAATAACCCTTGAATCAGCTGTACATGAATCCTTTCTGCACAATCAAAAACTTATTGCCGTATTTTTTGACATAAGAAAAGCTTTTGACACAACATGGAGATATCTTATACTAAAAACACTTCAAGAATGGAATGTCCAAGGGCATATGTTGTCGTTTATTAAAAATTTTCTAGAAACACGAACTTTTCGAGTTAGAGCCAATGGATTCACATCTTCCGACGAGTACTGCAAAATGGCACTCCACAAGGATCTACTCTAAGTCCTACACTCTTTCTGATTGCAATAAATAGTATTATAAATCAAATAAAGCTGCCTGTATTTACTAGCCTATATGCAGACGACTTAGTCATTTATCTAAAAACAAATAATGTAACTCTGGGATCACATATATTGCAAACGGCCTTACATACAATTGAAAACTGGTCGCAAAACACGGGTTTTATATTTTCTGGCGAAAAAACACGTTATTTAATTTTTAGCAAAAGGAAAGACTATCCTAATATTCAATTAACACTTAACGGAGTTATGCTGAAGCAGTCGGAAGAAATAAATTTCTTAGGACTTTCTTTTGAACGTGACTTAAAATTGAAAAACCACGTAACGAATCTGCAACGTTCTTGCCAATCCAGAATTAACCTACTAAAAATGCTGTCAAATACCTCTTGGGGGGCTGATACCACAACTTTACTTAATCTATATAGATCATTAATAAGAAGTAAATTAGACTACGGCTGTTTATGCTACGATACTGCTAACAAAACATCTTTAAAAAAACTTGACTACATTCAAAATACGTGCTTGAGATTGGTTTTAGGTGCCACAAGAACTAGTCCAGTAAGTAGTTTACAAGTTCTGGCTAATGAACTCCCTTTAAGCCAACGAAGGCAACTTCTATCACTGAATTACGTTGCCAGAATTTCAGCAAACAAAAGCAACGTAACCTACTCAACAATATTCTACAGAACAAATATATCTTCTGATCATTACGAAAACATTGCAAGAAATATGCTACCATTTCCTGAGCGAACAAAACGTATTGGTTTTAATTTAGAACAGTTCAGTCTCACTATACCCATTCATGTAAATTTTCCTCCCTGGATGATCAAACCTCCAAAAATAGATATGTCTCTAAAAGATCTCCCTAAACATTCCACACATCCTTTCCTTATCCAGCAAGCTTTTAAAAATTTAATTTCCAAATACCCAACAACTCATCGAATCTTCACTGATGCTTCCAAATGTGATGAAGGACATGCTGCAGCTTATATCTGCGGAAACATCAAGTCTACCGTACGAATCCCAACAAATTGTTGTATATATACCGGAGAACTTACAGCAATTCACCAGGCAATGAAAAAATGTGGTTCTATCCATGAAAGCAAATTTGTGATTATCACCGATTCAATGAGCGCATTACTTGGGATAAAACAGCTATATACAACTCACGCTATTCTTCTCAAAATCAAAGAAGAATTATCTTATCTACAGAATCAACAGAAAGATATTTTCTTCATCTGGGTACCTTCCCATATGGGAATAATTGTCAACGAGGAAGTGGACTCTCTAGCAAGCAATGCAACTACCGACCAAAGTATTTCTATCACAGATCAAATACCTTGGACTGATCACAAAGTAAATATCAAAGGTCATGTCCACAGAACGTGGCAAACTACTTGGGATCAGACTAACAACAAACTTAAAGAATGCCTAAGTCAAGTAGGAACTAAACTCATGTTACCAAGTAATAGAAAAGACCAAGTCATCATCAACCGACTCCGAATAGGACATACGTTACTAACGCATATCTTCAACAAGGAGGCCGCTCCGATGTGTACCAATTGCAACACGCAACTGACAGTGAAACATATAATTATCGAGTGTCCAGTGTACCAGAAAGAAAGGATCGCGTGTGCTCTTAGTGACAATATTAAAAGTGTACTGACTTCAAACCTAAACTCCTTATTAAATTATCTCAAAATGACTAAACAGTACACCAGATTGTAAAGCATTTTTATATAATAATATGTATCTTACTGTTTGTGTATGTCCCCCCGCTAATAACCCTTAGTGGATGATGCGGGTTTATTTGTGTAAATAAAAAAAAAAAAAAACTTTATAAATATGACATAAACCCAAATTATAATATTGAATTTAATACTATGGAACAAGTTCAGATATACTTTTTAAGGGACTATAGCAATTTGCCTCAATCTTTCAGAAAATTAGTGTTTATCTCCGACAGTTCACAAATGTTCAAAGATTATTTTATGCTATATACAGATGCATCAAAAAATATTGAAGGTGTGGGGTGTGCCTATTGGGATAACAGTAATAAAATTAGTAAAATGTTTAAACTAAATTCTATTATGAGTATATACACAACTGAATTAATAGCGATAATGGAAGCACTAAAATATTTATCTAATATAAATCATTCAAAGTTTATAATTTATAGTGACAGTAAAAGTCCTCTTAGTGAAATTAGTGCTATAAATCCTAAATCAAACGTGGACTACATTGAATTATATATCATAAATAAAATTAAAGATCTTCAGCAACAAGGAAAATCTGTTAAGTTAACATGGGTTAAAAGCCAATGTGGAATAACTGGAAATGAAATGGTAGATGAATTAGCTAAAAACGCGGTGACACAAGGAGTATTAACCCATTATCTTTGTACGCCAATAGATATTAAATCAGATTTATTCAAAGAGATTAAGAAAGAATGGAAAGAAAGGTATATTAATGAAAACATAAATACAGGAAACCACTACAGATCAATCAGAAACTATATAACAGATAAAACTTGGTTTTCTAAAATGGAGTCGACAAAAGATATGACAAGAACCATAATATGCAGAATGAGATTTAACCACTGTCTTACACCATCATATTTATTTAAAATTAATATAGCTGATAGTCCACAATGTATTTGTGGACAGTTGGGCAATCTACAAAACAAAATTTTGACCTATTCTCTTATCTCTAATAAAGTTAATATGTTTTTAAATTCACTGTATTCTTTGGCTGATGTCCACCATCCCATTAATTTAAATTATTTTTTAACATTAGAAAATAATGAGTTGGTATACAGACTATTGTATAAACATATTTTAGATATTAAACTTAAATTGTAATGTTGTTCTGAAGCTATTTCCTTGTGGCATTTTTATGATTAATTATTTATATGGGAAATAAGCCACAATTAAAATGAAAAAAATAATTTTATTAACGTTTCGACGCCCAAATCGGGTGCCGTTGTCAAAATACAAAATATTACTAAAATAAACTAAAGTGTTGTTGCTAAGCAAAAAAATTCTTCTAATAATTTATTTAATCTCACTCATTTATATTGGCAATTCAGACATATGTTATATATTTTAAAGTAGAAGACTTTAAAATGATATTGCCAATATTTATGAGTTGCGTTCCTGGGACGACTTACTGAAAGATAGTTCATTCGATTACATGAAATTAACCCCAACTCAAGAATATTCGTCATAAAAAATTATAGCATGTGATATGTCTTTAAAAAGACAACCAAATGCAACGACAGTAAAATTCTCGCGTTAGAGACCTCATAGTAAATCACAAGGGAAAACCAGGAAAAAACCCTGTGATACTATCCCGACATCGTAAGTATTTGGTCTTACATTAATTTACTCTCAAAAAATAATACCAAATTCTGACTTGTAACATGTTTAAATTATAAATATTATTAATAATACTAGATATATAAGTAATACTAAAATATAAAATATGTACTAGCTCGATATTATTGACTTACTAATCTTGGTATTTTCTTTCTATTGACTTCCTTGATATATAATTTGGTATTATTTTTTGAGAGTAAATTAATGTAAGACCAAATACTTACGATGTCGGGATAGTATCACAGGGTTTTTTCCTGGTTTTCCCTTGTGATTTACTATGAGGTCTCTAACGCGAGAATTTTACTGTCGTTGCATTTGGTTGTCTTTTTAAAGACATATCACATGCTATAATTTTTTATGACGAATATTCTTGAGTTGGGGTTAATTTCATGTAATCGAATGAACTATCTTTCAGTAAGTCGTCCCAGGAACACAACTCATAAATATTGGCAATATCATTTTAAAGTCTTCTACTTTAAAATGTATAACATATGTCTGAATTGCCAATATAAATGAGTGAGATTAAATAAATTATTAGAAGAATTTTTTTGCTTAGCAACAACACTTTAGTTTATTTTAGTAATATTTTGTATTTTGACAACGGCACCCGATTTGGGCGTCGAAACGTTAATAAAATTATTTTTTTCATTTTAATTGTGGCTTATTTCCCATATAAATAATTAATCATTAAATTGTAATTGTAAAATATAGAGTAAGTATTTCTTGTAAATTGTTATATGTTAAAAGAAAAAAAAGAAAAGAAAAAAATAAATAAAAAAATAAAAAGAAATTAAAAAAAAACAAAAAAAAGAAAGAAACAATATAAAAAATATATAAAAAAATATAAAAAAAAATAACAGAAAAAAATATATTATAATTAAAAAGAAATATAAAAAAAATATTTAGATAAAAATGAATGACGAACTTGGACAGTCCATTGTAAATAGCTTTCAAATTAAGTAGAGGGCTAAAGAAGAATGTTGCAGTTTTTGCTGTGGAACTCTGAGAATATCATTTAGAAAAAAATGAATACAAAAAATATATTAAAAAAAATTAATAAAAAAAATACAGAAATAATTATTTATTAGTAGAATTGTTTATTAGAGATTAATATTAGTATTAGTTTTAGGATAAGATACGAAAAAATGACTAATAAAATAAAAAAAAAGTAAAATTGGCGAATGGATTTAGTGTCCGCAGTCATATAAACCCAAACAAACAACAACAAACAACTTGCAATAATTATACTGACTTAAAATTTTATTTTTATATTCGAAATAACTACACAACCATCCTTCCTCTTTGTAAATAGCTTTATATTAACATTCTTGAGATATGTCAAAAATGGCATGACTCAGAAAATCGTGTAACTTTCCACGAATTTTCTTACACATTTTTAACTATGTGTAGTGAAAAAGGTGTAACTGAACATACTGCCATTTTGAATAATGTCTACCTAAATTATTTATTTTATAATACAATTTATTCTATGACTTAGGAAATCACGGAACCAGGGTGAAAATTTTCCACAGAATTTAAAATTTTGCAGGTAAACATTAGGAGACGTCATGCCAACATTTTTTTCGATCATTTTCAAATAATTATGTTTAATTTATTAACCCGGCACCTGCCATGTGGGGTGCTACTAGCACCCCATAACATATTTTTATTAAATATTTGGTATTTCAAGTTTGGTAACCGAGCTGAGGTGATGAAAATAATGGAAAGGAACAATATTAACAGGTACTTGGAATGTCACAAGTCTTTATGGTAAAGAATTCGAATTGACAGAGGAAATGAAAACATACGGAATTGATATTCTAGGCCTGAGTAAAACGAAAAAAAAAGGAAAAGGAATATGAGATGTGGCGATGGTTACAAGCTGTTCTACTCAGGTGTACAAAAAATGGAAAGAGCAAAAGAGGGAGTGGGTTTTATATTCAAGGATGATTTAAAAAATTATGAGATACCAAGCAGTAAACTCTAGAGTAATTACTATAAGTAAAAAAATAGATGAGTTAGTTAGCATAATACAAATATATGCACCAGTCGAGGGTACAGACGAAGAAAAAATTTCTCAATTCTATAGCGAACCCTAAACAGCATTGGACGAATTGAGAGAAGATATATACTGGGAGATATTAACAGAACTTCAACCACGATTTTCTAAGTCCTGCCATTTGCAATACTGGAAGGTTAGAAAAAGTACTTACAATTTATGGAAAAATCCACGGGTTTCCTGTGACATTTTCCTGTAAAAATTAGATTTTCCACGAGGAAAAAAATGTGAAGTTGCGATGAATTTTTGAGTCCTGCCATATCCATAGAATGACAGGATACTATCAATTTTATGGAGAAAATTTTTTGGGCAGGAGGGTTGCAAAAGGACTAAGAGTGTATATGGATATACGAACATGTAATGAAAATAATGAAATTTTCATAATTTTCTGAGTCCTGCCAACTTAACCCGGCACCTGCCACGTGGCTTTGCAAAGCGCCAACTGCCACGTGGGGTGCTCACAGCACCCCTTAAAATTTTCTGTGATCTACTTGTTTAAAAAACAAAATAATATGTTGAGTAACACAAGAATATAAAAAACATTTTTTATTAACTTATTAGCCACTAATATGTTATAAAAGTTAAAAAATAAAATGAAAAAGGTATTATAAGCAAATTAGCAAGTACCAAGCCATAATAAATGAAGTCAAGTAAAATATCTAAACAAATTAAGATTTAGTGATTATAGAGTCTATATTAATAATTTAAATCAGTTATTTCAATAAAAAATGTAAATTTGACCTGTTTATCAAAAATACAAAAAAATATTTAAAACTTAAAGTGCCAGATGATGACATCCCACTTCGACTTTAGAGCTATAAGTTCAGAAAGATACTAAATAACCTCTTGAAACACTAACAAATCTATGTTTAATCATACAATGTACAATCAAAATCATACAATCATACAATGTTTACATCATTGAATGTCAATTCCGTATGTTTTCATTTCCTTTGTCAATTCGAATTCTTTACCATAAAGACTTGTGATATTCCAAGTACCTGTTAATATTGTTTCCTTTCCATTATTTTCATTGTCTTTTCCCATTTGCGTTGTCGTATTTACGGGTATTTTTGTAGTTTTTGGTGCCTGAGTTATAATGACAATAAGTAAATTATTATTTCAAGAATGTTATTTTAATAAATTTTAGAATTGTAAAAATTTTTTAAGAATGTTTTTGTCTAAAAATATCAAAACATCGCCATCGTTGATCTAATGTTGTTCTGAAGCTATTTTCTTGTGGCATTTTTACAATTTTAACTATTTAGAATGGGAAATAAGCCACAATATTATTAAAAAATGATTTTTATTAACGTTTCGACGCCCAAATCGGGTGCCGTTGTCAAAATACAAAATACTATTAATATAAACAAAAATGTTGTTGCTTAGTAAAAAAAATTCTTCTAATAATTTATTTAATTTGACTCATTTATATCGACAATTCAGATACATATGATACATTTTAAAGTAGAAGACTTTAAAATGATATTGCCAATATTTATGAGTTGCGTTCCTGGGACGACTTTACTGAAAGATAGTTCATTCGATTACATGAAATCAACCCCAACTCAAGAATATCCGTCACAAAAAAAAAAAAAAAAAAAATCATAGCATGTGATCTGTCTTTAAAAAGACAACCACATGCAACGGTGATATTAAAATTCTCGCGTTAGAGATCTCATAGTAAATCACGAGGGAAAACCAGGAAAAACCTCGTGATACTATCCCGACATCGTAAGTATTTGGTCTTACATTTAATTTACTCTCAAAATTAATACCAAATTCTGACTTTACTATAATTTTGTTTAAATTATAAATAATATCAATAATACATGGGTATATAAGTAATACTAAAATATAAAATATGTACTAACTCGACTATTGACTTACTAATTGTGGTATTTTCTTTCTATTGACTTCCTCTTTCAGTATGGGTATCCACATCCTACTGCATTCCACCGAGGAATTTGCGACACAGTTGGTTTCGTTTAGCATAATTGGAGCCGCTTCTTTGATTTTTCTCTTTTTACTATCTGTTTCTTTCAGGACTATACTTGAATCTCTCCACTGAACTCTATGTTCATTATAATCATAAAATCCTTATATGATAGAGCCAAAATTACTTGTTCTAACGAAAATTCCTTTTTAGAAGAAAAACAGTTCTTAACATCTGTTTTATTAAAAAATGATTATCCTTTATCGTTTATAAATAAGGAATTGTCAAGATTGAATCGAATCGAACAGAACAACATAGAACGGGATCCTACAACATTCACAAGAAATAATACGAGGAAAATATCAATACCATACATAAAAGGACTATCCGAGAAACTTAAAACAATAGGAAATAAATTCAACATTTCAACAACATTCAAAACAACCAACACATTGAGACCTATTCTATCTAAAACTAAACCTAACAATGAACAAGAAAGGACAAAGAATTGTATTTATAAAATACCTTGTGAATGCGAACAGTTTTATATAGGTGAAACATCAAGACCATTAAACGTTAGAATAAGTGAACATCAATCTTATATTAAAAATAGAGAATTTGATAGATCTCAAATATGTCAACACGCATGGGATAATGAACATAGAGTTCAGTGGAGAGATTCAAGTATAGTCCTGAAAGAAACAGATAGTAAAAAGAGAAAAATCAAAGAAGCGGCTCTAATTATGCTAAACGAAACCAACTGTGTCGCAAATTTCTCGGTGGAATGCAGTAGGATGTGGATACCCATACTGAAAGAGGAAGTCAATAGAAAGAAAATACCACAATTAGTAAGTCAATAGTCGAGTTAGTACATATTTTATATTTTAGTATTACTTATATACCCATGTATTATTGATATTATTTATAATTTAAACAAAATTATAGTAAAGTCAGAATTTGGTATTAATTTTGAGAGTAAATTAAATGTAAGACCAAATACTTACGATGTCGGGATAGTATCACGAGGTTTTTCCTGGTTTTCCCTCGTGATTTACTATGAGATCTCTAACGCGAGAATTTTAATGTCACCGTTGCATGTGGTTGTCTTTTTAAAGACAGATCACATGCTATGATTTTTTTTTTTTTTTGTGACGGATATTCTTGAGTTGGGGTTGATTTCATGTAATCGAATGAACTATCTTTCAGTAAAGTCGTCCCAGGAACGCAACTCATAAATATTGGCAATATCATTTTAAAGTCTTCTACTTTAAAATGTATCATATGTATCTGAATTGCCGATATAAATGAGTCAAATTAAATAAATTATTAGAAGAATTTTTTTTACTAAGCAACAACATTTTTGTTTATATTAATAGTATTTTGTATTTTGACAACGGCACCCGATTTGGGCGTCGAAACGTTAATAAAAATCATTTTTTAATAATATTGTGGCTTATTTCCCATTCTAAATAGTTAAAATCGTTGATCTATTTTTTTAATCCTAGTTTTTTATTTTTTGTGTTATCTTTACGTATAATTATGTCAAATACAGCGAGCTAAAGAAAATGGTACATTAAAATCAATCAGTCCAAAACAAAATATATGCATGCAAGTAAAAATGCTGAGATAGAGCAGCTACAAAATCTAACACCAGCAGAATTCAACATTGAGGAGATATACAAACAAGATGAGGTGTAAAGAATTTATATTAGCATCCAAAAATAAGGGTATTTAATCGATTTAATTTTTAAAAGTGTTATGGTAAATAATATACACATACATTGTTTGGATTTCGTAAATGGGTGGCATTGGTTTATGTAATCTAGGTCACATACTGAAAACAACAAGTCAGCAATAATATTCCTATTAGTAATTCACGGTCACATTAAAAATAGTCAATCGTAACAAACAATTACGATATATTTATAGATACGTAGAAAGATTCTTCTTCTTCTTAAAGTCCGTCTCCTATCGGAGGTTGGAAATCATCACAGCTATTCTTATTTTACTGGCGGCCGCCCTAAATAGTTCGATGGAACTGCAGCCGAACCATTCCCTCAGATTTCTTAACCAAGATATTCTGCGCCTACCGATACTTCTCTTACCCCTGATTTTACCCTGGATGATCAGTCTCAGCAGCGAGTATTTGTCACCTCTCATAACATGGCCAAAATATTCAAGCTTTCTTCTTTTAAGAGTAAGTACAACTTCACATCCTTTTCCGATCCGACGTAAAATTTCGGCATTCGTCACGTGGTCCACCCAAGATACACGTAGCATTCTAAGGTAACACCACATCTCAAAAGCTCCAATGTTTTTAATGTTGCCCATTTTCATGGTCCATGACTCAACTCCATATAATAAAGTGGAGAAGATATAACACCGCAGCATACGCACTCTCAGATCAAGATTTATGTCACGACTACAGATAAATATTTTCATCTTGTTAAATGCTGATCTAGCTATTTCTATTCTTGCTCTTATTTCTTTTGTTTGATCGCCTGTATGATCCAGGCAAGCTCCAAGGTATTTGTAGGAGGATACTCTTTCTATAAAGGTGTTAGTGACAACCAAATCATTCCTGGCGTGTGGATCTTTTGTTATTACCATCCGTTTAGTTAGAAGAAAGATAGACAGAGATTATTCATTATTCCGAAACAGACTTTGTTAGAGTCGAGACGGTTGTCTATCCATCCAACACCAACTAGTTACTGTAATACTTAGTGAGTTAAATAAATATATTCAAGTATCTAGTGTTTCAACCTAATCAATCCCATCATCGGGAGTGGCAACCCCGTACCACGATATGGCGATCTAGGCCAGGGAAACAATAGGAACGATGATAGAATGGAAGAAAATGGAAGGAAAAAACGTTGAAGGACGAGGTTTCTTGCACCTCGACCACACAAGAAAATGGTGTGATAAATAGAAACTACATGGAGACATTATTCCCGACATGGAGCTGAATATGGTATGGAAAATGGAATATGGTATGGAGTATGGTATGGAAATGGAACCTGGTATGAAAAAGAGGCATACATCAAGGACTTTTGGTGATATCGATCTACACGTTTACAGTGTTCTCTCTCTTCAATCCTGACCCCTCCCCCCGAAGGTAGTGTAGTGGTCGACGTGTTGTCGTGTACTGTCCGTCTCCAAAGATCTCTATCTCTGGTCATTTCTTTTAACTCATTTAAAATTAAATTATTTGTTCTATGGTCGGTCCAAAGAATTCGTAGCATTCGTCTCCAACAGAACACTTCAGTGGCGTCTATCTTTCTTCTTTCCGAATTTCTCAGGGTCCAAGATTCACATCCGTAGGTCTGTATTGGGAATATTAAGCAGTTGATCAAACTCATCTTTAACGCTCTTGAAATTTGACAGTCCTTCCATATTGTGGTCATTTTTGCTGTGGCGACTTTTGCTAGACCACATCTACGATTTATTGCTTCGTGTAGTGACCCTGTATTTGTGATTAATGATCCCAGATATAAGTATCGCTGACAATCTCAAACCGATCAATTGTGGTTATGTGTGTGTGTGGATGATTGTTATCCACTATCATGATCTTTGTCTTTGATATGTTTAGTTGCAGACCAAATATTTTACTTTCGTTTTCAACCAGTCGTATAAGATTAATCAACTCTGCTTGACTATTTGCAAGAAGGGCTGTGTCATTTGCGTTATATATAAGACGAATTGATACAACTTTATATACAATTACTATAATATATAATTTGTATCTTTATCGATTTTTATCCAATGAGGATAAATCATGATATATTTTTATAATTTTTGACAATTTTACTGCATTTTACTATTTTCGACATACTATTTTTTGACAATTTTACTATACTTCATAAGACTATCGAATTTATGTGTTCATTACGAAGTACAAGAATAACACAGAGAGAAATACTATGAATAAATGAATAGCAACAAGGTTTATTGGGAAGATTTCGTCAAAATAATTGAGGAGATTACACAAGAAGTTATAGCACAAAGCAAAAGGATTTTGAAGAAGAAAGTACCTAAATCTAAGGAAATACAAGAAGGGGTAACGACACAGTTAATCAAATTATACAACAAATTCACACATTTAACAAAGAAAAATTGGGAGGCACTAACAGACAAACAAAGAGAGACGTGCAACAAATATTTTGGGAAAATCAGAGATAAAGTGTTATGCTCACTTCAAGCAGTAAATTTAAGAACAGTAGTCCCAAGTTCGATACATCAGCCAATCGACAAGCAAATAGAAGAACAATGTGACGAGGAAATAGAAGAGGAACAAAGCGACATAAAGCAAGATATAAACATGGCTCTGACGATCGTCGCGATCGCGATCAACGAATTTTTAAATATAGCAAGCAAGGTGTTACCCAACGAGTTCGATGGAAGCGCAGGTAAACTACAACCATTTTTTAACGCATTAGAACTCCTTGAAAAAATAGCGATAAGACATAAAGAAACAGCGATAACATTAATAAAGACTAGATTAACCAATAAGGCTAGAAACCTGATAAACACAGAAGATACAATCCTACGTATAGCTGCAGCACTGAGAAAAGAATTAAGAGGCGACAATCCGAAAACTGTAATAGCCAAGTTAGCAAAGAAAAGGCAAGGGCATAAAGATGCAATAGTGTATGCATCTTAAGTGGAAGAAATAGCAGAACAGTTAAAAATAGCATACATCGCTGACGGAATGCCATTGGAATTAGCGAAAAAATACACGACGGAAACAGTTGTAACAACAATGAAACGAAACGTTAATACAGATAAAGCTAAGCCAATACTGGAGGCAGGTAACTTCACAAAACCGCTAGAAGTAGTATCCAAATTTTTATCGATTGATACGACAGAGTATAACACACAGGGAAGAGTGTTAAATTATAGGAAAAATTACGAAAATAGAAGAGGACAGCATCAATACAAGAGAGGATAGCACAATAAATATGATAGAGGGAAAATAAATACCTTTGGACAACAAAACGAAGCAGCGAAAAACCAACAGAACTATACGCACAGATGATATAGAAAATTTAACAACCAAACGTATAGACGAAACCAGAGAGGAGGACGTAACAGGAACGTAAGGCTACTAAAGTTAGAGGATAGTCAAGGGGAAACGGAAAACCCGCAGTTGGGGTTTTGAACGAACGAGAAAATGGAAATACACAGTCAGAAGTGGAATATAATATTTACAACTTCGATTTAAACTTAACGTATTTTGTACGAATGAAAACAGGAATCCCAGAGCAGACAAATACATTTATCATAGACCCAGGAGTCGATATTTCAATACTGAAATGTTCACAAGATTTTATGAAGGAACATGTGAAACCAAACATAAAGGCGAAAATAAAAGGAGTAACTAAAAGAGAATTGCAAACAATGGGAGAAGTTGAAACAACACTAGAAGTAAAAGGAAGTCGGTTGGAGCATATTTTTCAATTGGTTGAATCTAACTTACCCATTCCAACAGATGGAATCATTGGGAGAGACTTTATTTAAAATTTTCAATGCATATTGGACTACGCTTATCTTAAAATGCACATTAATGATGACGATAATTTTTATGTTAGTAGGAACATTATAGATAACATAGATAATGACACGATAATAATACCGCCTAGATGTGAAATTTACAGAGTAGTAAACAATTTTCAAACACTGAAGAGCGACAGGGTAGTGGAACAACCGGATGTACAACCAGGAATATTCATAGCGAGAGCAATTCTTTCAAGCAATAATCCGTACATCAAAATGTTGAATACAACCTACGAAAAGTAGAGACAAACACAATCAGAACGTTAGACATTAAATTGTTTAACATATATAGACTGATCAATTACAGTAAGGAATTACGGGATGTAATGAATTACGGGAATCACTGAAATTAGACATTCCAGAATACATACGCGATAAATTAGTATCTTTATGTGAGGATTACTCAGATATATTCGCCCTAAGGCATGACATGCTGACATGTAACAACTTCTACGAACGGTATATATTAGGACCTATAGGACACCACATGCACAAACAGAAGAGTTAAACCGACAAGTACAAAAATTAAAGAGACCAAGGGATCATAGAACTGTCTACATCAGAGTACAACAGCCCGGTAGATGGAAATAAAGCATGGAGGTTATGCATATACTTTAGACAACTTAACAAGAAAATAGTCACAGATAAATTCCCATTACCAAGGATAGACTCAATATTAGATCAACTAGGAAGAGCAAAATGGTTTTCAGTTATAGACCTAATGTCAGGTTTTCACCAAATACCATTAGAAAAATCATCGAGAAAATACACATCGTTTAGCATGGAGAATGGAGCATTTCAATTCACCAGTTTACCTTTTGGATTAAACCAAATCCCGAATAGCTTTTCAATGATGATGTCAATAGCTTTTTGAGGTTTAACACCGGACAAAGCATTTCTTTACATACACGATATAGTAGTAATAGGAATATCAGAAAAACATCACTTAGACAACCTAAAAAATACATTTGAGACATGTAGAAAATTTAATTTAAAACTTAACCCAGGAGAATATAAATTTTTTAGAAGAGAAGTCACATATTTAGGTCATGATCTTTCTCAGGAAGAAGTATCACCAGATAAAGCAAAATATGCAACGATTGAACAATACCCGACGCCTAAGACAGCAGATGAGGCAAAAAGATTCGTAGCATTTTGTAATTACTATAGACGATTTATTCAAAATATTGCTGAATTATGCAGACTACTAAACAGATTATCGAGAAAAGGAGTAGAATTTTTTTGGTCAAAGCAATGTGAAGAAGCATTCAATAAGCTCAAATTATCTTCGATGAAACCACCAATCTTAAAATACCCAGATTTCAATAAACAATAATTCATTCTATCGACGGACCCATCCAACGAGAGTTGTTCAGCAATTTTAAGTCAATATTATAACGGAATAGATCTACCGATAACATACGCATCAAGAAGTTATAGTAAAGGAGAATGTAATAAACCTATAATCATTAAGGAATTACTAGCGATTCATTGGGGTATTAATCATTTCAAATGTTATTTATATGTACCACCAACATTTTTGGTAAAAACGGATTATAAACCACTAACACATTTATTTTCAATGAAGGAACTAACCTCAAAACTTACGAGGATCAGATTAGATCTAGAGGAATACGATTTCGAAATAGAGTATATAACAGGGAAAAGTAACTACGCAGAGAGTCTTTCAAGAATTGCATCTCTTGATGCAACATTGCATCAACTAAAGAACTTATATATAGACAACACTCATATACTAGCTATAACACGAGCTCAATCTGCCACCACTAGGGATGGGAAAAACCTACCGGTTTAAACCTAAAACCGGTTTTTTTACTTCGCAATAACCGGTTTTACCGGTTGTTTTTTTGTCCCGGTTATAACCGGTTTTTTCTTTTTAAAGTAAAAACCGGATATTAGGTTTTTGCGGTGATTAGGATTAGGTTAGGTATTATTTCGGATCCCAATCATAATTATTATTCTCAAGTAATTATTCCAAACAAAACTATAATTCAAATTTTATTTTATAAAATACAGAAGCAAACTAAAAGTGCAATCTCTCATCACCCAGAAACAATTATTAAGTTTTATTATAATATTTCCTTGAAAAGGTATTTGTAATCATAATATTTACATAAGAAGTGTCTGGTTGAATTAGATGCAAACATCATCTACTTTTCACACTTAACTCTTGACATTGAAAGTGGATGAATGACTTTTTCTGATTACCAAAAATAATGCTAATATCGAATTACTGATTACGAATACGAATCTCCAAGGATTTCGCTACGTTTTCAAAACGATATACTCATACAGGAAGTATTAAATGAGTTAAAATATACCTATTCTACAAATATACAAACGTGCTAAAATTTCGATTAGTACTAATTTTAATCATAATTGATATCGAGTAGAATGGAGTATCGCAAACTAAAGTGTATTGTAAATGTAACTTTGTAACCTATTGGATTAAAAAAACCGAAAACCGGTTTTTCCAAAAACCGTTTTTTTTTGGCCGGTTATAACCGCCAGGTTAAACCGTAAGAAAAAAAACCGGTATAACCGAAAACCGGTGTTTTGTCAAAAACCGCCATCCCTAGCCACCACCTCACAACGCAACACAAAATTCGTTGGAGGTGAGAGCACAGGTGTTGCGGGCTAGCTTTTATACAGTGGAGATGGGGTGGATTCCCAATTTTACTATTTTGTTGTTAAAGGGGGCGCCAGACAAATTCATGCCCCAAACACCAATCCAGTGTACCTAAATTCCCGAATTTGCCAAAAGAATCGGAATAATACTACACCTTTGACACTTTAATGGAACACATAATATATTGAACACTTTTTTAAAAATTACACTAAACTAACTACTAAAACTAACCAAACTGAACCAAACAACGACCCCTGATCACTGGGTAAATTACCTAAATATGGGTAGCAACAAAAAAAATATATAAACGTATATAAAAAAAATGCAATTTATAAATCTCGAGACGCTATCGTAGAGCTCTGCGAATGGTAAGGTCGAGTACGCGTAGCGGAAAATAAACAATTGACTATCCGATCAAGAGCCGTGTACATAAGAAATTATAAAAGGAAATACTAATAAAAAAAAAAAACAACCTAATGTAGATACCTGAATTCAACAAATAAAATATACAAATAAATTATCGCAACCTAAATTATCAAATTCTACAGATTAAAAAAAAAAGAAGATCAGCAAATTAAATAGTTACAAATCAAAATAATTAAAGTAACTCATCTGAAATCCAGTTATTGAGATCCAAACCCCAAAATAAAAACCACGTGGAAAAATCCCAAAATCGATGGGGTCTTCCAGCATTCAGAGGATCACGTGTCTTCAGTACAACTTCGATAAAGAAACCCGTTTTCTGGCCTCAAACCAAACATTCAATCGTATCAAATCGAAGAAATGACACCACAGCCGTATTTTATCCCAAAAATTGGACTAAACTAGTAATATATCCTCAAAATGAATTTTACTAACTCCAATAATTACCAGTTTATTCAAAAGCCTGATTTATAGATCCCAAATTAATGGATGGATCACATAGATCCTTATTTTCAAAAAATCAGACGTTTAAAAATTTCGGCGGTGACGTTCAAATCAACAATTCCGATTTTACAAGCTGCTAAGTGACCAAGTACGTCACATTCTTCTTTTAAAAATATAGAACTTTGATTTGACAGATTTAAAAGTCTGTCAAAACATAAAACACGAACAAAAATACGATAACCAGAAGCGGTACCATATTGGATACGAAATGGAAGAATTGTCAACGCTATGTATTCAACTAGAATCAAACAAACGTCAGCTATAGAGTAAATGACCAATTTCAATGACAATAAAAAACATAAAATACCTACAAATCGAATTAATGAATTTACGCTATTTATATTTAATCAAATTGATGAAATTGTTTTTATTACAACGAATGTTCTAGCTTATAAATATTTTAATCATGTACCTGAGATGATTTAAAGTTAATCAGTAATTTTGACTGTAACAAATCCCCCCTCTACTTCAAGAAATTTACGTAGTAAATTTCTAAAAGAGAAAAAAAAAACAAATCAGCGCAGCGTCACAGTGCACATCTGATCACAACTACAATCATTCAGCCACTATACCCAGACATACTTCAAGGTTGACCATTCACTCGATTACAGTCATCCTTCTTTTCCGTCAAAGGAAAAGAAAAAAAAACAATAACAAAAAAAATAATAAACATAACACGACCCGGTGTGTTACACGGGATAATGATGGAAGACATAACGAATGCGAATATACTACTCCTCAGTCGGTCCCGGTTTAAGATCTTTCGCATGCCACACACCTTTGCTATTGCCCTTGTCGTCACACAACTCATAAGTCCACGGTGATATCCGTTTCTTCACACAAAAGGGGCCTATAAATTTAGGGGCTAGTTTATGCGAAAAATATTTTGCAGCGTCAGACTGGGCATAATTCCTCCTCCAGACAAGTTGGTTTGGAAGGTACTCGACATGACGACAACGCAAGTTATATCTATCGCAACTCTTATTCCCAGCAACTTCCAGACGATTCCTAACATCCAAAAACATTTTTCTAAATGACTCATTTCTGGATAGATCCCCGGTCTGAGTTCCATCTTCGTCATTTATCCCAGTGAGAGCAGCATAATCTTGTCCAGACAATTTCATATTCCGACCAAAATTGACAAAGTATGGTGTTAGTTTAGTAGTCTCATAAGAGCACAAGCAATTTTATGTAAGTTCTCATCCCAAGTTCGGTGATTATCTGACACATACATAGCCAACATAGTTTTAAATGTTCGATTTACCCTCTCTGTTGGGTTAGCCCTGGGGTGATAAGCAGCACTGTATTTCACATAACACTTATAAGTCTGCATTAATTTTCCAAACTGGGTGGATCTAAATTGAGGACCGTTGTCACATATTACAATCCTAGGCACTCCAAATATCAAGAAAACTTCATTTTCCACATTTTTCACCACCGTCTCACCTGTAGCTTTCCGCAAGGGAAACAATAGGGTAAACTTACTCAAGTAATCAGTAACATTTAAAATATATGTATGGCCTTGCTTTGACCTTGGTAGTGGACCTACCAAGTCCATCGAGATCATTTCCCAAGGGCGGTCAACCTTAGGATGAGATACCATTTTGTCAGTTGGCTTCTGCTGAGACGGCTTGTAAGCAGCGCAGGTTTTACATCTTCGTACAACATTGGCTATGTCATTCCTCATTTTAGGCCAGTAATACTTTTCAGCCACTCTAGAATAAGTCTTGAACACGCCAGTATGCCCTGATGTAGGAGGTTCATAAGCTGCTAAGATTATGTTAAGCCGATCTTTCTTGGGTACTACCAGCCTCCAATTTTCATCAATGGATGACAACCCAGGATACTCATTGGCCACATGTTTCCACAGTTTACCTCCTTCGACTCTCCAACTGCTAAACTTACTATAACATCCTTGAACCTTCATCAGCATCTTCTGATACCACTTGTCACAATTTGTTTCATCAACTACTTCGGTCTCTATGCAGTCGACGATTGGAACAGCTCTGGACAACATATCTGGTACGATATTTTCTTTGCCCTTCCTATGGATTACCTTGAAGTCGTACTGCTGTAGCCTTACAGCCCATCGTGCTAATCGTCCAGTCAGATCTTTCAAATTTTGCAGCCAAAGCAAATTATAATGATCGGTTATGACCGTGAACGGTACACCTTCTAAGTAAGGGCACAATTTTTCAATAGCCCACAATACAGCTAGACATTCACGCTCTGTAGTAGTGTAATTGCGCTCTTGGCGAGTTAAGGAACGGCTAAGATAAGACACCACTCTATCACCATCTTCATGCGGTTGCACTAGTACTGCTCCAATCCCATAACCTGACGCATCTGTCTGAACCGTAAATGGCTTGGTATAATCTGGACATGTTAAAACTGGTGCGGCTACCAAACATTCCTTGATCTTTCTGAAAGATCTGCTACACTCTTCGGTCCATAGAAACTTTGCTTTTTTCTTTATCAGCGCTGTTATTGGGGCAATAATGGTTGAAAAATCTGGTACAAATCTTCGGTACCACGAAAATGTTCCAACTATACGACGCACTTCAGTAGCGTTATTTGGAGTTGCTATCTCCAACATTGCCCTGACCTTTTCTGGATCTACATGTAACCCATTCCGATCTATAACGTACCCAAGGTATTTCATCTGCGGTCTACAAAACTGACACTTATCAAGGCTGACCGTGATGTTAGCTTCCCTTAATCGCCGAAACACCTCCTCCAATATGGCCAGATGTTGTTCGAAACTTTGACTTACTATAACCACATCATCAAGATATACAAAGACATGTGGTTCCAGATCATGACCCAACACATTGTCAATAAGTCTCTACCAGGTAGCAGGGGCATTATGCAAAACAAATGGCATCCTTTTGAATTGAAAAAGCCCACGGTTCGGTACTGTAAATGCCGTAAATTGCTTGGATGTTTCAGCCATTGGCACCTGCCAGTAAGCTGATTTCACATCAAGACTTGACAAATAGTTGGCATTTCGAAGCTTATCCAAAGTATCAGAAACTTGTGGCAATGGGTAACTGTCTCTAACTGTCACTGAGTTTAATTTGCGGTAGTCAACACAAAACCTATAAGAGCCATCTTTCTTCTTGACCAAAAGTATTGGCGAAGACCAAGGGCTGTTAGAAGCTTCAACTATCCCTAACTTCAACATCTCATTAAGCTCCTTATCAATTTGCTCCTGGACAACAGGGTTGACTCTGTAATAGCGTTGTTTAATGGGTTGACTATTCGTGACAATCGTATGCTCTGCCACATTTGTACAACCAAGTTCGTTTCCCATAAGTACCATATTCCTATCAATAACTGACTGTAATCTGCTCTTTTCGAAAGAACTAAGTCGCGTCTGTCCACTCATCTGGTCGATAGAGTTGACTAACACCGGTTCACTAGAAAAACACCACTCCTTCCTACGCAAGTCCGGAACTATACCCATAATACGCCAGAAGTCAGCTCCCAAAATTAACTGGTGCGGTAAGTCTGGAATCACCATAGTCTCAATCAATCTAAATCTACCCCTCAACTTAACAGGCAATTCCACCATGCCGACACTGCGACAACTAACACCATTTGCCACTGTGCAGCTATTTAGGCGATTGTTATCCATGGGCAGACCTAACTCTCTAATCATAGTTAATCCTTTACTCCCCAATACCGTCCTACTTGCTCCAGAATCCAGCAATCCTAAAACAGATTTTCCAAGTATATCAACAGTCAGGTATGGTCTCTCGTCACCAACAGCATTTTCTAAAACAAAATCTAATAGTACTTGTATTTTGTCGATCGAGGTTTCATCATTTCCACTGCATTTTTCTCGATCAGTCAAAGGCAGTGGAACTAGTTTTCCGAAGGTCGTAGTTTTGAACAATCAGGACATGTCTTAACGGTGTAGCCCTCCTTTTTGCACTTAAAACAACGCGTGGTCCTTGGTGCCGTGCAACCAATAGCTCGGTGTCCTGGTTTATTACATCTGTAGCAAACGATATCTTTCGGAGGTCTTGCGTTTTTCACTTCACCACGAACTACACTTGATGTAGTCGACTGATCCTGACAACTATCCACACTAACGCTGCTAGACGAGTCGACCGCTACATAAGCTAAATCTGGTTCTAAAACATTGCCAATTCGTCTGCTAGGTGGAACATAGCTTTCAACTGCTTCCTTCCTGGCTTCTAATTTTTTTCCATATTCACGAAGCTTTGCAATAGAATCAACTTCTAATAACGCCAACTGTGTCTGGTAATATGGTGCAATATTTTTCATTAATATCTTCAATTTGGTCGGTTCATCAATAGGGCAAGTCAATCTCCCAAAATATCCAGCCATCACTGCTAGATAAACTCCAATCGATTCATCAGGTCCTTGAGTGCGTCTACGAATTTCATCAAACAATTTTTCGTTGTAATCATGAGACAAATATTCTTCTTTAAAGAGCTCCACAAATTCATCCCAATTAGCGATCTGGTTTCTATAAGCCAAATAGAATTGATATGCCCTGCCATCAAACAAATCTATGCCAGATTCCAGAAGAGTCTCTTTCGTGACATGTCTCGCCATTCTAAGTTCTTCTACTCTTTCGAGAAACGCGCTTATCGATGTACCCTTCCGATCACCAGAAAACTTCAAGTTCCATTTTGAGGGAGGTATGCACTGAATTTGAGAAGATGTAATTGGAAACCTTGAAGCTATCGGGCTTGATGTATGTGCTGGTATACCCTCTATATGTAGATTTTCAGTTTGGTCAGCCAGCAAACTCAGATGGACTGGTACACTCATAGTTCTCTCCAATTCTTCGGCTCTTGACTGCAGACGACCCAATAAGTCAAATACTCTTGACAGTAATGCTGGTCTCTCTTCGGTACCTTCCGGTATATGCTCCAGTCTATTCAACACACAATGTAATTTAGATGTGAACTTGTTATAATCATTACTAGCTGTAGTGCCAGTAAAGGCGGAAATCATTGGATCGAGCTCATTGAGTTTTAACTTCACCGCAGACACATCCTCCTCAGTATTGTAAGGATACGGAGGGTAGCTAATGCTGTCTCCACTCTTCTCCAACCTAAGTGCCGCAGTCAGTGCATGGCGCATCTCTTCCACCGTTCCAGTAGCACATCCTCTAATCTTCAACTCATACGTGAGTTCATCTTGGCTTAATCGATACACGTTAATTTTACGAGGCATCTTTCACATTCACTTCACTTTCACAATAACACAAACTTCACTTCACCAAATATCCCCAAACGAATATTCTTCCAGGTCTTCAAAAATTGTCCAATATTCCACAAGTGTCAAAGAAGAAGAAGATCTTCAAGATCGCCACCACGTTGGGCGCCAAAAATGCCACCACCTCACAACGCAACACAAAATTCGTTGGAGGTGAGAGCACAGGTGTTGCGGGCTAGCTTTTATACAGTGGAGATGGGGTGGATTCCCAATTTTACTATTTTGTTGTTAAAGGGGGCGCCAGACAAATTCATGCCCCAAACACCAATCCAGTGTACCTAAATTCCCGAATTTGTCAAAAGAATCGGAATAATACTACACCTTTGACACTTTAATTGAACACATAATATATTGAACACTTTTTTAAAAATTACACTAAACTAACTACTAAAACTAACCAAACTGAACCAAACAACGACCCCTGATCACTGGGTAAATTACCTAAATATGGGTAGCAACAAAAAAAATATATAAACGTATATAAAAAAAATGCAATTTATAAATCTCGAGACGCAATCGTAGAGCTCTGCGAATGGTAAGGTCGAGTACGCGTAGCGGAAAATAAACAATTGACTATCCGATCAAGAGCCGTGTACATAAGAAATTATAAAAGGAAATACTAATAAATTAAAAAAACAACAACCTAATGTAGATACCTGAATTCAACAAATAAAATATACAAATAAATTACCGCAACCTAAATTATCAAATTCTACAGATTAAAAAAAAGAAGATCAGCAAATTAAATAGTTACAAATCAAAATAATTAAAGTAACTCATCTGAAATCCAGTTATTGAGATCCAAACCCCAAAATAAAAACCACGTGGAAAAACCCCAAAATCGATGGGGTCTTCCAGCATTCAGAGGATCACGTGTCTTCAGTACAACTTCGATAAAGAAACCCGTTTTCTGGCCTCAAACCAAACATTCAATCGTATCAAATCGAAGAAATGACACCACAGCCGTATTTTATCCCAAAAATTGGACTAAACTAGTAATATATCCTCAAAATGAATTTTACTAACTCCAATAATTACCAGTTTATTCAAAAGCCTGATTTATAGATCCCAAATTAATGGATGGATCAGATAGATCCTTATTTTCAAAAAATCAGACGTTTAAAAATTTCGGCGGTGACGTTCAAATCAACAATTCCGATTTTACAAGCTGCTAAGTGACCAACTACGTCACATTCTTCTTTTAAAAATAGAACTTTGATTTGACAGATTTAAAAGTCTGTCAAAACATAAAACACGAACAAAAATACGATAACCAGAAGCGGTACCATATTGGATACGAAAAGGAAGAATTGTCAACGCTATGTATTCAACTAGAATCAAACAAACGTCAGCTATAGAGTAAATGACCAATTTCAATGACAATAAAAAACATAAAATACCTACAAATCGAATTAATGAATTTACGCTATTTATATTTAATCAAATTGATGAAATTGTTTTTATTACAACGAATGTTCTAGCTTATAAATACTTTCATCATGTACCTGAGATGATTTAAAGTTAATCAGTAATTTTGACTGTAACAAATCAAGAGAAAAGGAAAAAGAATCAAAGCAACCGGAAGCAGAAGCTAAACTTACATTACAGCCAGAAGCCCCCAAACAAACAGTAAGAAAGGTATTAAATAATTTAGAGGCGCATAAACTACCAATTTTGTCCTTTGGAGCAGAACTGCTCTCACCAAGACTGAGCATTAGGACCAAAAACAAAATTAAGTGCAGCAAGAGCGTGGCCATAGGATTGTGTGTGTGTGTGTGTGTGTGTGTGTGTGTGTGTGTGTGTGTGTGTGTGTGTGTGTGTGTGTGTGTGTGTGTGTGTGTGTGTGTGTGTGTGTGTGTGTGTGTGTGTGTGTGTGTGTGTGTGTGTGTGTGTGTGTGTGTGTGTGTGTGTGTGTGTGTGTGTGTGTGTGTGTGTGTGTGTGTGTGTGTGTGTGTGTGTGTGTGTGTGTGTGTGTGTGTGTGTGTGTGTGTGTGTGTGTGTGTGTGTGTGTGTGTGTGTGTGTGTGTGTGTGTGTGTGTGTGTGTGTGTGTGTGTGTGTGTGTGTGTGTGTGTGTGTGTGTGTGTGTGTGTGTGTGTGTGTGTGTGTGTGTGTGTGTGTGTGTGTGTGTGTGTGTGTGTGTGTGTGTGTGTGTGTGTGTGTGTGTGTGTGTGTGTGTGTGTGTGTGTGTGTGTGTGTGTGTGTGTGTGTGTGTGTGTGTGTGTGTGTGTGTGTGTGTGTGTGTGTGTGTGTGTGTGTGTGTGTGTGTGTGTGTGTGTGTGTGTGTGTGTGTGTGTGTGTGTGTGTGTGTGTGTGTGTGTGTGTGTGTGTGTGTGTGTGTGTGTGTGTGTGTGTGTGTGTGTGTGTGTGTGTGTGTGTGTGTGTGTGTGTGTGTGTGTGTGTGTGTGTGTGTGTGTGTGTGTGTGTGTGTGTGTGTGTGTGTGTGTGTGTGTGTGTGTGTGTGTGTGTGTGTGTGTGTGTGTGTGTGTGTGTGTGTGTGTGTGTGTGTGTGTGTGTGTGTGTGTGTGTGTGTGTGTGTGTGTGTGTGTGTGTGTGTGTGTGTGTGTGTGTGTGTGTGTGTGTGTGTGTGTGTGTGTGTGTGTGTGTGTGTGTGTGTGTGTGTGTGTGTGTGTGTGTGTGTTTGTGTGTGTTTGTGCAGCGCCGGATAAAGGGGCGGGCGAGCCGGGAGACCGCCCGGGGCGCCAAATTTTGGGGTGCGCCAAATTTTAAGGGACGCCGATATATAAATATAATATTTTTTACATTCAATATTTTTTTAGACTATAGAATATTTTTGGGCTAAGATTATTCCTAAGACAATAATTATTGAATAATTGTAACAATAAGAAAACTATTTCTACCTCACAAAAACAAAAATTCTCTAATAAAAATAATGCAACCTAAAAATTGTTATGGCTTTTAAATGGAATTTGTCAGGTACCTATCACTTTTATGGTAACAATGTTATACTTAAAATACACGAAGATCAGATTTACGAAGTATCAACAAATTTATGAATAGTTAGAATCGCACATATCTTATGGAAAATATAATGTCACTCAAATTCAATAAAACTTACATGAATAGATTCGTTTCAATTTAACGGTCACTTATTATCATTGCGCCAACTCTGAATTTTCAGTAATAAGAGCAGAAATTGATATAAATTAATCAGAAATCAAATGGGTAGGTACATAAGTTAGAGAGAGGAAAAATATTTTAAACTACCGAAATTATCGGGACTCCATAAATCAGCGGATTAGTTTCAATAGTGATTATAACTGACACGTTTAGACTCCAAAAATGTGATTTCGATAAACTTTAATTGCAATTTGCGCCGTAGTTAATCATAATTAAGAGTTGGCGCAATGATAAGAATTAACCGTTAATTTAAAACGAATCTAGTCGTATAAATTTTATTGAATTTGAGTGACATTATATTTTCCATAAGATGTGGTCGATGTCTTTTATTTCGAATACTTTGTAAGCGTTAAGATGTTTTACTTTTTGCAAAAAAGGAAGAATATATTTTTGTATCACAAATTGAACGAGGAATTCCGAAATGATTTTTTATTTGAAATATCTCAGTGGCGTACTATGTTTTAAAAAAAAATTCAGATCATTATCTGTATTCGCTCCAATGGTAGTTATAAAATTCTTAATTTTATGTCAAAAAATCTGCAATAATTACCTCTTAAAATCCATCAAATTGCATATGCATATCTCAACCGGTTTTAGAGCAATAAATAAATCGTCAGTTTGTACGAAAAATTTCAACACCCCATATCTCGGATTGCCGTTAGCGGCGATTGCTTCAAAAATTAGACCCAGTTTTTGTTGATTGCCATTATCGTTATCAGTTAAAAACAAAACAACAGATAAATATACAATTTTTATTATTTAATTGTGTGGAATTTTAAATAGAAAAATGGTATATGTTTAATTGAACAACATCCACGAGATGCAATGAACCAGTGACGGCCCGTGCGCAGGGGATCAACATAACTATCAAGGTAACAATAATGTTAATTATTTTATACCACAATATCCATACAACATTCCGCTCCAAAATCAATGGCAGGGCCAAAGCCAGCTACAATCACACCAATCACAAGCTTTATTTTTTCAACAACATTACCCACAAATTGCATATGATCAATCCCAAGCACAGACAACAAATATGATGGTTGATCAAATGGCAACTGCTGCAAATTACACACAACCACCCATACAGGTAGCATACCAACAACCCACTACAGGTAATTACGTCCCACAACAAATGTCTTTTCCATCAACATTGAGATATCCGGATTTACCAACGCAAAACATTCCCATCAATAAAGCATACCATGTTTTTAAGCGAAATAATGAAACCAAACTCTCTGAGGAATCAAAAGAAAATGAACCAGAAGTAGGAGAGCTCTACGAACCAAACCAATTCCAAACAATAAAATTACGGAATAAACGCAAACGAAGCGGAGACAGCCCACAGAACAACTGGAAATCAGCAAAAACAATGACCATAAGTAGCAAAGTTGAACTGAGCAATCGGTTTGATATACTGCAAGATACTGAGGGAGATCAAAACGAAACAACAAACGACAACAAAAGTACCACAAAAAAGTAAGCATTCCACCATTTATACTATACGGAGTGAATAAAAATGCCCCAAACATGCTAAAGTTAATTGAAACAGTAACAACTGATTTTACATATCGCTTACTTTACGATAATAAAATGAAAATACAAGCCAATAGTGTTGAAAATTATAAAAAAATTAAAACACTACTGGATGAAAATAAGATTTTAAGACATACATACAAATTACCAGAAGAAAAACTTTTTCGAGTAGTTTTGAGAAATCTCCACCACAGTACAGACACCAATGAAATAATAACAGCTCTAAAAGAAAAAGGTTACATCAGCGTTTCTCAACCTTTTACCCTTTGCGACCCAATCTTCCATAATTATTTTCGCCGCGCCCCCCCTCGTTCAATAATTTTGACAAAAAACAGTAAAATCTTACTTTTTAGTATTGAGTGCTCTTTATGATTATAACTCCTATTCAGTGTTCATGTGTATTTTATTTTTTATTTTGTCAGAGTTTTGTTTTGCTTCGATTTTAGTAAATTAGTTAATGATGTTAGTGTATTTTTTATATGCTCACGCCACCCCATTACTAAAAGCGCGCCCCCTAGGGGGGCGCGCCCCACAGGTTGAGAAACGCTGGGTTACATGGTTCATCAAATATTGAATGTCAGAGGCAAACGAACCAAGGAGCCAAAAAACTTATTCTTTATAGATCTCCAACGAAACGAAAAAAATAAAGAAATCTACGACATCAAATTATTACTGCATGCAGTGGTTAGATTCGAAAGGCCATATAAAAAGCAAGAAATAGTCCAGTGCAAGAGATGTCAGAATTATGGACACACTAGAAATCAATGTACACAGCAATTTCGATGTGTTAAATGTGCAGGACTACACGATTATAGACAGTGCACAAAGAAAAAAGAGGATGGTAAGCCACCCAAATGTTCTCTTTGCGGAGGAGCGCATCCCTCAAACTACAAAGGGTGCCAGGTATATCTTGATATCATAAATCGTAGATTTTCTCAAAACAGAAGTGCACCTGGCAAAATAAACACACCCAAACCAGCCAAAATAACAAAACATACTAACACAAATGAAGAAAGATCAATAGCTATGACGTATGCAGAATCTGCGGCAGAACATGTAGTGTTACCAACAAATACAAACGCCCAACCAAATTCCTCGGCAAATGATTTTCAAGTAATAGCATTTCTACAACACCAAAACAATTACCTCCAGCAACAAAACAGACAACTGCAGCTAACTGTTGAAAAACAACAAGCTTTAATCAACGACTTAATACTAGAGGTTAAAAACCTAAGATTGGAGGTAAAACAAGACAGGGAAACTAGAGTATAGATGGCACAGCTATTCAAAATTGCTCTCTGGAATGCTAATTGTGTATTGAACCATAAAAATGAATTGCAGGTATTTTTAGAGTCTCATAAATTAGATATAATGCTAATTTCAGAATCCTACCTAACTTCTAACACAAGTTTCAAGATACATGGATATACCAGTTATAATGCAGCGCACCCCGATGCTGTCAGACTAGCAAGAGCAGGAGCCATGGTCCTAATAAAGGATGGCATTAAACACAATTTGGCTAACAAAGTAGAAGAAACATACCTCCAAGCAGTCAGCTTAATCATAGAGGATTGGATAGGGCCAATAGCGGTTTCAGCTGCCTACTGCCCTCCTAATTATCCACCTAACAAAGAAGCATTCACCAACCTCTTCAAAAGTCTTGGCAATAGATTCCTAGCAGGGGGTGACTACAATGCTAAACATACCAGCTGGAGACCTCGGCTTATAGCACCCGGTAGAGGCAGAATACTCCATCAAGTAAAACAGGAATTAAAACTAGACCATCTATCTACATATTGACCAACCTACTGGCCAACAGATCATCGAAAAATACCTGACTGCCTAGATTTCTTCATTACAAAAGGTTTTGCACAAGGATACCTAGACATACAGTCAAATTTTGATATTGCCTCTGATCATACACCAGTAATTGCTACAATTAACTCTTCGGTAGTATTAAAAGAAAAACCAATAACCCTATGCAATAACAAAACTAATTGGGATCTATTCCGGGATAAAATTGAAGAAAAGCTAAACCTAGCTATATCCTTAAAAAATGCAAAAGAACTCGAAGATGCGGTGGAGTACTTCACAACACTTGTCCAAGGAGCTGCATGGGAATCAACCCCTACCACAACACCAAAGCAAAACAAGTAAACTGCCCCTTAAATGTCAGAGAGATAATTAACGAAAAGAGAAGACTAAGAAACACCTGGCAAAGAACAAGGCACCCAGATGATAGACAAAGATACAATTTATTTATTTATTTATTTATTTATTTTTTTATTTATTTATAGTACTATACAAATGACCTGGCCTCTTGTGACTAATCCAGGTCGTTTCCTGATGGGATTACAGTAGTTTATCTTTACATTATTATTATTTTAAGAATTTTCTATATTTAACTAATTAACAATAGCCCTAATCTACTACTAATTATGAAAACTACAAATTGTAAACAATTCTAATAAATAATTCTAATGAACAAATAATAACAAATAAACAAAAACCAATAAACAAAATATAAATTATTAATTTTTTTTTTTTTTTTTTGAACATATAATTTTTATAAAAGTGCTCCCATTTCTCATTCTCAGATGAGAAATGCCAGCATTCTTCATCTAAAAATAGTCACGAATAATTTTAAGTGCAGGTCTAATCGACTTTATGATATTCTTAATGGTATTTCGGTGAGCCTCAGACCATTGAGTTTTAAAATTTCAGGCTTTTAGTTTATTTTTTTTTTGTTTGATTAATAATTTTTTTATTTTTGATTTATTTTATTTTATATTTGATATTAATTTTTAATTTTTTATTATATAAATATTTATTTAATTATTCCAATATTTTATTTTATATTTTTATAAGTAATTTTAATTTTTTTTTTTGTATAATTTCTTATTTAAATTCAAAGAGGTTGGATATTATTTACTTGATTTCTTCTTCGTCTAATATTATATAATTCTAATTGTTTCTTTGATATTATGTCCGCTAAATTGTTTAATGTATTAAATAATTCTTCATTTTGTATTATATTTTCTATATTTATGCCAAGAAGGTCTCTTCTCATTCTTTGTAGTTCTTGTGTATTTGTTTGTCTTTCGCAAATAAATACTATGTGTTCTGGTGTGCCTATTTCTCCACATTCACAATATTCATTGTCTTTTAAGTTAAATCTATGTAGGTATGTAGGGTACGGACCGTGCCCTGTAAGAAAATGTATTAATCCTTTTTTTGGGTTAAAATAATTTGGTATATTATTTAAATTTGGAATGAAATTATAGAGACGTCTTGCTTTAGGTGAATTATTCCATTCGTTTTGCCATTTTCTATTTAATATTTCTTCTAATTGTCTTTTTGTTCTGATTTCTATTCCCATTAATTGCATTATTTTTTCATAATTTTCTTTTCTTTGCCAATATCTACATGCACGTTTTTGTGCTTCCAAGTGCATGGGCATTACACCAGTCAAGACTGTTAAAGCTGATGTTGCTGTAGTACTGAAGGCTCCTGTCATTCTAACAAGGAAACCTCTTTGTGCTTTATTCAGTTTTTCAATATTTGTATTATTTGTTAGTCTGTGTGCCCATACACTTGCACCGTACCCTACAATTGAGGCAAGTATCGTACTCAGGTATACGCGCATATGCTGGAACGGAATTCTATATTCCCTTTGTGCTAGGCTTGCAATGCAATGCATGACTTTCGCTGCCTTCTCACAGACGCTATTTATATGGTTTGTAAAGAGTCTTGGTTCATCGATTATGATACCAAGATATCTAGTTATTTTTGTTCTTTTTATTGCCTTTCCCCTTATTTGTATACTTGGATTTCTTTCAAGTCTTCCTTTTATAAGGCTATATGTTGTTTTTGTTTCTGATATAGTTAGTTTAACTTTTTTCATCCATTCATTTATGTTTTCAAGTACTCCATTTGATTTTATTTCTAGTTCTCTTCTTGAATTAGCATCTATGATAAGCAGCAAATCATCCGCATACGCTATGCTCCCTAGAACTTCAGGATCCACAGCTAACCGTTCCAGCAGTTCTTCTAAAAGTATGTCCCAAAAAATAGGTCCACACACTGAACCTTGTGGACAACCTTTAGTTATATGTCTCGTCTTTTTATCCATTGGACAACTTAAGCTGGCATATCGGTCTTGACAATAGTTTCTGAAACTCCCGTACAAGTTTCTGGGGCAATGCATCTGTCGAAGTCTTTCGAATAATGCCGGCCACCATAAATTGTCAAAAGCTCCAGAAACATCTATAAAGATAATCAAAACATACTTCTTTGTGCTCCCCCCAATGATATTAAAAACTTTATTAATAGCATCTTCTGTTGATTTTCCTTCCCTAAAGCCATATTGATTTGGATGAAGTCCAGTTTCGTGTCTTATTTGATTTAGTCTTTTACAAAGTAATTTTTCATGTAATTTCCCCATTGTGTTTAGTAAGCATATTGGTCTATAAGATTTAGGTAAAGTTGGATCTTTATCTTCTCCTTTACTTATAATTATAACTTCAGCTTGTTTAAAGTTGTTGGGAAACTTTTGTTGTCTTAGACATTCATTATATAAAGAAGTGAGTATTGGTATTAAGTACTCTGAAAGTGCCTGAAGAATTTCTACATGAATGTTATCTGGCCCAGGAGCCTTTTTTCTTTTCATGTTTTTCAAACATTCATATATTTCTTCTTCAGTAAATTCTTCTAACTGTCTTTCTTCTGGTATCTCATACTCTTGTATCATCAGTGTTCTAATATTTTTTTGTTCTATTGTTTCATTTTCTAAGTCGTCAGGAGGTAGTAATACATCTAGTAGTGTATCAGCTGAATCCTCCCAACTTTTTGTATATGAACCATCTGCTTTTTGTAAAGTAGAAAGCATTGTTGGACATTTAAGTTTTTTAGATACAATTTTGTATGGGACACCCCACATATCTAATTCTAAATGTCTAGAAACAAAAGCTTCCCAACTTTTCGCTTTAGTTATATGTATTTCTTCTTTATATTCGTTTTTTAATCTTCTATACTCTCCTAGAAGTATTTGCCTCTCGAGAAAGATACTACATCGTTGATATCGCTTTCGCGCATATCTTACTCTGCTTCTCATTCTCGTGAGGTTTTCCTTCCAGGCAAAGTCTTTTACTTTTTTATTATTGGATATTTTTGGAATTGCTGTATCCATTGCTTTTCTAATTGCTTTAGTTAATTCTTTTGTAGCAGTATTTATATTATCCCCTCTTTGTATTAGACGTGGTGCACGGAATTCAGACCTAAGTAGTTCAAAATTCGCTTTTCTTATATTGTATCTCAACGAAGACATTTCCGTATTACGTGGCTGTAGGTTACTCAAGTTGAACGTTATGAGATTGTGATCACTTGTTGTTGCATGTTCAACTACTTTCCAGTCTAGAACTAGGTTTGCTGCTGTGACATTCGATAGAGTTCTATGTTACTAGATGCACCTGCTCTATTCTGGAAAGTCGGTGGATTTCCTGGTTTATTATGAACTATTAGTTGAAGTTCATTTATCATCTCTTCAACTAATGTACTTTTCTGATCTGTTTGATTTGAATTCCATAATACTGATTTAGCATTAGCATCCGCCACAATCACAACTCGTTCGTTTCGGTATGCTATGAATATAGCTCTCATCTGTTCCACGTAATCGTCTATGTCTTCACTGAACTGACAATACAAGTTCGCGATAATTATTTTCCCTGCCTTAGTTAGAAGTTCTAAACATACACAATGTCGATTGCTATATTGCCTTAGTAATAGAATTTTCATATCTTTGTTAAAAATTATGGTTACAGCCATAGGATTATCTCCTACGCTCGCACATTGTGCAGTTATAGGCATGTGTGGGACTTTATTCAATTTTGTGTATGGTTCCTGAATGCAAATAATATCAAGATTTTTTTCTTCTGCTAATTTCCTTATTTCATGTATTACGGTTGCACTGCGCATTCCATTTATTTGTCCAATATTTATTTTGAATGAATGATTAGCCATTTATATTTTATTTATTTTTTTTTATTAATTTAATATTCATTAATCTTATTTTGATTTTTATATATATTTTAGTGATTAAAAGATATTTATAATCCAGACTCCGTACTCCACATCCGATACAATGTATTATATAAAGAGCAGTTAAAGTATGCTTTGCTATCTCTTCGATTTTGTTTTTGACCAATGTATTACAGAGACTTTTATATATTAGGTTATTAAGGTATAAATTATTATACACATATATTTGAATGTCAAAATATATATACATTATGATATTTAGATTTTGTATTATTTTAGATTTTGATATAATATTTATTTGATTTTTATATATTTTCATAATTATTGTGTGCCAAAATCTGTTTTCTGAACTAAACGTTCTAGAAGCAGTTTATATGTTGGACATTCTTTTTTATCTTTGTTACATAACTTACCTCTATTTTTACAAGGTACGCAAATTTTGGGTTGGTTAGTTTTGTTGCAATTTCTATTTTCATGTTCATCACCACAGTGACCACACACTGTCTGTTTGGTGCAGTGTTTACTCACATGTCCCAGATCATTACATCTTAAACATTTTGGTACTACTAAGTAGTCTTTTGAGTTTATACTTGTAAATCCTACATAAATTTTATTTGAGATCAATCTTTGTCTGATTTGAGGTGAAACCTCTATTACATAATGAACAGTAGGTTTATTTCTTTGTCCAGTTTTAAATTTTATATTAAAATTCTGATCAAATTCCTCTCTTGGAATATCATCAAAATTTTGTGCATATATGCATTCTTTGATGGTTTCTTCTTTTTCATTACTAGATATATCATACATAATTATTAAGGGTTTTCTTTTTCTTTGTAATTCGCATTTAAAATTTTGTTTTATTTTATCATTATTTTTTATAGATTCTAAATCTTCTTTTGTTGGAGTTTCTATTATTAAAATTTTTCCAGTAGTTCTCATTTTATTAATTTTTATTTTTGTTTTTCTTGGATCTAAGAGTTTTGTGAATTCTTCCTGCACCTTCCTTCCAGTCTGTGCAGTCTCACTGGTGATGAACAGGGTATTTATCTTTTTGTTTGTTTCAATTAATTGTTTATTATCAGCTTTGTAATTTATAGGTTTTGCAGTTATATCTGCATACGATAGCTTTTCTCCCTGCATTTTTGTTATTTTATGTCTTAAGTCTTCATTTTCAATTCTTTGTCTAGTATTTTCTTCCTTTAAAATTTTAATTTGACCTTCCATATTGGCTAATTCTATAGTTAAGGACATAAGTTTTGTTTTGAGTGTATCTTTTCCTGTTTTGTTTATTCTCTTACCGAGGTCCATTTCCCCTTCAATGAAGTTAAATAAGTCTTTTATTTTATTTTCTGTTGTTAGAACCTTTTCAGTTAGACCTACACTTAAATCCATTCCTCCACTTAATTCTACGCTATTTCTTATATTATAATTTGACCCCTCCTCTACTTGTGACGAAAGAAACGTGTCAAAGCCTCCACTAGTAATTATACTACTAGTGGAAGATTTCTTTGTATTGCTGTCGCCCATTATGTCAAGTTTGTTTAAGAAACCATATATAAAATATACAATCTCTCAAAACAACCTACCGTATTTTATAGAACTAAGTGTCATATCATGAGTTAATTAAGTCCTTTACCTTGTGGACCACTTACAAGGCAACAATACCCGAGAAGGTCCTCCACACAAGAACAAAACTTCCGCTTCTATGGGCTAGGACACATCACCTATTTACAATCCATCTAGATATTGCTCATACGTAGTTCCTTATTAGATGTTCTCCAAAATGTATATTATTTCACCAATAAAATAACAATTCTCTTAAAATATTCTTCAGTTGACTGTATATGACGTTTATAGGTATGACATAAATATAAAATATTTTTATATTACTAAGAATCTAAATTTTATATTTTAAATGATATGTGATGTTCTTTACCTTGTGGTTTACTTGTAAGGTAACAACACTTGAGATTATTTTCTATAGAAGAACAGTCCTTCTGTTTTTATGGTCTAGGACAAATCACTTATCTGTAATCCACTTGGATGTTGTTTAAACTTAATTTTTTTTTATGTTTGTCTTCGGAACGTGCTAATGGATTGAATGTTCAAACTAGAATATCTAAAATGTGTTATTTTCATCAATAAAATAATAATTTTCGGGAACTATTTTTCAGTTGAATGTTGACAGTTTTGACATTTTATAATCAAAGATACAATCGAGCTGCAAGGCAGCTAAAAGAAACACTTAGAAGACTTAAAAATAAATCATTCACAGGATATCTACAAAACTTGCCACCCTCAGCCGATACTAACTATAGTCTCTGGAAAGCCACAGAACACCTAAAACAGCCACGAGATCAAATCCCACCAATTAGAAAATCTGATGGTACCTGGGCCAAAACAGATGGAGAAAAGGTAGAAGTTTTCGGTAGATATTTGGAGGAAGTATTTCAACCGTTACCACCTGCAAACGGAATTAATGACGACGAAATATATGCATTCCTTAAGGAAAACGATCAAGAAATGGAGCATATTATAACTTCACAATACAAGAAATTTACGACGTTATAAAAAATCACTTAGACCCCAAGAAGGCACCTGGCTATGACCTGGTTACCGGGCAAATATTAAAAGAACTTCCTAGAAAAGCGGTCGTTATGCTGACGCAACTCTTCAACGCAGTTCTAAGACTGAAGTACTTCCCTGCACAATGGAAGGTAACAGAAATCATATTAATTCATAAACAGGGAAAACAGCCAAATGAAGCTAGCTCCTATCGACCAATCAGTTTACTACCAGTCTTGTCAAAAATAATGGAAAAGTTACTGATGAAGAGACTGATGGAAACTGTCGCAGCAAAAAGCTTAATCCCAGACTATCAATTTGGGTTTCGTCAGAAACACTCGACAGTAGAACAAGTGCATCGTGTTGTTAACACAATCATCAAAGCATTCGAAGATAAAAGTTATTGTGAATCAGCTTTTTTGGATGCCAGCAAAGCCTTTGACAAGGTGTGCCATGAGGGACTCCTTTAAAAATTAAAAACGCAGCTACCAACAACAATATATTTGATTCTAAAATCCTACTTAGAAGAACGATACTTCAGAGTCAGATATGAAAATGAAGTAACTAAACTACGCATCATCAAATGAGGAGTCCCACAAGGAAGTGTCTTAGGCCCAGTCCTACTCTTCACCGCTGATCTGCCATGTACTGATGACACAGTCACCTCTACCTTTGCTGAGGACACAGCTATATTAGCAGTAAACAGAAATCCTGAAGTAGCAGCGACAACACTACAAACCAGTCTCAACAATATAGCAACGTGGGCAAGGAAATGGCGAATTACAATAAATGAAAGTAAATCTGTACACATACCATTCACAAAATACCATGGTGAAACGCCAAGCATCACATTCAACAATGAACGAATACCTAAACCAGACAGCGTAAAATATTTGGGGATACACCTGGACAAACATCTAACCTGGCGTACCCACATATGGAAGAAAAGAAAGCAGCTGGATACTAAATGGAAAAAGCTGTACTGGCTCCTTGGCAGAAAATCACAGTTATCATTGCGGAACAAATTACTAGCTTACAATACCGTTCTCAAACCAGTATGTACCTATGGAATCCAGTTACCTATGGGGAACAGCATCTAAATCGAACATTGCTATCATCGAGAGATTCCAGTCAAAAGCAGTATAGTAGATGCTCCTTGGTTCGTAACAAACCGAGAGATTTATAATGATCTAGAGATGCTAACGGTTACTGCAGTGACTAAACAGCTTAGCACAAACTACCTAAGACGCCTAGAGCAACATCCAAACACACTGGCAATTAATCTGCTTGACAACAATGAAGAAACCCGAAGGCTGAAAATAAGAACACCCTTGGATCTACCATTCTAACAGCAATAATTGTACATAATAAATTAATTTTAAATTGTTATAGTTTTATTTTATTTTTTAATATCGATGTAATAATGTAAAGTTACAAATTTTTATTGTTTTTAACATAAATGTAAGAACGTAAAAGTTCATACAGAGAGTGGATTATTGGACAAACTCTCTCTCACGACATTGTACCAATCAATATGTATGCTTATTTTTATTATATGATGTAACACATTGCAAAATAAACATTAAAAAAAAATATTTCGGAAACAAAGCATTTGCAGACATACGTTTATAGAACAAACTGTAATTATTTTTTCACATAGTTTATCCCACATCCCTTAAAATTTGTCGCATTTATTTAGAAACACCCTGTATATAAGGATTTCCAAAGTTTTCACTGCATTCCTTCACTCAACCGTTCCCTTCAGTTCTTTCTTTTTTTGCCAGTCCCCTTCCTGAAGATTTTGTTTTCTATTGCTTAGTCCATTTTATCTCTGAAAGATCTTTGGGGTCTGCGGCTCGTCCTTCTTCCTATCGGGCTCCAATCTGTTATTCTGTTTAACCAACGATTTTGGTCTGCTCTTCTGACATGTCCGTACCAAGTTAATCTCTTTTGTTTCTATGTAGTCTATTATCTCTTGAATTCATTACCATTATTTTCTTATAATCTCTATGTTATTTATTCTATCTCTTCTGCAGCTTCTTTTTAGGAATTCCATCTCTGTTGCTCTTATTTTGCATTTGGTTTTCGTAGTTTTTATTCAATTTTCATACCCATTAGTCAGAATACTTCTGGTCATGGTGTTATATATTCTTCTTTTTTAGTATGCAGTCTATTGTTTGTCCTAGTCAATCGATACCTAGAACCATAGCCTGGTTCTAGGTATCGAGTCATAGGCCTACTCATGAGATAATAAAAAAATTAATTAATGGTTTTGAATTGAATTTACATGGATGATTGTAGAGGCAAAGGATGTGACAACGGCTCTAACATGAAGAGAAAAAATAAAGGTTTACAAGCTCGTGTTTGCAAAGAATATCCTCGTGATCTTTTATGCTATGTGGATGCCACTTCCTCAGTTTAGATATTGGGGATGCAGTTATATTTTGTACACAATCAACATGTCTTTGGATTGTACAACGTTTTTCCACATTTTTTTCTGCTTGTTGAAAATGTGCATGTATCTTTTACCTCGCTCCTTCGTCGCTTGAACTTCAAATGTGCTTATTATGCAAATAACTTCCATATTTATGTTGGATAAGTTATAAATTATAATGGCACTATTTTTTAAATAAATATAATTTTACTAGTTCTTTATGGTATAATTTTGATTTTTTGCTATTTTTTATATTTGCAGGAAATTTGTATATTCTTGTATCAAGGGGCGCCAAATTTTATTTTGCCCGGGGAGCTCAAAACCCTAGAACCGGCCGGGCCGTGTGTGTGTGTGTGTGTGTGTGTGTGTGTGTGTGTGTGTGTGTGTGTGTGTGTGTGTGTGTGTGTGTGTGTGTGTGTGTGTGTGTGTGTGTGTGTGTGTGTGTGTGTGTGTGTGTGTGTGTGTGTGTGTGTGTGTGTGTGTGTGTGTGTGTGTGTGTGTGTGTGTGTGTGTGTGTGTGTGTGTGTGTGTGTGTGTGTGTGTGTGTGTGTGTGTGTGTGTGTGTGTGTGTGTGTGTGTGTGTGTGTGTGTGTGTGTGTGTGTGTGTGTGTGTGTGTGTGTGTGTGTGTGTGTGTGTGTGTGTGTGTGTGTGTGTGTGTGTGTGTGTGTGTGTGTGTGTGTGTGTGTGTGTGTGTGTGTGTGTGTGTGTGTGTGTGTGTGTGTGTGTGTGTGTGTGTGTGTGTGTGTGTGTGTGTGTGTGTGTGTGTGTGTGTGTGTGTGTGTGTGTGTGTGTGTGTGTGTGTGTGTGTGTGTGTGTGTGTGTGTGTGTGTGTGTGTGTGTGTGTGTGTGTGTGTGTGTGTGTGTGTGTGTGTGTGTGTGTGTGTGTGTGTGTGTGTGTGTGAATATAATTTAAATATTTAGTGTTTCAACCTAATCAACCCCATCAGGGATGGCAACCCCGTACCACCATAGACGCACTCTGCGAGTAAATTTTATTTATATTTTATTTATTTGATTTAAATTTAATTTTATTTATTTTATTTTATTAATTTTGTAATGCGTGCTCTTATCTCTTAGTTGTTGGTCCATTCTTCATTTATTATGGTGCCGAGGTAGTTGTTTGCGTTTACAGAGGTTTGGGTAATGCAGAGTTGACCTTCTGTTATCTTTTTGTTGCTAATAAACATGAGTTGTTCTGAAGCTATTTTCTTGTGGCATTTTTATAATCAAGTATATTCAAATGGGAAATAAGCCACAATTTTACCTAAAAATGATTTTATTAACGTTTCGACGCCCAAGTTGGGTGTCGTTGTCAAAATACAAAATAATACTATTATAATATTATATATATATTATATAATACTATTATAATATTATGTAATATTATAATAGTATTATTTTGTATTTTGACAACGACACCCGACTTGGGCGTCGAAACGTTAATAAAATCATTTTTAGGTAAAATTGTGGCTTATTTCCCATTTGAATATACTTGATAATAAACATGAGGTTGTCCTCGTTACCTTTATATTGAGTCCATATTGTTAACTGTAATACGTGATTTTGTTTATAAGAACTTGAAGGTCTTCTAGATTGTCCGTAAATACTATAGTGTCATCTATATACCTGATGTTTTTTAGTCGATACCGTTAAGTAGAATACCATTTTCAGTTTCGTGCAAAGCTTCGATAAATAGTCACAGTAGATATTGAAAATTAGAGGGGACAAAATACAGCCTTGCCTCACTCCGTGCATGATTTTCATATATTCGGTGTTCGTCTTCATTTCTGAGGTTTGAAATCTGATTCCAGTAAAGGTTTCTAATTATTTTTAGATCTTGGTTGTTAATTCCTGGTTCTCTTAGTGTTTGCATCATCTCGGCGTGCTGTTCTCCATCAAACGCTTTCCTATAATCAACCATACATGTATATACGTAGCAATTGACGTTTCTGCATTTCTGGAATAAGACTTGTATTGAGAACAAAGTCTCTCTTGTATCAACAGCATTTATGGACTCGAACTGGTTGGGGCAAATTTGACTTTCATATAGCTTTTAATCATATACCTTACGGATTATCTTTAGGACCAATTTCAGGAGATGACTGATCAGGCTTATCTTAAGGTACATTTTGGCTCTTGGTTTTTTGAAAATGTAATAAACTCAGACTTCAGCCATTCTGTTGTTACTTCTCCAGAGTTGTTTATGTTGTTGAGTATAAGTAGGTATGTCATAAGTTACCCAGAATGAGTTTAATATTTTCCTATCAAATTCCTCTTGTAAAGCATAGCAACATTAACGACATTGCAATTAATATTATCTGTTTTCATTTTTGCAGGTACTCTATGTGCTTTAAGCGATGGAATGCATTATGGTTGGACTGCTCCTGCAATTCCAATACTAATGAGTCCTGGCTCTCCAATACCTATCACAAAACATCAAGGTGAATGGCTGGAAAATGTGTATGTAATTGGTGCTGCAATTGGACTTTGGCCAACAATGTATGCCGTAGATAAAATAGGTCGAAAAAAATCTATTTTATTGGCATGCTTTGTATCTGCTTTGGTTTGGATTACAATTGCTCTGGCACCAAGCGTGGAATATATATTTGTGGCAAGAGGATTCGCTGGAGCAGCTGGAAATATGGCTTTCGTAGCAACTCCAATGTATATTGCTGAAATAGCTGATCAAAAAATAAGAGGCTTTTTAAGTAGTTTAATTTATCTTATGATGCTTTGTGGAATTCTTTTAATCTATTGTATTGCTCCATTTTTTCCTATCTATGTACCTTGCATTTTAGGAGCAGTGATGGTCTCTATAGAACTTATATGGTTTTCGTTGGTGCCTAATAGTCCTTATTATTTGATAATTAAAAATCAAATAGAAGCTGCCCGACATTCTCTAAAGAGATTAAGACAGAACGATTCTGGCGTAGAGGAAGAGCTCAAACAAATTAAATTAGCTGTGGATCGACAAAGAACTGAAAGAGCACGATTTTTAGATTTGTTTCTTATAGCAAGCAATAGAAAAGCATTACTTATAATGGTAGTTCTTAATTACGCTCAACATTTTAGCAGCGTCAGTGTGCTGCTAATGAATATGCATATTATTTTAGAGCAAGCAGGGTCTATCTATATGGATCCTCATACAACAGCAATCGTATTTTCACTAATTATGTTAATAGCTGCCTTGACAGGATCTTTAATAATAGACAAATTTGGAAGAAAGATCTTAATTATCAGTTCTGGCATTTCAACAGCATTTTGCTTATTAACGATAGCTATTTATTTTACTCTGAAAAATTACGGATTTAACACAACTAGATTCAGCTGGATTCCAATTGCGTGTGTGATGGTATATGCTTTCACTTTTAAGTTTGGCTTAGGTATGGTTCCCATAGTTATAACAGCAGAAATATTTCCTACCACAGTAAAGGCTTATGGCATGGCTTTGGCAGATGGATCATATGTTACTGCATCTCTATTATCGCTACAAGTGTATCAGAGGCTTACTGATTCATTTGGATTGCAATACCCATTTTATATCTTTACTGCGTGCTGCTTTTCTACAATATTTTTTACATACTTTGTAATTCCTGAAACAAAAGGAAAAACATTAGACGAAATCCAACTGATATTAAAAGGAGAATTTAATAAAAGTAAATCAGAAAAAGTCTAGAAAACATATTATTATTATTTAATATATTTTTTAAACCCGAGTATTATATTTCTTATGCATTTAGGATTAATATGGTAAAATTCAAATATAATTATGAACTTAATATAAATACATTTTTGATTTGAAAGTTTGTCTGTGATATCAGTTTCTTAAAATAAATTTAGTAAAAGAATGTCAATCTAGAATTAACTCTTTATTTTTTCTTATAAATTGAAAATCTTCCCGATTTTTATTTACTCAAATATTAAACCAAATATACAGAGAGGGGCAAAATAATGGAATAAATTCATTTTTTCGAAAATAGACGATATTGGAGACAAATCCCGAAACATATCGAGTTTTATTTTTAAAGTATGACTTTTTTTTAAAACCGTGTTAAAAATGCAATTTTCAGCACTCCATAGGAGCGTTAAAAATGCTACTTTAAAGGCACTAGTGCTTTAAAAATTTTAAGGCATTGCAGTTAAAAGTGAATTGTCAAATTGTGAAACGTCAAATTATTTATATTTCATTTATAAACATTAATATATTAATAGTACAACTTGCGCCATTTAAAAAAGGTGGTCTAAAAGGTTTTTCAAAATTTAATTTAAACTGTATTATTGCATTTTTAACACGTTTGTAGAAAAAACAAGTTTAAGTAAGGGTATATTATTTTCGCTAAGAATTTTTAAAAATTCCTCTCGAGTGTAAATGTTTCAGCAACTAACAAAAATATTGTATTTTATAAATTTATAACATTTGTAGAAAAAATATTGTATAATATACGTGTTAAAAAGTACATTATTAAGGCACTCATGTGAATTGCAGAATTCGCTTCGCTCATTCTGCTTTCACAACTTTCACATGCGTGCCTTAAAATTTTACTTTTAACACTTATATCATAAATAACTATTATTAAACTAAACCTGTTTTAAAAATCATGTTAATTTTTTGTCTATCATCTTGTGAAATATACTCGTATTTTTAATTATTATAATAAACTACCTAACACAAAGATAGTATTTAGTTTTAGCAAGATTTTTTTATTTTTTTATGTTATTTTTGCGACACATATTAAAACCTAGGAAAACCTAAAAACACTATTTTTTTAATAATAATTATTGTAGATTAAATTATTTATTTATTATACAGTGCCCTTCAGATAAAACTATCCACCTTAAAAAACTTTTGAACCACTGATTTTTAGAAAAAAACGCAAAAACACGTCAAATAATACTTGAAGGGGGAGACATTATACCATATTTAAGCTTGCCGGGAAAGGCACCCTCTCACCCCCCGTAGCATCCCTTATTTTTTTTTAATTACTACCCCCTTTTTATTTTATATTTGGATTCTCCTCTTTGTACCGATTTCAAAAATTTATAACACTTGATGCTTAAAGTGATTTGTTTATGAGAAAAATAAATACAAAACAAGAAAACTGGATTGAATAAAAATTATTTTTCTATGGATGCTATACAATGTACAACTTCTCTCATTACTTACATACATTCAAAACGCAAAATTTCTCAGGCTGTGAGAAAAGTCGGCCATTGCAGTGAGAAATATTTTTTCTCACGGTTTCCATGGTAACATGCACAATACAAACACAAATATTTTTGTCAAATAAAATGTGTCAAATCAAAACTTACCAGGAATTACCTTTCAAAACTGTTCATATAGAACTATAATTTTAAATAAATAAAAGTATATAAATATTAAGAACATTAAATACCTACATATGTGTATAATATGTATTTTATTTCAATTTTGGCGTATAATCTACATAAAAGCACCTAAATTATTTAATTTTGAAGTTTGAACTCTTGACAAAAACGCATCCATAGAAAAAGTACAGTGTACAACACGTGAGAAAACGACATATTTCTCCCTCTCTTTGTCTTTTTTCTCTCTTGTTGTACAATATACTATTTTTAACAATTTTTTAACATTTAGAGTGACCATTTGAACATAACTACCAAAAATTTTAACAATAATAATTATTTAAAAATTTTAACAATAATTATTATTCAAGCTTTCAAAGGTCATTTTGAATAATTATTGTTAAAATTTTTGGTAGTGAAATGTTCATTCTAAATGTTTGTATGTGCCTAATAAAATTGTTAAAAAAATATTTTTTTTTCAATCCAGTTTTGTTGCTTTTGTATTTATTTTTCTCATAAACTAATCACTTTAAACATCAAGTATACATTTTTGAAATCAGTATAAAGAGAAGAATCCAAATATAAAATAGAAAAAGAGGGTAGTAATAAAAAAAAATTAGGTGATGCTACTGGAGGTGAGAGGGTGCCTTTTCCGGTAAGCTTAAATATGGCATTTGACATGTTTTTGCGTTTTTCCTAAAAATCAGTGGTTCAAAAGATATTTAAGGAGGATAGTTTTATCTGAAAAGCACTGTAGTAGGGATGGCGGTTTTTGACAAAACACCGGTTTTCGGTTATACCGGTATTTTTTGCTTACGGTTTAACCTGGCGGTTATAACTGGCCAAAAAACCGGTTTTCGGTTTTTTTTTAATCCAATAGGTTACAATGTTACATTTACAATGCACTTTAGTTTGCGATACTCCACTCGACTCGATATAAATGTGATCAAAATTAGTACTATCGAAAGAACATCAATATCAATATAAATAAAACAAAATTTTTAATGAAACCATTTTATTCTATTAATTAATATATTTAGTTATTATTTTATTATTATTATATATTTATTGATTATTATTAAATATAATATAGCGTAAGATTAATATATGCATATTGCAATAATATACAATTTAACCCAACCATTTCAACTTATAAAAAATTTCCCAGACTCTTTTAAATGGGATATAAAAAAATAATATCAACATAAATATTTTACTTAAAAATAAATTGGATAAAGCAATTTATCTTTTATTTTTACTACCATAAAAAAAATTATCATCTATATCTTTTAACACGTTTGTATATTTGTAAATAATAGGTACATTTTAACTCATTTAATACTTCATGTATGGGTGTATCATTTTGAAAACGTAGGGAAATCCTTGGAGATTCGTATTCCTAATCGGTAATTCAATATTCATACTTAGAACATTATTTTGGTAATCAGAAAAAGTCATTCACCCACTTTCAATGTCAAGAGTCAAGTGTGAAAAATAGATGATGCTTGCGTCTAGTTCGACCAGCTCACTTCTTATGTAAATATTATGATTACAAATACCTTTTCAACGAAATATCATAATAAAACTTGATTGTTTCTGGCTAATGTGAGTTTGCACTTTCAGTTTGCTTCTGCATTTATAAAATAAAATTTGAATTATGGTTTTGTTTGGAATAATTACTTGATAATAATAATTATGATTGGAACCCAAAATAATACCTAACCTAATTCTAATCACCGTAAAAACCCAATAACCGGTTTTTACTTTAAAAAGAAAAACCGGTTATAACCGGGACAAAAAAACAACCGGTAAAACCGGTTATTGCGAAGTAAAAAAACCGGTTTTAGGTTTAAACCGGTAGGTTTTTCCCATCCCTACACTGTAGTTTAATTATATATACAAAAATCCTGTTCATCTATTTTTTTGTACAAAAGATATACAGGGTGTTTGGTAATGAGTGGGTCAGAGCTTTAGATTTCTGAGTTTTAAATAGGTAGATTTAAGTGAATTTACCTTAGTACGAAAGTTGATAATAAACTCATTATGATTTCCTACTTGTACAGCCTCATCAGTATAATTTTAAACAGTATTATGTTACGGCCACATATACGCAACATTATAGACTCAAACAGTGTTGTCAATTCGCTCACTGCGTATTTAGATAATTCGGGGTTTCCCCTTTGTGATTTCAACGAATTTATTTCCTATTTCGCGACTGTTTAAATAATGGGATACATGAAATCGGAAAATATGGTTTTAAAATCGACAAAAGTTTTAATAGTCTGTATTTTAAACAAACGCTTATAACTGGTAAAATATTTTTATGACTTAATAATACGTCGATACCGTGTGATTTTCCGTATCTCCACTGAATTTCACAAAAATTTGGATCTAGGTTCCTCTTACACTCAATTTTACTTCGGGACTTGTGTCATTAGTTGCTGTTACTTGGGAGATGAAAGCCACCCCCTCTTGTGGGCAAAAAACCGTACTTTCAAAAAAAGTACGGAAATGGACAAATTGGCCAATTCTAAGCAACTCTTTTCCTATAGAGTTTTTGCAGTAAGTTAATACCTTTTGGGTTATTTGTGAGTGAAAATATTAATTTTTCAACGAAAAAAACCACGATTTTTGACGGTTTTTCGTAAATGACTCAACAACTAAATAATTTGTAAAAAAAAATAATTTTAGCAAATATATAGCTTCTAAAGAATAAAAAAACGGTACATGCATGAAGTCTGTAGACTCAGCAGAAGCAGAGTTGTAGCTCATAAAAGTAGGTTCTTATTCGTCAAATTACAAATCGAGTATTTCAACGTGAAATAACCAAAAAATTAAGCACTTTTTGGGAAAAACTCATCAAAAATTTTTAAACTGTTTAAAAAGGGCTTTATTTTTTTTCACAAAAGTTTCTAGCACCAAAACTAAGCAAGTTACGCGCAAAATAAAGTAGGTCCTTTTCTTGGTAAAAGAAATCATGAAAATTACCCCCTAATTAGCATCCGAAATGAAATCAATAGTCGCCGTTATACAATTTACTTTACTTATGTATTGTTTATATGATCTGTAAGTTTTGCCAGTTTAAAGTGCTTATTTTTAAAACGGTTATATTTGAAAGGGCTTGAAAGAGTCACTAATCACGAGTATATGCAAACATTATCTAACATTTCGAAGCTTGTTTTTTATTTTATCAGTTACCACTTTCTTTTCAAAAATAAGCACTTCGAACCGGTATGCGAAACTTACAGATCATACAAATAATACATAAGTAAAGTAAACTGTAAAACAGTCCCGATTAATTTTGTTTGGGACACTAATTAGGGGGTAATTTTCACGATTTTTATTTACCAAAAACAAAAGGGAACAGCTTTATTTTGAGCGTCACTTGCTTAATTTTGGTGCTAAAAACTTTTATAAAAATCAAAAATAAAGCTTTTATTAAACACTTTAAAAAAAATTTTGACGAGTTGTTCCTGAAAAGTCTTAATTTTTTTGGTTATTTAACGTAAACATGTTCAATTTGGAATTTGACAACTAAGAACCTACTTTTCATAACTCTGCTTCTACTGGGTTTACAGACTTAATTCATAGTCTATTTTTTCGTTTTTTTTATAAGCTATATTTTCGCTAAGAATATTTTTTCGATAAAACATTTACTTTTTGAGTTATTTGGGAAAAACCTTCTATAAACGTTTGTTTATTTTTGTTGAAACATGTTTCACTAGTCGATAGTTTCACTAGTAAATCATCATCATCATCCTCCAGCCTCAAAAGTCCACTGCTGAACATAGGCTTCCTCCCCTCGTTTCCAGCCCCATCTATCCTGCGCCGCCCTCATCCAGTTCTTATTCACCTTTCTTAAGTCGTCAGTCCATCTTGTAGGCGGTCGACCGACGCTTCTCTTGTCTTCTCTTGGCCTCCATTCCAATAACCTCTTCGTCCATCGCCCATCTGTCATCCTGGCTACGTGTCCTGACCATCTCCACTTCAACCTGGCTTCACTAGTAAATAACTCGAAAATATTAATTTGAACGTGAAAAGATCCAATAAAACAAAAGTTGCTTAGAATTAGTCAGTTTATCCATTTCTGAGAAGAGGTGGCTTTCACCCTTCAAGTAAAAGCAACCCTGGGCTCAGGTCCAAAACCGAAGTAGAGAGTAAAAGAAACCTAAATCTATATTTTCAAGCAAATCCGTCATTAACCTAATAGGCAAAATGCCTATTTTTCTTCGGCTGTGCCTCCTACTCAAGTGAAATATTATCATCCCGTCTCTTTCGTGGTAGATATGTGCTTCTTTTCCGAAATGCTACTTATCCCGTATTAATCTAACTATTCTGTTTTCTTACATTTTACTGGTAAGCCTATTACATTTTCTTCTTCTTTTTTGCACTAATTTTATAATATTGTTTATTCTGCATAGGTATCTAATCTCATTACTCATTTATCTGTCCAATAGTGTTTTGCGGTTATTCTTCTTACTATTCAAAACAAGTAATTGGAATTCGTAAATCCTAGGTTTTCATCCAAAGTGACCGAAAGTAGAACCGGAAGTCGATATTTGAACTACTCGTGTAACTTTGCGTTCGTCGATTGATATAAGATTTCACTAATTTTGAGTCATTTTTAATAAACTTTCGGTCATAATTCTTTAACCGGAAATGACTTCCATACCTGAACTAAAGGTGCAAGCTCGACTTTCTGCAATTATAATATGGCAATTTTGGTTAGAACTATTTAATCGTAAATGATGCAAGAATCAAAAGTACACATGTGTTCTCATCTTTCTAAGGCACATCGAATAATATATCGCTTAAGCTATTTCGGTGACTTTAAAATGGTACTTCCGGTTGAAACTCTAAAACCGGAAGTCGGGAGTCAAATTTCTCATCTTTAATACCACCCTTGAGTTACAAACTTTCATTCGATACCTCATCTGTCATTCTATCGGTATTAATAACGGAAGAGTTATATTCGCTGACAGACAGTCACTAAACCGGAAATATATGTATATTTGTTCTCGTCTTACTAAGGCGCGTCGAATAATATACCGCTTGTACTATTCTGGCGATGTTTAAACAGTATTTTTGGTTTTATTTCTAAAACCAGAAGTACTCGATCAAATTTCTCACTTTTAGTACCTTCTTTGAGTTATAAACTTTCTTCTGACACCTCATTTGTCATTCTACCTGGTATAATGACGAAGGAGTTGTGTTTACGGACGGACGAACGGACAGGCCGACGTAGATAATTCAACGTTTCCACATTTTTTCAAAATTGGCTGAAAACCATATTATTACTCCCTCCTTATGTCTTATTACTTGTTGCATATAATAATAATCTACGTATTTTATGACTATAATTTTTTGGAGAAGAATGCTGAGAAGAAACTACAATATACATTTATTTTTGTTTACATGTTATTTTTAACGTTCCGTCCTCCAAGCCAAGTCAAGTTTGTTTTCAAAAAATATATTAAAAAAGTTTTACAGACTGTTATAACAAAAGTGTGAGGTAAAATCTTTTCATATGCGAGGTAAACAGAGGTATATACAGAATGACATAACCACATACATAAAAAGATTCTACCTCCCGCTTTTTATATAACTGTTTGTAAAAAAATTTTATCAACATTTGAAAATGACTCGGGTTTAGAGCACAAAACGTCAAAAATAACATGTAAATAAATGTATTGTGGCGTATTCCCAGCATTCTCTCCAAAAAATTATAGTCAATATGTCTTAAGTTAATAAAATAAATAAAATATCAAAATATCTCAAAAATAAATAAAAACTCCAATGTTATATTCCTAGATATCTTACAAGCATTTGACAAAATCTATCACAGAAGCCTGCTTTACAAAGTAAAAATAGTAAATAGTACTATCCAATAACTGTTTCCTTCTATTCAAATCCTACATATCATATAGATAATTCTCTGTAAATTTTAATGATCACAATGATTTCAACAATCCAACCTCTGTCCTATCACCTCCGGAGTCCCGCAGGGGAGTGTTCTCGGACTGCTGCTTTTCTCACTTTCCACAGCCGATATACCAAAAGCAGATATAAGTGGGGGGAGGTTCGGTTCAAGATCAGGGACTTCCGGCGGAAGTCGACTTCCGCCGGAATTCCCTGATCTTGAACCGAACCTCACCCCACTTATATAGAAGACTTCCGGTTTAATCCCGACTCTCCTACAGTCGGAAAAATGAAAGAGTACCCATGAACGAACATATAAAACACGCTGTATTTTCCTGCCACCGTGTCACAAAGAAAATTGCCCAGCGCAAATACATGTAATAATAATTATTACATGTAATTGCGCTCGCCAATTTTCTTTGTGACACGGTGATAGGAAAATACAGCGTGTTTTAGTGTTTTCCATGTTCGTTCATGGGTATTCTTTCATTTTTCCTACTGTAAATAGGATTAAAGATTAATCCCGACTCTGGAAGTGCCGAAAGTAGACTTCCGGCCCGAAAGTCCCTGATCTTGAACCAAACCTATAATCCGTTAGATAAGAAAAACGGTTCCGGTTTAATACCGACTCTCCTAAATAGGATTAAAGATTAATCCCGACTCTGGAAGTCAAAAAATAAACCGTGAGATAAGAAAAATCGTTAGATAATCTATCAGATATGGAAAAGAATAAAGTCCAAAAATAAATTGGTAAATAAGAAAAAAGAAACTCTTAAACTAAAAATAAATAAAAGGTTAGATAAGGAAAACCGTTACATAAGCTATCAGATAAGACATGTTTACGAAACATGACTACAATATTAAAGGACTAAATCTGTATCAACAGACATAGTTGTAGGAAATTCTCAAATACATATAAGCTTATTTCAAAAATAAGACTAATATCCGCATGGTCCTTGGTAAGTATAAACGGGGCCCAAAATAACTAAAATATCCTCATCCGATCTTTTTGGTTTTAGATAGATTAAAGTGAATATAAATAAGAAATTCTTAGTCTTTTTATCACAGTAAACTAAAACTGAAAACTAACAACTGTATAGTGCCACCAATATAAAAAAAATGAGTTGAACTAAGTTCCCATTACAAGTTATTTGAAATTTCAAACCAAGTAGAAAAACTCGATGTAAGTGGCGACCGGTAAAATTCAGCGTAAAGATATTAAGCGCAACAAAAAGGCTTAACGAAAAAATATTCGTAATAGTAATGGTGACTGATAGGTTTAGTTAGGCGTTAATTTTAGGAAATGTTGCTGGCTAAATGGGCACAGTTCCCATGTAAAAAATGGTAAACTTAAAACATTATCGAATTAACCTTCAAGAATAAAATTAGAAAAATATTTTTTATAACTAAGGAGCATGGTACCAAATTTGTATCACCAGACGTGTTGCAGGAAATTCCCAAATACATACAAGGTTATTTCACATACAGACCTGTATTTTTAGAAATGTGTAGGCCTTAATTCCCTTATAAAGGCCTTAGGAAATGTGTCGAAATCAGCTTAAGATAACTTTTGAAAAAATAGGTGACAGCACAGCGCTTATAACATAATGACCTTTCCGTCAAAATAGCATTCAGAGGGCAAAAAGCTAATGATATCTACAGACTATAGATAAATAATTATAAGTAAAAATATATTGCAATGATAATACTCTGCTATAAATTCATGTCTTTAAGAATGTTCTGTGTAGTGTAATTCAATCCACAATGAAGGTAGCAACTAGTCAATTGTCTGTTGTCAATTGTCGATAAAAAATGGGACATCGTGGAAAAGTGTACATGACAACAGCAGTGATTCGCTAATTTTTTTACAATATCTGGCTGCGGTAAAGCCTATTGGCTATAGCTTTTTTATAAAAGGGAAAACCGCGACATCAACACCAAAGGTTGAACCAATAAGTGAAGATTATAACCAAATCTATACTGAAGCAAATATTGCAAAACAATTATTAGATTCTGAAAATGAGATCCACTCAGATAAACCAGCCAGAATTTTATGTGGCGATGTCAAAAAACATACCTTAGAAGATACAAATGATATTCATTCTTGTCAAGCCGGAACTAGCAATGAAGCAGGTCATAAAGAATTTGTATTTACAGATGACCCCAATTATAATACCCAAGTAAGTGATAATGATACAGATGATAAGAATAATTTATGATACTCTTGGAAGTTCCAAAGATTTAAATCTAACACATAATTATACCTAGGCACTAACTAGAGAAAATAAAAAGGTTAAATCTATGATTTCAAAATTTGTAAAAGTTAATGGCGAAATTTTGAACCATGTTACGTTCCAAATTTGAAGTAGGAAGTCCCACCTCTATTTTCAATAATTTAAACAATTCTTGACATGTTAAATCGGTTGCCTATTTTAATTATAATTGACATTATGATCAAGGTGGTGAAAATGAAACCTTAGTAATTTTTACATAGGGGTAATGCCTATCAAATTTTTCTGAATTTAAGGAAAAATGTCCACTTTTGCTAAGAAACTAATTTAGATCGTTCTTCCTAGAGATATCTTGGAATATTTAGGATCAGAAAATTTAAATGTTTGAATTTCGGTATTATTCGGTGACCTCCGTGTGTCAAGTTTGTCAAACGTTCCGGAACACAACGGAGAAAACGTGATTTTGGGTTGGACCGTGGTACCGAAAAGTTAGTGCTAGTTTAAAAAAAACGGCATTTTGTTTTTTTGCTGCTGTTCCTTGTGGGATCTGGTCTAGTACAAACTGTGTGGATGTGCAAGGGGGATTTGACGCCTTCGTGGAAGGACTTTTGGAAATATCCACAACTTCGTTAAAAGCGGATTTAGCGTGCACGTGCCTATCCCAAAGTCGCATTTAAATCAAGAAATTAGCCTTTAATCACGAGTCCAATTTGGAATATTTTAAACCCCTAACCTGGCTAAAAAGGGTGAGTGTTAGAACATTTCGTTTTTTTTAATTAATGAAAAAGTTGTAGTTATTTTTATCCCATCTCTAGAAGAAAGCTATTCATATTTTCATAAGTTGCCATACATTCAAAGTTATTGCAAAGTTTTTTTTTCTTTTACAAGTTTTTCTAAATTATTGCCAAAAGGCAGATAAACAAATTGTTAAAATCAGTATCTTTATTTCCAAATAATTATTTTAATCATATATGGTAATTAGTGTTTTCTTGCTTCAGGGTTCTTTTTTTGCTCCTGTCAGGCTGTAATTTCCAACTTGTTCAACATTTTAATACAAGTCTATGTACACCGGTACATCGTGTTTTTGGAGTCACTATCTACTTAAGTCGCAGTGGATTTACGAATGGTTCTTTCAGATTGAAGGCACACTGTCATATAACTAGGAAGTCACGCGGTGAAGTATATCTATTTGAATGAAAATTCGAGGTATGGATCGATATTTATTTTTGACGGAAGATTGAGAGCCGTCTATTTTTGTTATGGGATACCTATATAGTTTTTATTACATTATTTGCGGATTTTTTTTGTCATTTTAAAATTTATACATAATTTACAAAGTACTTAAAGATTAATTGTGGTTTATTATGTTTAATAGTTACATATACTAGTTTAATATTTACACTTACTATATTTTTGTAAACTGCGTCTAAGGGGGGTTAAACGTTTGAAATATATTCACTTTCTTTGTTTATATTATTTTATGCGCACGCACTAGAGCTCTCGTGGTGTCCTATTTGGGTTAATTATTTTTTTTTGTTGGTATTGAACCACACACCCCTTAGCATCCGGTACTTTTTTACACACATTTTACCGTGCAATTAAATAGAAATAACATATGCATTTTTTTTGTTAGGCAAGTAGAAGCCGCATTTTAATACCTTATTTCAGCCGATGATAAAGTTAAATAAAATAAAATATTGTAATATGTAATTGTTATCAAATATCTTGGAAACATATTTATTAAAATTGAATAATTGCTAATCTCAGACAATTTCATTTATTTTTTTATTTATTCAGGTTGTATACTATACTTAGTATTTTGGTAGTAAACCTATTGGTAAGTTGGTGGTTTATTAAATAGTAACGTAGGGAAGGCTGTGGGCCAATTTACCTGGCGCCCCTTATCTAACTTCATATTTTGTGGACCGCACGACCATCTCCACTGTTTTGTCTAGCCGCGAGCCATTCCCAGACTGTCACCGTATAGTAATTTTCTCTCGGGGTGTACGTCTGATTTATGTGTTACATTTTGTAATTTTTTTTTATATAGATTCGGTTCTGTACGCCACATTATTTTGCCGCCCAACGCGGGCCCTAATTAATTAACGTTTTTGTCAACCTCTTGTATTTGGCCTTTATTTATTGACTTTGTTTATAGCCAAGTTTCATTGTTGTTGGCCTGAGTCACATTTGTTTTTTTTTGTCTTGAGATTCAGCTGTCATTTTGACATATTTTATAAACTTTGATTTATTTACTTTACCACTGGCTTTGCGCTGAGTAGTGGTCTTAGAACTTCGTGTTTAGTGGAAGTGTATGCAGATAAGTGCTTACTAGTTTTTTTGTGTAACATAAAGTTGGAAGAAGCCGAAAACGGAACTTAAAAAAAATATACTTTGAAGTGGTATTGTGGAACTTTGAAGAATTTTTGGATATTTGGACTTTGAAATATTTCTACTTCAGTTGGAGTTCAAATTTATTTTTTTATAGCAGTTGGACTTCGAAGTTCTACATTGTGGTTTAACTTACTTGTGTTAGTGAATACAACTTTTTTTTGAGATTGTATTGTGACTTGTAACTTGTTCTGGAACAATGAAATTTTGAAAATCTTTTGTGAAATTTAATAGATTGAATAAAGCGACTATTTTTTTTATTTTTATTTTGCTCCCATTAATAAAGTAAACTACCTGTGTTTTAATATTTTTACTGATATCTTGATTTTTTTAATATTTGCTCCTTTTGGTTGATACATTTTTTTTCGAATTTTGAACGTTTGCAAGATGGTGCGAAAACTTGTACCCAACTACTTAAAGAAAGAGGAACTGGAATATGAACTCAAAATTCGTGGAGTATCTACTGGCACTGTTGAGTCTATGAGGTCTAGTGTGTCTGATGCACTTAGTCGTGAGGCAGCAAATGAAAGCTTTAGATATCCTGAGCACCCATTCACCTTTGCACAGGACAAAACGGTAATCCAGGCTAAACTTGCGGAGCTGACTACGGCTGTTGGAAAGTTCTCCGGACCTCCTACTTGTGCTGAGTCCTTGAGATTGCGGACACAGATTTACCATGTCTTGGGGAGGATCGATCTTATGGTATTGCCAACAGGTGATGATGCCGACGCAGCCCAGGTTGTTAAGTCAGACTTTCTGGCTGAGATTTTGAAGTTGTCACAAGATTTACATGATAAGCAGCACCCAACCGGATCTGGCTCAATACCAGCAGCGCTCGATGTGATTTCGGTCTTGAATCAGTCTTTTCAGGCAGGGGTAGGACAAGCTCATGCTTCTTCTCCTGGAGCGGTGCCACAGGCTGTTAATCCTGTTCTTTCAGGGTCTGTCTCTAGTTCTTCAGGGACGATACTTCCTCATAAGTGGGGAATAGAAAAGTTTTCAGGTTCTGCTAGGGGTATGTCTATTTCTGCATTTTTTGAGATGGTGAATGAATTGACTCTCGCTCGTCACGTACCAGATAGTATACTTTTGGAATCAGGTATAGATTTATTTTCGGATAAAGCCTATCAGTTTTATAAAGATGTTCGTCTACGTGTAGCGAGTTGGGCTGAATTAGTTGAAGAGTTCCGTAGGGAGTACCTGTCAGCTCACCATAGTGAAGCGCTTTTTGAAGAGCTTCGGAGGAGAACTCAGCATTCGTCTGAGACTATAGGAGTCTACTTAGCAATAGTGAATAGTTACTTTAATCGCTTGCGTTCTATCGGGATAGATTACGTGATCCGTTGCCATCTACGTTGGAGGAACTTCGTGTTCTATATCGCAGTATGGAGGAGAGACGTGATTGTATTAGGAACTATGTTGAACCGAATAGTAGGAAAATGAATACTTTGGAAAAGGACCTAGCTTATATCAGTGTGGATGCTGAAAGTTGTAGCAGTGTTGGTCAGGGTCCTGTTGCTTCATCCGAATCGGAGTCCTCTAGAGGAAGGTTTAGGACTTCAGTCTGTTATCGTTGTAATCAGCCAGGTCACAAGGCAGTAGGGTATCTAATGAAGAAGGAGGCTGTTCACTGTTTTAAGTGTAAGAAAGAAGGGTTTACAGTCAGAACTTCTCTCTCGTGTAACTCGGGAAACGGAAGGAAGCGCACCTAACTGGTCGAAGAGGTATTGCCGACGTTGACTCGACCAACCTACGTCCTATTTTAGACTTTATTTTACATCATTCCGAAGGAGATGAACGTCCATATTTGAGAGTTAGTGTCTTAGGAAAGGAAATTTTGGGATTATTGGATTCTGGTGCTTCAAAGACCATTGTAGGAAGAACTGGTTGGAAATTTTTACAAAACTTGGGTTTAGAGTTGGATACTTCGAAGAAGACCGTTTGTAGAGTAGCGACTGGTCAGATGTGTGAAGCGTTGGGAGAATGTTTAGTACCTTTCATGGTTAGGGATCGCCTGCGTGTCTTGCCAGTATTAGTTATTTTGGACGTACCACATATTCTGATTTTAGGTTCTGATTTTTGGCGAGTTATGGGTATCGTTCCTGACTTGAGGCATAACGAATGGTATTTTTCGGACGCTCCCGCGATGGTAGGTGCAGTGGATCATCTCCGAGGTCAAACTATTTTGACGCATGCAGTGAAGTCGCGATTGGATGAAGTTATTAATAGAAGTCGTGAACTAATGGGCACTTCTCTTGATTGTACAGATGTCACTGAGCATGTGATTGTTTGCAAATCTGCACCCATAAAACAACATTACTACCCTGTATCCCCAGTAATCCAGAGCCATATTGATAAGGAACTAGAAGATATGTTGGCGAAAGGAGTAGTGGAACAATCGAATAGTGCTTGGTCGTTGCCGATTCTATTGGTGAAGAAAAAGGTTCCAGAAGGTGAAGCACCAAAATGGAGGTTCTGCGTAGACTATCGAAAGCTTAATGCCGTAACAGAGAGGGATGGCTACCCATTACCGTACATCTCTAATATCTTGAATAAATTAAAGAACGCGCATTATCTTTCCACCATAGACATTAAATCGGCGTATTGGCAGGTACCTGTTGCTAAGGCTTCCAGGCCTTATACTGCATTTGCGGTTCCTGGTCGAGGTCTTTTTCAGTTTTGTAGGATGTCTTTTGGATTACATAATGCCCCGGCTACATGGCAGAGGTTAATAGATCGTGTCCTCGGTCCGGAGTTGGAACCCTATGTCTTTACTTACTTGGATGACGTGGTCATCGTGACAGAGTCTTTTGAAGAACATGTAAGAATCTTAGAGGAAGTTTTTAGACGCTTGAGAGAAGCTAAGTTAACCGTTAGCTGGGATAAATGTCAATTTTGTAGACCGGAACTAAAGTATTTGGGTCATGTGGTTGATAGGAATGGACTACATGTTGATGGTGATAAGGTCAAGGCTATGTTACGCATCCCATCACCTACATCTGTTAAGGAAGTCCGTAGCATCATAGGCACATTTTCCTGGTATCGAAGGTTTATTCCTTACTTTGCGACACTACTAGCTCCAATTACAGCGATATTGAAGAAAGGAAGAAAATTCAATTGGACCCCGGATTGTGAAGAATCTTTTCAGAGAATAAAAGAATGTCTAGTTTCCGCCCCGATAATTAATTGTCCTGACTACAATTTGCCTTTTGTTGTCCAATGTGATGCCTCAGGATATGGAGTGGGTGCCGTGTTATTGCAACCAGGCCCGGATGGTGACAAAGTAATTAGTTTCCTGAGCAGATCATTAACGCGTCAAGAGAGAAATTTTTCCACGACGGAACGGGAATGTTTAGCTGTGTTATGGGCAGTCGAAAAACTGCGTCCTTACCTGGAGGGTGTGCCGTTTACGGTCGTGACTGATCACGCATCTCTCGTATGGCTCCAAAATTTGAAGGATCCTACTGGAAGATTAGCTCGATGGGCAGTAAGGTTGCAACAATATGACTTTAAGATTGTGCATCGTAAAGGAAAAGAACATGTTGTCCCGGATTTGTTATCTCGGTCAGTTCCTGTGCTTGATATGGTTGAAGAGGTTGTACCGCCTCCTAGTGGTGATAGTTGGTATGATAAACTTTGTAGAAAAATCGAGTCTAATCCGTTGAAGTATCCTCAGTGGAGAATGTCTGGTGGCAAGCTGTATAAATATATCCGTCCCAGTCATGGATTTTTGGTCGAGGAAGTGGACAATTGGAAGGAGGTCGTTCCTAAGGGTCAGCGATTGGAAGTGCTGAAGTCGTGTCATGATAGCCCTTTAGCAGGTCATATGGGGATCCTGAAAACTTATAAGCGTATTAACGAGAAGTATTTTTGGCCGAAATTGCGGAGTGATGTGTCTCGTTACGTTGGACGTTGTTCACTTTGTGCCATGCATAAGGTGGAACAAGGTAAGCCCAAGGGTTTCATGACTCCTCAACCTAAGGCTACTCAACCATGGGAGATAGTAGCAACCAATCTTATGGGACCTTTTCCAAGATCAACCCAAGGCTATAAGTTTATCTTAGTTGTAATGGACGTGTTCAGTAAATTTTCTTTGGTATTTCCGTTTCGATCCTCAAAAGCCGTTCATGTCGTTAAGAAAATAGAAGAAGAAATTTTCCTCGTATTTGGAGTTCCACGTCTGTTACTATGTGATAATGGTGTCCAGTATACTTCGGGTATTTTCAAGAAATTGATGGAAACCTATGGTGCCTCAGTTCGTTATAATGCGTTGTATCATCCACAATGCAATCCATCTGAACGATATAACCGAACCCTTAAGACAATGATGGCAACTTATATAGCTGGCAACCATAGGCAGTGGGATGAAAATTTGGCCAAACTAGCATGTGCTACCCGCACTGCATACCACGAGTCGACTGGTCAAGATCCCTACTTCATAAATTTCGTTCGGAAGATGGTAGTGGATGGACGAGATTTTTCCCGGAAGGACAAACTCGGAGACCCGGAGGACGAAGTAGCTAGAGTGGGATATGACCGATCACGTGGACTCCAGGAGTTGTTTGCTGATGTTAGAAAACGTTTAGATAAAGCTTCGGCTAAGTGCGAGAAGACTTATAATCTGCGGAGACGTCCAGAGGAATTTCAGCCCCATCAGTTAGTGTGGCGGAGAAATTTTGTGTTGTCAGATGCCGCTAATTATTTCACGAAAAAGTTAGCTCCTAGATGGGTAGGACCTTACTTCGTGAAGAAGAAAGTTTCCACCTGGACATATAGTTTAGAGGATGGAAATGGCAAGGATCAAGGTATTTGGAATGTTAAGGATTTAAGGGTTAGTAACTCGACCGATGATCCCGATAGGATTTAGATCGGAGTAGAACGGACTAGCAAAAGTTTTGTCTAGTCTAAGTAGACTTATAAAGTTAGTGTTCTGAAGTAGGTTGTATTTTTTTGTTGTGTCCGAGAAGGAAGACTAAGTATTGGCTGTGATCGGTTGTTTGAATGTATTTGGTTGATCAACCGATTCGTTGTTTTTTTAGGTGTTAGGTAGCCAATACGAAGTTGTAGGGTAGTGGTAGCCGTAATTTCTTTTGATTTATGGGTTTGAATGTCATTTAGGTTTGGTCAGAAATATGTTGTCTTCGAGACTATGGCGTTGGGATTTGTTTGGATGTTAGTAAGACATTCTATTAACTTAGGATTTTCTCGAAGCCACATAATTATGTTTTGGTGAATCTTGTTTGATAATAGCTTAGCTTTTGGATGATTCACTAAACTTCGTTGTATACGGATTTAAATTCTGAAGTACAGTATCAGTAAGAGTGGAATGGTGGAGAACTTCTTATGGACTCATGTTAGTACGAGGTGTATTGAAGTACTAGCCATGACCCAGAGCTAAGATGACGCAAATAAGGGTAACATCCAGTAACCGACCTAAACCAGTGCTGTCAGATTAATGTTGGAATTTGAAACTGTTCTACTTGATCTCGTACGTGGAGAGATGACTGTTGTGTGGAAGTGGAGTAAGTGTTGTAAGTAAGTTGCTGTGTTGTGCTTGTGGTTTGAGATTGGTATGCTTTCGCTGTCCAAGTACTTGCGCGTGGATGATGATTGTGTTGGGGACTTCTCTTGAAGGTTAGGTAGTGTGTCGCTAGCGCGAGGGAAAATTTCCTACGTCTAGTTTTTCCTCGTAAATTTTCCTCTGGGAAAGGGGGGTGCTGTTACGTTCCAAATTTGAAGTAGGAAGTCCCACCTCTATTTTCAATAATTTAAACAATTCTTGACGTGTTAAATCGGTTGCCTATTTTAATTATAATTGACATTATGATCAAGGTGGTGAAAATGAAACCTGAGTAATTTTTACATAGGGGTAATGCCTATCAAATTTTTCTGAAGTTAAGGGAAAATGTCCACTTTTGCTAAGAAACTAATTTAGATCGTTCTTCCTAGAGATATCTTGGAATATTTAGGATCAGAAAATTTAAATGTTTGAATTTCGGTATTATTCGGTGACCTCCGTGTGTCAAGTTTGTCAAACGTTCCGGAACACAACGGAGAAAACGTGATTTTGGGTTGGACCGTGGTACCGAAAAGTTAGTGCTAGTTTAAAAAAAACGGCATTTTGTTTTTTTGCTGCTGTTCCATGTGGGATCTGGTCTTGTACAAACTGTGTGGATGTGCAAGGGGGATTTGGCGCCATCGTGGAAGGATTTTTGGAAATATCCACAACTTCGTTAAAAGCGGATTTAGCGTGCACGTGCCTATCCCAAAGTCGCATTTAAATCAAGAAATTAGCCTTTAATGACGAGTCCAATTTGGAATATTTTAAACCCCTAACCTGGCTAAAAAGGGTGAGTGTTAGAACATTTCGTTTTTTTTAATTAATGAAAAAGTTGTAGTTATTTTTATCCCATCTCTAGAAGAAAGCTATTCATATTTTCATAAGTTGCCATACATTCAAAGTTATTGCAAAGTTTTTTTTACTTTTACAAGTTTTTCTAAATTATTGCCAAAAGGCAGATAAACAAATTGTTAAAATCAGTATCTTTATTTCCAAATAATTATTTTAACCATATATGGTAATTAGTGTTTTCTTGCTTCAGGGTTCTTTTTTTGCTCCTGTCAGGCTGTAATTTCCAACTTGTTCAACATTTTAATACAAGTCTATGTACACCGGTACATCGTGTTTTTGGAGTCACTATCTACTTAAGCCGCAGTGGATTTACGAATGGTACTTTCAGATTGGAGGCACACTGTCATATAACTAGGAAGTCACGCGGTGAAGTATATCTATTTGAATGAAAATTCGAGGTATGGATCGATATTTATTTTTGACGGAAGATTGAGAGCCGTCTATTTTTGTTATGGAATACCTATATAGTTTTTATTACATTTTTTGCGGATTTTTTTTGTCATTTTAAAATTTATACATAATTTACAAAGTACTTAAAGATTAATTGTGGTTTATTATGTTTAATAGTTATATATACCAGTTTAATATTTACACTTACTATATTTTTGTAAACTGCGTCTAAGGGGGGTTAAACGTTTGAAATAGATTCACTTTCTTTGTTTATATTATTTTCTGCGCACGCACTAGAGCTCTCGTGGTGTCCTATTTGGGTTAATTATTTTTTTTTGTTGGTATTGAACCACGCACCCCTTAGCGTCCGGTACTTTTTTACACACCTTTTACCGTGCAATTAAATAGAAATAACATATGCATTTTTTTTGTTAGGCAAGTAGAAGCTGCATTTTAATACCTTATTTCAGCCGATGGTAAAGTTAAATAAAATAAAATATTGTAATATGTAATTGTTATCAAATATCTTGGGAACATATTTATTAAAATTAAATAATTGCTAATCTCAGACAATTTCATTTATTTTTTTATTTATTCAGGTTTTATACTATACTTAGTATTTTGGTAGTAAACCTATTGGTAAGTTGGTGGTTTATTAAATAGTAACGTAGGGAAGGCTATGGGCCAATTTACCTGGCGCCCCTTATATAACTTCATATTTTATGGACGGCACGACCATCTCCACTGTTTTGTCTAGCCGCGAGCCATTCCCAGACTGTCACCGTATAGTAATTTTCTCTCGGGGTGTACGTCTGATTTATATGTGTTACATTTTGTAATTTTTTTTATATAGATTCGGTTCTGTACGCCACAACCAAAATATTATACTAAAAATATCGCTTATGAAAAAGCTAATTAAATATTCAAGGCAAGAAGAATCTGCCCGTAAACTGTTGATACAAGCATCCGAAAATAAAGAGAAGATAGAATTAGTTTTACAAGATGTGAACCCTCAAATTAACAAATTTACAAAAATATCGAATTTTATGTGTAATTATAAATTGTAAATTATTTTTATAAATAAATAGTTGACTGTCTTATGTAGTACCTTTCATTTTGCTGTTTATTAATGTTATATAAAATTTGAAATACCAAATGCAGAATTATATAAAATCTGATTAAATTAGAAATAAACATTTTTTAATTCAAAATTAGATTTGAATTTGCCAGCCAACATGTCCTTGTGTAGATTATAATAATCTTAAAAACTTGGTTTTAAAATAGTCATCATATGATGGAGAAATACGCTATTTGTCACCCTTTATAGTCACTTTATAGTCAAAGTTGGCCTAAGATGGTTGATTGAGGTTTTGGTAGGGTTTCACCATGTTCCCATAGGCAATATCCTGTAACATCGGCGTTTAGCCTGTTGAATATTATTTTTAAATAATGTAAATCGAATTTTAAATTCAACCACTGTTTGGTTCTGGGACTATTTAGCAAGTATGCACATTCACTGATGATGGACCGATAGGTCTGAAAACGTTCTGAATTGGACTTATTTTATTCAATCCATTGAGATTTTAAGTTTTAATAAATATACCAATTTACATAGAAGTGGTTTTACTTCTTGTTAGAGTTTTTTAACTATATGGTATACAGCCAACCTAGGGAACTTCCCTTCTAGAAAATTAAGAAGTTAACACCAGAAGCGTTGTATAGTAATTCTTAACGAAATTCGTTGAAACAAGAACTAAGAGTCGAAGATAAAGTTTAATATCTGTGAACGCCGAAGAAATAAATTATTCTGCTATGTGGTTGTAAACCTGAGCGATTCACAGATAGCAAAAATTCAGAAATAGAGTACTAAACTTGATCAAGTACTAAAAAAATATGAAGCCGCAACCATTTCGAAACGTTACTATTTCCTTTTTACAGACTTTAATGTTGGCTAGATAGAAGTAGGCACTGATTTAAGTCCTGCACGATCGTTCTTGCCTGATTTGTTGGAGCTGGTGCAAATTATAATTTCTTATATCTAATTGTAAGAAAAAAGGTTATATGATTTACATAAATAAATGTCTTTTATAGATAATATTAATATTTTTATATACAAACATAGTACATAAAGAACAAGATGTAACAAGAGTTAACTTAAATGAAAGTCAAATATACGGGTGGCCAAACAGCTTGACATTGTTTAGGACAACTAGCATTACCTTTTATTATTATTTATTTCCAAAATAAATCAGTACACAGGACGTATTAAAAGTATGACATTATTAACAAGATATATGTTATCAGTACTAAATATATCTCGGCAATTAGTTGTAATATAATATAAATTACACGATTATGTGGGTATTTGAAAAACAAATTATACGACAACTTATCAACAGAATTTGCGATAACGAAAATAGTTAACACAAGAATAATGTGTGTACTCTTAAGACTTTGCTCAATTTGCAGGTGATCAGGAAGCTGTAACAAATAATCAGGAAGATATAAAATAATAACCAAGAAATTACCGAAGAGTATGAGAAATGGAGACAGCCCCAGATAAAAAAATCAATTCAGCAAGGTATATACATAAAATCTTGGGTATAGAACAACAAACAAGTAAGCAATCAACAAGAGAGCTACGTAATAGATCAACAAGAGGTAATTAACAAAGTAACACTAGAACTAGAATTAAACAAGGCATAAGCTTTATGTAAGGAAATTCTTTGAAATAAGAACATAAGAATAGAGACCAAAGTTTAATGTAAGTATATTAATACCTATAAAAAAGATATTCTTGTGGTTATGAAACGTAGATATTGATAGTGAGAAGATAATGAAAAATGAGCAATTAATACAAATAGTAAACAATAAAAAATTATAAATACTTACAAAAATGTTACAAATTACAACGAAAATTTATAAAAAACAAATAAGTCTAATATGTAAACAGGTACAGGTTACAACGAAAACTCATAAAAAACCACGAATAAGCGTAAAATGTAAACAGGTACAGGTTACAGTATATTAAACACAACTTGTATATCATAATGATTAAAAATTGTAATAAAATCATAAAATTGACGAAGATGATAGTTTAAACTATGAATGCTCAAAATAAATAGGACCAAGGTTGGATGAATGTATCCAAGAAAAGGGGGGGTGGTAATAACAAACACGTTATACAAGCTTCCACCACGACAATTCTATACCTGAACATCGCGAGGATAAAATCTTATGAAACCAGATACACTATATTATGTTAAAAAGAAAAAACAGACATTTTATTAAATCAAATTGATAGTAGAAGACATATTGCAGCAGACAACGAAGCAATCATTTAAACACGAGGCGGATATATAGGTCTCATTCATAATAAAAGACCTGGTCATGCAATATCATAAGAAACAGATGGCGGACCAAAAAATTAAATATGTGAATATAAAAATGGAAAGACCCGTGGTTCGGGCGAGATGCCTGTTAAATTAATTGTTAATCGAAAACAATATGTGTATAAATTCTTACTAAACTTTTTAAAACATTCTATAAAACAGGACAATATTACTGGACCATTGGCTGAATTCTAATTTCTTTGCAATCTCTAAAAACACTAAAGCTAAAATTAAAGCCATTGAACAATAAGTTTACTGAGTTATAATCTGAAATTATCGCCGGCTTATCGACCAAATCGCCGGCTCTACACGTGGAAAGCTCCTGGAGACAACAAAGATAGAATTAAAAGAAATCAGATAGATTACATCTTGATAAGGAACAGGTACAAGAACTCTATTACAGTAGTGAAGACTTACCCTGGAGCAGATGTAAACTCGGACCACAACCCAGTAGTAGCAAATATGAATGTAAGATTGAGAAAACCACTAATGAAAAGATCTAGACCACAAATATACATTGATAAACTAAGAGAACCAAATACATACAAGAAACTCGAAATAAAATAAATCAGAGTAACCAAGAAATAAAACAACAAAATAAGAACACTACAGATATTGAAACAAAATGGAAGAATATAAAGAACACAATAGAGACTGTGAGACGGAAAAAATTAACATTTACAAAAGCTGCCAAACAAGAATGGATGACACAAGAAATTCTCGAAAAGATGGACGAAAGAAGAATACATAAAAACGAAGATAAAATTAAATATCAAGAAACTAATAAACAAATAAAACAGAAAATAAAACAAGCTTAAGAAATATGGATGTCCATTAAATGTCAAGAAATTAAGGAATGTGAGGCAAGGTATGACACTTTCAACACCCATAAGAAGGTTAAAGAAATGATTTCAGGAAATCGTAACAAACCAATCGGGATATTAACAAATGCAGATGGTACTACTATAATTAAAACGCAAGACAAATTACGTAGATGGAAAGAATACATTGAACACCTATTTTATGACCAAAAAGTGGAACAATTAGAAGTTGACGGAGAAACCACGGGACCAGAAATAATGAAGGAGGAAGTTATTTATGCCATAAAACACACAAAAGGTAGAAAAGCTCCAGGACCCGATAAAATACCAATTGAACTATTGAAGATAATTGATGAAGATAATATTGATGTCTTGATAGACCTTTTTAACTCCATATACAAGACGGGACACATACCCAAAGAATGGCTTCTCTCAACTTTTGTAACGATTCCAAAAATCACAAATGCTAAAAATTGCAATGACTATCGAACAATTGCATTAAATAGCCACACATTGAAAACCTTCCTTAAAATAATACATAACAGAATCCACGTGAAATTAGAACAAGAAATAAGTGATTCACAGATGGGTTTTAGAAAGGGTCTAGTAACTAGAGAAGCATTATTCGGAGTCAATGTTCTGACACAACGATGTCTGAATATGAACCAGGACATATATGCCTGCTTCATAGATTTTAAAAAAGCTTTTGACAGAGTTCAACATGAAAATCTTTCTTTCATGAAAAAAGTATTGTTAAGACCAAAAACATAGATGGTAGAGATCTACAAATTATATCGAATCTGTATCAAAATCAGAAAGCAAGAGTAAGAGTCGAAGGAGAACTGACAGAGGAAGTAAGTATACTTAGAGGAGTTCGACAAGGGTGCATACTTTCACCACTCTTATTCAACGTCTACAGTGAAGTGATATTTCAAGAAGCTTTATTGGATATTGTGGAAGGTATTTTGGTCAACGGAAATAGCATTAAGAGGAAACAGTAGCGATCAACAGGTAGCAAAAACGCGTTCCAAGATTGCGGCTGTAATTTTGAATATTTTTTCGAGATATTTGGCACACGTATTCGTAATATAATAAAGAATGGCGGTACAAAGCCCAATTTGAATAATATATTAATATGTGGAAATTACTCTGTAATTAAATACAATATTAAAAAAACGAGCCTGTACCGCCCTTAAGATGAACAAAAAATACACTTTCTTCAAATAAACTTTTTTATCCGATGCCTAGATTTTGTGTCATTTTGGAACTACTAAAATTTTTTATTTCATTAGTAGTTCCAAAATGACACAAAATCTAGGCATCTACTAAAATTTTTTATTTCATTAGTAGTTCCAAAATGACACAAAATCTAGGCATCGGATAAAAAAGTTTATTTGAAGAAAGTGTATTTTTTGTTCTTCTTAATGGCGGTACAGGCTCGTTTTTTTAATATTTTATTTAATTACAGAGTAATTTCCACATCTTAATATATTTTTCAAATTGTATAAATTTCAAATTTTCAAATCTGTACCGCCATTCTTAATTATATTACGAATACGTGTGCCAAATATCTCGAAAAAATATTCAAAATTACAGCCGCAATCTTGGAACGTGTTTTCGCTACCTGTTGATCGCTACTGTTTCCTCTTAATAATATTAGGTATGCGGACGATACGGTCATATTTGTGACATTTACGATTTACAGTACATAATACAACATGTATACAATGCATGTGAAAGGTACGGCCTGCAAATTAATCTCAAGAAAACGAAATCAATGGTATTCTCAAAAAAAAACACAAAATGTAGATAACCTGATCATCAATAATACAACGATCGAAAGAGTAACAACATATAAATATTTAGGAACGTGGCTCACCGAAGATGGAGATCAAATAAAAGAAATTAGATCTAGAATAGAAATGGCAAGAAACACGTTCATAAAATTGAAGAACTTACTTTGCAACCGTAACCTTAATCTAGAGATCCGCACAAGAATGCTACATTGTTACGTTTTTTTCTACTTTACTATACGGCATGGAAGCGTGGACAATAAAACAGTCTGAAATCAAAAAATTATTTATTACTTTACTTTGAGTTGTGGTGCTACAGGAGAATCCACAGAATATCGTGGACTGAAAAAGTAACTAATGTAGAGGTGTTACAAAGAATGAAGAAAGAATGTGAAGTCATAAAAACTGTTAAAATTAGGAAGATTCAATATCTGGGTCATATAATGAGGAGCGAGAAGTACGTATTACTTAGGTTAATTATGCAAGGGAAGAGAAACCCAGGACGACGCAAAATATCTTGGCTAAGAAATTTGAGAGAGTGGTTCGGTTGCAGCCCATTAGAATTATTCAGAAGTGCGGCCAATAAAATTAAAATAGCGATGATGATTTCCAACCTCCGATAGGGGAAGGAACCTGAAGAAGAAGAATCTGAAATTATTTTGAACAATTATTCACAATCGTATTTACAAGAAATGAGATTATAACATCATAAGTAACTTACAACTCGAGTAGTGCAAACTAGAGAGCCTTTATTCTGTTTTAACGTATTAACGTAACGCTGTTTAGATGTGAATAAAAAATATCTAGACCTACTTTATAGATTATGAAAAGGTATATGTCAGAATAAAGTACGGCCATTCCATGTCAATTTTGAAACAAAATCAAGTAGACATGCGAGATATAAGAATAATAGAAAACTTATCTTATAAACTTATATTATAACCAGACAGCGTACATAAAGCTATATAACACATCATAGGATAACAATAAAACTAAAAGAGAGGTACAGTCAAGGTAGCATTCTTTTTCTATTGCTATTTAACTTGTACTCAGAAGTTATTATGCAAGTAGTATTGGATAACGAAACTGCTAGTATCATAGTAAACGGAATCCCTATTAATTACTTGAGATATACACCGATTACATGAGATGACACCGTGCTAATGACCGAGACGTTCGTATATTTGCAGAGTATAGGCCAAAGAGTTTATATGGCAAGTATTAAATATAAACTTGGATAAAACCAAGTTTCTAATATTCATCAACAAACCAAGTAATAATGCTTAAGTTATTATTGGTGGCCAAAATATCCGACGTGTATTTAAATATAAATACCTTGGAACTATAATAACTGAACATATTGAGTAAGTAAGAGACTCTAGTAAGTAAAGTCTAGTGCCGACCACTGGACTGGTAACACGCGTGCGAGCGGAGCGGAGCAGAGAAGCAGCGAAGAGAAGCCAACGAGTAGTGGGGATTGTTCGGCTGGGGACTTTTTAGTCCTACCTCGAATGTAAGCGAGGTAGGTAACAGTTGAGCGTTTTCACTCTCCGAGGCGAGAAGACGACGAGGAGCCAACGGTGAAAGAGGGTGTACGATTAGCAGGAATTTTCATTCCATCACGAATGTAAGCGTGATAGCGAAATCGTGCACTTCTAAGCCTTAGGCAAGAAGGAGAGGCAAAGGCCGATCGACTGGATCTGGTGAAACTTAGGGAATTTGATTTTATTGGATTCTCTGAGACGCCGCAGCTAGAGATCGGTTAGCAGAAGAAGCAAGGCGGGCTCGACGGGAGCCCGCTACGGGATATCTACTGTGCCTCCGTAAGGGAAGGGTGTAGTTTAAAACACTGCACCTCGACACTGCAGGGTGTAGCTTTTGTGAAACTACATCGATGCAGCCCCGGCCCCTAGGTCAGTAGATCGAGAAACTCAAGTGGAACCCGTACTCAGTTCTGTCTGGGTACGTGAACAACCGCGAAATTGTGCAGGGAGCCAACCCTGAAACCGATGTGGTGTCGGGCCAATCAGTAGACAAAAAGGCTTCATCCAAAATTAGGACCGTTCGCCCCCAACCAACTGATCGAGCTAGGTCTCGATCACCGCCCCGATCCATGGCGCAACCCCCGCCAATTAATGAGAGCCCACGCAAAGTGGGCTCTAACCTGTTTCAGCATCTGCAGACTGATAACGAGGGGTACTCATCCTCATCCATGGACGAGAAAGACGGCTTCAAACAGCCTAAGAGCAGCGACAAGAGGAAGAAGAGGGAAAAGAAGAAAAAGAGCGAGGAAGAAACGAGGAAAGAAGAGAAGAAAAAAGAGGAGCCCATGGAAGACGAGATAGCAGAAACCAACAGAGGTACCACCAAGCGTGGAAAAGAAAGCGACGGTGAGGCAGAGGTTATGTCGGAGGAAATAACCAAGACGGCGATTTGAGGAAACTCCTGGACGAAGTGACGGCACAGAGAGACCAACAAATGAGTGTAATAAACGGAATGAATACCGAGATGGCCAGGATGTCTGAAGAGATTAAACAATTGAGGGGAGAATTGACAGCCCAAAGAATATTCTTCGAGGACCTCCTCGCACACGCACGGAGCCAAATTCCAGTAGTTTCCCAGCCAGTTATTGACACTACTCAACAGAAGCCAGTTTCTGAAACTCAGCAGCCGATCCCTGAAGCCAAATAGCCGTCAGCGGGCGAAAGGATCCAAAAAATCAGAGGCCAAACTCCAAAGAACAGAGAGGAATTCCCACCACTCCCAGAAGACGAGAAGAGAACATGGGAAGATAAAGCCAAATCCGCCATGAGTGCCGCTTCACCAAAAGCGCAGGATTCCTCTAATCTGCCCCGAGGACCACCCCCACCCACCCAACTACAAGCACAAGTGGAGATGCGCCTGCCGCACGGCACCCCAGTGTTACAGAGACGAACATGGAGACAAACCAGGAAGAAGAAAACACCGCGTTGCCTGAACAACAGGTAACCCGCAAAAGAAAACCGCCTGTAATAAAATTACAGAGCGTGAGCGAAACAGGGGCTATCCTCAAAATAGCCCAATCACAAAAAGTGATCACTACCAACAGGATCTCCAGGAGCGGACGAGAAACCCTCATCCAGGCGAATAGCCCAGATGACTACAGAAAGATGACGCATATCATCGAAGAATATGCAAAGTCACTGAAAGACAGGAGACTTCAGTGGATAGCCTTCCCATTCGAAGAGGAAGTCAAGCCAAAAATGGTAATAAGAGGGCTACCCACCAACACGACAGAAGAGGAAATCAAAAACGACATAGCAGTGCAGTACAACATCGACTGCCAAGCTGCAAAAAACATGTCGACGAGATCATGTCCAAGACGACAACTTCCAATGTTCGTCATAACCCTGAACAAGGAGGACGTCGAGGCGGCGAGACGCATCACCAACTTGTGCCATATGAAGGTCGTGGTAGAAGACCTTCGAAAATCGACAGGACCAACGCAGTGCTTCAACTGCCAGGGATACCACCACGCCCAGAACGCGTGCCACAAGGACCCTAGGTGCGTCAAATGCGGTGAGGACCACCCCACGAAACAATGCAAGAGGGCCAGAGAAGTCAAAGCCACTTGTGCCAATTGTCAAGGCAGCCACCCGGCCAGCTACAGAGGATGCCCCAGATGCCGTACATGGGGAAGACCCCCACCAAGGAGGCCACAACAACAGCCACAAGCTAGAAGACCGCAAGCCACTGGGATATCCTACGCCCAGGCCGCGCAGAACGCACAACAACAACAAACAGCGATCCCTGACGAGGACTACTTAGTCAGAATAGTGACTAGGGTAGTCAAAGAGGTCATATTAAGCACCAGGGAGGCACAGAAGTAATGCTGACAGACAGGGGATACTTGAGGATAGGCTCCTGGAATCCAGGAGGAATATCAACAAACCAGAACATCATGGATGAAATCGCAAGTAGATACGAGATGGACATCGTACCAATCCAGGAAACCAAGTTAACTAACAACTTTAACTTAAAATTCCCTGGATACGATGTTTACAGGAACGACCACACCAGAAGATCAGGAGGAACGGCCATCTTAGTAAAAAAGGGAATCAGACACACCAGTTTCACGACTCCACCACTGGTCAACATGGAGGAGTGACATGGAGGAGGTTCAACAGTAGAAGTGAAAATGAGGCAAGGAGGAGTCAGAATCACATCAGCTTACGTAAGACCACAAGACCCTTTAATGGACGATGACCTAGATGCGTTCCTAAACATCGCCGAATCATCCATCATAATAGGAGACCTGAATGCAAGATCCCCCATCTGGAACGACAGAGCTAGGAACCGAAACGGACGACTACTAAATAGATACATAGAAAACAATGAAGACACAATAGCAATGGGCCCAGAAGAACCTACCCACTACCCACGAAATGGACTTCCAACCCATATCGACATAGTTGTGGCCAAAAACCTAGGACTGCAATCAGAATTAATTACGCTGGACGAAGGATCAACTGACCACCACCCCATCCTACTAGAGATTGGAACATGGGAAGAGACAAACCCACCAAAGAGAACAAAAAAGAAAATAAAGTGGACAAACTACAAAAGACTAGTAAGTGAAGGAATAAATATAGTGCCAGTGATAAACAATCCAGAAGAAATAGAAGGAAAAGTCCTAGAACTCGAAAACATCATACAAGAGGCAATCAGAAGCAGCACAACAGAGGAAGAAGTCGAGATCTACATGGGAAGGTTCAAAGATATTCCACAAGAAACACAAGATTTGATAAGGGAAAAAAATAGAGCAAAACAAACAGCAAGAAGAACAAGAAGTCGAGTAGACAAATCCTGGGCAAATATTTTAAACAGAGAGGTCAAAACGGCCCTACAACTCCACCGTAGTAAAAAATGGGACAACTTTGTACAAGAGACGGAAGAACAAGACTCAAACATGAAAAATGTTTGGAAACTCCAGAAAATGTTGAGAAGCGACAGAAAACCCATCCCCCCACTACATGGAAGACACGGTATGGTATACACCATAGAGGATAAAGCAGAGGCGATGAGGGCTACACTCGAAAGAGAATGCGACCTAAACTACCACCAAGACGAAGACGACGACTTCCTGGAAGAAGTTGAAGAACAAGAAGAAGGACCAGAAGACCCAGAGGACTTCATTCCCCCAATATCACCGGAAGAAATCAACGAACACATCAAAAACAGTTCGCCGAGAAAAGCGCCTGGCTTAGACGAAATAACAAACAGAGCCCTAAAATATTTGCCCAGAAAAGCTATAGTGTACTTCACAAACATAGTGAACGCGATACTAAGATACAAGATATTCCCAAACAGATGGAAAGAGGCCCATGTCATCATGATCCCAAAACCTGGCAAGAACCACACATTCCCGCAGAACTACAGGCCAATCAGCTTACTTCCAGCGATCAGCAAGATAGTGGAAAGAATCATTCTAAGCAGACTGCAAGCGGAAACGAACAGGCTAAATATCATCCCAGAAGCTCAATTCGGATTCAGAGCAGAGCACTCCAGCGAGCTACAAGTACTCAGACTAACCGAGTACATAGCAGCTGGTTTCAACGACAAGCAGTACACTGGAGCAGCGTTCCTGGACGTAAGTAAAGCGTTCGATAGAGTCTGGCACAAGGGGCTCTTATACAAAATGCGGGGTTACGGGTACAGCGGGGCGATGACGAGACTAATCTCGTCGTACTTGGGCGGCCGGACTTTCAGGATTCGGATAGGACAAGTCCTGTCCGAGCTCGGAAACCCGGAAGCTGGAGTACCCCAGGGAGCGGTCCTGTCACCCCTGCTGTACACGATATACACCGCTGATGTACCTAGAACACCAGGTACCCTCATGAGCCTCTACGCCGACGACACAGCGATAGCGGCCAAACATAGAAATGTATATATAGCAGTGACCAACCTGCAAACAGCGTTAGAAGAAATAGAAGAATGGAGTATAAAATGGAAGATAGCCATCAACTCATATAAAACGCAAGCGGTTCTATACAAGAAAGGAAGACAACAGCCAGAGGAACAGCTGACGGTGCAGAACAGACCCATCGAGTGGAAAAACGAAGCTAAATACCTAGGAGTCATCATGGACAAAGGATTAACCTTCCAAAAACACGTAGAAGCCACAGTCCGGAAGGCCAACATAGCAAAAGCAACACTAAGAGGACTCACAGGCAGGAAAAGCAAACTAAGACTGAAAACAAGGTTAAGACTGATCAATAGTATAATCCTACCGGTATTAACATACGCGTCTCTCGCATGGGGACACGTAAGTAACACACACAAGAAAAAGATCCAAGCAGCCCACAACAACAGCTTGAGGGAGGCCGCCAGAGTCCCAAGATATGTAGCTGAAAGATTCCTGTTCAGAGAACTCCAACAGGTGAGAGTCACCGAAATCATGACAGATAAGGCAAGGACCAAATTCGCGGAACTGGAGCACCACCCAAATTACATACTGCGAGAGACGCTAAGGTATGATGAGTTCCACCGATGGAAGCACAGACGTCCGAAGCAACAAATAGTGGGATAAGAGTACAAAAGTGATAAGTGATAGTAGTGAGTTCGTAGCTCGAAAACAAGTACCGAAGACAGCGTTACATACGAAGATCAAGTACCACGACCGCCTCTAAGGTAAGTGAATATTAGAAAATTACAGAAGGGCATAAGCCCCCAAAAAAATATAAATAAAATAAAAAATGGCGAAAGCCCCCAAAAAAATTATAAAAAACCATAAAACACATACAAACTCGAGCAACGAGTCATCGGGCGGAGCCCACTGGGGCTCAGCACGATGACTCGGGGCCCAAGCAAGCAATTTTTAGTTCCGCGGATAAGTAAGAAAGAAGATAAAGGCATAGAGCGCTTCACGCTGGCCTAGTTTTTTGCATTCGATTAGGGTACCACAATGGAATCTTATTACCCAGGATTTCATTGTGAAGAGCATTTGGCTACGATAGTTGTGCCCCCATCGCGCATCAGCGTGCTATGGGGGGGAAAGGGATGGCCTGGGGCATTGGAGCGAGGTGGGGTGATCCCTGTATATACTCGGGTCAAAACACCTCGCCCCAATGAATTGTTACACCCGAATGTACTCTTTCGAGAGGGTGGACATTCCCACAGGTCGGGTTAAATCAAATTGCTTGCTTGCAACTGAACATATTGGTTTTTCAAAGAAACTAACAACCAGAATTGAAATTGTACCTAACTCCTTTAATTTATAAAAATGAAACAATTTGTTTGCAATATAATTTTGGGTATTAACAAGTAGCCACTATAACAACTATACTAAATTTACAATCAAGATATAGTAGAAATAAACAAACAAAGACACGTTAAATGCTACTAGGAGCACGTCCGAATCATAATTTACAATGTATAAACTTTGGAACTCACGATTTGGGATTTACAATGCGCAATCTCAGTACTGTGAGAAAAGGACCAAAAGTTTCATACATATTTATATTCACCTTAATCTATTTAAAACCAAAAATTATCAGATGAGTTGTTGATACTTAATTATTTTTAAACCCTGTTTATCACTGCAAAATATTGTATAATAAAGTTGTTTTTGACATCACGATCTGTTTTCCGGATGGGTATATATACTTAAAGCTTAATTTTGAGCCAATAGCAATTTTTCAATCCAAGCACATATCCTGAGATTTGATATAAATCCAAGATGTTTTTTCAAAAATCAACTTGGGATGATTTTATAATTACCAGATAAAAGCTTAATATATAAATGTCTACACATTTTTCTTATAAAAATACATGTCTGTACATATTAAGAAAAAAGGCGGATATTGATGTCTGGACCTATTTTTGAAATACCCAGTGTAACCTTGTAATTGGAAATTTCCTGTAACTAAGTCTAGAAAGACAAATTTAGCCCCTTGATAATGCAATTATGTTTTTTGGTCGTGAGTTTATTTATTTTTAAGTTTTATTTTTCTATGTACAAAATTTGGCTGTACAACGGAGAAAATTAATTTATTTTAACTATGATACAGTGCTACGTCCGACGATTGATAAATGTAAAATGGTTAGTCTAACACAGGTAACTATACCAAAATAAATGACAGCATTCTTAAATAATTTATTAAACACAACAATAAAATTAACAATGAAAGTGGCAATAAACAAACTGAATGAAATTTTAACATAAGCAGAAGAACAACAAGGATTTAGGTCGGGAAGATCATGCACCAAACCCATTTATAATGAAACAGTTTCAAGAGCAGTCATTAGAACACAACAAACCAGCATATTTATGTTTTATGGACCTTAAAAAGGCATTTAATAGGGTCAAGCTGAAGGACGTTATTGTACACAAGAGATGTACCTTTAGGAATATTAATTAGAACGATCGAATATAATGTACCAGAATGTACAAGAATAAAATAAGTAAAAAATAGAAGAATTAACTGACACAATTAAAGCTGGTGATGGGATGAGACAGGAAGATTCCCTGAGTCCTTTTCAAAATAAGAACTAAAAAGGATACCACATGGGGGGAAAAATATCTGTATCTCATACTAATGATGTATCTCATACTAATCTCCTCAAGTCAAGACGATTTGCAACTTACGCTTTACCAACTTAATATAACCGCCAAAAAATTTAACACCTTAATTTACTTAAGACCAAATACGTGGTTATAATAGCAAATCTATTAGATGTAAATTGGAGATAGAGGGTCAGATAATAGAACAAGTAATGGAGTGTAAATATCTAATCCTTACACTATCTAGCTATGAAAAACGGAAGATTAAATGGATAATTCAATTATAGCTGCAAATTGTTTGAATGAAACAATATGAAAAAAATTAAAAATATCGGAAAAGACATGAAAGGCAATTTACAAAACATCCATCAGACGAATAAAGACATACGCGGCACTAACACAACCTAATACCAAAAGGATGTTGGAAACAGCACATATGAAAACCATTCGAAAAATTGATGGTAAGACATTATGGCATATTAGAGATAAAACTGTAGATATACGACAGAGATGTGAGGTGTACAACATTATTGACGAGGTAAAAAACAGAAGAATATACGGCAACGATGGAATGTCAACTTACTGGAGGCACAGTTTTTGAGCTGTCAAAAGTAGCCAACCCATTTTCTGCGATTATGACAATTATCGACTGATTTTACCCTCACTTTTAGAGTCTTTATATTTTTTAATGTTCTTAGCTTAGTTATAAAAGTATCATCAAATTATGTAATTAAAAATTGGATTTATCTCTTCGAGTTTATGTTCTGAAGATTTGGAAAATATAATGCATATTTTACCAAATATAAGATTTGTCGGAGATCACGCATTTTTAATTATTTTCAAATATTGATTAAGAGGATCGGTACGTATTTTCGGCTGCAATGCTATTCAAATGGGGATTCATTTTTTTCGAATCCTGAGAAAACTAATAAGTATTTTTGAAAAATTTAAACGCAGAATGAAATATTACGTTATTAGCGATGGCCGAAAGTCCCTGAGAACTTCTATAATGTTTATTTAAATAAGTTACATGGGTGAAAAACTAAGAGAAAATTTGGTGTGATTTTTAATTTCAAATATCTCATTCAAAATAAACTTTTTATTTATTCTAAGGGACTTTCGGCCCTCGGTAATAATTTAATCTTTCATTCTGCACAAAATGAACAAAATGCCGTGGTAATATTTTCCAAATCTATCTTTGTCTTACAACGCACTCAGCCGAATATAATATTGTCAGCATATATTGTCAGTCAGACACTGACAATCAGTGACAATTTTAAATATTTGACATTGCATTGGGAATATTTTGAGGTACCTATTGATTAAATATTATTGATATATAGTGTATTTGATAAATAATTGATTTAAGACGTGAACTTAATAAAAAGTTATTTATTGTGTATTATTTGTGGAAGATCCAAGCAGAGAATACATTAGGATAATATATTTTGTGATCCAAGTACTTTGTTGTTAAAGATGTTCAAAATTGTAAGCGTTCCATAACAATATATTATTAAAAAATCACTTTAACACTTTTCCTCTTTTCTCGATTGAGTATTAGTTTTTGTTGTACAAATAAATTATTACAATCACTGAATAAATAGTTAGTGAAAAAATTATCACATTTATTAACTGAATTAATAACTTGCAATTATAAAAATGACAGTTATCCAAGAACATTCAAAAGCCATCTCTTTAAATTAATGATCACATTTTCAAGTAGGATGACATTCTAGTAATGTTTACATATCCATACCAGTGTGAATTTTACTACACGTAATTTGCCGTGTAAAGACAGAAAAAGTAGGGATACACGTAAAATATTTGCGAATTATGTACCCATAGCCTTAAGCAAGAAAACAGTGTTGGTTCAATTCAATGACATAAATATATTTACGTTGGTTCAATAGGGAATTCAAAGACTCTGACGTTTACGCCACCGCTGGGAGACAAACTCTGTCAAAAGTTTTTTACAGTAGGTTAACTCAGACACCTTGAGGAAAAAATAGACCTATATTATTTATTTTGCCAATCTTTTGCCTGCACCTACTAGCAACATATGTATATCTATTGTTTTGTCTACCAACAACTTTTCTTATTTTCGGCGGTACAAAAATATAAACAAATAAAATGTTTTATGCCGAAAAAAAATAGAAACAAATAAAATGTTTTATTTAAGAAAAGTTGTTGGTAGACAAAACAATAGATATACATAGGTTGCTAGTAGGTACAAGCAAAAGATTGCCAAAATAAATAACATAGGTCTAATTTTTCCTCAAGGTGTCCGAGTTAACCTCTGTAAAACACTTTTGACAGTTTGTCTCCCAGCGGTGGCGTAAACGTCAGAGTCTTTGAATGCCCTATTTAACCAAGGTAAATATATTTATGTCATTGAATTGAACCAACACTGTTTTCTTGCTTAATCAATATTTAAAAATAATTTAAAATGCGTCACCTCCCACAAATCTTATATTTGGTAAAATATGCATTATATTTTCCAAATCTTCAGAACATAAACTCGAAGAGATAAATCCATTTTTTAATTACATAATTTGATGGTATTTTAAAACTAAGCTAAGAATACTAAAAAATATAAAGACTGTAAAAATGAGGGTAAAATCAGTCGATAATTGTCATAATCGCAAAAAATTGGTTGGCTAAGTTTGACAGCTCAAAAACTGTGCCTCCAATAAGTTGACATTCCATCGTTCTCGTATACTCTTCTGTTTTTTACCTCGTTATTAATGTTGTATACCTCACATCTCTGTCGTATATCTACACTTCTATCTCTAATATGCCATAATGCATTACCATCAATTTTTCGAATGGTTTTCATATGTGCTGTTTCCAGCACCCTTTTGGTACACTCCGTATTAGGTTGTGTTATTGCCGCGTATGTCTTTATTCGTCTGACGGATGTTTTGGTGATTGTCTTTCATGTCTTTTCCGATATTTTTAATTTTTTTCATATTGTCTCATTCAAACAATTTGCGGCTATATTTGAATTATTCATTTTAATCTTCCGCTTTTCATAGCTAGATAGTATAAGGATTAGATATTTAAACTCCATTACTTTTTCTATTATTTGACCCTCCAGCTCCAATTTACATCTAATAGATTTGCTATTATTACCACGCATTTGGTCTTAAGTAAATTAAAGTGTTAAATTTTCTGGCGGTTATATTACGATGGTAAAGCGTACGTTGCAAGTCGTCTTTACTTGAAGAGATTAGTATTAGATACATCGTCTGAATAGCAGGTTTTAAGGTATTCCCCCCCGCCATATGTTATCCTTTTTAGTTCTTATTTTGAAAGGGACTCAGGGAATTCCTCTGTCTCATCCCATCACCAGCTTTAATTGAGTCAGTTAATTCTTCTATTTTTTACTTATTATATTCTTGTACATTCTGGTACATTATATTCGATGGTTCTAATTATTATTCCTAAAGGTGTACAATAACGTCCTTCAGCTTGACCCTATCAAATGCCTTTTTAAGGTTCATAAAACATAAATATGCTGGTTTGTTGTGTTCTAATGACTTCTCTTGAAACCCATAAATGGGTTTGGTGCATGATCTTCTCGACCTAAAGCCTTGTTGTTGTTCTGATTATGTTATAATTTTATTCAGTTTGTTTATTGTCACTTTCATTGTTAATTTTATTGTTGTGTTTAATAAATTATTGAAAAATGCTTTCATTTATTTTGTATAGTTACCTGTGTTAGACTAACCATTTTACATTTATCAATCGTCGGACGTAGCACTGTATCATAGTTAAAATAAATTAATTTTCTCCGTTGTACAGCCAAGCTTTGTACAAAGAAAAATAAAATTTAAAAATAAATAAACTCACGATCAAAAACCATGATTGCATTATGAAGACGCTAATGCTAGACTTAGTTACAGGAAATATCCAATTACAAGGTTACACTGGGTATTTCAAAAATAGGTCCAGACATCAATATCCGCCTTTTTTCGTAATATGTACAGACATGTGTTTTTATAAGAAAAATGTGTCATCATCATCATCATCCAGCCTTCTGCATTCAAAGTTGAACATAGGCCTCCCTAATTTCTTCCAGTTTTGTCGATCTTGGGCTTTCTGCAACCAATTTCTAGCAATATTTTTGACGTCGTCTATCCATCGTGTAGGTGGTCTACCTCTACTTCTTCTCTCTTCTCTTGGTATCCGCACTGTAATTTTTTGGGTCCAGCTCCCGTCCTTCATTTTGGCTACATGGCTCGCCCAATTCCACTTTAGGCATGCTACTCGCTCTATGACATCTGTGACGCCTGTCATTCCTCTGATTTCTTCGTTTCTGACCCCATCTCTGAGAGTCAGTCCAAGTAGTTACCGTTCCATTCTTCTTTGGGCCACTCTAAATTTCGTTGCTGTGGTCTGGGTTAACAATAATGTTTCGGCGCCTTAAGTCATGACTGGAAGCACACATTGGTTGAACGTCTTCCTTTTCAAATAATTTTGCAAGTTGCTCCTGAAGATGTCTGATAGAGATCCATATGCGGCCCATGCTAAGGTGATCCTTCTTTAAAATTCAGCAGTTTGATTGTCCCTGGCAATTTGGATTTCATGCCCTAATAGGTCTGGATCCCGCGTATGAAAAAAAAGTTGATTAATAGCAAGCTGAAAATTTGTTAATAGCTTAAGGGTGTCTAGTCGGATAAACTTTGATATATGGGAACACTGGAACATGGGCAGTTTTAATTGTGGAACAGGTTAAAAATTTGGAACGGTCACATCACGAAAACGGCACATTAATTTTGTCCGACAGAACAGACCTAAACTCTCCGAACAGAGATTAAACTCTCATGCAAAAATCAGACTGCTATTTATCACCTTTCATAATTCCTGTCATTTGACATATTCTACTTTGCGTGAGAGTTTAATCTCTGTTCGAAGAGTTTAAGTCTGTTCTGTCGGATAAAATACATGTGCCGTTTTCGTGGTGTGACCGTTCCAAATTTTTAACCTGTTCCACAATTAAAACTGCCCCTGTTCCAGTGTTCCCATATATCAAAGTTGGTCCGACTAGACACCCTTAAGCTATTAACAAATTTTCAGCTTGCTATTAATCAACTTTTTTTTCATACGCGGGATCCAGACCTATAAGTATTTATATTTATGGACCAATGCTATTTCGTTGACGTCGACTTTTGGATTTTCGCTAAGTACCAGGTTTGTCATGTATTGTGTCTTTCCAAAACTTATGTTTAAACCAACTTTTTTACAGGCGGCATCTAACTCAGTAAGCATAGTTCTAATCTCTTTTAAGTTGCCTGTAATAAGAACTATGTCGTCTGCGAATCGTAGGTGGGAGAGCCTTTTACCGTTGACATTTATTCCTTTGGCGTCCCACTCCAATTGTTTGAAAGCATGTTGAAGTACTGCCGTAAAGAGTTTGGGAGATAACGTGTCTCCCTGCCTAATTCCTCTTTTGATTTTTATAGATTTGGTATCTTTGTGTAGTCGGACGCTCATGGTTGCATTATTGTATATGTTCGCTATCAGTTTGGAATACCGATAATCTATACGACTTTCCTCCAATGCTCTCATTATGCTGTTAATTTCTGTCGTATCAAATGCTTTGCGAAAGTCTACGAAAGCCAGGACCAATGGTCGGTTGTATTCGATAGATTTTTCTATAATTCCTTTTATGCAATGTAGGTGGTCGTTAGTGCCAAAGTTTTTCCTAAAACCCGCCTGTTCTCTAGGTTGGTAAAAATCCAATTTTGTTGCCAGTCTATTTGTTATTATTCTTGTGAATAACTTGTAGAGGTAGTCTAATAGGCTTATGAGCCGGTATTTCTCAAGGTCTGTTGGATCGCCCTTTTTGTGTAATAAGATGGAAAGTGCACTATGCCATCTTGTAGGTGTTTCACTTTGGTACAGCATACGTTGAACAATTCCTTTATGTTGTTTAAAAGTATGTCTTCTCCAATCTTTATGGCTTCTATAACGATATTGTCTTTTCCCGGAGCTTTATTTCTTTTCATTTTTCTCAATGCGTTCCTGATTTCGTCTGTTGATATATTAGGCATCAATTCCGATCTTTGGTTGACTAATCTTTTTGCTGAATCTTCTAGTGGCTCATCATGGTTTTGTTGGCTGTTGTATAGTTCTGTGTAGAAGTTTTCTACTACCCTTAATAAATCATCTCTGTTGATGATGATAGTTCCATCTCTATCCATTAATTTAGTTATTTCTTTTTTGCCATTTGTTAATTGTCTCCTTAGAACTTTGAGGCTCTTGTTATCTTCAATTGTATGTTGAATTTGTTCATTTTTATATTTTAGGTTGTCCGTCCTAATAGATTTTTGTATTCTTTTACTTATCTCTCCAAGTTCATGGTGTTCTTTACTTCTATTACTTTGTATTTTTCTCCACCCTTCCATTAATGCTTGTGTTTGGGGCTTATTCTTTTGTTATGTGATATCTTTTGTCAGTATTATAATGTCATTAAGGGTATTAACATTTAGGTCTGTATTCCTATGGCTTTCGAGAATGCTGTTGATATGTTCTTCAAATGCGTTTATATTTTTAGGCTCGATCTAGGTAGTTGTGGACTTCTTTTGATCGTGCGGTATCTCTCTTTCCCAAGGTCTATTTCTATCGAGGCTTTTACCATTCTGTGGTCGCTACCTGTTAAAAATTGGTTTAGAACTGTAACGTCTTTAAAGATTTGCTTTTTGTCGGTGATTATAAAATCGATCTCGTTCCTAGCTTTTCCATTTGAGCTCTGCCACGTCCATCTACGATGTTCTTTTTTGTAGAAGAAGCTGTTCATTTGCAATAGATTTTTCTCCAGCAGGAAACTAAGTAAAGTTTCACCACGTTCGTTTCTATCTCCCAAACCAAATTTTCCCAGTGATGTTTCTGTATCGTCTGCCTTTCTCCTCCCCGTTTTAGCGTTAAAGTCACCGCATATTATGGTATAGTGTGTTGTTGTATCATTTGAGGCTAGAACAATGTCATCGTAGAATTCCTCTACTTCGTAGTCCGCATGGTCACTTGTTGGGGCATATACCTGTACGATTTTTAAGGCATACCGTTCATTTAGTTTTAAGGTTATAGAAGCTACTCTAGCAGAGAAACTTTTTACTGATATGATGTTGCTTTCATGCTTTCTATCCACAAAGAAGCCAACGCCTCCCGTTGTTTCAGTTTCACTACCGACCTGATAGAATAAATGACCTGATTTCAGCTTTTTCAGGCTTTCTCCTCTTTGTTAAATGTGTAGGCATTTATGTATTAAGCTTTTATCTCGTAATTAAAAAAAAATCATTTCAAGTTGATTTTTGAAAAAACATCTTGGATTTATATCAAATCTCAGGATATGTTCTTGGATTAAAAAATTGCTATTTGCTCAAAATTAAGCTTTAAATATATATACCCATCCGGCAAACACACCTTGATGTCAAAAACAACTTTATTATACAATACTTTGCAGTGATAAACAGGGTTCAAAAATAATTAAATATCAACAAGTCATCTGATACTTTTTGGTTTTAGATAGATTAAGGTGAATATAAATATGAAACTTTTGGTCCTTTTGCCACAGTACTAAGATTGCGCATTGTAATTTTAAATCCCAAATCATGAGTTCCAAAGTTTATACATTGTAAATTATGATTCGGACGTGCTCCTAGTAGCATTTAACGTGTCTTTGTTTGTTTATTTCTACTACATCTTGATTGTAAAGGACATCGCACACATCTTATGGAAAATATAATGTCACTCAAATTCAATAAAATTTATACGAATAGATTCGTTTTAAATTAACGATCAAATCTTATCATTGCGCCAACTCTAAATTATGATTAATAGCGCAAATTGCAATTAAAGTTTATCAAAATCATATTTTGGGAGTTCATAAAAATGTCAGATACAATCACTATTACTCAGGGTGCTATTCAAAGCAGCTTAAACCCAGCGGGTCCTAAAAGCGGATTAGTGAAACTATTTATACTTTCCTACTTCTCACCAAATATTTAATTATTACATAGGCGTTCGTTAAAAATTATCAATGGTGAGTGGTTCGCCTGTTTAAATGTTGTGGAATATTAATCAATTTTTTATTATTTATGTATGGTAAGTATACATAAAATCTGTAACTAATTTCGATTAAATAATGCATTCATTACTGAGTGGTTCGTCTGTGTAAATGTTGTGCAATACTAATCATTTTTTATTATTTATGTATGGTAAGTATACATAAAATTTGTAACTAATTTCGATTAAATAATGCATTTCATTTCCCCACCACCATTGAGGTAAAATGCAAGGCGCGTTTTTTTTGCATGGTTTCCCCATTAGGCTTAATCCATGTTGTCATTAATTATTAAAAATATATATAAAAAAATTGAAAACCAAGTTGTGGTATTCAAAAAGTCAACAATTACTGATTCAAATGCACGTCTCTATTGGGAGCGTCTAAGACAGAATGTAATAACTGTGTTGATGGATACCTTACATTTGCGTCATGCCTTGCATACACTAGATACCATAATACACTTGCAACATGAGCACAGCATCCAACAGTTCGTGCACCGGTTTTGCAAGTGCAGTAGTAGCCGTCGATTGGTATATTGTCACCGTCATTTTCTAGATGGAGTGGTTGAAAAGCTATCCATAATTGATGTTTAGTCGCCTGACGAAATCTAGAGTAAACACGAGCTCTAAGAAGACCCTGTTCTTCTAAAAGTGCTTGAAATGTAAAATGTTCAATGTTTTCTCTCTGTAGTTTATCTTGAATGTAACTGGGTGCAAGTTTTACTTGGTAGATTCCAATAGTCAAATCTCTAATCTGTTGTAACGACAAAATGGGAAATTCTGGTAAAATAAGTTCATCTAAATTCACCCATGCATCGTCTTGAATACGTTGTAAGTCAAAACGGTCAACTTCAACACGAGCTTTTACGACATTTTCATATGCAGCTAATTCCTGCATTGTTTCTGCCAATTCTGCAGTTGCACCTTGCATTTGAATAGGTGGAAAATATTTATTGATTAAACTGCATCCAATTTTTAAAAACATTCTAATATTAGGCACATGATGTACCGGTATTAATCCACAAAACAATTTAAAAATACTTTTTAAATGTCCATTCCGAGCTTCAACTATCCATCTTGTTTTAGTAATTAATCGCGCTTTATTAGCATCTTCAGTAGACAACTGTCTTTGTCCTCTTGGTAGAAGTGGTGGCATATGACATTCTATGCCTAAATAATTTAATAAATGAATAGAATCACGATAGCCTCTATCTACAATTACAATATCATTTGGTTGCAGCCAGTTACGCAAGTTATTTACTTCGTCTTGTTCCTCATCTTCAAGGTGATGTGGTAAAATTGCAGCATCGTTATTTCTTGAATCAGAAAAATAGGGGCCTTGTACGTCCAAAATATATCCGTCAGGTCCGACTATTAAAACAGGTTTGATTAAATGATAACCCTTATGTAGACAGTAAGTTTGGCGAAGACTTCGAAAATTAGACGATTTGGGAATTTTGAGATAGGTTCCATCTATGTAAATAATGGCTTGAGGATTGGATTCGGATTGTACAAAGAGTTAGCAAAATCTGTAACATGGGTTCTAATAAATTTTTGGCGACCAATTGCTTCTAAACCCAGATTTTCTCGAACAAATCGTTGACAAAGACTTGTACGTACTGCAGTTATTGTCAGACTAACGTTGGATCTGCTCGAATATGAGCACAAAATTTTTAATAAATCGTCACTTAAATTGTATTTTAATTTCATAAGAAATGTAATTAAATCCTTTTTAGTAATAACTCTAGTTCTATCATAAACTACGACCTCATCGCAATAAGTATAAAGATCTTGAAAATTAATTTTTCTTAAGTTTGTCAATGCTTTGAAGTCGTCCTCTTGAATACCCGTGTCTGTCTCGAAACGATTAGTAGTATTTTCAATTGCTGTCAGACGTAACGCTTGAAACCACTCTGAAACTTCTTTCGGACTTGAGTTAACATTACGCATATTACCACGCAAATTCTTTATTATATTATGATCTAGCATAATGTCATCATTTATGTGATCACTGGAACATAAAGCACCCTTTCCTACAAAAATCTCTCGTTTCATGTAGATATCTACTCTAGCTTCTAATGACAAACGTTCAAGATTTCTAGCTCTATCACATACAAAACATAAATTATTTCTTTGTAATACACACTTGAATCTACAAGCATTCACATTATCATCATTACCTTGTTCAATTTCTTCAATGATGTATCTGTAGCAGTTTATGTGAATCACAATCCCAATATCAAAATTGGCTTCCGGTAGATTGTTGTTCATGCGGCGACCCAATGCAATCTCCTGAAATCTTTGTGGAAGATTATCTAAGTTCTCAACTCGACGAAAACCTCTAGCACGAACTCGAACATCACAAATATAACACTGTATTTTTACTAATTAAAATAGTTAATAGTAGAACAGCAGTTCGACAAAAACTAACCATTTGGCGGAAGGTAACGACCTTTTATAATAATTACTAGTTTACAATAATTACCAGATAAAGTTGACTAGTGAACAAAAATTTTGATTATTTCTAAAGCAAACGATTTGCCTAATTTTCTTTTAATTGATCGATAATGTTAAAACACAGTAGAATGCAATTTAAGTCGTAATTCAATAGTGTTAACTAAATAAAATTCTGTTAAATTCTCATTAGTGCGTTAAATACCCTTGTTTTACGGTGCGTCACTGGAAGTGCGTTGTCATTTATGATTTACAAGGTAAGAGGCTTAATAATCTTAGAAGATTTATGAACTCCCGATAATTTGGATATCTTAAAATATTTTTTCTCTCTCTAACTTATGTACCTACCCATTTGATTTCAGATTAATTTATATCAATTCCTGCTCTTATTACTGAAAATTCAGAGTTGGCGCAATGATAGTAAGTGACCGTTACATTGAAACGAATCTATTCATGTAAGTTTTATTGAATTTAAGTGACATTATATTTTCCATAAGATGTGTGCGATGTCCTTTAGTATAGTTGTTATAGTGGCTACTTGTATATACCCAAAGTTATATTGCAAACAAATTGTTTCATTTTTATAAATTAAATGAGTTACGTACAATTTCAATTCTGGTTGTTAGTTTCTTTGAAAAACCAATATTCTCAGTTATTATAAATTCCAATTTATATTTAAATACACGTCCGATATTTTGACCATCAATAATAAGTTAAGCATTATTACTTGTTTTGTTGATGAATATTATAAACTTGGTTTTATCCAAGTTTATGTTTAATACTTGCCATATAAACTCTTTGGCCTATACTCTGCAAATATACGAACGTCTCGGTCATTAGCACGGTGTCATCTGTATATCTCAAGTAATTAATAGGGATTCCGTTTACTGTGATACTAGCAGTTTCGTCATCCAGTACCTCTTGCATAATAACTTCTGAGTACAAGTTAAATAGCAATAGAGAAAGAATTCCACCTTGACTGTACCTCTCTTTTAATTTTAATGTTATCCTATGATGTGTTATATAGCTTTATGTACGCTGTCTGGTTATAATATAAGTTTTCTATTATTCTTATATCTGGCATGTCTATTTGATTTTGTTTCAAAATTGACTAGCACTAAAACTGTTCTATGGAGTATTAAAATCAATGAGAAAAGAAAAAATTCAAGAAATAGAAAACATAAAGAATAAAACTGGCGAAATTCTTACAGAAGAAAATAAAATAATGAACAGATGAAGAGAATATTTCCAAGAGATGCTACAAACTCACTGCTATCAAGAAGAAAACAATGTAGCGGACCAAAGAATAGAAGTAGACAATGTAGACCCTATAACCATAAATCAACTGCAAGAAGCTATTGCAGAAATGAAAAACGGAAAAGTACCAGGCTATGACAGAATAACCAGTGAAATGATAAAAAAAAATGGGACAAAATGCAACATAGCTATTATTAAAAATATTTAAGGCAGTTTGGAGAGAAGAACAGATACCGATGGACTGGCAGAAGGCACAGATAGTGCCGATTTATAAAAAGGCCGATAGAACAGATTGCAACAATTACAGAGGAATAACACTGTTAAGCACTGCCATGAAAATATATGAAAAAATACTGAACAAAGAATAATCGGGAAAATTGACAGCACACTCGAGGAATCACAAAGCGGTTTCAGAAAAGGCAGAAGCAGCCAGTATCATGTATTTACAATCAAGCAAATAATAGAAAAATATCAGCAACAGGAGAAAAAATGTATATGGCTCACATAGATCTTGAAAAGGCTTTTGACACGGTACCAAGGCAAAAATTATGGGAAATATTAGAGAAGAGAGGTACAAGTAACAAAATGATATGGGTATTTAAGAACACTTACAAAAACAATGTGTCATCAGCCAAAACAGAACATCAACATAATTTACTACGAACGAGGGACTAAGACAAGGAGGAGGATTAAGTCCAACACTGTTTATAATTTACATGGATGAGATAATTATAAAATGTTAAGTAAAAATGAAAAAAATGCATGTGGACTATACAAATTTAAGAAGAGTAGATATTTCGGAAGGAGCATTCGCCAAGTCATATTGGCCGAAAATAAGAAACAACTACAAAGAAATATAGAAATATGGAATGAAACACTAAAAAATATGGAATGACAAGAATGAAAAGTTATGGCCATGGGGGAAAAGGAAGAAGAAGAAAAGATAAACATAAAAATAGAGGAAGTAAATATAGAACAAGTACGAATATTCCAATACTTAGGAGTAGAATTGGAAGACAACGGAAGACAGGAAACAGAAATTAATAATAGAATTCAAAAACAATGAACCTATACCATGCAATGAGCAATAAATTCATAAATAAAAAAGAAATAACACGAAAATAAAAAATTAATGTGTTCAAGTCAATATATAGACCTGTATTAACCTTTGGTTTCGAGTCATGGGTACTAACAGAACGACAAAAGAGTAAAATAGTAAAATGAGGCAGTAGAAATGAAATACCTTAGACGAGTTCGAGGGGTTACCAAAAGAGATAGACTACGGAACACTCCAATAAGAGAAGATTTGGAAATCGAGTCAACGTTAGAATTTAGAGAGAGAAGGCAACTCAGTTGGTGGGGTCATCTTCGGAGAATGGATCAGACAAAACCGGTGAAGGAAATTTGGCAGGCAAAACCGCAAAGAAGAAAGAAGAAAGGTAGACCACGACAAACATAGGATAGAACACTAGGCAAAATAATCGATTATTAGTTAAATTTAAGATTAAGTTGTTTTGTATTGTATTATATTGTAACATAATGTAATGTATTGTCGCCTTATACCACTATGTGGTAAAAAGGTTTTTTTTTTGAAAAATATATATGATACTAGCAGTTTCGTTATCCAGTACCTCTTGCATAATAACTTCTGAGTACAAGTTAAATAGCAATAGAAAAATAATGCCACTTTGACTGTACTGCCCTGCTAAGCCCAAAGGCGGAATCTGATTTTTTATCGAAAATAAGATTTTTGTATTTTTAGGTAGAATAGGGTATTAAGTATATATTTATAAAGTCTTTGGAGTTGTAGAAGCATTATATTTTAAATGAAATTGCAATTTTGTTAGCGGTATCTACACTTTTCAGTTAAAATACTAAGCAGTTTGGCGGCAAATGTTAAATACTATGGCGTTTTGACGGTAGCTGCTACAGTTGCCGTCCATATACCTTAGCATATTGCACTTACCGCTAATCTTCTTTCAAGAATTCTACGCCTACATTTAGAAACCGCCAAATCGCCTTAGTATTACAAAGTAAATTCGGCCTAACTTTATAAGGTTAAATTATTGTGTTAGTTAAAAGAGTTGTGTTAGTAAAAGAAATAATTAGCGAGGATGGTAAGAACTTTTCGAGATTATTATATCTATTGAAATATGTTTTCATTTTTGTTTTAGTATTTCAAGAATTAACCATTTATGTTGTCCTAAACAATATGAATCTGCGCCAAGTGGATGATTTATATGTATGTTTAAACCCTTTGTTAGGCCGATGCCACATTATGCGTTTTGACCGGATGCGTTTCCGATGCATCCGGTGAAAACGCATAGTGTGACAGATCGGTCCGGTTGCGTTGGAAGCGGATGCGTTTTGAGTCATCGGTACGCGCTTACTACCTGCACCAGACTAAACGCATAGTGTGACATAGTGTTGCCCAAATGCAAGACCAAGACGAGACTTAGACAGTCTTGGTCTTGGTCTTGCGCCAGTACACCTGGTCTTGGTCTTGGTCTTGGTATTGCGCTCCCGGTCTTGGTCTTGCAGCAAGAGTCTTGCAAGTCTCGCAGTTGCCTATTAGCCTATTGCATATCTTTGAACAACGTGACAGAGATGTACATTTTAAGCTAAAATATCATAGCCATAGTAAAGACCAGCCAAATTAATAAATATCTAGACCAGCGGTTCTCAATTTGGGGTGCATGTACCACTGGTGGTACATATCATTATTTGCTGTGGTATGGTATGTTAAACAGTAAATGGTTAAGTTCAATTAGTTACCACTATAAACAGGCCGGATTAACCGATAATAGTATAAAAAGCCCGGTTTCAGGTAAAATTTATTTTAGGCTTTATTATGGGAGTACCTTCTAGTCAGTGTTAATTGCAAAAGACCAACTCTGTCTACCTCGGTGGCTTATCGCTCCGGGTGGGTCTTAACAATGGACTAGGTCAGATAAATTTAATAATATTTACGACCGCACTAATTGAACTCAAACCAATTACTGTTGAACAAACCATACACAAAACTCAAACACAGCTAAAATCAGCACCATAATTATTATTATACTTAATTAGATTACCTAGCTAGATACCTATTTCAGTTAGTTGGTAACAAAAATAATAAAAAGTATTTTGTGGTTCATGACTCAAAAAGATTAAGAATTACTGATCTAGACAACTGATACCGGGTGGAGTTTGAACCCATGATCTAAGTGATCCGTGCCTATGTTCTAACTTACTAAAGTTTATTAGAAACTTATATATTTTATTATATTAATACAGGGTAGAAAAGCCATATCCATGATGAACGACTTCTGTGGGACCAGACAATATATAAAGCGAACAAACAGCTCATATACAATAGCATACTTAAAAGTATAATCACATATGGCAGTGAAGTTTGGCCACTGAAACAAAGAACGGAGAAAATGCTACTAGTAACAGAAATGGACTTCTGGAGAAGAGCAGCAGGCAAATCAAGAAGAGATCGGATACCAAATGAGAGAATACGAGAAATGATGGGAGTCACACATACAATAATTGATGACATAAAAACAAAACAACTAGTATGGTACGGCCATGTACAGAGAATGCCAGATGACAGGATCTCTAAGCAGATTTTGGCATGGACACCACAAGGGAGAAGAAAAAGAGAAAGGCCGAGAAGAAGCTGGAGGGAGGGAATTGAAAAAGAACTAGAGGAAAGAGAAATCCCTCCAGGTCTATGGTTAAACAGAGAAGAATGGCGGTTAGGAGTCGGAAGGCGTCGAAGAACGCTGTAAGCCGATAGTAATAGTAGTAGTAGTAGTGTATTTTATTATCCAATATAAGCGAATGTAATGTCCAATATAAGCGAAACTATGAGGTTATCGTTGTAATTTCAGTATTTTATAAATGCTATAATATTCCACAGAGTGATGCTAGCTCTGTGAAAAAACACACTTTTATTGGTACACCTGGTCTACAGTGACACTAATAATTGACCTGTATAGCAAAAATAATATTACAGCGATATTTATAAAAATAAGACAACATATTAAAAAAATCAATTAAATCGAACAACAGGCTTAGGAAATTCAAGACATTAACAATGACCTGTTTTTAAGGTGGTGAGTAAATTTTTTGGAGAAGTGTATATCGTTAATTTCGATATTTTATTTACACTGTTCCTTTGTCTCGTTATCATACTTTTAAATAATAGCCGCGCTGTTTCGGCAAATTTTCTGTAATAAGTGATCTCATAGCATAGGTCATAGCACATTCAGCAAAAACAATATATAATAGTCTTAATATTCTATATACCGATAAGATTAAATTTGTGGTGAATTCGGAATTTGCGACGGCGTCGCAAAGCAAGAATGTTATATTATGATTAGAAGGCGACTCTTCTCATAATAGGATCCCGCGTATGAAAAAAAAGTTGATTACATAATAGCAAGCTGAAAATTTGTTAAGAGCTTAAGGGTGTCTAGTCTGACAAACTTTGATATATGGGAACACTGGAACAGGGGAAGTTTTAATTGTGGAACAGGTTAAAAATTTGGAACAGTCAGACCACGAAAACGTCACATGTATTTTGTCCGACAGAACTTCCAATTGATTTGTTACCCTTTCATTAAACTCTCATGCAAAAATTAGACTGCTATTTATCACCTGTCATAATTCCTGTCATTTGACATGTTCTACGTGTTCCACTCATTATCATGCCCATTTGGTGATAAATAGCAGCCTAATTTTTGCATGAGAGTTTAATGAAAGGGTAACAAATCAATTGGAAGTTCTGTCGGACAAAATACATGTGACGTTTTCGTGGTCTGACCGTTCCAAATTTTTAAACTGTTCCACAATTAAAACTTCCCCTGTTCCAGTGTTCCCATATAGCAAAGTTTGTCTGACTAGACACCCTTACGCTATTAACAAATTTTCAGCTTGCTATTAATCAACTTTTTTTTCATACGCGGGATCCAGACCTATAACCCGGACAACTAATTTCAGAAAAGTCGTCTGATGGGAAGGAAAGTACAAAATATTTTATTTTTACATTGTAATAATGATCTGAGTACGTGTCAAATGTGTCAAGTGTTCTTTAAATGGATATTATGACTCGCTATGTATGTTTATGGTATTGTTCGTAGTGAACATAAGTCCAATTTTCAAAATTCTTGTTACAATTTTTTTTTGTTTCTCATAAAGTATGTAAGAATATAGCCGAACTAATATACATACTCCCTTAAACGACCCTCAGTTCTAACTGCAAGACGCAAGAGTCTCGCAGGCTAAGTCTTGTTCTTGCTTAAGTCTTGCACGGTAAGTCTTGGACTTGGTCTTGCTAAAATTAGGCGGTCTTGGTCTTGGTCTTGGTCTTGCGAAAACGCAAGAACAAGACCAAGACTGCAAGACCAAGACCGATTTTGGGCAACACTAGTGTGACAGGTCGGTCCGGTTGCGTTGGAAACGGATGCGTTTTCACCGCATCCGTTCAAAACGCATAATGTGGCATCGGCCTTAGGTTGCCACAACTAAATCAATGCAACCCATTGATTGAATTTTTTTTGTTTCAATACAAGCTATTATCATTGTTTAACTAGACAATGTCTAGTAGTCTAGTTATACAATGCTATTATACACTGTGTCCGTAAAGTATGGAACAAATTCTTTTTTAGCTATACAGAGCATATTAAGAAATAATCCTGAAACACGTCGATTTTTGATTTTAATTTACCGTATTTTAAAATAATATTCTAATATACAGGGTGAATTACTTTCGAGTAATGACGTCACCGTCATTTTTTTTTAAATGGAACACCCCCATTTTGTTTCAATTTTCGGATTACTCTAGCTGAGCTGATTCCAAAAATGTATCACATGTTGATTCAAATTGGTACAGGGTGGACAAAAATACAATAGCTTTGTGTGTGTTCATAAAGTAACGCTTTAGTTAAATTAACAATATTATCAAAAATACTTATTGTATTTTTGATATTTTAATTAATATTTGATTTTAATTAATTTTTGATATTGTTTAATTTAATATTTTAATTTAATATCAAAATTAATTAAAATTTAATATTATGAGTACACACAAAACTATTGTATTTTTGTCCACCCTATACCAATTTGAATCAAAATGTGATACATTTTTGGAATTAGCTCAGCTAGAGTAATCCGAAAATTGAGACAAAATGGGGGTGTTCCATTTAAAAAAATGACGGTGACGTCATTACTCGAAAGTAGTTCACCCTGTATATTAGAATATTATTTTAAAATACGGTAAATTAAAATCAAAAATCGACGTGTTTCAGGATTATTTCTTAAAATGCTCTGTTTAGCTGAAAAAGAATTTGTTCCATACTTTACGGACACAGTGTATATACGGGATTGTAGATTTGGGATATCTTTACCTAATTCTTTGAGAATCTTTTACATAAGTTTTATACAAAAATGCTGGTTTTATTCCTTTATAAATTTTCTAAGAATGCGTCAGGTACCTGGATAATGATCCAAAAATTTGTTTGCAAGAAACAAAATAAAAATAGCTGAGAAGAGAAAGTCAAAAGTATGGTTTACAATCACATTTACAGTTGAAGAATTCTTTAAAACGCAGATGTTTAAACAGCTATAACAATATGAACGGATTCTGGTTTTTCGTTGTATAAGTACAGCTCTGCCCAAATTATTAGACGCACTATAAAAGATTTTATAAAAAATGATAATTATTAGGTAATACCATTGTAATACTAAATAGGTTTTGTGTATGTACCGGACACAAGGTATGGTGTTCGATTGTCTATTAAATTGTCTATATTGAATCGCAAATAGAACATTAATATTAATGAACCAATATGTATTTATTGTCTCTTGAAAGAAAACAGATATAACGACAACTAAATATTGTCAATTTGTTGTTGTCATATTGTGGCTCAACAAAATAATAACATTTAATAGTACTTTAATTCTTTCAATTTAATAAACTGGAATACACAGAAAACCTTTTTATTTCATATCAATCACAACTGTAAACCACATACCGCTAATAGGCTTAGTTTTATAGTAAGTTTTGATAAAACGTTTTAGCGGTATCTACCTCTTTTTATATAAAACTTTGTTTTAAAATATAATTAACGGTTCCCTTATAGACCAGGGCGCATCTGTAAAAATATTAGTACATTTGGACGTTGAGAGGTGACTCAAATTTTTTTGCAGAAATTACTTGAAAATATATCAAATAATAATATTGGAGTTATCCTCCCTCTCAAAAAGGTACGGAACATTGTTTAAATAATCAAAATGTCAAAAAATTAAGGAAAAATTCGATTTTTTTCTTGGTTTTTTGGTTATAACTTTAAAAGTATTCATTTCCGAGAAAAGTTGTACTGACATAAAAGTTGCGTAATTAAATTTCCTACAATATAGAATTGGTTAAAAATTTAATAAATAGTCACCCTTGTTGCAAAATAGCAATAATTGTGAAAAAAACATACAAAAACAAGTATTGGCATTTTACGTTTTTCAACCATTTATGCTACACTTAGGACCTTCATATTTCACCCTGAAAAACTCTATGATACAGTAAAATAATGCTGTAAATTTCATTAAGATCGGTTCAATAGATTTTGCAAAATAAATTTTGCAATCCAGCTTTCGTAAAAAAATTCATTTTTTCAAAATGTTACAGGACTGAAAATAAAGCAGATAGTAAGTTGAAAATTTTTTTGCGTATAGGAGTGTACTGTACCTTTCATTTGCAATTTGGCAAAATTAAAATCGGTTAATATCACGGCGTCAGGAATTTTTTTAAATAAACATTAATTATTGGTGCTACGCGCAGGACAGCTGATAGTTTGCTCTGATTGGGCATTCCAATGACCTTTGATAATGATTGATACATTTTAATTTTTATTACATTTCGATATAAATAAATAAATTTGTTTATTGCAAAATAAAAACACATACTGTATCCTTTGAAATGACACTTTTATTAGCAATAACTTTCTATGCTCATATATTTTAACTTAAATAATAAAAGTTTATTATTTTTAAACATATGCAATTGTTTAAACAATATTTCACAAACAATAATAAAATTAGTTTGATTTTTGTGGAATTAAAATATTAAAATACAACAAAATATAGAGTAAGAAAATAATATATTAGATAAAGATTGGAAGAAATTTTGGTGGAAATCAACTTGTGTGAATCGAACACCGCTGTCCTGCGCGTAGCACCAAAAATTATTGTTTATTTCAAAAATTTTCTGACGCCGTGGTAATTAATCGATTTTAATTTTGAAAATTGCAAATGAAAGGTACAGGACACTTCTATAAGCAAAAAAAAATTTAACTTGCTATCTGCTTTATTTTCAGTCTTGTAACATTTTGAAAAAATGAATTTTTTTTGCGAAAGCTGGATTGCAAAATTTATTTTGCAAAATCTATTGAATCGATCTTAATCAAATTTACAGTATTGTTTTACTGTATCATAAAGTTTTTCTGAGTGAAATATGAAGGTCCTAAGTGTAGCATAAATGGTTGAAAAACGTAAAATGCAAATACTTGTTTTTGTATGTTTTTTTCGCAATTATTACTATTTTGCAACTAGGGTGACTATTTTTTAAATTTTTAACCAATTCTGTATTGTAGGAAATTTAATTACGCAACTTTTATGTCAGTACAACTTTTCTCGGAAATGAATACTTTTAAAGTTATAATCAAAAAACGAAGAAAAAAATCGAATTTTTCCTTCAATTTTTGACATTTTGATTATTTAAACAATGTTCCGGACCTTTTTGAGAGGGAGGATAACTCAAATATTATTATTTGATTTATTTTCAAGCAATTTCTGCAAAAAAATTTGAGTCACCTCTCAACGTCCATCTCAAAACAGATGCGCCCTGGACTATTAATAAACTGGGGCATATATCCATGCATAAAAACTATTAGCTAGTCCATAAATCCCTAACGGACCAAAATTTTAGCATTCAATTTTCTCTATTCATTAATATAAACACTAACACAATTATTTATACAGTGACCAAAAAAAATTTGAATTAAATTAATTGACATAAAAAGAAGAATTTAAGTAATGTATTTACTTCAAAACATATTTTACTGCTGTTAGAAAACAGAAGAAATTGTTTGAGATATAAACATTGCTGTTCACTTAAATTCAATGTTCAAGCCAACTCCTGCCAGCCACCTGCCTCTTGTTATTTAAGCGAAAAGCAATGTTTATTTTTCGAATAAACATTTTTTTCCGTTTTCTGAAAGTAAAATATATTTTGAATTAAATAAATTACATGCATTATTTTTTTTTTGATATTAATTTATTTAAAAAAAATTTGGTCACTCTGTATAAATAATAAGGGTAAAGTTTCCATTGTTTTCAATCTGGTGGGATGTTGAGTAATATTGTTGATGTTATTTTATGTGCTATTAGATTGAAAACTTAGTCCTTTCTAATAATGGTAATGTTTATACTACTGAATAGAGAATGGAATAACCTTTCGAATAACCAAATTATAGAAGTCCCAGTGATTGGCTGTTTACCATAGTTAAAAAACTTACACAGAAATAAAAAACTTCGGTTTCTATAATGATATAAAATTCTATTAAACAACTTTTAAAAAAGTCATCCAAATAGATTATAGAAAAACATCGAAACATTTTCTATCTAGTCAGATCATCTTCAGTGACATTCTGTTTAGTTACTGAAACTATAGTCCTCTAGTTGATATATTAATATGTAGTCGTCAAAATTACATAATTATTTATTAAAATTTCCCATATAAATAGTTAATCATAAAAATGCCAAAGGAAATAGCTTCAGAACAACATTAAAATTATACTTTTGAAATGTCGATATAAATGGATTTTACTAAAGCTCAAAATCAGCATGGCTTCCCTGCTCGAAAAACTAAAGGGGTACTTGTCACAACGAGTTCGAGATCAAGACGGAATTCGGTCTGTGTCACTCGTCTTGACTTGTCATTCCAAAAGAATAATTTTAATAAAATTTTTATTTTAATAAAATTATGTAATTTTAAAGACTATTTATCAACTAGTGGGCTAGCTTCAATTACTACACAGAATGTCACTGAAGATGATTTGACTAGATCGAAAACATTCTGGATGTTCTTGGATGACTTTTTTAAAAGTTTTTTAATAAAATTTTATACCATTATACAAACCAAAGTTCTTTACTACTATGGTTTTTCAAATAACCGTAATTCTCATTAAAAAAATTCATCGATTACGTCATCGGGCCCAGATGGATGACGTCACTACTAGTATGATATATATGCCAAAAAATCACAATTAAAAATCGACCTCTTTCGGGATTTTTCCTTAGAGTCGACAGTTTAATAAATAACGAATTTCCTTTCCTTTGCATCATACTGTATATTAATTTGAATTTGAATTTTGTAATTTCATGAGTACGTAGTAACTTTTTTAATAATTAATTTATTAATCCCTTTAAACACTGCACTCTTTAGGTTGCACTATTTAAGCAATTAAATAATTCAAATAATTTAGTAATTTATTTATATAATAATTTCTCATTAACGTTTAATAACACGATTTTTATTACGTAAGTAGTTAGTGACTTCGACGACAGTAGTTGAGGAGTGGTTTTTTTGTATCGAGCACAACAAAAATTTTATTTTTTAAACGTTAAAAAAATTTCCTCATTAACGTTTAATAACACGATTTTTATTACGTAAGTACATAGTTAGTGACTTCGACGGCAGTACTTGAGGAGTGGTTTTTTTTTGTATCGAACACAACAAAAATTTTATTTTTTAAACGTTAAAAAATTAATTTATTGATTTTTTTATAAGCCTATGGCAGGATACCCTTAATGAGACGATACTATTATATATAAAATTCAAATAATCGTGCAAAACAAAAAAATAATTTATTTAAGTATTAACTGTATTACATTCTATCGCAGGGTTGTCCAAATGGCGGCCGGCGGGCCGCATCCGGCCCGCGAGGCTATTTGTTGTGGCCCACGTAAGATTTTCGAAAAGCATATATTTTCTTTAAATGCTGCCACTGTGAAAAAAGATTTTTTAATTTATATTTTATGGTTTAGCAGTGTTTTTACATCACAAGTACTGTACCGCGTGCCGCTTCGCGGAGGTGTAACGAACACAATCGTCCTCCACCACTGTGAGAACTGCACTGATTACTGCGCACCACAGTTCACGCAGGTCACACCTCCCACTGCTTACCATCCGTCGCCAGCCGCCATCGTGCCAGTGTGCTACTGACACGTAGGCTAGTCGTATAATCTATTATGTTGCTAGTGAACAGTGAACTTGATTAATTCTTTGTCTTGATTCCTCTTATACAATAATGAGTGTAAAACCAGTAAAACGGAAAATTGATAGTGAGAACAGAATTTACAAAGAAAATTGGGAGAGTGATTACTTGATTGCTAACAATAATGGAAAGTTGCAGTGCTTAGTGTGCATGAATGTCGTTTCAGTGCCTAAAGAATATAATGTGAGAAGACATTACACAACAGTGCATGAAAATAAGTATGCTACGTACACAAATGAAAGTCGGCGTGCCCTAGTTGCAGATTTGAAGAAAAAACTTAAACAGCAAACTGGTATGTTCAGTAAAATATTACACTCTCAAACGCATTCCTTGCATGCATCTCATGCCGTGTCGCTTGAGCTGGCAAAGGCAAAAAACTTTTCACTGATGGCAATTTGATAAAAAAATGTGCTGTTGAAATGACCAAAGCTTCCAGTGATTCTAAAATGGCGGAGAAATTTGAATCAGTGCCACTTTCACATCAAACCATAAAAAGAAGGATTGTTGCTATGGGTGAGCAAGTAGAAAAATCTATGCTTAGCCTGGTTAAGAAAAGTTCATATTTCTCACTTTGTTTGGATGAAAGCACTGATCAAACCGATGTTAGTCAGCTGTTAATATTTGTGCGCACTACTTTTGATGATTTTACCAGTAAAGAGGAGTTATTTGATATTTGTCCTCTTTATGGAACAACAAAAGGAAAAGACATCTAAGAGGCTGTGAAGAAAACAGTTGACAGAATTGGAGGCTTTGATAAATGTTCAGCCATAGCAACAGACGGGGCCCCATCAATGACAGGTAAAAAAATTGGATTAGTGGATCTGCTTCGAGAGAATGGTGTCACTTGCCCAATAATTCATTGTATCATCAGGGAGCTTTATGTGGAAAATCAGTCAAGGAAGATCAAGCTTTCCAAACCGTGATTAAGATTATAAATATGATTAGAGGTGGAAATCGATCTCTTTTACACAGGCAACTTAAGCAGTTTTTAGTGGAAACAGAGGCTGAGTATGGAGACTTGCTAATGTACAACCATATAAGGTGGCTGAGTGCAGGAAAGTGCATGGAACGATTTTTTGCCATAAGAAAGGAAATCCCTGCATTCCTCAACAAATACGTTTCATCTGACACAACTGAACTGGAAGAGAAATTTAAGGATCCAGAATTCTTAAGACAGTTAGCTTTTATAACAGATCTGACTAATCATCTTAACATGTTAAACTTGAGTCTTCAAGGAAGAAACCAGACGGTTTCAGATTTGATCGGAATGATAAACGGATTCCGGAATAAGCTGAACGTGTTTAAACGTGCTTTGGAAAAGAACAACCTGTCACACTTCCCTAGCTGTCTGCAAATAGCAGAAGAATTCAACGGTGAGGAAAATATTGAGTTTTGTTCCTGAATTTCACAAATTGAACAAGTTATTGATGAATTCAATACAAGATTTGAAGAAACTGAAAGTCTCAAAAGCAGTGTACTACTTTATAATAACCCTCTTGGAGCAAACATTGATGATCAACCACCCAACTTACAGCTTGAGTTATGTGATCTTCAAGCAGACATGTTCCTAATCACCAGACAAGAAAAGGCACCTGAATTTTTCAAATTACTGTCAAAGGAGAAATTCCCAAACCTGCGAGATTTTGGACTGAAAATGACGTCAATGTTCGGAAGCACATATACATGTGAAAGTGCCTTTTCCTCCATGAAATACATAAAAAACAAAAACAGAAGCAACCTTACCGATTCTTCCTTACGTCATCTTATGAGACTGTTTACAACTGAACTAGAGGTGGACATTTCTTCATTGGGGGATGAAGCCGATCGACCACAGTCCTCACACTAATTAGATACATCTTTTTCGTTGCTTTTGCAATGTTTGTCTTGATTATTGAAAAGTGTTATCAATAAATTTTCCGTTTATAAAAAAATGTAGTTGTTGAGCAATAAAAGAAATAATACTCTTTTTTGTTTTAATTATTTTTATACCTCACTTTATTTTGTTATTACTTGTAACAAAATTATTATATGGCCCGCGACAACATCAAAGGTTTTAGTTTTGGCCCTTGAAGCATTGCAAGTTGGACACACCTGTTCTATCGAGAACAACAAAATTTTAATTTTTTAAACGTCAAAAGAATTTTTTTTTTACTGATTTCTGAGGCTATTTAGTAAAAACGCCGAAAACGGGGTTTTTGAGCATGCTGTAGGAAAAAAATAAGTTCTAATAGCTGATTTTGATTGTAAATGTAACAATACATATAAAAATGTAAATGATGATTAATTTAGCTGTATGTTGTTGAGTTTATGAGTCAAAAACTTCAGAAAATGCCAAAAAACAGTGTTTTCGATTTATAGGTATTTTCCACGTCGAAAATGATAATGATGCTTATGCCATTCGAAAGAATGGAAAAAAATACACAAAACAACAATATTTTAAAGTTGGCGAAAATTTTACAACATAACCTAAATTTTTTTTGAAAATTTCAAAAAATTTTCCTGCGCTCAATTTTAAAGCTAAAAGTATGAAAAAAATGAGGTAGCTTTGTGTTGTTAAGATACGCATTCATTAATTTTTTCAGATTTTTTGCAGCAATGGAGCGTCTGGAAAAAATGTTTTCAAAAAATCACGTTTTTTTCTATAGCGGACCCCCCGGAGCACCTAGGGACTTGAAAACTTGGCTGAGTGAGTTTTCAATTATATATTTTCGAATGGCTAAACCCAAAACTGAATCGAGCCTGGTGCAATTTTGACCATCTTATCCCGCTATAGCCTTTGCAGACATATGTATTCGCGGGAACAATACACGAAGAGTCAATAAAATTTTTTTATTATGTTTATTAATTTTTTAAATAAAAAAAACGATTTTAATGAAAATTGCTTAAATTCTTATGTTTTTTACAATGTAGAAACTTGAAACTTTTACCTTTTGTAGCTAATGATATGAACTATACATAATTTCCACTTTTTACGTTAATTGTTTACGTTATGCTTCATAGATAAACAATGAAAATCGGCGCTTATGGTAGGGGAGCTCAAGCGGGGATTTTTGCAGTTACTTGAGCGCGTCAGATTATCATATGGGGAGAAACCTGGTACCCTGCAGATGTACCTCTGCCATATATTGGCTCTTAACACAGGGAAGTTCGTTATGGGGGGCCCGAAAAAAATCTATCCTTAAAAATACTATCCTTAAAAAATTAAGTACATGCAAAAGAGTGTATATTTCAAAAATCTGACGATTTGAACGGGGCGTAAGGAAATGCGTGAATCAAAAAATTTCACAAAAAAAGCGAATATTTTGCGAAACGAACGTCAGATCGAAAAACTAAAAAATACGTTTTCAATATTTTTCAAAAATCGATTGAATGGTATTAAACATGGGGGGTAAATCTAAAATTTTAAATTCAAACCCGCGATATTTCGCAAAATAAACATTGCGGCAACCTTAGGCGTCTATAAAATGGCAACAGCCTGAAGGTCCCGACATATATGAATAAGTGCATTGTTGCTCTTTACAGTATTCGGAGGGGTCGGGGTTGGTAGATAAAGAAATTAAAGAAAATTGGAAAGAAGACAAAGAAGAAAACGAAAAGTTGGACGCCAACCTACCTGCGTAGGGTTTTACCTTACCTTACTTTGTGGATACAATCGAACAAGAATTAACTGATAGCCAAATTACTCTGTAAAATTATCTGAAATGTAGGTGGATTAAATAAAAAAATTAAAGATAATAAAAAAATGACAATCGTAAAAAAAATTACAAATATTGGTAATTTATTTTATAAAAAAGTCTTAACAATAATGTAGCAAAGAAACAAAAAAAACTAAACACAAAATAGTCAAACAAGATAGAAAACACAATCCTTTAAATATATAAAAAACATTAACTTGTAAAACCAAAGGTACTATTTTTATAGAGAACGCTTATTTTTATACTGCTATTTTACCCAAATTGAATTTAATAAAGACCGAATTAAAAACTATAAAAACTGAACAAAAAAATGTCAGCACTTTAGGTTTTATGTAGGTAGGTACCTGAGATGCTGAGCTCAACAAATTATAGATATTATTAATGATATAAATGAAACATAAACTAAATACACAGACGTTATTATTTTTTTATATGAATCTAGCACCAAAATAAAAGGTTTTTGTTCTGTACTTATTGGAACAGTCCACCCACTTTAACTGACAAAGTTAGGCAACATCTACGAAACGCTCAGTCTAAAAAAAATCGCGTATAATTAACCACCAAAGTATTTTTGAGATAAATTCCAGTCAAAATTGTTACCTGAGATATGGCATTTTATTTAACCACGCTCCAAATAAATAATATGTTCAGGCAAACGTACTGCTACTAAAAGCCTCCCCGGTACGGTGGCTGACAAAGTGACAAAACATAGGGCTTACAGTGTAGACTGATCCATCCTTTGCACAACCTCCAACAAAGATTTGCTTGTCTTTAAACAAAAATCAACACCAACCAATACTCTCCTCCACTCAATAACCAGAATACTCTTTCTAAATGATCCAGATCATCCACTGCACGACATTTACTTATTTTTCTGTAAAACTTGACGAAAAACTTCCACCATCAAAACTGAAAAGACCTCTCGCCTCTTTCAAAAACGTCAAAAGTGACAGTCTGGTTCTCGGCAGCTATTAACAATCCTAATATTAAATAATCTCGGTAAGTTTGGTTGCATAAGTAGTAGTGTATTTTCTGAGAATAATACACTGCTACACAACCACTCCCCGAGAGGGAAAACGGGTCACCAGTTTTTCTAAGTAATGTAACCACTAACGACTCAAGAACTAACCGTAAGTACAGCAAACAAAAGGGACAGAATTACATAAGAAGTTATACAGACCAAGCAGATAGTGTCTTCTTTGGACATCTCGGTAAGACTAACAAATGGTACACACACGAAGGAGAAATCGAGAACTTAATGGGGCTACTGACAATTGACAGTAAACGTAACGAACGGTATACATATTAACTGGAATTCGACAACGTTACGGTAACTAGAGGCAATTGACGGTAAACATAACGGACGGTAACATGTGGATTGAAATTCGATAACTTAACGAAAACTTATACTTAACCAAACCTAACGAATATTAGAGGTGACTGACGGGTAATTGAAATTATGCCACTATGGCAACAGACAGAAAGACTTAAGTTACATAAAAAAATACCGGATTGACGCGATGGAACCGCAGGACTCTCGGCGAGTGGGATTCTAGTACCACCCTAACCTATCCTCGTGCAGTCTTACTCGTCTACTTCGGTATCCGATGTATCTTCGACTTCATCGTCAGGGGAGTGGTACTCTTTAAGGTCCTTGATGTGCCAATTTGTGGTATATTATGAACCCTCTGTATAAATCATAATTTAAATATGATGTTATTAACCTTTAGGGTATTGAACATACATAAAAACAATAGCTTATAGTTTGTATCACATGTTTATTACGAGTGAACTTGAACTATATTTGTTATGGTTCAGATAGGTATAAAAACACGCTGAACAATCAGTATGCAGATATAGATATACAAATAATTATTAGAAGTTAGTATGTAGTAAGGCGCTATGAATCATTAATGTTATTGTTTAGATATTGGATACCAGTGAATAAAATATAATGTATAGTAAGACGTGTTTAGTCTTTTTAATTAATTAGAACCAGAAGGCAGTAACAACACACCATTCCTTACATGGCGTTCCTGTAAATAAGTTGGAGAATCTTCTGATAGGAGCAGAGATGGCGGCAACAAATTGGAAACACCGACGGCGGAAAATGGACCAGACCAGGACCCAAGAACCGAACCAGTGAAATAAAGACAAAGTGGAAATAAAATGTAAGTAAGAATGTCTATCTTTATTAAAAATGCTTCCCTCGTTTTTATATTTTTATTGAAAATTGAATATTTATCTTTGCTGATTTTTGAATAATTTATGAAGTATCGATTTTTTTTAAGAATATCTATAAATTTTGAAATATGAAGTGATTTTTGAATTGAATATTTTTATAGAAGTTTATTATATATGCTATTCTTTAATTTTTATTGAATTTTGAATATTTATTGAATTTATTTGAAAAATCTATCCGATTTCGATTTTTAGTACGGTTATTTTTGAATATTTTATGGAATATCGAATTTTTTCCAAAAATTTCTATCGAAGTTTGAGATATAAACTTATTTTGAATATTTTTATCTAAGTTTTGCATATGCTATTTTTTATTGAATTTTTGTCGAATATGTATACTATTTTTATTAGCCAGTTGTTTTTATTATTGATATTTATTGATTCTATAGATACATTTTCATCGATTTTGTGTTAAATTTTGTATGAGATGAACCTGAATTAATATTTTTTTGAGTGATAAATGATATTTTTTAATGAATAATGATTAGTGATGACATACGTTAATATAAGAGCTTAAGACAAACATTGCTATAAGCAAGAGATTTATTTTTAACGAACCGACCTGATGCGTCGAGATAAGGAATCTGGAGGACTATATAGATAAGAAGAAGAACTAACAATATTATAAGCTAAATATTATGAGGCAACTAGAGACAATAAGAAACCCACTGCTCTTGTCAAATTGGGAAGGTACTAAGTGATTTATAGAAGCTTGAAAGCTTATTAGAGACCCACTCTGTGTTTTGAGAGTACCTATTTTATTCATGATTATTCGTGAATAAACAACGGCCTCAAAGCAAGGGATTGAGGTTGTGAAATTGTAAAAGAATTTGATCTAGCCAACGATGTTATACCCGCTTCTGTTAAGGTAGATTGTAGAGGTTTCGTGGCTAGTATTGAGTATTATGATTGTTATATGGAATATGTAGAAGAATTGGAACTTTTCTCTCGAGTAAAGCCACTTTGATTAGTCGAACGTAGGCATTGAGGGATAAGTACAGGAAGTGATTATTATGATGTTATATTATGAAATGATATATTGATGATTAAATGACAAATGATTGTTATATGAAGATGAATTATGTACACTGTAGAAGTGTTATTATGTGGAGAAAAATGAAGAAATATAGTTATAGTACCAGACAAGAAGAAGAGAGAGAGAAAAAAAATAATTTTATTAAAATATGTGGGAAAAAATGAAAGAAGAGATATAAAATTTGTAAGAAATGTCAAAATAAACAAGCAGAATTAAGAATAATATACTAATCAAATAAGCAGCTAATCATTGAATTATGTCTAAGAATTAAAGTTGTAAATTTTTTTTCTCTAAAGTAACGTAAATTATAAATAACTTGTTTTTTAAATGTAGATAATGAATTCAGGTTAAATTTTCGCGGAAAATGGAAGTATTTAAATTAAGGATAGACAATACCTTATAGTGTTAGTAGATAGTAAGCAAAGGGACACAGAAAGTGAAATTTTTAGACATTCAGAAACATAGATTAAATATTTATTATAGGTGCAAGAGAGATATTGAAAGTTTTATAGAGACATTTTAGAAGTTTTTAGAGACATTAAATCTTTATTATAGGTACAAGAGAGTTATTAGAAGTTTTTAAGAGACACATTAGAAGTTTTTTAGAGAGATTACATTTTTATTATAGGTACAATATTTTAAAGTTAGTAAGGCGGATATAAATAAATCAAAATAAGACTGAAATAATAAGATGAAATAGTAAAATAACGTTAAATTCTTTTTTTATATACCATTTAATAGAAGTTTAGGTAATATTTAGCTTAGCTTAGGAAGTATTAAAGTCGAGATTTTATTACAATTAGATTAGTTACGGCTTATAGGCACTAAAAGACTATTTAAAAGTTAGGATCAATTTCATTCACTGTGGACACTGTTTTAATGAAGTGAATTAGTGAACGGAAAAAAAAGGACGAAAAGACACGACGTGAAAGTACGTGAACTAGTAATAGGTTATAAAATACCAGTTTAGTATAGGGAAAATATGAACTTTTGTGTAAAATAGGAAAAAGAATATACATGTTTAGGGAAAAATCGATTGATCTGAAACGTACCATATTACAGTTAGTTAGCATAGTTAGGAAATTTAATTTTTGAAAATAGTATTAGGTAACCATAAACATTTTGTAAAAGGGAAAGAGGAATATACCGTCAGATATTCTTCTTCTCTTCTTAGGACTTTCTTTTTTAACGGCGGAGATGTGGTATATTATGAACCCTCTGTATAAATCATAATTTAAATATGATGTTATTAACCTTTAGGGTATTGAACATACATAAAAACAATAGCTTATAGTTTGTATCACATGTTTATTACGAGTGAACTTGAACTATATTTGTTATGGTTCAGATAGGTATAAAAACACGCTGAACAATCAGTATGCAGATATAGATATACAAATAATTATTAGAAGTTAGTATGTAGTAAGGCGCTATGAATCATTAATGTTATTGTTTAGATATTGGATACCAGTGAATAAAATATAATGTATAGTAAGACGTGTTTAGTCTTTTTAATTAATTAGAACCAGAAGGCAGTAACAACACACCATTCCTTACAAATTGCCTATGCTGACACCATCTAAATTGCTCAATCCGTACACTACAGACGATAGTTTCCTCATCACCTTACACATGACGAATTTGAGAGCTAGTTTAAACATAAAATTCTTAGCAGCATTTGACTGCACTATGTTCCTCTTCCACACGGTATCGCCGACTGAAAATTGGATAGGGAAAATTGGATAGGGCGTCTCCGCATATTGTAAGCGTTGGCATTCCTCGTGTATGCCTTGTGTAGTCTTTGTCGAACTAACGGAAAAACTTCAGAAAAACCTTTTACGGAAGCAGCATAAGCTTGACGGTCTCCCGGGAGAATTTCAAAATCATCATGAGCAGGGCCGTGGGACTGATAGTAGTTACCGGAGATCGTAACGTGACGGGCGAAATTTAGAAATCATGGCGTGTAGCCCGTTGCTTCATGTTTCGCTGTATTTAGAGCCTGTCGAATCTTCGACAAATTTTTGTCCCAATCGCGGTGCTCATCTATGTAAGACCGAATTGCGGTACCAATTGTTTTGTTGGTTCGCTCCACAAAATTGCATTGGGGCGAATAAACGGCACTGTACCATATCTTACGGACGTTATATCTCTCGCAGAGATTCCTCAAAGGGGGGTCGGTAAAGTTGTGAGCATTGTCACAAATGACATATTCGGGAACGCCAAACATAAGGAAAACGTTATCCTCTAAATACGAAGCGATATTTGTGGCGGTTGCAGTCCTTAGTGGGTGCAAGAGAGTGTATTGGAAAACCAATCCGCAATCACCAAAAGCCACGTGTAACCCTTCCTGGACCTAGTTAACGGACCTATCAAATCTACGGCAATTACTTGCCACGGACGATCAGCCGTTTTCTCGCGACCCATCAGTCCCATAGGAGCGGTATTTGGTGCTTTCTGTGCGCCACATACTAAGCAGGACCTAACGTATTGGAGAATGTCATGCCTCATTTTCGGCCAATAATATCGCTCTTGCACTCGGGACAAGGTTTTGTAAAAACCTAAGTGAGCACACGTAGGCGGATCGTGACATGACTTAATCACCTCAGGGTGCTGTGGTTTCGGGACTAATACTTTCCACTCAATTGTGTTAGCAACGAATGGTGAGTTAGTAGAAACAAATTTGTACACAAGATCGTTATCGACCTTCCACTGGGGAAATTTATCGGGATCACGGAGTATTCTCGAGCGAAAATTATCGAAAGGGGGGTCGATTCTATCTGTATCTACCTCAACGTAACATACGACGGGTTTGTCGGAAACGGGATCTACATGAGTCGATAGATCGGGAGCCACTTCATGTTCGTGAGCCCTGCTAAGGGCGTCCGGAACATTGTGACATGATCCCTTGCGGTGAATGAGATCGAAATCGTGCTGACGAAATCTCATAGACCACCTAGCCAGACGTCCAGACCACAACAGAGAGTGGTGGTTAGTGATAACGACAAATTTAACACCTTCAACATAGGGCCTAAATTTATCAATGGAGAAAAGCATAGCAAGGCGGAATAATTGCGTTCTGTCCTAGTGAGCGAGCGACTGGCATAAGCAATTACCTTTTCTCCTCCATCTAAATTCTGTGTCAATACACCACCTAATCCAGTGTCACTTGCATCGCACTGAATAACGAAAGGTTGTGTAAAGTCGGGTTGGAACAAAACGGGTGCGGAAACTAGTGACTCCTTTATACGTAGGAAGGAGTTTTCAGCTTCTGAATTCCAATCGATATTCTGCTTTTTTTCTTCCCTTTGAGCAGATCGTTAATTGGAGAGACGACAGACGAAAAATCTTTAATGAACCGCCTATACCATGAACACAGTCCAATGAACCTTTTAATTTCGGTAGCGTTGGAAGGGCGGGGGTAACTAACTATAGCAGATATCTTATCGGGATCGGTACGGAGCGAGTTGTCTCCCACAATATATCCTAGAAATTTCAGCTGAGTTTTGAAAAACTCACACTTTTTCAAATTTATTGTTAGTTTGACCTCCTTGAGCCTGTCCAAAACTAACATTAAAATTCGAATGTGTTCATCGAAATTCGGGGAGCAGATGATTATATCATCGAGGTAACAAAATACCCAGGGCTCGAGCTCAGGGCCAAAGATAGCGTCTACCAATCTTTGTTGAGTTTGGGCCGAATTGGAGAGTCCGAAAGGCATGACGGTAAATTGAAACAGACCTCTACCTACCACACTGAACGCAGTTTTTTCACGAGACTCTTTATCAAGAGGGACTTGCCAAAAAGCCTTACGTAGATCAATAGAACTAATGAATTTTGCTCCTCTAAGGAGTGACAGGATGCGATCAATACTAGGCAACGGATACGAATCGAAACGAGTAACTTCATTTAAAGACCTACCATCAAAACAGAAACGATACTCGCCAGATTTTTTCTTTACAAGTAATACGGGAGAACTCCAGGGGCTATTAGAAGGTTCCACGACTCCTAACTTAAGCATTTCATCAAAGTTCCTGACCTAATATATTAGCCATATAAGGGGACATTGGCTATTGTCTCTTTTTAATGGGCTTTGAATCTCCGGTATCTATGTGCATTAGGATTTTGTCAGTTCGCCCTAAGTGGTCCTCATTAGTAATCGTTTCGAAACACCTAATAGTATCTTCTGCTACGGCACGAAGATCGGGAGACAAATCGTCTATAGTACAAAGACTAAATAGGGAGGTACTTCCGTCGGGATTAGGGCTCTGTACAATATTGACTTTACCTTTGGTTTCCCAGGTATTGTCTGAAAAATTTACTGTTAATGCAAGTTCTCTAATAAAATTGCTTCCGAGGATGAAGCTACACGGAAGACTCAGTACGATAATAGCATTAACGACATGAGTGCAATCCCCCGCTCTAATCGGATGATCAATTGTACCCAGAACATCCTTTGACGAACCATCGGCCAGAGTAACGTAACTATGTTTTGATGACAGAGTTTTGACTCCTATAGACTCTACAAACTTTAATCCGTTGGATCCTATAACGGTAGTACTGCAACCGGTATCTAAGAGAACGGTAAACTCTTGCGAATACTCCTCTATCACGATATATGGTCTGTTGTCTGAAACTTTATTAACTAAGACGGGAGCTGCACTTGCATGGTCTTTGCTAGTCACAAACTTATGCACAAAACCGACCCAATTAGACCAGTCTTCTGAATTTTTGTCGGCGGTGACTACATTTGCGGAGGTATGTTGGCCGACGGAACATACCTGACTTATTCGTTTTTTGGAAGACAATATCTACAGGTACGAACGGTATGATTTTGATTCCCACATCGGTAACAAAATACGGTCCTAGGGGCGTTACAAGATCGGTGAGTGTGGTCCGTGCCTGAACAATTCCAACATAGAGTCGATTCTCTTTGAGCGTTAGTTGCTGTGGTTGGATTTGACGCAACTACGGGAGTTTGCTATTGGCCTGGGCAGCACGAGACCTTGTTTGCTCTGGGGTTCGGTTGTTCCTGGGAACATCTACGGGAGAGACGAAAGTGGCTTGGGCTGAGGTTTGACCGATAGCTGTAACATACTTTCTTCAAGACGTTTTACTAAAGCGGTAAACGCAGCGACGGTAGGGGTATCTTGTAGAATTATATGGTGAGCCGATTCGGGAGCTACGTTTCTACGTAGATATTTAATCTTTTTCTCCTCAGGTGGGTAGTTAGGAAGTCGTTTAAATAATACGTCCATATGGGCTACAAAAATAACAACGGATTTTCCTCTCTTCTGTTTTTTGGACTTGATTTGGTCCCAAATTTCCTCCTCATAATCTGGCGAGAGAAAAGATTCCTTTATCAAACTAACGATATCTTCCCAAGACGAAACGGAATGCTTTACGCTCCGATACCACACGGCCGCGCTACCGGAAAATAATTCCACTGCTGACCGAAAAAGAATATCTGGTGCTATATTTCTGGATTCCACCAAATCATTAATTTTTTTTTACGAACGAGAACACGGACTTTGGGTTACCTGAAAACTTTATATTCCAGTCCGACAAATGGGTTCTCTCGACGTACGTAATCGTAGAGGGTGAATTAAGAGGAAAGGTATTCGGCAATTGGGATGTTTCGAGCAAAGGGACGCTGGACGGAGCAGAATCATAAGAAGGATCTACATGTGATGTACGCAAGTTTCGACGAAAATAGGCTTCTACTACTAAGCATGACATTCGTAATTTAGCCAGACTGTCTGATGCCGAAGAATTATTGCGCGGGATTACGACCAAACCTATCCGGCCATGAATGTGTGATAATCGAGATGTAACGGTACGGGAAGATACGTCGACATTTCCTTCTGTAATTTGTTTAATCAAATCTTTAGCATCAGAAATGGAATTTTCGATGCTTTGTAGCTCGTCCTCAATTTTCTGCAGTTTACCTAATTTGTCAGTACCAATTATCGGAGTACTGTTTTCTATAAGCAGATCCAGAACACTACGCTTATCTTCTAGAGGAGTGTCCAAATACGCAGTACCTCTAATGCACAACTCATAATCTACTTGTTCTTCAAGTAAATCGTCAACAAAAAAAGATGCCATTGTTCGGCTAAGTATCCGGAACGAAAAAGTGGGTATTAACGGAAACTTATGACCACAAAACTACCAGGATATACTAAGGTAACGAGACAAAACGACAAACGAGACTGATATCTAGAAGTACGAGGCGGAACTATAAAAGAGCGGAAAGTAACATAAACGTAATACGTAATAAATACTAACAACTAAACATAGACAAAGTAGACAAAAGAGAAGAAGAGAGAGCCCCCACGCATGGGCGTCATTTATGTGTGGCAACCTTAGGCGCCTATAAAATGGCAACAGCCTGAAAGTCCCGACATATATGAATAAGTGCACCGTTGCTCTTTACAGTATTCGGAGGGGTCGGGGTCGGTAGATAAAGAAATTAAAGAAAATTGGAAAGAAGACGAAGAAGAAAACGAAAAGTTTGTTGCCAAACTACCTGCGTAGGATTTTACCTTACCTTACCTTACCTTACTTTGTGGATACAATCGAACAGGAACTAACTGATAGCCAAATTACTCTGTAAAATTATTTGAAATGTAGGTGGATTAAATAAAAAAATTAAAGATAATAAAAAAATGACAATCGTAAAAAAAAGACAAATATTGGTAATTTATTTTATAAAAAAGTCTTAACAATAATGTAGCAAAGAAACCAAAAAAAAAACTAAACATAAAATAGTCAAACAAGATAGAAAACACAAACCTGTTAAATATATAAAAAATTAACTTGTAAAATTTAAAGGTACTATTTGTATAGAGAACGCTTATTTTTATACTACTATTTTACCCAAATTAAATTTAATAAAGACCGAATTAAAAACTATAAAAACTGAACAAAAAAAAAATGTCAGCACTTTAGGTTTTATGTAGGTACCTGAGATGCTGAGCTCAACAAATTATAGATATTATTAATGATATAAATAATGAAACATAAACTAAATACACAGACGTTATCATTTTTTTATATGAATCTAGCACCAAAATAAAAGGTATTTGTTCTGTACTTATTACTTACTGTACTTACTTGTAAACGCTCAGTCTAAAAAAAATCGCGTATAATTAACCACCAAAGTATTTTTGAGATAAAGTCAAGTCAAAATTGTTACCTGAGATCTGGCGCCTTATTTAACCACTCTCCAAATAAATAATATGTTCAGGCAAATGTACTGCTACTAAAAGCCTCCCCGGTACGGTAGCTGACAAAGTGACAAAACATAGTGCTTACAGTGTAGACTGATCCATCCTTTGCACAACCTCCAACAAAGATTTGCTTGTCTTTAAACAAAAATCAACACCAACCAATACTCTCCTCCACTCAATAACCAGAATACCCTTTCTAAATGATCCAGATCATCCACTGCACGACATTTACTTATTTTTCTATAAAACTTGACGAAAAACTTCCACCATCAAAACTGAAAAGGCCTCTCGCCTCTTTCAAAAACGTCAAAAGTGACAGTCTTGTTCTCGGTAGCTAATAACAATCCTAATATTAAATAATCTCGGTAAGTTTGGTTGCATAAGTAGTAGTGTATTTTCTGAGAATAATACACTGCTACAACATCAGATCGAAAAACTGCAAAATACAATTTCATTATGTTTTTGAAAAATCTATCGAATGGTATCAAACATGACCTCCCACGGAGGTGGGGTTGGGGTTACTTTAGAATCTTAAATGGAAGCCCCAAATTTTTATTGCAGATTAGGGTTCTTTACGTAAAAATAGGCAACTTTTATTCGAGACATTTTTTCAAGCTATGGATAGATGGCGCTATATTCGGAAAAAACGATTGTTGGAAATGGAAAATTAAATTAAAAAGTGGAAAGATCCCACTAAAATGAAAATTTTACTTAACTTTTTTTGGTTTTAGGGCCTAATAATCACAACCCAATAGGTCCCCATAACGCTCGAGTGACTGCAAATTTAGCATACTTTGCTCCCCTATTATTCGTGTCAAATTTCAATATGATATGAAACAAAACGATAGCTTTGTGTGAAAACCTCGTATCTCATTTCACAGAAAATTTTACAGGAGAGATTTTAAACTTAATTTCTGCATCTTCTTCTTAAGGTGCCGAGACCGCTTGTCGATCGTTGGCTCTCATGTTGCCCAGCATATTAACAATCACTGTCTTATTTACAGCCGCACGAAATAGTTCAGTGCTAGTTTTTCCAAACCATTGGCGTAGGTTTTAAGCCAAGAAGTTGTACGGCGGCCCACACCTTTTTCCCATTATTTTACCTTGCATTACAAGGTGAAGTATGTCATATTTTTCTGGGTGACGCATTATATGACCAAAGTATTCCAATTTGCGCCTTTTAACAGTGTTTGCTACTTCGCAACTTTTATTCAAACGTTGCAAAACCCTTTCGTTTGTGACTCTTTCTACCCAACTGATCTTCAGAATACGGCGGTAGACCCACATCTCAAATGCTTCCAGGTTTTTCAAAAGCGATTCTGTCAGAGTCCATGCTTCATCCCCGTAAAGTATTACTGGGAATATATAACATCAAACCATTCTTATGCGAAGTTTCAAATTTAGATCATGACTGCACAGGATTTTCTTAAATTTCATAAAACTTGTTCTTGCTTTGGCAATTCTACTTTTTATTTCTGTGCTAGGGTTCCAGGTTTCATTAATATGAGTACCCAGATATACAAGATTACTTACTCGTTCAATTGAGTCATTACTGATTGTCACGTTATAGTTATTATTATTTACGGCTGCCTGTTTACTAAAAACCATAAACTTTGTTTTTCTTACGTTGAGTTTGAGTCCATATATCGCACAGAACGCCACCATTCGGTTCAATAACGCTTGAAGATGTTCAGTTGATCCTGTCACTAACAAGGTGTAATCTGCGTATCTGATATTGTTCATAAGCATACCATTAATGAGTATTCCCTCTTTTGCGTTTTCCAACACTTCATTTAAGATTGTTTCAGCGTAAAGATTAAACAACATTGGTGACAATATACAGCCTTGTCGAACCCCACGCTTGATTTTTACTTCTTCAGAGCACTGATTCCCAACCCTAACACATGCAGCCTGGCCCCAATACAAATTTGCGATTATTCTAATGTCCCTACCGTCCAGACCGATAGTTTTGAGAATATGTAGCATTTTTTCATGGCGAACTTTATCAAAGGTCTTTTCAAAATCAATCGCGCACTGAAAACGTCATGATTTACATCTCTGCACCTTTGAATTAAAACTTGGGTTGCGAATAATGCATCACGCGTTCCAAGGCCACAGCGAAAACCGAATTGAGTATCTACTTGAGATTTTTTCCTAAATTTTTCTATATGTTCTTTGATGAATTATTTTGAGAAAAGTTTTCAATACATGCTTTTCTGCTTTCGTAGATTAAGTTGAATAGTTTCGTAAGTATCTTAATGCCCTCGGTACCTAAAAGCTTTAATGTTTCTACGTAAATCCCATCTGGTCCGGTCGCCTTGCGTTCTTTATTGCGTATTGCACTTCTTCCTTAGTTATTGGACGACCGCTTATGTCATTTAGGGTTTCTAGTTCGCTTCTTTCATCATCGAATAATTCCTTTATAATATATTCAGTCCATCGTATTAGTTGAACTTCGATATCGATTATAATTTTTCCGTTTTTATCTTCGATTAGTGGAGGTTTATATTTATTATTCAGTCCTGCAACTTCTTTCAGTTTTTTGTGCATATTGAATGCGTCATAGATACGCTCGTAGTTCTCAATTTCTTTACATTGTTGTTTATGCCACTCTGATTTAGCTGATCTTATTTTTCTTCGAATCATACTGTTTAGCTTTTTGTATTCTGTCAAATTAGCATTTTTATATTTTCTTCTTGCATCCATTAAATTCAATATCTCTTCTGTCATCCACTGTTGCTTATTCTTACGCTGATTTTCCATTAGATGATCTTATTGGACTTTTTAAAATGTTTCTTTGCATGACTCCCATAATTGTTCTTCTGAATTTTTATTTCCCAATTTCTGAAACTGATCTTCTAATTTATCGGTTACTATTTCTCTCACTTCCGCGTTTGAAAGTTTATCTTTGCTGATCCTAGGAGGTATTTTGGGTTTTTTAATCTTTTTAAATTTAAGTAATACTTTAGCTGCTAGTAAGTTGGAGGGTACATCCGCTCCTGGATATGTTTTGGAGGATAAGATAGCATTTCTATATCTTTTTGATATACAGATATAATCAATTTGATTTCTTACTATTCTTCCACAAGTGTCCATAGGAGATTTCCAGGTGTAAAGTTGTCGCTTAGGCAAGTCAAAAAAAGTGTTGGATATTACTGTTTTGCTACGCAAAATCTAATCATTCTATCTCCATGGTCGTTTCTCGTTCCTAAACCAAACTTGCCAACGACATCTTCTTCACTACCTCTTCCAACCTTGGCATTGAAATCCCCCAATACAATGTTTATATCTTGGCTTCCTGTGAGTGATAATAAATAGTCTAGATCTGAATAAAAGCTTTCGACAACTTCATCGTCATATTGTTGTGTAGGTGCATATACCTGAATGATGTTTAAGTCTGTACGATTTGTTTTTATTTGTAACATTATTAATCTATCTGAGTATAGCACGATATTTTTTACTGATTTTGCGACATTTGGTTCTAAAATACATGCCACACCATTTCTATGTTGCGGACCTTCTTCACCAGAGTAGTAAATTTCATAATTATCTATCGTCATATGGCCAGAACCCGGCAACCTCATCTCGCTTATACCTAAGATATTTATATTTAACCTTCGCATTTCCTTGATCGTATCGTGAATCTTTCCAGATTCAAACATACTTGTAATATTCCAAGTCGCTATTAAACATTCCTTATCTATTACCAAATTTGATGAATTACAGTAAATTCGCTTGCTGACGACTGAGGAAACCCTGCTGTTTCCCACGCCGAATCTTGGATTCCGAGTCCCATGATTAGTAAATATATTTACATTATCAACATCTGTCATCATGAGTTACTAGGCAAGTTATAATCAGGTAGTTTCCCGTTGCTTTCCTGATTCCACTGCCGTTGACTGAATTTTTCAGCTCATCCGCCTTCGGGGCCGATTTCTCAACCCCAGGACAATAGAGTGCCCTTCCTTACCTCCTGTTAACGGTTGATTGCTTATACCGGCGCACATTCGGTTTTGATTTAGGTTTAGGTTCGTAGTCGCAGTATCGCAGCCGGTTAAATCATTATTTGATTGTCGCCTGCGACTTTATGGCACCGCACCTGTTAGGAATTGTATTCCTTAGCCGCCAGCCACTAATGACACAGCTGCTGTCCTGTGTCATGTCCTCAGTTGATCCGCCGGTCCTTATTTGGCGAAGCCTTATTCGTACCTGTCCTGTATATCTACAGGAACGTTCCCTATCAGCCATTGGAACGCACCGTGTTGGGGTTAAGGACTTCCCCATCCAGGTCTGTCTTTCACAAAGTACTGAAAAACCCCTACCCAATTCAGAGCTCTTCCTCAATGCAAACTAGACCAGCGCGGTAATTTCTGCATACTATAACTTTAAACAAAAAAACTATGTTTACATATTTTTAATTCTGAGTATGTTTAGATCATTACACATACATTTTTCATATACAGGGTGCGCCAAACCTCTGGTCTTCTTTGATTACGGCTAAACTATGAGATATACAAAAAAATGTTTATAACAAAACTAATGTGTATCAAAGAGGTCTATAATTTAAAATTATTTTCAATTATACAGGGTGAGTCAGAACGACGGTATGAACCAAAGTTTTATTTTTTTAAATGGAACACCCTGTATATTAAATCATTTTTGAATATATTATTTAAAAATATGAAAAATTTGTATAAGGTCTTATAGGTCTAAAGTTAATAATTTTCGAAATATTTACATTTTTATTGAGAAAAATGGTAATATTTATAGGGTTGTGGATTATGTTTCCAAGGAAATAAAAATTTGGGTGATAGGTCAAAGTTTTTAAAATATAGTGTTATTTTTAAATAATTTAACATTTTTTACTTTTAACCATAAAATATACAGTGTGATCACTATTTACAAATACAAAATTTCTCATTTTTTTTTAAATGGGACACCCTGTATATAACTTTTGCGTTTTGTAGTAAATATTACAACCTTTCTTTTGGTATTACCTAGCATGTTTCGTTTTGTAGATATTTAAAAAAAACTATAGATTTTACGTGTTTGCGGATTTTTTATTCAAAAATTTTTTTGCAAAAAAAATAATTATAATCTGGTTTTAGAAACATACACTAAAATATAAAATATGAAGATAAAAACGTAATTGAAGATTAAAATAAATCGTATGCTAGTACAATTCAATTGAATTTAATAACTTTAAATTATTTTACAAAAAATATTTTACCATATTAATGAATGCATAAATTAGTTACTAAATTAAATAAACAACCAAATTTTAAATCAACCGTAGTAATTTTTCTACTACAGCAACTTTCCTGTACCAAATTAATTGTTAGTGAAATTGTATTTAGTTAAACTTTTAATTTACCTTTTAAATTTACTTACATACATCTTGAGAATATAAAAATTATTATAAGTATGCTTTGAAACAAATGAATGTTAAATGTATCATCCAAATTATTTATTAATATAAATAGTATTTACTGGTGTCACAAAAACTGGGAATACTTTTGTAGTTGAAATTTTTGTAACAATTTTTTTTATTTTAAATTTTAATTTTTTAACCGAAACATTTTTGGATATGACATTTGTTTTGGGCGAAACCATTAGAAATTATTACCAGATTTTGTGACACGAGTAGGTACATAGATACTATTTACTTCTTAATATACTTCCATAACGTTCTATACTTCTATACTTTATACGTTCTCAAGATGTAGGTAAATTAAAAAGTTATTAACTGATCTTACTCGTAAATACAATATAACTAACAATTAATTTGGTATAGGAAAGTTGCTGCGGTAGAAGAATTACTACGATTGATTTAAAATTTGGTTGTTTATTTCATTTAGTAACTAATTTATATATTCATTAATATGGTAAAATATTTTTTATAAAATAATTTAAAGTTATTAAATTCAATTGAATTGTACTAGCATACGATTTATTTTAATCTTTATTTACGTTTTTATTTCCATATTTTATATTTTAGTGTATGTTTCTAAAACCAGATTATAATTATTTTTTTTGCAAAAAATTTTTTAAATAAAAAATCCGCAAAAACGTAAAATCTATAGTTTTTTTAAAATATCTACAAAACGAAACATGCTAGGTACATACAACCTTATACCAAAAGAAAGGTTGTAATATTTACTACCAAACGGAAAACTAATATACAGGGTGTCCCATTTAAAAAAAATGAGAAAATTTTGTATTTGCAAATAGTGATCACACTGTATATTTTATGGCTAAAAGTAAAAAATATTAAATTATTTAAAAATAACACTATATTTTAAAAACTTTGACCTATCACCTAAATTTTTATTTCCTTGGAAACATAATCCACAACCCTATAAATATTACCATTTTTCTCAATAAAAATGTAAATATTTCGAAAATTATTAACTTTAGGCCTATAAGACCTAATACAAATTTTTCATATTTTTAAATAATATATTCAAAAATGATTTAATATACAGGGTGTTCCATTTAAAAAAAATAAAACTTTGGTTCATACCGTCATTTTGACTCACCCTGTATAATTGAAAATAATTTTAAATTATAGACCTCTTTGATACACATTAGTTTTGTTATAAACATTTTTTTGTATATCTCATAGTTTAGCCGTAATCAAAGAAGGCCAGAGGTTTGGCGCACCCTGTATATTTTGGGTTAGAGTATGCAGAAATTCAGTTTAAAGTCACTCATGTAAAATTTTCTGTACAATGAGATACGAGGTTCTCACACTAAGCCATCGTTCAACCAACCTCGAATTAAAAAAATTACTGTTTTTATCGTAGTCTTAGAAATACCACCGGTAGAGAGGCTTTGTGCTACAATTAACATTAAAGCATTCGTTTTGGCGTATTAATTAAACGCTTTTCTTTAGTTCAATCGTTTGGGTCAAATCTTTGGACGTTAATTTGACTACTTTTTGCTCAATGCAAATGACTAAAAATTTGCAGACATATGCATTCGCGGAAACAATACACGAATAATCAATAAAAAAAATTTTTATGTTTATTAATTTTCTAAATAAAAAACGATTTTATGAGAAAATTATTAAAATCTCTTGTTTTTTACAATGAAGAAACTTGAAACTTTTACAGATTGTAGCTAGTTATATGAACTATACAGAATTTCACTTATGGTAGCTCCTAGCTTCTGGGCTACCTCAGATAATTAAGGGTTGGTTACCCCCTACCATAAGGGTTGATGAAATAACTCGTATCATCGTAGATGCATTTATTTTGTAAGTTAGAGTACTAACGGTAAAGAGCTGGTGGTACGTTAGTTCTCAGTAGCTGTGATGTTTTCCTTTGGGAACTCAAATATTAATGACTTACTCTTCGCAATGGAACTAGAAAATAATAATTAGTCTTCTCCTGTTTATTGTTTTGGTATATAATGAAAGTAAGATTGTTTTGGTAAAAAGCGCTGAGTCGACTAGGTTATAAAAATAATGAATACTATTGTTATTTCAAACCGACCTTGGTCAAACCTAAACTGTTACATCGATATGTGCTAATGTAGGTCGATCGTATTTACTATCAACAAACGTAGTTCTTTTGCTAAAGACATTTTTAATTATTAAAAGGATTTGTTTTAATAAGAAGATTACTAAGAGATGCCGTGTATCCCAACACACAATTTTTACGTTAATTGTTTACGTTATGGAATCAAGTTTCAAATTGTTTGCCGATTCCGAATACTTTTCATATTTGTACCTTTTTTTTTTGAGGAGGTGGTAAATATTCTAAATACCATACCTAGCCGTGTCCACTTAAGGATGGCTAAGCTTGTGTTGGATTCAGAGAGGAAGAGTTTACCCCCATGCATTTCCCCCTAAGAAGTCCTGCCTACGGGCACCCTCTGGCTAACTGCCTACCAACTAAAGTCCACCCCCTTCTCCCCCGGTGCACACGGTACAAATTCCTTGGCGGATGTAACTTCGAGTGCAGCGGGGTAGTCTGTCAAGCCTAATACGGCTCAGATAACTTTCCAAAAAGATAAAAGAAAAAAGAAAAGAAAATAATGTATACAACAGGCAATTAATTATCTATATGATGTCATGCTTAAAATATACACATATTTACACATACAGACATTCAAACATACATAGTACACACAAACACATATACACATATATACTTCGTCCGTAGTTTAGTCCCATCAATCCAGTACAAGTCTATCCACCTTGATCCTCTCTCGCTCTCTCAAGCGTCTCCTTTTTCTTCATAATTCCGGTTATCAGATCGACCACCAAATTAAAGTTATCTTTGCTTTGCAAAGATTTTTCCATAACGTTATCAATGGAGATTTCTCCTAACCTTGTTTCTAGAATCAATCTCTCTCTTTCAAAGAGCCTGCAGACAAATATGCAGTGTTGAGCGTCGTCTCTGATGTTGCATTCTGAACATTGGTCATCTACTGTCTTCTTGGAGGGACGCAAAAGTGGTATTTATACCAAAGACGGGGAAACGTCCTACGGACGAACCAAAGTCTTATCGCCCTATATGCCTCACCTCTTTTCTCCTAAAAACAATGGAGAAACTAGTAGATTACCACATAAGAAGCGAAATTCTAATTAGGAAACCGCTTCACAAACATCAATTTGCATACCAGACAGGCAAATCCACTATAAATGCTCTAAATTCTCTTGTTGGAAACATTGAAAAGACAATAGTGGCAAAAGAAATAGCTCTTTGCGCTTTCATTGACATAGAGGGAGCATTCGATAACACCTCATATGAATCTATAAAAAGAGCACTAGTAAAGAGGAGCATTGAAGCCTCACTAATACAATGGATTCAGTCCATGCTAAAAACCAGAATCATCACAGCTAGTATTGGGGGAGAGTCTGTAACTGTGACAGCAGTAAAGGGGTGCCCTTAAGGGGGAGTACTATCGCCCCTGCTGTGGTCTCTAGTTGTGGATGACCTCCTTACTAAGTTGCATGATTCTGGTTTTACAACTCAAGGCTACGCAGATGACCTAGTTGTTACAATTAGGGGCAAGCATGACCAGACTATATCTAGTCTCATGCAAACTGCTCTGAACGAAATCAAAAACTGGTGTTCGAAGGAGGGCTTAAATGTCAATCCTAGCAAAACGACTCTCATACCGTTCACAAGGAGACGTAAATACAATTTACAGGCTCCAGTTATGAATGGCATCACACTAGACTATTCCAGAGAAAAAAAAAATACCAAGTTTCTTGTAAAAGGTATATATTAAAATACCCTAAATAAGGGTCACAATACAAAACGTTTTCGGATTAAGGAATCCATCATCAGTGTTTAAAAGCCAAAATTTGCATGCCTGATCCACCAAAATGTATAGGGTAAAAACCCTTTAAATGTAAATAATAAAGATATTTTACATATTTATATAAAATTCATCGGATGTTATAGATAAACCTGGATGTTACCCAGGGCAACACAGGACTCTCCCCACGTGGTTGGAACTTTTTTTGGAGAAAACCTCACATATTGGATTTCAATGGCCAACTGACAAGGGAATTCACTTGTCAGTTGGCCATTGAAATCCAATATGTGAGGTTTTCTCCAAAAAAAGTTCCAACCACGTGGGGAGAGTCCTGTGTTGCCCTGGGTAACATCCAGGTTTATCTATAACATCCGATGAATTTTATATAAATATGTAAAATATCTTTATTATTTACATTTAAAGGGTTTTTACCCTATACATTTTAGTGGCTCAGGCATACAAATTTTGGCTTTTAAACACTGATGATGGATTCCTTAATCCGAAAACGTTTTGTATTGTGACCCTTATTTAGGGTATTTTAATATATACCTTTTACAAGAAACTTGGTATTTTTGTGATTTATGGTATACAGCCAGCTACAGGAAGTTTATTTTCCTCGTGGATTTTATTCCAGAGAAGTAAAATATCTGGGGGTAACCCTAGATCAAAAACTCACCTGGAATAGTCATATTGAAAAAATCTTATCCAGAGCCTTGGTGGCAAGTTGGACCTGCCGCAAGACATTTGGAAAGACTTGGGGCCTAAAACCGAAAATGACTCTCTGGACATATAAAACGATTATTAGGCCGATGGTCACATATGCATCACTCGTATGGTGGCCAAAAACACAACAAACAACAGCTAATGCCTAGCTGCGAAAAGTGCAGCGGCTAGCTTGTCTGGGAATCACAGGGGCAATGTCAACATGCCCCACGGCAGCCTTAGAGGCGATGCTGAACCTTCCTTCCCTGCAGTTCTGCATAAGAAGGGAGGCAGTAGCCACCGCCTTAAAGCTGCGACAGACACAAATAATGAAACCTGGCGATCTACAGGGCCATCTTAAAATCCTGGAAGAAATTCCTTTGAATTCTAAGGATAAGCGGACAGACGTCATGCCAGTCAAATTCGATTTTGAAACACCATTTGAAGTGGTCATAAAAAACCACCAAATGAATGAAACAGTTGAACCAAAACTGGAGGAAGGTTCACCCGCATGGTATACGGATGGATCTAAGATAGATGAAAGGGCAGGAGTGGGAGTTACTGGGCCGAATTTCAGCCTATCCAAATCTCTTGGAAACGCCCCAACTATCTTTCAGGCAGAAATACATGCCATACAGATTAGTGCCCAAGAATGTCTCAACCGAGACACTCGTAGGGCAAAAGTCTTAATTTTATCAGACAGCCAAGCTGCCTTAAAGGCTCTAAAGTCATTTACTTGTGAGTCAAAGTTGGTTTGGGAATGTAAACAATCCCTTAAGAAGCTGGCGGAACGCAACAAAGTAACTTTGATGTGGGTGCCAGGTCACAAGGGAATTGCAGGAAATGAGGAAGCTGATAGCCTCGCAAAAGAGGGGGCCAACACCCCATTCCAAGGTCCAGAACCCTTCTGTGGACTACCAAAAAGCCACATCAGAGAGGAACTCCGGACCTGGGAACTCAATCAACTAAAATTATAATGGTCCAACACACCAGGACAAAGGCAAGCAAAAAGGCTCATAAAGGTGTCGCCTAGTGCAACACACCGCCTTCTCTAAATGAGTAAAAAAGATATAAAAATGGTCACTGGCCTTCTCACTGGGCACTGCCCTCTGAGATATCATCTCAAAAAAATGGGCAAATCCGATAGTGAGAACTGTCGTTTCTGTGACAATGAAAAAGAAACGGCAGAACACATCCAATGCAATTGCGTAGCGTTGTTCTGCAAACGACTAAAATTCCTAGAAGAGGTCACCCTAACGCCCTCTGACATAGGAAACAAGTCACCTAGGATGCTAATCAATTTCATCAGAAGTATTGGCATCCTAGAGTTTAACTAGATTAAGGTATGCACAAAAGATCTCTATAGGTCGAAGTGCTGAGAGGCTCCATAGCCTTAACGACCTCACATAATCTAATCTAATCTACTGTCTTCTTGATAACATACGTATACGATCTAAAGGAACCATGGCCGGTGAGGAACTGTGTAAAATAATAATTTAATCTTATATACTTACATGCAGACCAGACCACCACATCTGGAATGAGCCTTTTGGTCCATTGAGCCTTTTCGATTTGTGCCTCCCATTCACCTTGCCATTCTTGGTACATCTGTCTTCTTACCTCAGACTTTATGTGGGGCAAGTGGCCGTAATCATTTGCATATAATAGCATTCTTTCTTTGGCTAGCAGGTGAATGGGGAGCGTACCTGATATTGCCTGAAGGGCAATTGTCGAGGTAGTCCGGTACGCACTTGTTAGTCTCAAGAGGGGTTTTCTTTGTGATTTTTCCAGCATGTTTTTATACTTTGTCATTCTCAAAACTTCGTACCATATGGGGGCACCATACAGAAGAGTAGAATGCACTACCTGAAGGTACATTCTTCTTTTATGACTTCTTGGTCCGCCGATATTTGGCATGATCTTTGATAATGCAGTGGTCCTTCCTTCTGCTTTCTGGACTATTTTACTAAGATGTTTGGTATATCTAAGACCTGTATCCAGGTGTATGCCCAAGTATTTCGTACAATTTGTCGGCTCTATTCTTGTACTACCTACCATGAAAGTTAGATTGGGTCGTTTTCTTGGGCCTTTTAAAATGACAATTTCTGTTTTATGTGTAGCCAATTCGAGATCTTGTTCCCTCATCCAGTCATATACTTTCCTACAACTTTTATTCACTATATCTTCTAAGTCCCAGTTCGTTTCAGTCTGAATCAGTAGCGCTAGATCATCTGCATACGCAATAGCTTTGACTTTACTTCCATAGGTAATTTCCAGAACCCCATTATACAGAACATTCCATAATGTTGGTCCCAGTACGGATCCTTGCGGTACTCCTGCTGTGGTTTGCAGGTCTTTAGGCTTCGCCACCTGGACATACCTTTCATTAAGGTAGTTCTTGATTATATTTACTAAATATTCTGACACTCTTGACTTTTCCAGAGCTTTGACGGTGTGACCCCAATTGGCAGAATTAAATGCATTTTTCACATCGAACATCACGAGAACGGCCCATCTTTTCCTCGTCTCTTTGACCGTGTCAGTTATTGCCTTTACCGCATCTATTGTGGATCTGGATCTTCTAAATCCGTACTGTCTATCCGAGATACTTCTGTTTCTTTGCAGATCCTCCTCCAGACGATTCTTTATTAGATATTCATAGAATTTTCCCAAGCAATCCAACAGGCAGATTGGCCTGTATGAGTTGGCTATATCGGGGTCTTTCCCCGGTTTCAAAATAAGCGTTAATCTGGCCTGTTTAATCTGGTCGGGGAACTCTTGCCTATGGAGGAGATTATTGAAAATCCTCCTGATTATTTCAGGATATTTTTCTATGATGGTCTTAATCGCTTCTGGAGGTACACCATCTGGACCAGCTGCTTTACCTACTTTTATATTACTTGCTGCTACTGCTATTTCCTCCGCCGAGAAGTCGTCGGGTTGAACAGTAATGTTGACTTGGGCGAATGTTTGACGGGGCTTTGTGGGAAAAAGTATGTTCGCTATTTCATTCCTTTTTTGTGAGCAGAGGCTGTACGGGGTTTCTGACCTCAAAGTTTTTATTGTGATTCTGTATGCTTCTCCCCATACATCATTTTCTAGCTCTGTGCATAGATTTTGCCAACAATTTCGCTTGCCCCTTTTGATTTCTCTGCCCAGTTCTTTCTTAGAACGCTTGTAATCGTCGATATTTTGCTGGGTCCTATACCTCTGTGCTGTTCGTCTACACCTGAAACATTCGGCTCTTTTAGACTGAATCTCGTCGTTCCACCAGTATGGGACTGTGTACGTAATATTCTCACGCGTTCTACTAAGAGTATGTGCGTTGACAATGGTCCGTCGGAGACTTTGAAAGTCAGTAGTATCATCTTCTTGTAGATTGCTTATTTCGGTCTTAAAGCGTTCTATGTTGAAGGTAATTCTTTTCCTTCCTATCTTCATGACCTTAGTTCCAGTTTCGAAGACGATGTATCTATGATGCGTGTAGAGGTTGTCCTCCAACACATCCCAACCCATCAACTTCCTGGCATAATTTCTACTTGCAGGAGTAACATCAATATGACTTCGTGTTTCGCCTCTAACAAACGTCGGTTTGCCATTATTAAGCACTACTAGGTCTTCTGAAAGTATCCAATCGTTCCACATCTCCCCTCTGTTGTCGTTTTTAGGAGACCCCCATATGATCGATTTGGCGTTTATATCCCCAGCCACAATAAAGTCTCTGTATTGTTGAGACGTTTGTATGATGCGCTCCCTAGTTATGTTAGGGGAGATATAGCAGGCGATGATTGCCAAGTTATCTATTTTGATCATTACATGACCCTCCTTTTTTATGATTTTGCTGATGCACACGTTCTTGTTTACGGGGTATATGGCCACATCAACTTTCAGGTCGGCAATCCAGCCTTGGTTCTTTGTCATGTTTTTATTTGGCTCGGGGACAACCAGTAAATCAGCTCCAATTTCGAGGGCTTTAGTATAAATCATATGGTGTGCCATTTTGGCCCTCCCGATGTTCACCTGGAGTATTTTAAGTCTTTTTTTCCTAGCGAAACCATTGCAGATAATTACCCTTGTCTTAGTTTAAGGTTAAAGTTGAAGTTGTCGGTGGAGAGTATTGTCTTATACTAGACCGGCTATATCTGACAAGGGCGGTGCTACTTCCGCAGCATCACCTAGTTCTTGATTCTGGGTCGCGGTGTTTGTGGGGCTGGACGACGATGTGGAAGGTTCCATTTCCACGTCTACTCCGACATTGGGCATATCAGCGAGGGAGACGGTTTTCATATAATCAGTTACGGATATTTCAGATTTATTGCCCGGCATCGGGATATCTTGTTTTTTAAGTTTTGGCTTTTCGGCCTGTCTGGCCATCCTCAGGGCATCTCTGAATTTAGGACAGGCCATACTGCCACATCTGTGCGCCTCATCGCACAAGACGCATCTTGCCGCAGCCCGACAGGACTCTGTATCGTGCCCGGTTGCCCCGCAGCCATAGCAAGTACCGGTCCTATCGGGGCCGGCACACGCATCCCGAGCGTGGTCGAAGGCCCAGCATCTATTGCACCTGGGGACTCGGATACGTTTCTCAACGTGGCATGGGACGATGCCCACCTTTACTGTCTCTCTCTGGAGAATAGAATCGGCCGCCTGTTTGGTTAGGATGACTGTAGCCGCTAGGGTGTTACCCCTAAATGGCCTCATCTCTTTGATTCTATTCGGTTCTTGCCATCGACCAGTGTAAACCTCGAGTGCTTCTTTAAGCTCCTCTTTACTAGTGTCCTCCGACATGCCTTTTACATGGACGGTTACCGTCTTATTTTCTTCACCAAGCTGAAGGGTGCGTAACCCACTACCTTTGTTGGTCAGGGCGTTTCTAATCTGTTTTAGGGCGGCCTGGTCCTTATCCATTGTGATAAGGAGCTTACCGTCCTTGGTGCTACGCAGCGTCCTGATTGACTCTGTGGCTCCCGTGGTCTTAACTGCCGTTTTGACCGAGCTTAATAAATCTTTGTATGATGTGTCTTTTTTGGACACAATCATACCATATGTGGGGCGGTCCTTCCTCGTTGCAATGGTATAGATGTTTATTGTGACCTTGGTATTCCGGAATATCACCCCACACATTTTCTGGAGCCCGACCACCGTAATAAAACTAAGGTGGTGCAGCGCAACTACCGCTTCCGGGCCAACTTCCTCTCGGATCTGTTCCAGGCGCTCCCAGAGAACCCGCTCGTCCAATGTAAGATTAACCCTTATAACCTTGCGTACCAATCCCGCCGATGCCTTAGACCTTACTGATGTTCTGCTCTCTAGGACATCAAAGTCGTTTTCGATATCTGCCAGCTCTGGGAATCTATCCCCTATAGAGTCTTTGAATGCTCCCCTCCATTGTTGTATCCGTCGGTTCGACGAAGACAACCTTGTTATATTCATCAGTCGTATTTACCGGATTTCCGACTACTATCTTGGTTCTCTGATATACGCTGTTTGCCCAATCTTGCTCTGTTACCCTCTTCCAATCATCAAAAGTGATGATTTCGTCGAGGGAACTTACAAACTGTTTGACGCCGAAACTGTGCCAAGGTTCTGTTTGAGTGCTAAACTCCCGAGTTGCAGGTCTGTCAATACAGGAGCAAACCGTCCTCTCGGGGGTAGTTTTGTCTATCCATGTTTTTAGTGACTCATTTTTCATATTATTTGTGTTCTTCTGTAACGCGAGTACGGCTTCCTTAATTGTTTTATGAGTGTTTGGCACCTCTGTAACTAACCTACAGAGGTCCCGAGTCAATTTTTCCTGCATCATCAGGCATTCCGTAAATATAAAATATTCCGGACACTCCCTCTTCTTATATACCTTATCCTCAATATCCGAGGTACTAAACTTGCGTTTAGCCCCCATCAATTGCGAAGGCTCAAGTCTGTAACAAAAATCAGTGAGTGAGTTCAGTCTCGCTCTACCTGTTTTGCCTTGGTCTGCTCTTCCCGCTTTTCCGGGCGGGTCGCCCCCGGTTCTTTTACTTGTAGTAGATTTAGACATATCATTCCCACGAGTAGCTAGGGAAGTAGAAGTCGGCTACCGCAGGGCCCCGCATGCGGCAGTAAGGCTACGTACAATGGGGTGTCGCCAGCTCCCCAAGGGAACCGTTCAGGACCGCGTTTCGTGCGGCCATCCAGTCATCGGCACGGTGTCCCACACTTTGACTTCCGGATTTTTTACTGCTGGTTTACTCCATCAGATTTAGGACCAGGTTGTCTCCTGTGGGGTAGGTGTCTAGGGACATACTGTGGGAGTGGAGGTTGGGGTGAGCAATATGGGAAGGGGTAGGGGGAATGGGTCATGCTGATTGTACTCGGAGTTTTTTGGGTAGAAAATGTCCTTTGATTTTTGTAGTAGACCAGTTGTGACTATGATTTGTGCCGTAGATACAGAAAATGGCAGTGAGGGCACGGAAGCCTTCAAATTTGTCAGGTTATGGTACAATCAGATGAAAAAATAGAAGGCGTCGCAATTGGGGATGATTGCGGCGCCTTTTAGCGTCCGGTGGCGGAGTCCGGCGACCATCCGGTGCACCGTCCCCGGACGCTTTTTGGACTGTTCTTGGTTTCAGTGGTCGTGTTCCCCTCACATTATTGGGGACCAAGACCACTTACTCGGGCCTATCACCAACGTCGAGGTAAATTACAGTCCAGGGAGGGTTCATATTTGTACCTACATCATATGTTTTATACATATTTTAATAAACATGACGATATATTTTAATGTTTGAAAAGTGTAAGACTAAAAAGTAAAAAATAAAAAAATATAAAAAAAATAAAATTTTAATAAACGCTTTTCTTAAGCTACGAGTGCCTAAAATTAAAAATATTATAAAAAATCAACTAAAAAGCAAAAAATAAAAGAAATTGAAAAAATCTAACACATTCGTTAAAAAAAGTGTGGGGCGAAAACCGTTTATTCGATGAAGACGCGCCACGCTTTTCTTTAACGAACGTGTTAGATTTTTTTAAATTTTTTTTATTTTTTGCTTTTTAGTTGATTTTTTTTAATATTCTTAATTTTAGGCACTCGTAACTAAAGAAAAGCGTTTCTTAAAAAAAATTTTTTCATATTTTTTATTCTATTTTTCTTATATCTCGAATGTCTATTTGATTTTGTTTCAAAATTAACATGGAATGGCCGTACCTTATTCTGACATATACCTTTTCATAATTTATAAAGTAGGTCTAGATATTTTTTATTTACATCTAAAGCGTTAATACTCTAAAACAGAATAAAGGATCTCTAGTTTACACTACTCGAGTTGTGAGTTACTTATGATATTAGAGAGTCTTTGTAACGGCCTAACGTAACGTAAAGTCATTTTTAAAGTCCGTTGACATTAAAAGAATAAAACAATGTTCACACAATATACAGTTCATATACATATGTAAAAAAAGGTAAATGTGAATGATGAAATTGTCTGGTTTTAATTGCTTCTATTTAAATATTTTTTTATCATTTTATTAGGTGCAAATTTACAATCTACTCTAATTACAACACAGAGCATTTAGCAAATAGTAGCAAAGTCTTGAATCCTGCATGCTTTGGGCACCATCCATCGATGGTTCTCCAATACACCTAATCAGTTAGGTCCTCTGGCCATGTCCTTTTCAGTCTTCTTCCCACAAGTGGCGGCCGGTAGAGTTGTTGAATAAGTTTGACTTTCATGGGCGGAATTTCTTTCTTGGGCTTTGTTTGCCTGTAGTTTAATAACATCTTCGATGAATGGTATCCCAAGGTCATTATGGATAGTTATATTGGAAACGTACCATGGTGAATTCGCTATCATCCGCAGCGACTTTAATTGAAAACTTTGCAATATTTTAGTGTTGCTCGGTTTGCTGCAGCCCCAAAACTCTACACCATAACTCCATATCGGCATAAGTATAATTTTGTATAATAATACTTTGTTTTCTAATGATAACTGAGATCTTTTACCTAGCAGCCAATACATTTTTCTGACTTTTAAATTTAGTTGAGCTTTGTTGATTTTGATATGGTTCTTCCATGTAAGCTTTCGGTCCAAATGGAGTACTTGACATCTGATTTTAAGGGAATAGGAATGTTATTAATATGAACCTGTGGGCAGTCGATCCTTCTTGTTGTGAACGTAATTTGTGAAGACTTGTCACCGTTTACTTTAATCTTCCATTTTGTTAACCAAGTTTGAAGTAAATTTAAATAGTTTTGCAATTTGTTAGAAGCTCTATCCGGGTTTTCGTCTGATGTAAGGATTCCTGTATCGTCGGAAAATGTGGCCATGGTAATGTCATCATCAGCAGATATATCAGCAGTGTAAAGGAGATAAAGGAAGGGACCGAGGACACTACCTTGAGGTACTCCGGATTGTATAGGATGATATTTAGAAAGTGAGGTATTTACTTTGATTTGGAAAAATCGCTCGCTGAGATATGATTTTAATATCAGGTATATTTCATTAGGCATATTCTTTTTCACTTTATACAGCAGTCCTTTATGCCACACCATATCAAACGCCTTTTCCACATCAAGGAATACTGCTGCACACATTTTCTTTCTCTCTAAAGTTTCTTTTATATAATTTAAAATCCTATGGCACTGCTGTATTGTTGAGTGGTTCTGTCGAAAGCCAAATTGGTGGTCAGGTATTATGTTATTTATATTTATTCTTTCGAAAATTCGGTCTAAGAGAAGTGTTTCGAAAAATTTTTACATTATTGGTAGAAGGCTTATAGGACGATAGAAAGAGGGTTCTGGAGGCGGTTTGCCAGTTTCGCAATCATAATGATTTGTGCGTATTTCCATTGAATAGGAAAGTGACACAGTCTTATCATGCTGTTTTATACAATAGTTAGCAGGACTATCGCTTTTCTAGGCAAATGTTTTAGTACATCACCATTAATTAAGTCATAACCTGGAGCCTTACGAGGGTTTATTTTATTTATCGCCTTCCAGATATCTGTTGGTGTACATGGTTTCAGTGGTAATGATAATTGACAAGGAGCGTCGAGAGATGTGTATACTTCTTCATCTTCAGCATTGATTTCTGTATGTAGACTAAATACCTGGGCGAGGTGTTGTGCTAATGTGTTTGATTTTCCTTCATCAGTTTTTGCCCAGCTTAGATCCGATTTTCTAATTGGTGGAATAGATGATATTGGTCTCTTGAATTTTTTGGTCACTTGCCATAATGAATGGTCATTAGGTGTTAGGTTGGAGATGTAATATTTAAAAAGTCTCATTACGGGCGTGGATTAAAGATGTACGCAGTTGACGTGTTAACCAATTTAATTGTGTTGTATCCAGAGGATTCCTTGTCCGCTGCCATTTGGCTCTAGCTCTTCTTTTTTTATTTAAAATTTCTTTTATTTGTAAAGGAATGTTATGATCATGGGTGGTAAATTTTTTATCATCTGGAGTTGACTTCCATGCAGCATCTTGTATTACTTCTGTTAAATGTTGCACAGCTTTTTCTATTTCATGGGGTTCTTTAAGTCGATGTTTTAAGTTTATATTTGTGTTAATAATTGCTTGAAATTGTTCCCAGTTGGTTCTTGTATTGAAGAGTTTTACCACAGGTTCCTTTCATATTATAGTTGTAATTAGTGTTATGATTATTGCATGTTGTTCTGAAGCTATTTTTGATTATTGCAGTGTGATCTGAACTTAAATCGAGACTGGGTTCTATTTTGTAATGTATATTTGAGATACCTTTGATAACGGCAAAGTCTAGCAGGTCAGGAATCCTGTTCTGATCGGTCGGCCAATATGTTGGCTGACCTGTCGAAAGGAAGTTTAAATTATTTCTCTGCGAGCACGCCAATAAATTTCGACCCTTTGGTATTATAAGCCTCGATCCCCATACGGTGTGTTTGGCGTTCCAGTCTCCCGCTGCTATAAATCGGGGTCCTAGTTCTTGAAAAAAGGTCTCGTATTCTTCAATTGATATGGAGTGTCTAGGAGGACAGTCAATTGCTGCAATGGCAAGTGGCCATGTAAATGTTTCTATTTTTAGTATGGTTCCTTGTATTTTAGGTGTGGCGTAATTTTGTAAGAAATAGTGTTTAATAGAAGATTTAATATTAATTGCTGTTCCTGCGTGAGCAGCTCCATCAGGATGATGAGTAAGGTATGTTGTGTAAAAAGGATTTTTACTACTTTTCTTTCGGTTGAGTGTGATTCTGAGATAAGGAGAACATCTAATTTATTTACTTTTAAAAATGCTATGATTTCCTGTACACGGTTTGGTAGCCCGTTGGCGCTCCAGGCGGCTATTCTAATTGATGGAGCCATTAATTCGTTATTTTTCTAATGACCTTAAGTTAGCATGTTCAGGATCATGCTATTTTGGTTCAGAAGTTGATTGAATAGATTTTTGAATTCATTTCATCATGTGTGTTAAATCTTCACCATTATTTGGTCTGTTGATATTTCCTGAGGTTACTTGAGCATAATTGATTCCATTTTGCGTATATTGTTGTGTCATTTGATGCAGTGCTGGATTGGGATTTATGTATCCTTGTGTGTTTCTAGGTCTAGTTATGTCGTTATTCCTGTTCTTTGCTTTTAATAGGTCTCGATAAACAGTGCAGCTTTTATAGTTCGCTGGGTGGTTGCCCTTACAAAGAGTACACGTTGAAGGTGTGTCTTTCGGTTTTGTGCAACTTTTGGTGTCGTGTGGTCCTCCACATTTAACACATTTATAAGGTTAAGGTTTATAAGAGTATGACTTTGAGTGTCCGTATGCCTGACATCGACTGCATTGCACAATGGTGTTCTTGTGTTTCGGAGCTTCTACTCTAATTCTGGTATTGTATATAAATTCCACATTAAAAATTTTATTATTGTTTTTTTTTTGGTTCCAAATCAAGGAAAAATAATGGTAGGGGTTTGTTGGGGAAATTGCTTGGTTAAACTCGCTTGAACATACACTTTAACTTTATTGATAAAAAAACTTATAAAACAAATTGATTACATCTAAATTAAAATTTCACATTGTCTTTCGCCATTTTTCTATTGTTTCTTGCCGCGCATGTCTCTTGTCTATCTCGCATTTGTCGAGTCTCTCGCGTCGTTACGTCGCTGTCACTCCCCACACTCGTTCGAATCGGAGCGTACAACTGCACTTATTTCTGGTAGCAGCCAACTTCACTCTTGTTTTATTAATTCTCCGCAACATACCGGCCGCCTTGAAACGTGTTAACACTTTCAGCCATGTCCTGCGTTTCAGTTGGTCACACATAAAGTTTAGAAACGGGTCATTTAAATATTTGATTGTTCATGCGGATCGTCACTACTCGCACTACTCCATCAGTTCCTGGATGTATTTGCTCGACCCTTGCCATTGGCCAACTTAGGGTTGGAGTCTATTCATCAATTTCAAGTACAATATCCCCTGGCTGGATAGATCTCTCGGAATGCTGCTTCCAGTTGCTTCTAATTTGAAGTTCAGCAAGATACTCTTGCTTCCATCTTTTCCAAAAATGCTGAAGATTTTTTTGTAATCGCTCGAAGCGCTTGAGACGATTTTCTGGTATCTGACTGACATCATTGTCTGGCAGCGAAACTAAACTTCTTCCCAGAAGAAGGTGAACGGGAGTCAAAGGATTTAACTGATCAGGAGAGGATGTCAGAGGGCATAAAGGACATGAATTGAGTAATGATTCGACCTGAACCAGTACCGTGTTAAACTCTTCTAAATTTAAATGAGCTTGTCCCACAACCTTCTTAAAATGAAACTTAAAACTTTTAACCCCAGCTTCCCAGATGCCTCCGAAATTTGGCACTCTGGAAGGTATGAAATGCCAATCTATTCTTTGCTCAGTAAAGTAATTATTGAATTCTTCCGAGATCGCTTAATTTTTAAGAAAACTATTAAGACTTAGTAATTCTTTGTTCGCGCCTACATATGTTTTGCCATTGTCCGAAAAAACCTTACTTGGTTTCCCACGTCTGCTCACAAATCGTCGAAAAGCAGCTAGAAAAAAAGCAGTGGTCGGATCGGATGTAACTTCAGGTGTACAGCCTTTGTCGATAAACCTACGAATATACATACATAGCTCTTTATCAATTTAGAACCTCTGGTCAATCGATCTTTCAACAAAAACGGACCAGCGAAATCTGTTCCTACATTGATAAAAGGCAAATACTGTGTGACTCGTGTAGCTGGTAACTCTCCCATTATGTAATTACCAGGTATAGGTTTTGCTCTAATACATGATATACAGTTCCTGACAATTCCCTTGCAAATATTACGTCCGGATATGGGCCAAAATCTTTTTCTAATCGAAGCCAACAATATAGTTGGACCACAATGCATTAATCGCTGATGCTCAGCCTTTAAAATTAAACGTGTTAACACATGTTTAGGTGACAAAATTATCGGATATTTTTTATCGTACTCGTAGGTTGACTTCTGCAGCCGGCCACCCACGCGAATAGTACCATTTTTTAAAAATGGGTTCAAAGATAATAAGTTACTATTGCGTTTCAATCTTAAACCCTTACTTAATCTCTCAAAATCTTCAGGAAAAGACACCTTTTGTGACAAGATTACTAACATATCGAGTCCCCCTTGTAATTCATTGCAGCTAAATATGCCTACTCTTTTTCCTTATCGCATGAATCTTTCGCCCTTAGCCTTAATTGACAATTGAATATAAATTTCGCAATATATGCTGTTACTCGAATAAGCTTATTCAAATTTGAAAACCGTGTGAACAAATTAAAATTGTCGATTAGTATTGAGTGACGAGCAATAGACTTTTGTTCTGGTAAACTTTCAAATTTTAGAATTTTACTAGATATAAATTCTTTTAAGTCGTTTGTAGCTAGCCAACTGGGACCATTCCACCACAAATTTTAAATAAGCATCTCATCAACGCTCATACCCCCGGAGACAAGATCCGCGGGATTTTGATCAGTTGCTACATCATACCAATCACTCACATCTATTAGTTGTTGAATTTCATTAACGCGATTTGCTACAAATAATTTCCATTTACTAGCTAGACCTTTTATCCACGATAATGCTATCTGTGAATCTGAATAAAAGTAACACTTATCAAACTTGATTTGTAAATCCTTTATTTTTCTTTGTGCCAGCTGTGCTAATAACAACGAAGCGTATAGCTCTAGTCTTGGTATAGTTAGTAACGTTTTAACTGGTGCTACTCTAGATTTTGAACATACAATTTTTAAAAAAAAATTCAAAAATTTCAGAAAATGAATAACCATTTTCAAGGATTCCCATTGTTTTCAGTCTGGTAGGATGTAGAATGACATTTTTGGATGTTGTTTTATGTGCTATTAGATTGAAAACTTAGTTTTTTTTATAAAATTTTTGATACATATTGACCTGATTGCACCTGGCACCTAATATATAAACAACAACCGTAAGCCTTTTGACTTGCATCGCCAAATCCATGTAATTCTACAGATACATACGTTGACACTGCGACCATTCTGGGTATGGTAAGATCAGTAATCTTCACTAAATCGTCTTTGAATTTCAACCATACATTAACTATCTCTTCGGGAAGATTTTCATCCCATTCGAAATGCCCTTGCCATAGCGATTGCATTAATAATTTTAAAACTATTACAATAGGACCGAGTAGACCTAGAGGGTCACAAATCTGTGAAATAGACGACAATATAACGCGTTTTGTGATAGCATGGTACGTTTTAAATACCGGCGAGGAATATTTTATCGAATCGGATTCAGATTCCCATAATATCCCTAATGTCTTGTTCGTCTCTCCATTGTTTATATTTAAAATGCTTGATTCTAGGCTCGTATCTACTTGAAACCTTGTCAATAATCGTCTTTTGTTACATAGCCATTTTCTGAGTTGGAATCCTGCACTCGCTAGAATGGATGTCACTTGTGCCTGCAAATCCAATAATTCCTGCTCGCTATCTGCTCCTTCTAGATAATCATCCATATAAAACGACCTTTTTATTGACTCACTCGCCTTAGGATTGCTTATTTCATGTTAACTCGCTAATTGTGTTAAACACCGTACAGCTAAATAAGGAGCTGTAGGTTACTGTGTTCAGCTGATAAAATTTTAAGTCATCGCCTGCATTTTCTTTCCAAAATATTCTTTGTAATTTACATTGTTCGGGAGCTACGAGAATCATTCGATACATCTTTGATATATCTGCAGTCATAACAAATTGATACTTTCGAAATCTGAGAACTATCGAAAAAAGATCATCCTGCAAAGTCGGTCCCACCCATTGTACTCCATTAAGAGACAAACCGGATTCATTGAAGCATCAAATACCACTCGAACGCGTGTAGTTTTACTGGGTTTCCGAACAACTGCATGATGAGGCATATAGTAAGCCAATTGTTGCTCTCCTTCTTCCTCAACCACGCTCATATGTCCCGATTGTAAGTATTCTTGCATGGACCTATCACAGGAGTGGCCAAACTTTCTTAACAGTGTGTCACTATCTGTTTATGAAAAGTTAGTCGTGTCACCAAAAATTTTCTAACAATAAATTCAGTAGGTAGGTGGAATTTGTATGAAATAACAAAAAATATATATAGCTACAATAGTATATTATTCCACGAGCATGTAATGATGGCTATTACTCACGATGATGAAGTTTGCGACACGAGCGAAAGCGAGTGTCGTAATTCATCAGAGTGAGTAATAGCCATTACATGCGAGTAGAATACTATACTTTTTCTACGACCTTTTTTATTTTAAATAGTAAAAAAATATAATTATCAACTACACGAGATTGTTTATTAATTTATTACTAGTAGTACAGTACATGTTTATGGTTGATGTGGTTAATGTGGCTTGTGAATCTGAATTTTCTTAATTAAGTCTTGAATGTTGGGGTCAATTTTTGTTACAGCCAATAAAATTAGATTTTTCAAATGATTATTAGTTAATTTTGAACGATATTGTGATTTACTAACATTCATAATTGAAAACATTTCTTCACAAACATACGTCGAACCAAAACGAAAACCATACCGCAAAGCAAAATTGTGAAGATATGGAAAATCAGCTGTGGAACCGTAGTTCCAAAATTCAATATAATTTGAATTAGTTGTACTTAAAACAAGCTCGTTATGTTTATTTTTCAACAAAATATTACTTTGCAAATCTATTATTTCCATTTGGAATTCCGGCGGATAATTTTCAACGTCTTTAAGTGAAATGGAAAAAGGATTTGTGAAAATATTTTTATTTTCCTCCTGGAAATCCTGAAATCTCGTAATAAATGAGCTTTGAAGACTTGACATTAAATTTTTAAACTTATCGTAATTTAGAACATTATTTAATTTGATGGCTAATTCCTTCATGAATTTAAAATGAGTGAGTTTTTTTTTTTCATTAAAATCTGAATAAAAATGTGATATTTTGTTTTTGAACGAGCTTACGTGGCTAACTAAGATTGTAAAAATACAATATTTTCCTTGTAATCTTAAATTTAATATGTTCAAATGTCCCATTATGTCCGCAAGGAAAGCTAGATCCCATAGCCAGTCTTAATTTTTCAACAGAGAGCACTCGTTTGGCAATTCTTCATTCTCTTCCAAAAATTGCAAAACACACTCTTTCAAATTCCAAAATCTTGCCAGTGCATTCCTTTTGGACAACCATCGAACACTGCAATAAAGGAGTAATTCCTGCCTCCTCCGATCCTTCCTGAGAAAGTTCTCGGAATCGTCGTCGATTACTAGCTCGAGCATGTATTTTATTGATACACCGCGATACAGGCTCAATCACCGAGGATAGATCGAGGTCCTTGGCACATAACGCTTCTTGGTGGATTATACAATGGAACTTGAAAACATTTCTTCCTAAAAAGTTTTCAAGTAGCGTTGCAAATCCTTTGATTCGACCAACCATGGAAGGCGCTCCATCTGTACAAACCGACTCCAATTTCGACCACTCCACTTTGCTACCTTCAATAACATTTTTCACTTGATCCAAGACATCCTGTCCTGTTGTGGAGACCAGTTGGCGCAAATCTAATAGCTCCTCCACAACATCGAAACTATCTGTCACGAAGCGTACAAATATGCTCAACTGCGCATTACCTGTGATGTCACAGCTTTCATCCAAAGCCAGTGAAAAATATTTGCAGTCTCGTAGTCCGCCGATAATTTGTGTTTAAACATCCTGGCCCATATCATCAATTCGGCGTATGACGGTGTTTCTGGACAAAGCGATTTGGTGCACCATATGTTTTATGTTTAAATCACCGACATTTTGAGCGAATATTAGTAAACTATTTTTAATGCGCGTGCTAATAACAGCGAGAGTTCATATGAAGTCTTCACCATTGTTTCCATTTCATTACTTCTTTTTTGGAACAAAGATTGTTGCCGGCTAAAGATTTTCTTTCTTGGCGATGAATTCGGTTGGTAGGCGTGATCCGACAGGATAATTGTTGGTGAAATCGTCATGAACTTGCTTATAATGGCGCTCCAGATTAAATTTTTTTGGCACTGCCACACAAATTCCACATATCAAACAGCAAGGCTTGGAAGTGTTGTGATGAGTAAATAAGAATTGTTCTTCCCACTCAGTTTTAAATTCACGAATCGCGATATCGTCCTCATATTTACGTTTTGAAGTTGATGGCTTACTCGTGGTCATTTCGAAAACAATTGTTTTAAAAGGAAATAAACTGTAAAAACATTATCTCACAAGGCAAACAGACTTGAAGCGTCTCGCACAAAAGTTGAGAATCAACTGAGTAGAGGATAACGTGAACGTGTCTAGCGCGAGGCAGTGGCGTACAATAAAAGAGTGGCGTAGAATAAAAGACGAATTTTAAATTTTTTACTAAGTTAATTTTTTTTATTTTTTTTTTATTTTTCCAAAAAGTCCTCGCGTGCCACTTCTAAGACACCGCCGTGCCACACCGTGGCACGCGTGCCGTGGTTTGACCACCCCTGACCTATCATAATCACGTTTTAGTTCTGGGTTTTTTAAGAGCCTACTCTCTTGTGAGAAATATCGTTTTACTCTTACGTTAGTCACCCAGAGCTGCTAAATTTTCCTTGAATGGAATTAAAACAATGAATTATTTGTCATCTGATCGCTTGAGTGTGTCTTTGAAATAAGTCTCGCAATATTGGTCTTCTTCTGAGAGGAACGTTTTTACACTAGAATGAACGTCTTATATCACCCAGAATTTCAATTATATGTTATCAACAGCCTGCTCTTGGCTCAATTCGCTGGAAAAATTATTAGCATACTTTTCTACCTGACGAGACGTTGAACTTTTCGCTCCGCCTAAGATCCATCCTAATTTTGTCTCTTGTAGACTTTACTAGTAACTTTACTATCTTCTAATTGGATCCTGTCTAATTGTAATATTTCCCAGAATACAGATGATCCTATTAACAGATCAATTTTTCTCGCTCGATTGTAAGTAATATCAGCTAATTTAATATCTTTTGGTATTTTTAAAATATTTTTATTAAATGAAGTCGTAGGTAACCTGTCGGTAATATTTTCTAAAACTAAACAGTCAATAACTGAATTGAAATCGCTCGTACAAGAAGATATATTTAACTTCACTCGATTGTTTAGCTTTGATATCGCTTGCCCTACTCCTACTATTTTAAAATTGACTGGTTCCATACTTATATTTAATTTTTCTCAAAATCTTCTTGTTATGAAGTTGCTTTGTGACCCATTGTCTAATAACGCCCTACACTCATGTACTTTGCCTTGACTGTCTTGGATATTCACTAAGGCCGTTGACAGAAGCACTTGTGATGTCATACTTTTCTCGCTAAAACAAGTGTGACTACTTTCCACTTGTGTATTGTTTTGATTTTCACTTGTACTTTGTATCGCTCGATTGTCATTATTACTGGTTCTAGCATTATCGGTAGATTGTTTATAATTTTTATTTTCTCTCGTATTATCGCTAGATGCCCTTGTATCCCTAAAATTATCGACATGCAGAAGACTGTAATGTCGACCTCCGCAAGCTTTACAACCTGAAAGTCTACAATCCCTAATTTCATGACCGGGTCTTAAACAATTCTTACATAGATTTAATTTACGAATCTCAGGTAACCTCATAGCTGGACTTAAGTTTAACCTTCAACTACACGCGCTGGCGTATTTTGTACGCCAGATATAAGAATTCTACTGCAAATATATTTAAAAATATAATTTTTGACCTTGTTTATCTCTCTAACCTATCACTGGAATGTGCTTTACAATTTGGTTTTAGTTTCGTTATAATCGGCGTTCTGAGAAGATAGTAATTTACAGTTTATTATTTGTTGTTTCCGGTGGTGGACAATACACGCCACGATTATATTAATATAAGTAGTAATATAAGTATATATTTCAACTGTTTTTTAGTCATTATGGCACAAAATATATTTTTCTTTATAAACAATACATTTTCTCCTGTAAAAAATCACATTTCAAAAAAATTTTTATTAGTAATTTTATTTTATCATGGAATCCAGTTATTCCATGATTTCAGTTATAAATCCCAATTGGCTTACTGAGAAGGAACTCCAAGTATTCACTGATACCGAATAAGGTTTATAACAAACAACTAAGTGTATTTAAAAAAAAATAAACAAATCCGCTGTTTTTAAGTGTATTTTCTTGTGACGTATAAAGTACGCCACGCGTGTAGTTATGTTATAACTTGATGCGCGGGTAGTTAAATGTTAAAAACTTTTCACATCGAAAAATACTATGTTTTTCTTTACAAAAATAACAAGTCACCGTACCTGAACCCGCTTGATAAGTACTTACAAATGAATTTCTTTTATTATGTAATTTGTTATTAAAACATTTAAATTGACCTTTTTTCTTTGTATTATCGTGAACCGCATTTGAAACTTCAAGTTTCCCAAGAAACTTCAAATCACCCTGTATTTTAAATTGTTCCCACTCTCGCCGCGTTTATTTATCTAACTTGTTTGTAAACATATAAAGCAATAAGCTGTCCTAACTGCCTACTTTCTCATCTAAAACTTGAAGGGTTCGCAAATTCGTTGTATGGGTATCATAAAATGACCTCAAACTTGCATGACAATCTTTTTGTATAGTCGGATATTCAAATAATTCTCTTATATGACTGTGGATTAATAATCTCTTTTGATCGTACCTTTCCTGTAATAAATCCCAAGCTATTATATAATTATTTTCGGAAACTGAAATTGATTCTATAAGCCCTAATGCTTCACCACTCAAACGTCAACTAAGACTTTGAACGAGTCCTTAAACTCCAAAAATTGAAGATAGGACCCACAGAATTTTGGCAATTTTAAAGCTGTTAAGTTAACTGTCTTTGTAGACCTTTGTTGCACTGGATCCTCGCCTAACGACGTACCTGACCGATTGTAACCATATAATGTGTCAAGTTTTAGCTTCATAGTACTTATTAATGGGAAATATAGTTTCTCAAAATATTCTCTTTCATTCTTGTTCTCTTTTGATACAGATTCCGTTGTTTCATTTAACTCTATGGCTTCTTGTTTCATGTTAAACTCTGTAAATAAACTGTCGACTTTATCGAACCTAACCTCTAATTCTTTCGCGGTTATTTCGTCTAATTGTGACTAAATGCTCTCTAGAAATTTATTTTTTCTGTTCAATTGACCTTCTAGAGTCTGCCTTTACTTTAATAGCTTGTCAATTTCGATGCTCATTTTAATTAGGTACTAGTCCAACCCAAATCAAACTCAAATCGTTATAAAGGATATAATACAGGTTAATTAAATGGAAAAAATTGGGAAAAACTCACCGTTTTAGGTTAATTGGCACGTGTTTCGCTTCGCTTTTATTCTACTCCTCGCTTGTACTGATTTTCAACATTCGCTCGTGGACCAAAAATGTTGGGGAAATCGCTTAAACATATGTACACTTTAACTTTATTGATACAAAAACTTATAAAACAAATTGATTACATCTAAATAAAAATTTCACATTGTCTTTCGCCATTTTTTTATTGTCTCTTGCAGCGCATGTCTCTTGTCTATCTCGCATGTGTCAAGTCCTTTGTACTTAAAGGACGTAGGTATTTGTAATGAAGTAATACTCGATGTAAAATACTTTATTTTGAAGAATTATGCACATGGTTTCATTTCTATTATAAAAGTATTAAGTATATGACAGCTGTCGTTCAGATGACAGTAGTACCAACTTACATTCATGATTAAGGGATTTTTACACGAACGTAACAGCATGTCTCGAGTCTCTCGTGTCGTTGCGTCGCTGTCACTCCCCACACTCGTTCGAATCGGAGCGTACAACTCCACTTATTTCTGGTCGCGGCCAACTGCACTCTTGTTTTATTAATTCTCCGCAACAGGCTTCTTTTGTTACTCTGTGCCGGATGTTTAAAACATTTCTGACTGTGTGGCCTTGCCTTAATAATTCAGCATTTATTTCGTCTAAGGGAATATAATGGTGTAAACCCCTTAGGCCGACTCTATATGCTCTTTCTTGTTTGAGTTGATAGCTATGGTGTACTATTTTTTCTTCTCTCATGTAATTTATTATTTTCTTATAAGAATCAGATGTTTTAGCATTTATTTTAACAACATTTTCAGGAAGAGTGGTAGTATAATAAGTTTCATCTTCAGTAACTTGCGCTATAGAGTTAGTCATTGCTTTGTAGTCTATTACTCCATAAACATAAATAGGGGGCGACTTGGGATGTTTCGTTTGGGTATTTGGGTTGTCATCGTTTCTTTTACTGGTATGGATTTGGTTTGTATCTGCGTTTTCTTCTGTGAGTGTTTGAATAATCTATTCCTTCTTCGAAATTTTTTGAGTGTATCTCTGGCGGTGGAGGAACTGCGATTTGGCTCATTTGAGGTAAGGATAAATTTTGGAAACTAGATGGATGAGTGTGCATATTTATAAGACTTGGGAATTGATGTTGATAATAGTGCATCATATCTGTTGATACAGAGTTGTGTTGTTGCATATATTGATGATTTGGTTGCATTGGTATCATTGTATTTGAGGGTTGATTCATTTGTGCATTATATATATTATTGATTGGACCGGATCCGCTCCCATTTCCGGCCAAAAACATTTTTATAAATGGATGATTAATATTTCTTGTCTAGGGCAATTGCGTTGCACCCAAGAATAATAAAATAAAAACATTCGAAAATAAATTGTTGATAAAAAGTCTATATAGTCTTTGTGTAATTCTAATTTCAATTAATAGTCTATTTGGACACATTGAATTTTGCAAACACTTACCCAGCTAGTGGATAGTGTAATGTTCTTGCTGGATCACTTTCACTATTTTTAAACTACGCGAATTCACAATTTTTGAGGTATTAGTACAGAGCAATCAATGGCTGGTGTTTACCATGTAGTGCGTTAACTGCAAATATTCTATTTAAATATAAAAATATTATTTTTCATTGGCTTTAAATTTTTTATTTTTGTTTATACCTACTTTTTAGTTGCAAATTATTGTACCTACATCAGAATTCCAGTATAATGTAAAGAGTTTGTTCATATTAAATATATATTATAAATTAAATATATAAAAATAAATTCTATTTGAAAATTGTACTGAAATTAGGTCATTTGTTTAACTAGTTATTGTGGTGATCACTGTATTTGTTAAATACAAGATTTGTTTGTCTTGCTTTATTAATAGACAACTTAAAAAACAAGCAAATTTTAAATCTATTATGAAGTTCCACATTCCAATAACAAGTAAAGAATAATTTTACTCAAATAGACGAAACCAATATATCCTTAAATATTTATAGACGCTGATGAAATGTTGATTTGGTAATCGGGTAAGATCTCCTTGTGCATTCGGTAACTTTCGTCTCGATAGGGATGCGTCTGAACGTACATATCAGACCGTTACGATAAGTAATACGTATCTCGATGCGTTAGTTCAACCATTAATGCGCATGCGTATATGTCAAAAAGATAGGTTACGTTTACGTATTTGTATGCACAAAAACTCCCTATTATGATCTCATTTCTTGTAAATACGATTGTGAATAATTGTTAAAAATAATTTCAGATTATATCTCAGTAAACCTTTTTTTCGATAGCCTTAATTTTAGTTTTAGTGTTTTTTGAGATTGCAAAGAAATTAGAATTCAGTCAATGGCCCAGTAATATTGTCCTGTTTTATAGACTGTGTTAAAAAGTTTAGTAAGAATTTATATACATATTGTTTTCGCTTAACAACTAATTTAACAGGCATCTTGCTCGAACCACGGGTCTTTCCATTTTTATTTTCACATATTTATTTTATTGGTCCGCTACCTGTTTCTTATGATATTGCTTGACCAAGTCTTTTATCATGAATGAGACCTATATATTCGCTTCACGTTCAAATTATTGTTTCGTTATTTTGAGCATTCATAGTTTAAACTATTGTCTTCGTCATCTTTATGTTTTTATCACAATTTTTAATCATTATTATACACAAGTTGTGTTTACTATACTGTAACCTGTACCTGTTTACAATTTAGGCTTATTCATGGTTTTTTATGAGTTTTCGTTGTAACCTGTACCTGTTTACATATTAGGTTTATTCGTTTTTTATAAGTTTTCGTTGTAATTTGTAATATTTTTGTAAGTATTTAGTATTTTTATTGTTTAATATTTGTATTAATTGCTCATTTTTCATTATCTTCTCACTATCAATCTCTGTGTTTTATAACCACAAGAATATCTTGTTTATAGGTATTAATATACATTAAACTTTAGTCTTTAGTCTTATGTTCTTATTTAAAAGAATTTCCTTACATAGAGCTTATGCCTTGTTCTATTCTAGTGTTATTTTGTTAATTCCCTCTTCCTCATAAATTGAACATTATCCCTAGATATTTTTCTTAAACACAAGTCCGTATCTGCTTGTTATTCTATACCCAAGATTTTATGTGTATACCCTGCTGAATTAATTTTTTTGTCTAAGGCTGTCTCCATTTCTCATACTCTTCGGTAACTTCCTTGTTATTATTTCATATCTTCCTGATTATTTGTTACAGTGTACTGATCACCTGCAAATTGATGCAAAGTCTTGAGAGTACACACATTATTCTTGTGGTAACTATTTTTTGTTATCGCAAATTCTGTTGATAAGTTGACGCAAAATTTGTTTTTCAAATACCCATATAATCGTGTAATTTATATTATATTACATCTAATTGCCGAGATATATTTAGTACTGATAACATATATCTTGTTAATAATGTCATACTTTTAATACGTCCTGTGTACTGATTTATTTTGGAAATAAATAATAATAAAGGGTAATGCTAGTTGTCCTACACAATGTTAAGCTGTTTGGCCACCCGTATATTTGACTTTCATTTAAGTTAACTCTTGTTACATATTGTTCTTTATGTGCTATTTTGTATATAAAACTATTAATATTATCTATAAAAGACATTTCTTGATGTAAATAATACAATCTTTTTTCTTATAAATAGATATAAGAAATTATAGTTTGCCCCAGCTCCAACAAATCATGGGCCATTTAAGAACGATCGTGCAGGGCTTAGACCAGTGCCTACTTCTATCTAGCCAACATTAAATTTTGTAAAAAGGAAATAGTTGCATTTTGAAATGGTTGCGGCTTCATATTTTTTTAGTACTTGATCAAGTTTAGTACTCTATTTCTGAATTTTTGCTATCTGTGAATCGCTCAGGTTTACAACCACATAGCAGAATAATTTATTTCTTTGGCGTTCACAGATATTAAACTTTATCTTCGACTCTTAGTTCTTGTTTCAACGAATTTCGTTAAGAAGTGCTATACAACGCTTCTGGTGTTAACTTCTTGATTTTCTCTTCCTTCTCCATTGAGTATTACTCATAATATCTTTTTTATTCTGCACTAGATTATATTTGTTATTCTCTAGTACAAAATTTGTTGCACCTCAAATATTTGGTGATTTTCCGATGCTAGTCTAAGTTCCCATTTCTGAGATTCTTTAGCCAGCTTCTTTGGTTTGTTTCCATACTTGAGCTTATAAAGATAAAATATACGTGTACAGAAACAGGAAAAATTATTGGTTATATCTGTAATATATATTATGTGTATCTGTTATATATATTATATAACAGATTTTGACAATTATAAATTACAATATGTTAATCTGTTGATCCACCCGTATATTTAGCTTCAATGGGCTACCTACAAGATAACTCACAAGTTGGCCGAAATATTCCAATTTTGGAAAAGGGTGACTGAAATATATTTTTGTCGAAAACACAGGAAATGCATGATCTGATTGAATTTATCGCCGTCTTTATCATTTTATTTTTAAAATATTTTTATAGGTAGGAACCCCACCGTTCAAATAACGTATTTCTCCATCATATGATCACTATTTTAAAACCAAGTCTTTAAGATTATATAATCTACACAAGGACATGTTTATTTTTTATGTATCTATACGGCTATTTGTGTGGCTGGCAATTTCAAGTCTAATCTCAAATTAAAAAATGTTTATTTCTAATTTAATCAGATTTTATATAATTCTGCATTTGGTATTCCAAATCTTTTTTATAACATTAATAAGCAGCAAAATGAAAGCTACTACATAAGACAGTCAAAAATATATATTTTTTAAAAATAATTTACAATTTCTAATTACACATAAAATTCGATATTTTTGTAAGTTTGTTAATTTGAGAGTTCACATCTTGTAACACTGATTCTATCTTCTCTTTATTTTCGGATGCTTGTATCAACAGTTTACGGGCAGATTTTTCTTGGCTTGAATATTTATTTAGCTTTTTTATAAGCGACATTTTTAGTGTAATATTTGGTTCAAAATTTCGCCATTAACTTCTACAAATTTAGAAATTATAGATTTAATCTTTTTATTTTCTCTAGTTAGTGCCTAGGTATAATTATGTGCTAGATTTAAATCTTTGGAACTTCCAACATTATCATAATTATTCTCATCATCTGTATCATTATCACTTACTTGGGTATTATAATTGGGGTCATCTGTAAACACAAATTCTTCATGACCTGCTCCATTGCTAGTTCCGGCTTGCTGAGAATGAATATCATTTGTATCTTCTAAGGTATGTTTTTTGACATCATAACTCAAAATTCTGGCTGGTTTATCTGAGTGGATCTCATTTTCAGAATCTAATAATTGTTTTGCAATCTCTGCTTCACTATCGATTTGGTTATAATCTTCACTTATTGGTTCAACCTTTGCGGTTGATGTCGCGGTTTTCCCTTTTATAAAAGACCTAAAACCAATGGGCTTTACCGCAGCCGGATCGTGTAAAAAAATTAGCGAATCACTGCTGTTGTCATGTACACTTTTCCACGATGTCGCATTTTTCTTTAAATGGGATAATATTTTTATCGTTTACCCTCTTTTGGAACAGAGTATTGACTACTCTTGCTACCTTCATTGTGGATTGAATTACACTATACAGAACATTCTCAAAGATATGAATTTATAGCAGAGTATTATCATTGCAGTATATTTTTAATTATAATTTATCTATAGTCTGTAGATATCATTAGCTTTTTGCCCTATGAATGTTATTTTGACAGAAATGTCATTATGTTATTAGCGCTGTTCTGTCACCCATTTTTTCAAAAGTTATCTTAAGGGGGTATTTTTACGCCACAGTTAAAATAGGTGGTGATTATATAAACTAACGTTTAACAATTCTTGCAATAGTTGGCAGCACGTACATATATTTTATTATTAAATTTAGTTCTCTGAACGACACAGCATGAATACCACGTATTGCAACTTACGCTCGCCAAAGTTCGCTCTCAATCGTACTTTGTATTTACAGACGACATTCGTGGGAGCACGCAAAATAGAATTCTATTTTAGTGACATCACGTTGCCTAGCAACCCCCGATTCTCCCATTATGAAATTGTATTTTGTGACGTCAGAACAATAGAGTTCTATTGTTCGTGCTCTGGGCCCTGTTTTTAATCCTTTCTTTACCTGCCAAGGGTAAATGCTCATTAATAGATACTAAACGTTCATTCATTTGGAAATAGTTTATTATTTAATATTTCTTTTACAGACGGCAATTTGTAATTCTTTACCTTCTTCAAAAGTATTTATTTCAACCAGTTAAAGAAATTTGCAATTATTTGAAATACAAGTACCTATCTAAATAACCAAAAAAGGATTATGCTAATTCTCATAATGAAGATCGAGTTATTATATTATATAAAAATAGTATTTTTAATAAATGTAAAATACGTAAGTCAATTGAAAAACGGCGTCACTAGAATAACTTTTTCATATTGAATGTTAACAGGGGAAGTTTTTTCCTTAGAAAATTTCACATTTTCATTTCATTTCTCATTTCAACATTACTTACTTAAAACATTTTTAAAAATGATACACAGCAGAATATATAAAAAATGCGAAGAAAAAATATCATGCATAAAGATTAGATTCCGTAATTCCATCCCTTAGGCACCCGAATTGCTCTATCGACTGTCCAAGTGCTTATGCAGAGGTGCAGATATTTCAACTGTGACGTACTTATATATTTGTTTTCTCCACTACAAAAAGGCATTTGATAGAGTACAACATGATAAGCTTATACTCATAACCATCTTGGAAAAAACGGGATCAGATGATAGATATAAACAACATTGGATATGCCGACGACGCAGTAGTTTTTGCAGATACCCTAGATGATTTGCAAAGAATAATGTCGCGCATATAAGATGTAAGTAGTAAACATGGACATCTCAATACGAAAAAAAGAAAGTAATGATAGTGTAAGATCGAAATATTACATACACGACTTTTGGTTAACCAACAGTCAATTGACAGAGTGGACAGATACACATACCTTGGTACCAACATAAACAGTCAATGGGACCACTCTGGTGAAATAAAACAACGCATAGGAAAAGCGAGATCAGCGGTCATAATGATGAAGCCTCGTTTCAAAAGTCACGATTTACCACTTGGTAGCAAAATTTCTATTATCAGATCCTAAGTATTTTCTAGATTATTATACGGAGTAGAAGCCTGGACTTTTTCCGAAGCTTCTTTAAAAAAACTCAAGGCATTCGAAATGGGGTATTACCGTAGCATTTTAAGAATTTCGTGGATGGATCGTGTGACTAATGTTGAGGTCTTACGTCGAATGGGCAATAGCCAAAGAAATGCGAGATTATTAACACACATTATTATCAAAGAGCGCAAAGTAGAATATCTTGGCCATGTTATGAGGAATGAACAGAGATTTCTGCTACTTATTCTTTAGGGCAAGGTATTTGGGAAGAGTGGAGCAGGGAGAAGAAGAATATCTTGGCTTCAAAACCTGAGAAACTGGTTCAATACATCGACAAACACACTAACCCAAGCAAAGTTAGGATAGCCATGCTGATCGCTAACATTCGGAATGGATAAGCACCGTGAGCAGAAGAATATCTCATTTTAAATTATTCTTCTTCTTCCTCATGTGCCTCGTCCGTTGCGGACATTGGCACATTAGTCCAAACCATTGCCGAAAGTTTTCAAGCCATGAGTGTCTTCTTGTTCTGGGTGCACAGTTGCTCTCTATTTTACTCTGTATTGTCAGTTGCAGTATACGATATTTATCATGTCTCATAATATGATCGAGGTATTCAGGTTTCCGTTTCTTAACCGTGAAAGAGATTTCCTATTTTTGTTTTCTCCTCGGCGCAGTACCAATACGATGTTAGTGTGAGTCGTCCAGGATATTTTGAGGATAGCTCGGTACACCCATATTTCGAATTCCTCTAGCTTTCTCATTTATGTTTCCGTTATTGTCCAGGCCATTGCTCCATACAACAAGACTGGAAATATATCATTTTAGCAGCCGTATTTTTAGTGGGATAGATATGTCGAATTTGGTGAATATATTTCTCATGTTGTTAAATGTTGCTCTGGCCTTTTCAATTCTAGATCGTATTTCGGTTGTTTGATCCCATTTATAGTTGACGACTGTTCCAAGGTATACATATGAGTGTAATGTGTAGTGTGTGTGTTGAGTAAATATCTTGTTACTTAGCAAAGTCGACGTCATTGTTTTTGCAAAGAAACGCTAATTGTATCTGAACGTCTGCCGTCCCTTCGGTGAGTACCGATACCACAAGAAGAGAAACTATTTTCATTTATTAATTTTTAATAAATGAAAAATTCTCCACCAAGGTGAGATTCGAACTCACGACCTTTAGGTCCAAAGGTAGGCATCCTTACCACTAAGCCAAAGAGTCAAACAAAGATTTCATGATTAAAACTCAAACTAAGTCCAAAATGTTTACTGGGGGGGGGGGAGGGTCCAATTTTCTAAACAAAACCACGTGATTCGCATTTCCATGGTTACAAAACTCGTTTTTAATGTTTTGCAGATTTTTTTAACATCCGGCAAACGCGCATCTGTCGCCATTTAATACATCACTGCTGCCATCTACTAAATGACACGTTAACTCATGTTCTCATCTATTAAGTGATATCCGAACTAATTTATCACTACAACAATGCCAACCTGTTACGGTTATATCAGCAGAATCACTAGATTGCAGCTTTTAACGATAATTTTTATCTTTAGGTACAGTTAATTTAAAAATTATGGCAGTATGAATAATGAATTTGCTTAAAATAAAGCTTATTGCATAGTTAATCATTCATGGTACTTATTTTGTACCGAAGTTCAAAAATTATTACATAAATCCAATTTTTAGGGCAGGTTACCAAGTAATTTATGACATGGTTTCTTTTGAGTACAATTATAAAAAAATTACTGCTTTCTTCGGAAATTTTATCTAGATACTATTAAACTAGAAAGTTTACAGTTCACGTACATACCCATAAGTTGAAAATTGGTTTTGAAAAAGTGACGGTAACTGTACCTAAAAACTATATACAATTTAACATTGTGTCATACCACCTTAAGGTGATTTCTAATTAAGGCCTACACATTTCTAAAAATACATGTCTGTATGTGAAATAACCTTGTATGTATTTGAAAATATCCTGCAACACGTCTGGTGATACCAATTTGGTACCTTGATAATGCAATCATGCTTCTTAGTTAAAAAAAATGTTTTTCTAATTTTATTTTTGAAGGTTAATTCGATAATGTTAAGTTTACCACTTGTATACCAACGAAAACATCAATGCTTGGCATTCGCTGATGACATAGTTATGATAGCCAGAAGTAAACAAGAATTAAAAGAAATACTAAAAAGACTAGAGGCTATAGGAAGAAAGAAAGGGATATACATAAACGAAGAAAAGACTAAATATATGGAATGGACAGAACGAGAATACACACAAGGACAATTTCTGACAATAAACACAGAGGCAAAAATATATCAATTCGAAGAAGTAGAGAGATTCCAATATCTAGAAGCGACATTCACTAGGAGACCAAATATAAAAGAAGAAATTCAAGCGAGAATTATGGCTGGTAATCGTTGTATATTTGCTCTAAACAACTTATTAAGAAATAAGAACATATCTAGAGGGGCTAAGATAAGAATATACAAGACAGTGATAAGACCTATAGTCTTGTATGCCAGTGAAACCTGCAAGATGAACAAATCCGAGCAAGGCATGCTTAAAGTGTGGGAAAGAAAAGTCCTAAGAAAAATATTTGGCGGAAAGATATGGAATGGAATGTGGATAAGAAGACCAAATGTAGAATTGGAGAGGATGTATGGTGAACCAAATATAGTAGGGATCATAAAATGACAAAGACTGAGATAGTTGGGACATATCCAAAGGATGCCAAACACGAGACTTCCCAAAAAAATACTATCGGGAGGAATAGGAGGAAAGAAGAAGAAAGGTAGACCGAAAACCAGATGGAAGAAAGATGTTGAAAAAGACATAGAAGAACTGAAAATCACAAATTGGAAAAATAAAGCAGCAAATAGGAGAGATTGGAAATGAATAGTAAACCAAGCCATGGACCTTCTAGGCCTGGAGAGCTAAGCTATATACATTTTTTACATGGGAACTGTGTCCATTTAGCCAGCAACATTTCCCAAAATTAGCGCCTAACTAAAGGACTAGTCGGACAAACTTTGATGTATGGGAACACTGGAACAGGAGAAGTTTTAATTGCGGAACAGGTTAAAAATTTGGACCATCAGACTACAAAAACGTCCCACATATTTTTTCGCACAGAACTTCCAATTGATTTGTTACCCTTTCATTAAACTCTCATGCAAAAATCGGACTGGTATTTATCACCAACTGGGAATTTTAGTAGAATAAGTCCGACACGTAGAATATGTTAAATGACAGGAATTATGTTGGTGATACGTAGCAGTCTGATTCTTGCATGAGTGTTTAATAAGAGGGTAACAAATCAATTGGAAGTTCTGTCCGACAAAATACTTCGAACGTTTTTGTAGTCTTACGTTCCAAATTTTAAACCTGTTCCACAATTGAAACTTCCCCTGTTCCAGTTTTCCCGTAAATCAAAGTTTGTCCGACTAGACATCGTTAAGCCATTAAAAAATTTTCAGCTTGCTATTTATCAACTTTTTTTTGTCCAGGTCTATAAAATTTGACTAATTTTGAGTAATTTTTGCCCATTTTCCAGACAAATTTTTTACCGGATATGACACCAAAATCAGAATTAAAAATTTGGTCTCGACTTCTCAATACACGTAAATTGATCAAGTATATTTTTTGTGACCATTTGTGCCACTTCCGGGTACACCATATTAACCGGAAGTGGTATAAAAACTAAAAAAAGTATTTCTTTGTCCTCATCTTCCTAATGCGCCTCATTTCTAATCGCTAATACCATCTTTAGGTTATAATCTTTGTCATTTTACAGACGAGCGGAGGGACAGGAATAAAACCGGAAGTATATATTTGTTTTCGTCTTTCTATGGCGCGTCGAGTAATACACTCACCGGCACAAAAACCGCCACCCCAAAAAATGGGTCATTTTTAATGTCTTGTATTTCCTAAACCTGATGTCCGATTTAAGTATTATTTTAAATATATTATAGCCTTATTCTTTAAGAATATCGCTGTAATAATATTGTTGTTAAACAGGTACATTGTTATTGTATACAGGGTGTACGAATCAAACTGTGTTTTTTTCTCAAATTTTGGAAAACCCTGTGGAACGTTCTAGCTTTTATAACATACTGAAATTAAAACTCAACTATAGCCTCAGGTTTTCTTAACATTCTGCTTTTTGATTCATTCGCTTATGTGGGATAATCAAAAAGTTAGAAACTTTAACAACTACCCCTGTTTTTCGTCAATATAGGGTGTTTTTAAATAAGTACGGCAAACTTTAAGGGGTAATTCTGCATGATAAAATAATGACAGATTGCTTTATAAACGTATGCCCGCAAATGCTTTATTTCCGAGATAGGGGGTGTTGAAATTGTTCTTACAAACTGACGATTTATTTATTGCTCTAAAACGGTTTGTGATAGGCAAATGAAATTTGGTAAATTTTAAGAGGTAGTCATTGCGCATTTTTGACATACAATTAAGAATTTTATATTCACCATTGGCGTGCATACTGGTATAAACATTTTAGATATATCCCGTATGCACGTCAATGGTGAATATAAAATTCTTAATTGTATGTCAAAAAATGCGCAATGACTACCTCTTAAAATCTACTAAATTTCATTTGCCTATCACAAACCGTTTTCGAGCAATAAATAAATCGTCAGTTTGTAAGAACAATTTTAACACCCCCTATCTCGGAAACGAAGCATTTACGGGCATACGTTTATAAAGCAAACTGTCATTATTTTATAATACAGAATTACTCTTTAAAGTTTGCCGTACTTATTTAAAAACACCCTGTATTGACGAAAAACAGGGGTAGTTGTTAAAGTGTCTAACTTTTTTATTATCCAACATAAGCGAATGAAACAAAAAACATAATATTAAAAAAACCTGAGGCTATAGTTATGTTTTAATTTCAGTATTTTATAAAAGCTAGAACATTCCACAGGGAGTTCCAAAGTTTGAGAAAAAAACACAGTTTTATTCGTACACCCTGTATACAATGACAATGTACCTGTCTAGCAACAATATTATTACGGCGATATTGCTAAAGAATAAGGCTATAACATATTAAAAGAATTACTTAGATCGGACATCAGGTTTAGGAAATACAAGACATTAAATATGACCCATTTTGTGGGGTGGTAGTTTTTTGTACCGGTGAGTGTATATAGTTTGTGCTATTTCTGCGAATTTAAAACAATACTTCGGGTCGCAACTTTTTAACCGGAAGTCGGAGGCCAATTTTCTCACCTTAAGTACCATCCTTTCGTTATAAGTTATAAGCTTTCATTCGACGTCTAATTTGTCATTCTATCTGTTATAAGAACGAAGGAGTTGTGTTTATGGACGGGCAGACACACAGACATACATACAAGAAACCGGAAGCATATATATTTGTTCTGGTCTTTCTAAGGAGCATCGAATATTATATCGTCTTTACTATTTCTACGAATTTAAAACAACTTCCGGTTGCAACTTCATAACTGGAAGTCCGAGTTTATTACCTTCACCTTCATTACCATCTTTGAGTTATTAGCTTTCATTAGACACCTCATTTGGCATTCTATCTGTTTTAATAACCGAGGAGATATGTTCATGGACAGACAGATGAACGGACAGACGGGCAGGAAACCGGGAGTATATATTTGTTCTCGTCTTTATAAAGAGAGTAGATATTCTATACCAATCCTGGAGCACAGTAGGGTGGGGGAAACCGGTTATTCGAGGTCACGTACCTGTTAGACCGGTTCCTGTCAAGGTCAAGGTCAAGGTCAAGGTCAATGTCAATGTCAAGGTCAGGGTCAAGGTCAAGGTCAAGGTCAAGGTCAAGGTCAAAGATGAATAATGGTAAGTCCCAAAAAGGTTTAACTTTAATGCCCGAAGAACAGACAGTACCACCATGTAACTGTAAAAGGTGGGTAGGAACTTGCGGTTGCGAGATCTCGACTAAGAAGCAAAATATTGGTAGAGGACTAGTCTAAGACGGGGATTATTCAAGGTAAATATCGCTCGATGTCAAGTAGTTCGAGGTCACGTTTAAGGTCAAAGTTGTTCAAGGTCAAGGTCAAGGTCGCTCAATATCAAGGTCGTTTAAAGTCAAGGTCAATTTCAAGGTAGAGGTGAAGTTCAATGTCAAGGTAAAGGTGAAGGTCAAGGTCAAGGTCAAAGTGAAGGTCAAGCTCAAGGTCAATGTCAAGGTCAATGCGAAGGTCATGGTTATGGTCAAGGTCAATGTCGAAATCAAGGTCAAGGTCAGGGTCAAGGTCAATGCCAGGGTCAAGGTCAAGATCAAGGTCAGGGTCGAGGTTAAGGTCGAGGTCAAGTTAAATGTAAAGGTCAAGGTCAGTGTCAAGGTCAAGGTCAAGGTCAAGGTAAAGATCAAGGTCAAGGTCAATGTGGAGGTGAAAGTCAAGGTCAAGATTAAGGTCAAGGTCGAGGTAAATGTCAATGTTAAAATCAAGGTCAAAGTCAAGGCCAAGACCAAGGTCAAGGTTAAGGTCATTAAAAAATATTGCTTTATTAACTACTTATTACTAAACTCGGATTATATTTGCCTATTATAATTGTTTTTTGCACTTTTTGCCTTTCTTCGTAAATTCCGCCTATTTGTGCCTTTTTTAAATTTCATGGCACTACCCATGATATTATTCTATTACTAAACCATTCTATAATACAATTTTAGGTCAATAATAAAATATCAATGGTTTGTTTATATAACAGATTTCTAGGACAATGTACCTGATCGAGACTTGAGGGTTAACTATTTGGAAATCCCTAAGCTTTATTAGTTTATTATCAGTTGTACAGTCGGTTACTGTGTCAGAGTTTAGTCACAAATTGCTATATCCTAGTTTAGTTTTGTTGCTTATACCGAAAAGCAAAGAACACGTTTTAAAACGTTTTAGATATTTGTGTGAAAAGATGACATCTAATTTAAGTCTATGGATCGCACTTTATTCGGAACTTACTCTAGAAGGAGATGGAGCATTTTGTAAACCATGCGTCAAATCGGTAAGTTTTATTTTTTCTCTTTTTTCTCGTCCCACAACATAACTAAATTCTAAAGCGGTTTTAGAATTCTAATTATTTTTTTTTATTCTCAGATTTCAAGTAGAAAAAAGTACTTTATTGACCAGCATTGTGGAACCCCACTTCATAAACGTAATTTGGAAAAATTAAATTCCTCTAAGTTAGCCCAAATATCTCTGCGGGATAGTTTAAGCAGTTCAAAAAAAAGGAGGAAGACGCATTTAAATTTGACTTATGCCAAATGATGATTGCATCCAACATTTCTCTATATAAAGTTAATAACCTTAGTTTTAAATGCTTTTTCGAAAAATATCTTAATAAATCCTTACCGGACGAGAGTACATTGAGAAAACATACTGTTGAAAAATGTTTTGTGGAATGTATTTCAAAAATTAAGCGGGAGTTAGAGGGCAATTTTTTGTATATTATCGTGGATGAAACGACAGATGTATGCGGCAGGTATATAGCTAGTTTAATGATTGGAATTTAGAACGAAAACTTTGCGAGAAAACCTTATTTAGTTGCCCTTAAAGAATTGGAAAAAAACAAACAATTTAACAATAAGTCGATTTATACAAGATAGTTTAACAAACCTCTTTTTACCCAACCCTATACCAGTGAATAAAATAGTTTTAATGCTTTCAGATGCTGCGGCATATATGTTAAAAGCTGCTGTTAATTTAAAGATTTTTTATTCTAATTTAATTCATTGCACTTGTGTAGCCCACGGGGTAAATAGAATTGCTGAAGGAATAAGAAATCTGTTTCCGTTGGTAAATAATTTAAAAAAAATTTATGAAAAAAGTTTTTGTAAAGGCTCCATTGAGGGTGCAAATATATAAAGAAAAACTTCCCGGTGTCCCTTTGCCACCTAAACCAGTAATTACAAGGTGAGGAACCTGGCTCGAAGCAGTTTTTTTTACTTTGAACACTGCAATGAAATATAATTAGTTATGTCAGAACTTGATGATGATATTTCCGAAGCCATTCGAGAAGCAAAAAAAATATTAAAAAATCCCAAATTGAAACAGGAACTCGCTTATATCAATGACAATTTTAAATTAATAGTTACCACAATTACCTTATTAGAAAAACAAGAGATAAATTTATGTGAGTCAGTAAAATTAATAGATAATTTAAAGACGAAAATTAAATCACCCGTGTTGAGCTGCCCCCCCCCACTTGTAAAAATTAAAAACAAATAGCCCTGATTTATGAGCTATTTATGAGCTTTCATATTCCGCAAACTAAAAATTTTGAGCTCGTTCCACTGAGCAGGAATTTAATACTTTAGTGGGGGGGCTGAGTCAGCCCCCCCACTACTTAAAAATAGGAATATTGAATCGGTTTTTGCGGCAGAATTACGAGCTATTTATGAGCTCTTGAAATTATATAGTTTCGATTTTTGAGCTCATGCCCTTCACCCCCAAACAACCCTTTAATTGATTTAACTTAAGAGAAAAATGCTGAGAAATATCGTATTGCGGATATAATTCCTATAGCTTATATACTCTAAGAATAAACCATTAAATCACGTGCATTTCGATTATCGAGCTTCAACCCCTTCGCAAGAAAACCACCCTATCTTCCCGGCTTAAGAGAAAGTTGTACTTAAAATGCATTAAATTGATTATTTGGCGACTACATATCATTTAATAATTCATAAGCTTCCAAATTACGCCCATTTAGATCAGTAAATTGCAATTTATTTTGTATAGTGCAGTCACTGAAGGTAAAAATCAACGATTACCTTCAATTTCGGTGAACCTTCATCGATTTTCACGAAAATTGGTCAGTGGGTAGAGGATACCTCAAGAAACAAAGGTGACATGGTACCACCTTGCGCCTTTACCCTGACGGTGGATACCGCCCCTTCTCGGGAGTAAATATATAAAGTTATTAAAATAAGTCAATACTTTTTAAGTTATTAAAGGTCAAAAATTCTAATTATTCGTGAAAAAAATGCACGTTTTGAAGCGGTTTTTCGTAAATCACTGAAAAACTCTTAAATCACGCGCCTTTCGATTATTGAGCTACAACCCCTTCGCAAGAAAACCATCCCATATTCCCGGCTTAAGAGAGAGTTGTACTTAAAATAATTTAAATTAATTATTTGGCGACTAGATATCGTTTAATAATTTATGAGCTCGCAAAATATACGCATCTCAATTATTGAATTGCCATTTTCTTTCTATGGTGCAGTCACTGAAGGTAAAAATCAACTATGACCTTCGTTTTCGGTAAATCCCCATTCATTTTCACGAAAATTGGTGAGCGGATAGAGGATACGTCCAGAAAAAAATTAACAATAAGAACTTAGCCGGGGTATATGTCACCCCTTCTCGGGGGTGAAAATTACTTTATTAAAAATAACCCCACAAATCCAGAAAGGGACAAATTCTAAGCAAAATTTGTTATATAATGTTATTAAAATAATTCAGCACTTTTTGACAGTTTTTCAACCAATATTAATTTGACAATCTTTTTTATCTATCTTTTTATCTAATTAGTTTTCCTATAATCCTCTACATTTCATAGATTTCAAAGTGTCGGGCACCTACAATTATTTTAAATATATGACATCCCTTAGTCCTTTGACTGGGAACAATACATTTTTAAAAATGTTTCCTATTTGTCATTTTCCATACTTTGACCTCTGCCCATATCTCAATAACATCTACGAGCAAAGACCTTCACATTAGTACAAGTGTCTACAATAAAACTTTTTCGTACTTAGCTACATTAAAAACACACCCACTCGAACGTTGTCTTTCTCATTTCTAACACAACATTATCTGTTTCTCAACACACATCTTTCTTCAGGATCCATTCAAAATTCCAAAAATTTACTATGTTTTGACCTACGAAGCATGTCTGCTTGCCCTGTCCCTCACCTAGCTATCCTATTAGCATAAGTTGGACGTATAAACATGTTATCAACGAACTGGCAACGCATCCCTTGTAACGGCATGTAAGTGGATCAAAATAATATTTTACTATTTATTATTTTTGAATTTTAGAAGCATTTGTAATTTTTGATTAAAAATTTTTAATAAGTTTTTTTAATAGTTTTTAATAATTTTTAAAAGATTTTGCTCGTTCAACAAATAGTCATAAACCGCATGCATCCATGTACGTATACATGCTTATGAATGACTATCTGTTTCTCATATGTGTGCATATGTATGTATCAGTTTGTTGATCTGAAATGTCGACAGTTGCATACCCCCTTTTTTCAAAATTTTTTCAAATTTTGGCTTTCTATTTGCATTTGTACAACCAGACAATGTTCTAACTCTGGCTTTCTTTAATTGTAGCATTTAACTACTTGTAACGCCGACCTGAAGATGATCTGAATAGTGTAGAGATCGAAAACGGTCGTCAAAGTATTATTAAATGATTGTGAGTAAGTCTGTGTTTCATTACTATATTCAACACTTTTTGAGTTATTAAAGATCAAATATTTCAATTTTTGTGAAAGAAAATGCATGCTTTAACCCGCCGTTACATGCGTCTTCTATTGTGACGTGGTTGCACGCGTATGAGCGTCGCCCTCACCTACATAAATTCGACTTATTTCGAGGAATAATGAATGTCAACATGTAGAAATATAAAATGGGTTGTACTCACATATTATAGAAAGAATAGATCAAATAGAAAAAATAATATAGATCAAAAGCAAATTTTCTTAATTTTCAATTTCAGTAAGACACTTAAGAAATTAACGTTCTTTACGCGAATTCATTTTACTAAAAATACAAATTAAAATTAACAACTGTTCTGAAGCTAATTATTTGTGGCATTTATGTAATTAACTATTAATATTTTGTATTTTGATAACGACGTCCGAGGTGGATTTCGAAACGTCAATAAAATCAATTTTTCAAGTTAAATTGTGGCTTATTTCCCAATTAGAATAGGTAAATTTAAAAATGGGTTCTTAACCAGTGGCGCACCTAGAATTTTCCTCTGGGGGGGTTTGCTTGGGCACCGAAAGTTTTTTGTATTATTTGTGAAAGACAAGTTACATTTTCCTACTTTCTTTTATATATATTTCTATATGCTCTGGGTGGGATTTTAACCCCCAAACCCCCCTCGGTGTGCCAATGTTCCAAACCTAATCCAAACAATAATATTTTAATTAAACCTACCTAAATATTAAATAAAAACCTAAAAGTTTCTTTGAGATAATAGAAACGTGATTTCACTGTGATTGCACGCGCAGTGAGGAATTCCCTCACTTGAAGAGGGATGCCTCTTGTTTCAACTATCACACAGCACACTGACCGCCTGAAATATTCTATAACTTTTTCATACCCTCTCATGAACCATGCTAAAGGCATTCCTGGGTGCTTAAGGTTATCGTATTAGTTTACACAATTTCATTGGTTATAAACAAATATGGTGAGGGATTCCCTCATAGCGCGTGTAATGGCGGGTTAAAGCGATTTTTCATAAATAACTCAAAAACTGTAAGTTTTTACAAAAAAAGTTTTCATCACTATAATTGAAGCTAATAAAAATATAATAAATTGCTGACTTGAAAAACCCTTTAATGTAAATTTAAAGTAAGTTATAGGTAATTAAATGTATAGTTCACATCTTAGGATTCAAGCTTAAATAACGGGAAAGAGATGCATTTTATAACACTTACTAAATACTTGTCCAAGTACTTATAGAAATACCTATCAAATGAGCTCCAGAAAAAGTTGATAGCATTAGAATTTATACTCCAAAAATTTTTACAAAAAAAATTATTTTTTTTTAATCACTCTGTTAATTTTTATGATATCAGGCACATCCAACTATTTGAAAGGTAATTTCAAGAGCTATAAAACTGTATTACATTTAGGCCCGATACTTTATGTCTCGATTAACAGCCGGTTAGTTCACCGGGGTTTAATCGTGACCTCTTTAGGGTCTCTTCCGTTGTAATAAATGCAATTATAAGTGTTATTATTATTCTTATTTATAATCATAATAATACTTGTAATTGCATTTATTACAACGCAAGAGACCCTAAAGAGGCCCCGATTAAACTCCAATTAACTAACCGGCTGTCAACCGAGACATAAAGTCCCGGCTTAATCTTTCAAATACATTATTTCTTAGGATAATAGGTTAAAGGGCTCCAGTTACATTGTTCTCGTAGTAAAATTTAGGCTTTCTAGGTTAACTAAACGTTTCTATCTTCGTTATTTTGATTCATACATAAATCAAAAGACAAGTAAAATCTTTGCTATTAAAAAAAACTCAAATTTCGTTATCTATCATTTTTTACGTCAATCGAGTATTGTTGGAGTTATTATTAATTTTAAATATGATCTAAACAAATAATTGAAAAATTATGTAATACAGTTTTATGTATACTCTATAAGTATAAATTTTGATGCCATCAACTTTTTCTGGAGCTCATTTTTGATAGTTATTTCTAAGCACTTTGACAAGTATTTATTACCTAAGTGTTATAAAATGCATCTCTTTCCCGTTATTTACGCTTGAATTCTTAGATTTGAACAGTCGCAGAAAAAAATATACATTTAATTACCAATAACTTACTTTAAATTAACATTAAAGGGTTTTTCAAGTAAGCGATTTATTATATTTTTTATTAGCTTCAATTTTAGTAATGAAAACTTTTTTGTAAAAACTTACAGTTTTTGAGTTATTTATGAAAAATCGCTTTAAAGCATGCATTTTCTTTCACAAAAATTGAAATATTTGATCTTTATTAACTCAAAAAGTGTTAATTTATTTTAATAACATTATATAACAAATTTTGCTTACAATGTGTCCCTCTCTTGATTTGTGAGGCTATTATTAATAAAGTAATTTTCACCCCCGAGAAGGGGTGACATATACCCCAGGCTAAAACCGCAAGTTGTTATTGTCAATTCGTGAAAATGAATGGAGATTTACCGAAATCGAAGGTCATAGTTGAGTTTTATCTTCAGTGACTGCACTATAGAAAGAGAATGGCAATTCAATAATAATTGAGATGCGTATATTTTGCGAGCTCATAAATTATTAAACGATATGTAGTCGCCAAATAATTAATTTAAATTATTTTAAGTACAACTCCCTCTTAAGCCGGGAATATGGGATGGTTTTCTTGCGAAGGGGTTGTAGCTCTATAATCAAAAGGCGCGTGATTTAAGAGTTTATTCGTAGAATATAAGCTATACAAATTAAACTACTATTAACTTTTTTGTAAAAACTTACAGTTTTTCAGTGATTTACGAAAAACTGCTTTAAAACATGCATTTTTTTCACGAATAATTAAAATCTTTGATCTTTAGTAACTTAAAAGGTATTGATTTATTTTAATAACTTTATATAGTAAATTATGCTTTTAATTTGTTCTTTTATTGATTTGTGCAGTTATTTTTTATAAAATAATTTTCACCCCCCAGAAGGGGCGGTATCCACCCTCAGGGTAAAGGCGCAAGGTGGTACCATGTCACCTTTGTTTCTTGACTTATCCTCTAACCACTGACCAATTTTCGTGAAAATCGGTGAAGGTTCACCGAAATTGAAGGTAATCGTTGATTGTTACCTTCAGTGACTGCACTATACAAAATAAATTGCAATTTACTGATCTAAATGCGCGTAATTTGGAAGCTTATAAATTATTAAATGATATGTAGTCGCCAAATAATTAATTAAATGCATTTTAAGTACAACTTTCTCTTAAGCCGGGAAGATAGGGTGGTTTTCTTGCGAAGGGGTTGTAGCTCAATAATTGAAATGCACGTGATTTAATGGTTTATTCTTAGACTATATAAGCTATAGGAATTATATCCGCAATACGATATTTCTCAGCATTTTTCTTTTAAGGTACTAGTACACTTTAGAAGACCAAAAATAAGCATTCTTTTCAAGATTTTTTTTCTTAGAACCTTTATTAGAAATGAACATAAAACCTTTTACATATTAATATCTAACTCTTAGAGAATACAAAAGGTATATCTTTTTTCATTTATGCACGTACACTAATATTGTAGAGGGCGCCAAAAACGAGGCTTCGAAAGAAAATAGTTCCGATGGCGGACAGTTAATCTCAGGAGTGCGATCTCTGAAACAAAAAAATCGTAGGGCATTTAAAAAAGGAAGGTTTCTTACGTGACAATTTACCACCGTTAGTAAAAAATTCCACAAAAAAAAAGATTTTACGGAAATTTGAAAAAGTTTTGTGAAAAAATCGCCCGATTTTCTTCAGTTTTTTATGGTTAAAATTTTTTTTTTATTTTTTGGTCAAACTGTGGTAAGTTGTCATGTTAAAAACCTTCCTTTTTCAAACGAAGTACAATTTTTTTGTTTCAGATATTCCAAACCTGAGATTAACTGTCCGCCATCATTTTTCGAGGCTTCGAATTTTGCGCCCTCTACAATATTAGTGTACGTGCATAAATGAAAAAAGATATATATTTTGTATTCTCTAAGAGTTAGATATTAATATGTAAAAAGTTTTATGTTCATTTCTAATAAAGGTACTGAGAAAAAATTCTTGAAAAAAATGATTATTTTTGGTCTTCTAAAGTGTACTAGTACTTTAAGTTAAATCAATTAAAGGGTTGTTTGGGGGTGAAGGGGATGAGCTCAAAAATCGAAACTATATAATTTCAAGAGCTCATAAATAGCTCGTAATTCTGCCGCAAAAACCAATTCAATATTCCTATTTTTAAGTAGTGGGTGGGGCTGACTCAGCCCCCCACTAAAGTATTAAATTCCTGCTCAGTGGAACGAGCTCAAAATTTTTAGTTTGCGGAATATGAAAGCTCATAAATAGCTCATAAATCAGGGCTATTTGTTTTTTGATTTTTGCAAGTGGGGGGCAGCTCAACACGGGTATCAATGGTTTGTTTATATAACAGATTTCTAGGAAAATGTACCTGATCGAGACTTGAGGGTCAACTATTTGGAAATCCCTAAGCTTCATTAGTTTATTATCAGTTGTACAGTCGGTTACTGTATCAGAGTTTAGTCACAAATTGCTATATCCTAGTTTAGTTTTGTTGCGTATACCGAAAAGCAAAAACACGTTTTAAAACCGTTTAGACATTTGTGTGAAAAGATGACATCTAAATTAAGGCTATGGAATGCACCTTATTCGGAACTTTCTCTAGAAGGAGATGGAGTATTTTGTAAACCATGCGTCAAATCGGTAAGTTTTATTTTTTCTCTGTTTTTCTCGTCCCACAACATAACTAAATTCTAAAGCGGTTTTAGAATTCTAATTATTTTTTTTTATTCTCAGATTTCAAGTAGAAAAAAGTACTTTATTGACCAGCATTGTGGAACCCCACTTCATAAACGTAATTTGGAAAAATTAAATTCCTCTAAGTTAGCCCAAATATCTCTGCGGGATAGTTTAAGCAGTTCAAAAAAAAGGAGGAAGACGCATTTAAATTTGACTTATGCCAGATGATGATTGCATCCAACATTCCTTTATATAAAGGTAAAAACCCTAGTTTTAAATGCTTTTTCGAAAAATATCTTAATAAATCCTTACCGGACGAGAGTACATTGAGAAAACATACTGTGGAAAAATGTTATGTGGAATGTATTTCAAAAATTAAGCGGGAGTTAGAGGGCAATTTTTTGTATATTATCGTGGATGAAACGATAGATGTATGCGGCAGGTATATAGCTAGTTTAATGATTGGAATTTTGAACGAAAACTTTGCGAGAAAACCTTATTTAGTTGCCGTTAAAGAATTGGAAAAAACAAATAATTTAACAATAAGTCGATTTATACAAGATAGTTTAACAAACCTCTTTTTACCCAACCCTATACCAGTGAATAAAATAGTTTTAATGCTTTCAGATGCTGCGGCATATATGTTAAAAGCTGCTGTTAATTTAAAGATTTTTTATCCTAATTTAATTCATTGCACTTGTGTAGCCCACGGGGTAAATAGAATTGCTGAAGAAATAAGAAATCTGTTTCCGTTGGTAAATAATTTTATAAATTTTATGAAAAAAGTTTTTGTAAAGGCTCCGTTGAGGGTGCAAATATATAAAGAAAGACTTCCCGGTGTCCCTTTGGCACCTAAACCAGTAATTACAAGGTGGGGAACCTGGCTCGAAGCAGTTTTCTTTACTTTGAACACTGCAATTAAATATAATTAGTTATGTCAGAATTTGATGATGATATTTCCGAAGCCATTCGAGAAGCAAAAAAATATTAAAAAATCCCAAATTGATACAGGAACTCGCTTATATCAATGACAATTATAAATTAATAGTTACCACAATTACCTTATTAAAAAAACAAGAGATAAATTTATGTGAGTCAGTAAAATTGATAGATAATTTAAAGACGAAAATTAAATCGGCACCTAGAAGTAAGGGTCAATTAATTTTTAGAAAAATGAAATATGTTTTCGACAAGAATGAAGGTTTTTCGTTTTTATCTAATGTTGCTAAAGTTTTGAATGGGACATTTTCCGAGGAACTACAAATTATGCCAGATTTATTATCCGCTCTGAAATGTGCTCCAATTACATCTGTCGATGTCGAACGTTGGTTTTCAATGTACAAATTAATTTTAAGTGATCGAAGACATAGTTTTAAGACCGAAAATATTGAAAAACATTTGGTTGTTTCTATTAATGATAAAATTTTAAGTGGTTACAATGTTTAATTAATAATTAACAGTTATTTAGTTACTAGTTTATTTTTACTAATGTGTAAATATACCTGCCTTAAGTTAATATTACGTTAATTCGCTTTGTACAATAAATAGTAAGTTATATTCCTTTATTGCCTATATTTTGCCAAAATGTTAATATTCCTGCCTTTTTTAATAAAAATATTTGCCTATATAGGCGCCTTTTTCTTCAATTGTTGTTGCCTATAAATCCGAGCTTTACTTATTACACTGTTTGACATATGTTTTTAAATTTTCAAGCGCAGACTTGCATAAATGACAACTGGATTGCGCCGGTGCTGAACCTTCGAGCTCTGTGCGTAATTATTACTTTAAATTTATTATTCTAAATGGGAAATAAGCCACAATTTAACTTAAAAATGATATTATTGGCGTTTTGTCTTCCACCTCGGACGTCGTTATCAAAATACAAAATATTACTAAATTGAACAAAATTGTTGCTTAGTAAAAAAATCTTTTAATAATTTGACTCATTCATATTGGCAATTCAGACATATATTATACATTTTAAAGTAGAAGACTTTAAAATAATATTGCCAATTTTATGAGTTGCGTTCCTGGGACGACTTTGTTCAATAAAATCATTTTAAATAAATTCTTTTAATAATTTAATTTGACTCATTCATATCGGCAATTCAGATATATATTATACATTTTAAAGTAGAAGACTTTAAAATAATATTGTCAATTCTATGAGATAAGTTCCTGGGACGACTTTTTTAATAAAATCGTTTTCAGTTATGGTTTTTTTTCAGATAAAATAATAAATAACATAGATGGGACAAATAGCTTCAGAAAAATATTACTATAGAATTAATAAAATAAATGTGTGGAACTAAATTTATTAAACAGCATGATTAATATAAACATTACAAATCTATTTATTACAATTACAATAAATTTTATACATGTCTTGTTTTAAGTTAGTTATTGTTGCAATATACTTTTGTTTTTTAGTTTTAATACTTGTTAGTTTTTCTTCCAATTTTTTCTCTTTTTGTTCCAATGCATCTTTATCATTTTCATAAACTTTTAATCTCTCCATTAACATAGTCCACGACTGATATTGTGAATAAATATGGTTATAAATATGGTTATATCTTCAATTGCTTTGTTAAAGTTCTCTACACCGTAAAATTAAAATCGGTGGATTTTGAAGATGTTGAGGCAATTGACGTTGAAGCTGATTGATATACCGGTATATCAATCGATTTCATTAAGTCGTTAAACAAAGTATCATCATCTAAAATTAAATCAACCTAAAAAGGAGTATAAAAGAATAATTTCTTAAAAAGTACGCTCAGAAAGTTTTCAAAACAGTGAAGAACAGATATAATTAAAAAATAATTAATCCAATACTCACAGATTTTTTCGGTTTCTCTAAAGGCTTCGAATCTAATTTTGGTTTTTTTACCAACACATTTTGTTGTAATTTAATATTCTTGGGCATTTTGTTAAATGTTATGAAGAAACTGATAGTACAAAAGCTTATCTCGAATACAACTACCCACCATTTCTCAAAAGATAAACTATATTTACTCTAAAATAGAATAAAGAACTTAAGTTAATAAAAATTAAGTTGAATAAACTTTTAAGAAATGGTCACATAAAGGTTAAGGTCGTTCAAGTAGTTCAAGATCGTTCAAGGTCAAGGTCAAGGTCAAGGTCGAGGTCAAGGTCGAGGTCGATGTCGAGGTCAATGTCGAGGTCAAGGTCAAGGTCGATGTCACGGTTAAGGTCAAGGTCACCTGAAGGTCAAGTTCAAGGTCAAAGTCTGGGTGATTTGTCGAAGTGGAGCTGGTTAAAACCTGATAACCTTAAAAAATGCTTGCAGAATTACTATAAAAGACTGCAAGCCGAACAACGTTTCAAAGTAAGTTGAGAGTCTTCTCGAATAGTACATGTTAGTTATTCGAATTAAATTTGGTGTGATTATTATTTGGTGAGTTAAGTGTTTCAAGTGGTAGTTACAGTTGAGTAATTTGTGATACATTTTCAGAAAATGGATTTAGAAGCACTTAGTATTTCTTCTTTTAGAAGGACAACGAAAACCCATCATTAAGTTAAAGGAACTTCAACTAAATCTTCCTTACAAATTTTCTACAGCCAATGTGATTGCATCGAGATTTGGTGAATGTATTGTTTTGAAGCTGGAAGGTAAGGTGGTATATTTACCACCTATATCAACGGATTTGCTCAAAAATCATACTTTGGAACTGGGGAATGGGAGGTACTCCCTAGTATTCATTGGAGAAAAGAACACAGGCAAAGGAAATCCGGCAGCTTTATTTAAATTTGTAAAATCTTGAGGTGAATGTTTAAAATGTCAGAAAGACTTGCTAATGATATAAACAAACTAGTCAAAAAGTTTTATGAAAAAAATTATGATTTTACTGTTGAGGAAATTGAATCTTGGTTTAAACATGTTGATATTGCCATTAGTTTATGTTTTAAGGTTTTAAAAACAAAAAATTTTTAAATAGGAAATGTACGCATGTGGCAAACAAAATTCAGTCATTTAACAGTTGTTTCTGATAAGCTTAAAAAATTAAAAGATAATAAATATACAATTAAATGGGAAGATTTGGCGACAGTTTATCATGGAAGGTTTCAAAGTGGTGTCATAATAAATATAAAACATAAAGAAGTTTTACAGTTTTTAAATGATGCTATGTGTTTATTTAAAACTAAAACTTTACTAATTTTTTTTTAGATTTCAGAACAGTACCTTTTGTGGAAAGTTTATAAAAAAATTAGGAAATGAAGAAACGGTAGATTTTAAATATTTTCACACGCCATATGCAACAATTGACAAATCTACTGATTTAAATAAATGGTTTTATGAGCATATAGTTGATTTTATTTTAAACAAATTATCAGAGTTTCAAGAACGTGATTCAGGTTGGGCATTAAATAAAGTCATATCTTTAGAGATTAACATTAATAAGTATGAAATTGGAAATGGTTCGAGCTATATTCAATTACCTCAACAAATTGCTAATAAAAAAGCTTGTGTAGACGTTAATAATTTTGACGAAGCTTGTTTTTACTGGATCATAGTAAGTGCATTATATCCAGCAAATTATTCAGTCAGTCGCATTAGTTCATATCCGCATTATAGTCAAGTTTTAAATTTGGAAGGAGTTGAAATTCCAATTAAATTTAACAATATAACAGTATTTGAAAAATTAAATAATATTTCAGTAAATATTTATGGGCTAGAACTAATTGGAAAAAATTTAATGTAACTCGGTTACGTCTGTCTAAGTGTAAATTGGAGCGACACGTTAATTTGCTAATGATTCAAAATTTATATTTTCCAAAGTTAAAGGAATATGATGCACTTAATCCACTTGACAATGAACGAATAAATATTACTTATCATTATTGTTGGATTAAAAATTTATCTAAATTGTTAAGTAGTCAACTAAATTAGAAGGGTCATAAAAAAGTATATGTGATAGATGCTTAAATTAATGTTTTACTAATCAAGAACGGCTTCACAAACATTTAAATTTATGTGAAAAATGAATGACTCTAAAATTTCTATTCCCGAAAACAAAATAATTAAATTTAAAAATTTTATTTATAAACAACGAACGCCATTAATTATATACGCTGATTTTGAATCAATGTTTGAACCTCTTGAAATGAGTGTAAAAAGTAAAAATATCAAAAACATATTGCATTTAGTTTTGGATATTTTGTGAAATGTGAATAGGATAGTAATTTATCATTTTTTAAAAGTTATCGTGGAGTTGATTGCATGGATGGGTTTGCAAATGAATTGTCAAACGTTGCTCAAATAATTCAATCAAAAATAAAAAACACAGTTCCTCTGAAACTAAAACCTAATACAATATATGCACAAAAATGTCATATTTGTGAAAATGATTTTAAATCTACAGATGTAATTGTACGAGACAATCATTTTACTGGTAATTTTAGAGGATTTACACACGAACTTTGTAATTTGAATTTTAAAAAACTATTTGTAGTACCAGTATGCTTCCAAAACTTCTCCGGATGCGATTCTCACTTTATAATAAGAGATCTTGCAAAAAGAGGAAAAATTACGTTACTACCCATAAACAAAGAAAAATATATTTCGTTTACTCAATATTACATGTTCATCATTGTTATCATTTGATATTAAATTTCGATTTATTGATTCACTTAGATTTCTAGGTGCGTCTCTTGATGAATTAGTATCTACAGTAGATAATATTACAGATTTAAAAAATTTAAAGTATGAATTTAAAAATCTATCTGACCCTCTATTTCAGTTACTTACACGAAAAGGTGTATTTTGTTATGATTATATCGATAAATGGGGAAAACTCAATGAAACCCAATTACCATCCTTAGAACATTTTAATAATAAATTAAATGAGGAACCTTTACATAATGACAAATATAAACATGCACTTAATGTTTGGAATGGATTCAATATACAAAACTTGGGAGAATATTCAGATTTATATTTAAAAACGGATATACTTTTATTGGCAGACGTTTTTGAAAATTTTAAAAATATAGGTCATAGAACTAGTGGTTTAGATCCAGCATGGTATTATACCATCCCCGGGTATTCCTTTGACTGTATGCTCCTGTACACAAAATGTGAATTGGAGCTACTAAGTAATGTAGATATGATATTATTTATCGAAAAAGGAATTCGTGGTGGCATTAGTCAATGTTTTTCAAGATATTCAGAGGCTAACAATAAATATATGACAAATTATGACCCAAACAAACCAGATAAATATCTGTTTTATGTTGATGTTAATAATTTATATGGTTGGGCAATGTCGCAACCGCGTCCAATTAGTAATTTCAAGTGGGTTGATACAAATATTGATGTAACTGGTATATCTGATGATGCATTATTTGGATACATATGTGAAATGGATATAGAATATCCGCAATATCTACATGATTTGCATAAAGATTTTCCATTCTGTTTAGAACATCAAATACCTCCGGGTTCAAAGTTACCAAAATATAATGACTAAACTATCAGATAAAAAAATTACATCATTCACTATCTTAAAAACAAGCTATAGCTTACAGATTGGTTGTTACAAAAATTCATAGTTTTAGAATTTAAACAATCTGCTTGGCTTACACCTTACATCGATCTTAATACAGAGCTTCGAACTAAAGCTAAAACTAAGTTTGAACAGAATCATTTTAAACTTAAAGTTAATAGTATTTACGGTAAAACCATGGAAACTATTTGCAAACATAGAATTGTGAAATTAACGCGACAATGAGAAGGTCAATATGGTGCAAAAAATTTATAGCTAGTCCAAAATTTCACAGCAGAACAATATTTGATATTGATTTAATGGCAATTGAAATGAAAAAACTGAAATATTGTTTAATAAACCTCTTTACATTGGAATGTCTATTTTAGATATTTCAAAAACATGTATGTATGAATTTTATTATAATTATATGTTACCAAAGCTAGGGATGAACTGTAAAATTATGTACACTGATACTGACAGTTTTATATTTGAAGTTAAATGTAACGACTTGTATAAAGAAATTGTACGTACTTACATTCACAGATTTGATACAAGTAGCTGTGCTCCAAATAATCGATATAATATACCCCTTTGTAATAAAAAAAATTCCAGGTCTAATGAAAGATAAGACTTGCGGTACAATTATAACTCATTTTGTTGGTTAAACATCTAAAATGTATAGTTATAAATGTGAAGATAATACTATTGTAATGAAATCAAAAGGAGTTAAATATTGTGTTATTAACAATAAAATTACTTTTAATGATTATGTAAAATGTCTTCAACAAAATTCGGAAAAATGTATTTCCCAATGTTTAATTCGTTCAGATGCTCATAATGTTTTTAGAGTAGAACAAACAAAAATGGGTTTGAGTCCTTTTGATGATAAAAGATTTTTAATTAGTTATTCATTCCCTTCCTTGGGGTCACTATAGTTTCTGACATTTTAAACATCAATAATTATGTATATAAAAATAAATATTAATTTAACTATTCTTGTTGTTGTTGTCTTATCCCCACCTCTGTAATCCTACATAAAAGAAACTAAACTGTAAAATTAATGCAGTAATCATGAGCAGTTCATGTGTTTACTTGGGTGAGAGAAGATTTTACTTGAATAGAGCAAATCCTAGTGTATTTGTTGCTGTAAGTATACTTGGATCATCTTTTGAACCATGCATCAGAATATGTGGAATTACAAATGGCTCCATCATTTTTAACTATGAAGAGTGGAAACATTTTTATCAAGTAAAGAAATAATTAACGTTTATTTTAACCATTCACAAAAACTTGAAAACATTGACAACATGAGGTTACTAAACATATCAAGGGATAGAAATACTGTTTGAATAGGAACAATTTCTATTTCTGAACTGTGGAAGGTATCACCGTTATTAAATTGCATTTTGGATGCGTATAAAAATATAAACTTCATCAACTCTTTTAAAATTTTGCAGTTGGGAGTTAACAATTGTAGTGATATTACAGATGCTGGTTTAAACGTACTTAAATATATAAAAGATATGAATCCACTAGTATAGGACTAACAGTTGAAATTATTTACCGATATCCTGAGCTACTTAAATGAAGAGAGTTACATTTAATAAGAATAATGAAATGTATATACTACGCACTTGCAATTTTGCTTATCAAGAGGCTAGAAATAGGTATCGGTTTAATTGTCGGATTAAGGAAGTGGAAAAATGTATTTCACCAATTTTAAGTAAGTCATAGAAATAAAATTTATAAAAATTATTATTGTAAATAAAACAATATATCAATAAATAAGTTTTTTATTTAAAAATAGAAATTATACAACATTATTTTTATTAATCCAAGATTGTTGATTCAATCCAAGCCATTTTACAAAATCTTATTCCCTTTTCGTTACACCACTTTTTCAATCAAATATACGCCTGGATATTTAACTTTCTGTAATTCTTCTCGGTAAAATGATCCTTGAATTTCTTCATGTTGTTCATCTTCTAAAATATATGTTACCGGATTAGTTAAATTAATTTTAACAATTTTAAAAACTTCAGTCGTCCAGTTAGGTGTATATCCTTTGTTGAATGCATGACGATGCTTGCTAATCGCATATAGTCTCCATTTTAAAATTTTGGTTTTCTAGAATCTACAATCTTTATGTGATTAAATTCATTAACATTTTTCGCATTTTTATTGTTTACCTTACTAGGTATTGTACCCTCGGAGATCCGTGGAAAAAATTTACAACCAAAATAACAAAATTCAGTTTGGCAACACTGTGCGAATGTTGATAGAAACTTATCGCTTTTAAGATAAGCACAACTGTAATTTAGTCCAAACAAATTAATATATTTTTTGCCAACAAAAATGAGATTTTTCAACCAAATAATGTTTCAAATATGATCTGCAAAATAATTTTTATTTGGGTTCTGCTAATGGGCTTGCTTTTTTTTGTCATTAAAGTAAAAAAAACTAAATTTTACTGATTAAATCAATGTTGTCCGGTTATCGTCTTAATCATTTTAACTGTACTAATATCCGTTGGGAAATTCTGAATGATTATTAGGTCGTTAAAACATTTTATCTGTAGCGGCTCCTGGAATATCTTAAAAATATCGAATTTCATTGATAAAATGCGCATATTCCACCGATATTCGCTTCGACAATACAGCATTAGTAGTAGAGTGTTTCATATTATTATATTTTGATACAATTTCTGGTAAGATATCCAACCATTTGTAAGAACCTTGCATGCTAAACTCTTTCCAAAGCAACGATTTTAAGTGCGAATTACTCGTTTAGCAATACTGGCTTTAAGGTTAGAAAAAGTACTATAATGATTAATTCAAATTTTTTCATTAATGATTGAAAGTTTTTATTTTAAAATTCAGTTCGTTTATGTCTGCAGATTTTTAGGTATTATTTTCATTTGGGATAACACATTTTTCATTGCGATTCCAATTTCTTTTCCTGTTTTAGTTTTAAAATGGGTACTGCCCAGACGTATTTACTAAATGCGTTAATTACTATTAAAATGTAATTTTATCCTCTGTTTTCTTTGGTAAATGCATTCATTATTGCCAAATCTGCTTGTAAAAGATCATGTAGTTCTTTAACGATAACATGTCTGCGAGGATAACTAATTCTAGCTGGAGCATGTAGTTCTCGAATAACTTGAGCTTTAGACATTTTTTTCTACAGGACACGGCAGTAATAGCTCAATGCATATACTATTCGTTTTTCCTAGTTTAAATAGTATCACATCATCTGTTTGAATGGTTACGCTAACGATTTCATTCAATTTATATATTTTGGAATTTATTTCAACATCTCCATCTGCCGCATAATAGGTAATACTTTCAATTTTAGCTGTTAGAGGGCTCTTAAATAAAGGAGTCTCAGATATAAAATGCAGAGTTTAATTGTGGTAATGATGTTGAGACTATTTCATCTGAAAAACTCTCTGATGATACAAGATAATGCTGATTAAATTTGTTTAAAGGCATTTTAATGATTAAAGTTAATTGACGAAACCTGTTTATATACTAAGGAGGACGTTTCACAATCGTGAGTAGAAGCATGAACAAATATATGGGAGAGGATATTGTGTTGATGAAGAGTCACCTAAGTAATTGTTAAAAAATTAAATTGTGACTTTTATTTACGTTTTCACTAATGGACAGTAAAGTGTCAATTCAACATAAATTTCATTAGATGACCTAAACTGTACAAGCGGAAATGCTAATACAGTAAAACCTCCGTTAACTGAAACCTTTTTAACCGAAACAGCTGATTTCGTCAATAAAAAGTAAATTTTTATCTCAAAACAAAAACAATTCGATGTTAATTTGTCAACATCGACAACATTGCTTTCATACAACTAAAGAACGCAACTAAATATAAAACACCTTACGAAATCACCTCATAATATTTTTAATACCAACTTTGACCAAGAATACTATGTAATTTGATACAAGCAAAATACAAAAAACAGTTTTATTTTTAACAGAAATTCTTGTTATCCGAAACGGCCTTCCCCCAATTAATTCGGTTAACGGAGGTTTTACTGTACGTCATTTTCCTTTAGGACATTGTTGTCAACCAACTCTTCTATGGTGGCTGATGAACGATTACTTATATTTAATTTTAAGCGGCTCTGGGAAACATTTAACCTTTTTTACTTTTCCAGTTACAGGCACAGTATATAGAACGGTTTTGTCATCCAATACAAAATAATTCTTATTAATAGTGCTATCTTTTGTTCCACGAATAGTAATTATACAATAATATGCAGGTTGACAAATATAGAATTGTGATAGTGATTCTGAAACAATCTCATCGGAATCAGCGTTTTTTGGAGTGAGGTAATGTTGATTGAACTTGCTAAGAGGCATTATCGTCTTCTCTCGAGGCTTCTCTCAATTCTTCTATGATAGATATAATTTCGTTGTTGTTTCCCGTGTTGCCTGCTTGTTGAGATGCCACAAGTATTTTTAATCTTTCAACTAATTCGTTGTAATCATCAAAGTATTTATAACTACTCGGTTTGTCAGTATAATTCATTAGCGTCATAATTATTTCCACCTTGTTTGTATTTCATTCCGCGTGTTAGTACTACTGTTAATAATGATGATGGTACGGAGCCAGATGTAGGACGTGTAGGGCTATTCAGGACGGGTCTGACAATATATAACCATTTGTCTAGTATATCGTTTGGAAATCTACGAGTTGGTAAATCCCCTCTAATATCTTTAAGGTAAGCTTACGGTATTCCTAATAATATCAACAAAATTATTAACATCTTCTGTTTTATATGTAATGGTATTATTTAAAAATAGTAATTCATAGAGACACGTAGTTCCGGGGTAGGTCACTCCTTTTATTTTTATATCGGCCCCATCAAAAACAACTTCTGAATCACCGATAAAAAATTTTTCTTCTCGAGGATTGTGAAAGATTCCCAAGATGTGATCATATTTGTCTTCTAAATCACGCACCATACCTTCAATATAATCTCTTTGAAGCGGTGATGTAAATTGTTCAAAATATTCACGTAAAACTTTAGGATCTTTAATTGCCTGATAATATGTTCTGTTCTGAAACAGTATCATCTATAAATTGATCTATAAATTGATCTTGAAGCGTTTTGTCAGTTAAATCACCTTCTCTATTTCTGGATTCATATGTTGTTTCATTTGTGATGAACTGAGTTGGTTCCAGACGGGTGCTATTTATTTGAGATCTATCTTGTGGTGACAAAAATGTTAATCGTCTAAAAGTTGTTGGATCTCTTTTAATGGGAGCTAACTTAGAAGTAGGAATGGGACTGCCTGAGATTTCTTTTTTAATAGAAGGCTGCTTAAACGCAGTAACCAATTCTTTGATAGGCTTTGTTAGAGGAGCATAGCTTTTTTCCAGTTCAATTTGAGAATTAGTACCACTTTTTAAACGTTTATATTTTTCTTTTAAGGCTTTTCTGCCTTTAATTAGTTGTTTAGTTATTTGAGGATTCATTATAACTAAATAAAATATAAGCATCAAAGCCTTTCCTATACCGACCCGATGATAATAAACAATCTTTGTCAATGGTTAAAAAACCAAATTTTTCTTTCCAACAGTGAGAACACACATTTTTAAAATCTTGAAAGGACATGTCAATATTTACATGATCATCATATATGAGGCGTTGAGAACCAGAGCGGACCATCCCACAAAATCTTAAAAATGCATCATTACGTGTTTTCATTAGCAGAAAACATATTTATCAAAGCCAGAATGGACTTAGTGAGCTACTACTATTCTATAATAGATGCCGCTACTAAGAAGTTTGATCCAGTCCGTCGATTTTAGTAACTGTACAGTAACCGTTCGGCGTATTTCCCCATGTAAAATCCCATAAGAAATCGCCAAGGTTCATTACGGTAATTTTTGACGCGTATAGTGGTGGAGGCGCGAAGACTCGTAGGATCGTGAAGTGCGTTAGAGCATATATCCGTTGTTATTGATCCGATCGTCGAGTGAGACGGCTTGCAGGAAAGGGGAGGGGGTAACGAAGATGTTAACACAAAAAACAAAAGCAAAACCAGTGCCAAAATGGCATTAGAGCATATCTCCATTGTTATTGGTCCGATCGTGACGTGTTATCTCAAAGCGCAAAGACTGTAAACAGTATTATCCCATACGTAGTTATTTGTGTGTTCCCTCACCACTTTTTGAATCTAAATTTATAACACCGCACTCGTTGTTATAAATATTTTTAGGTAGCATGTGTCTCAAAAATAAACCTCTATAATATGGTAATGTTTTGCCATACTTCATTATATTTGTATTTGTTAATGCGTGATGAGGAAGGACTGGGTTTTTGATTAAAGTTTTTAGTATAATACATTAAATTAAAGAGAGAATGAATATGATGAGACACACATTGACAAAAGAGTTGCTATTGATCCGATTTTAGCTCGAGATTGGCTAACACAGAAAACAACAAATATTACAATATTGCCAAAAATATCTTCGTTATTAACGTTTGACCAGGTAGACCAAGACGATCCTGGAGAGAAGATGTCGAAGATGCAATGACCGCCAGAGACTTAAAAACTGAAGATTGCTTCGACAGAAATCGCTGGAAATTAGGATGGGAGAAGCGGCGACAGCTGTAGATGACTCGCTTATTATATATATTATATATATATATATATATATATATATATATATATATATATATATATATATATATATATATATATATATATATTAACGTTTGAGGTGTCAAAGAGGAATTAGAGTGCAGTTCTTCGTCTCGTCAAAAAATCGCTTTCTCTTTTTCCGGCTACAACCTGTAATTATATGTCATCATAGCATGTATAGATGTATAGGTCATCGTAAAAATACTCTCTCTCTCTCTCTCTCTCTCTCTCTCTCTCTCTCTCTCTCTCTCTCTCTCTCTCTCTCTTGAAACAAGTCATAAAAGATATTCTAGAGGTAATACTAGACACAGAATATGATTAATCGACGAACATATGCCATTCTTATGACCAGACCAACAAATATCCTCAATATAATCTTCTATTATTGAATACTACTATATATGAATCTCCCTCCAATCATACACCTGATCATTACAAAGAAAATTTATCATTCTTAAGATCAAACCAACAAACATCCACCCTCTTCTCTGATTCCCAGGATCACCCGCCAATTAAACACCTGTTCCTTACAAAGAACATATACTATTCTTGCGGCCAAACCAACAAACATCCTCAATATAATCTTGTCAGTTTCCCTAGATCTCCTTCCAATCATACACCTGTTCCTTACAAAGTACATATACCACTCTTGCGGTCAAACCAACAAATATCCTTAATATAATCTTCTCTGATTGAGTACTATTATACATGGATCACCCGCCAAGCATACACCTGCTATTTACAAAGATTGTGAGTTGCATACTTTTTTAAATCTACGGCAAGTCAGGTAATATTTAAAATGGTTATTCATTTCAGGTAATATTATGTTTTGTAGGTAGGTATTATACTTTTCAGGTAAAATATGGGATTATATGTTTTTATCGCCAGATCGAGGTATTTCATCTCAGTCTCTGACCAATCACAGGCCTCGATCTGCGCAGCCTCCGCCCTCGAGCTCTCAAGCCGTCTGATTGGCCTGTTAAGAAATCCATTTCCGACATTGTTCGGGCAGAGATACCGTTAGGCCCTTTGTTCGGAAATGGATAAAAACACGTGCCGATTTTCAGACGGCATCTTCTCCGAGTCCGAGCTCTTAGCGATCAGACCTTCTGGTATGAGGAATACTCGACCAGAAAACTTGTTTCTCTAATTCTCCTTCTCGTGCCTTCGGAGTTCAGACTTAGAGCCCTGAACTTGCCTTGATCCTGAACTACCTTTTTATAAAAAGTGTAAGAAAGTGAAATTTGCCTTATCCTTATTTTTTTGCGGTTGGACTGAACTCCAACCATTTACTTTTGTGTTTATTTTTCTGCTTTCTGTTACAGGCACTTGCAGTTGCAAAAACCTCCACATAGATATGATGTATATGTTAACATAGAAAAGGCATTTAATATAGTGAAATAGAAAAACACATGTACTGTATTTTACCTATGACCATAAATTAATTTAGACTACATAGACGAAAAAATGTTAGCAAGGGTAGTCAAGCAGTAAGTAATGGTTAAATATAATATGTAAACGTTAATAAAATAATGGTAGTATCTAAGCGATGGAATGTGTTTAAAGCGATTTATAAAAATGATATAAGCATGTAATGAATGCAAGGTAATCAATTCGGTCGAACATAAATTTGTTGAAAAAAAAACAAAAATATATTCTTAACAGCAGTCACCAACGTGAAGGTACGACTACATCGACCGCCATGTTAGTAGGGATTATGGTTAGTAGGAATGAAATAGTTTACATTATATGTTAATATATTTAATAACGGCAATATACTTAACTTACCTACTAAGATCAGCTCTTTACAAAACTTGGTTTAGTAGACATCTTTTTATTGATCCGTTGGACATCTTTTATGTATTCTTATTAATGTTAAAACATCGATAATTTGGTGTTAATTCATTCGTTACTATGTTCTCTAGTATTCAAAATGAATTAGTGGGGTAAATAACTCTAGGTTATCTAATCTTAAAACTAAGAATTTTTCCGACTCCTGTATTGTGACAGGCTATCGAGGACTTAAAACTAAATCGGGTGAAAGAATACCATTAATTTATCGATTGTCTTAACTTGAAGGCTACATTAGCAACGGCTCTGGAATTAACCAGAACGGCTCATTAATTTGCCTAATACATAAAGTTATGTAGTCCATATCAGATATCTTTTTGGTGGTCATAAATAAACATCTTTTTATATGGGCTAATCTTAATAATTATACTAAATTTAGAGATATATACAAAACTACGATCTATTAGAATCATCATATTATATAAAAACGATGAGTGCGGGAAAGGTTGAGAAGAGGAATGTAGTAAAAAGGGTCTGTTCCAGATATCATTATGTTAGCTGTAATAAATAAAGTTTAAAAAAATTACAATATTCAATCAACTAAATAATCTTGACGTAAAAAACGATTAGTGTTATTAAACGGTGATAAGAGGAATATAGTAAAAAATTGTCTGATTCAGATGTATTTATCAATATTGCAGTTGTAATAAATAAAGTTTTAAAAAATTGACTCTATTCAATCAGCATCCATCTTAAAGTCAATCAAATCATCAATGATAAATGTTAAAATAAATTTATTGAAATCTTTGTGTTAAATCTAATTAACATCCATCTCAAGATTATCAAATAAATAGTTCCCAAAAGGAATCGTATCATAAGACCCCTGAATGTGATGTCTTTTATAATCATTGGGGCTTAGCGCAATCTTGCTTTGAGTTATAGAATAGACTTAATGTTTATCAGAGCGTAAAATATTTTGCGAGGCAATCTTTGTTGTAAAGGTATCTAAACACTCGACGTAGTCCAAAAAGGTAATTTTAGTATATACCACAGATTTTTTTACCCCCTTCGCCTTCTTTGTCACACCATAATCAGAGAACAATAACCACAGAGAAACGACACGCCTTTGATCTTTCGTGGCTAAGCCGACAACAACCAGAAAGCAACCAGAGCGGCCATCGAAGCAATAGTCAGTGGGCATATCACATAATATAAATTCGTAAATAAAATTAAACATTTATGTTGACTTTCAATAAATATAAAATATCTCACCAAGAAAAAGTTGCGTACAGGGCCGGCTTTTGTTGGCATTCTTTATAATAATGGAATTATTTTTGATTTACAAAAGGTTGCAAATATATCGCACAATGCAAAATAATGGTGATTATTTCATTCATAGGAGATTCTGACCAATAGAAAGCTACAGAAATGCAAATTAAGGTGATAATTTTTGATAATATCCCGTCGTTAAGTATATTACGTCAGATGCCCTTCGTTGCTACAAAAAAATACATTCAGTGACATTAATGACAATTAATGTTTTAAAAATTATAAAAGTGATGACTTTCAATCGTCAAATATTTATAAAAACTGTGTGTTTAATGGTACTAATTTGTACTTACATAAATAAATTGCAATAAAATTTTGGTTTTAAACAGTTTTATTCATGAAATAATCGCAACAAATTGCACTCGAACTCTGAAATTAATATAGAATTTTTGCTCTCGTGACACTTTTGACATAATTTAAATTAAAACTGTCAAAGTGTCACTCGGGAAAAATTCAATAATTTCAGAGCTCTTGTGCAATTACTACTGAAAATCATATGGATTGGAACCATAAATGAAAATACCTTTTTGTTTATCCTGATTTTGGCATTGAAAGACCAATAATAAAATATATCTATTTATTACGGTAAGTGTGACATTCACTGCTTGTTTTTGGCTTGGGCTGATACAAGATATAATTTGTTCGTCGAGGTATTTCCTAATAAATTATATTTTTTAATATAGGTTATCGAAAAAAAAACACAGCCATTGTAACGGTCACGGAAATGTCACAAACTCTGAAAGTTCCAATTCTCTTTGGGTGACAAATGTTCGTGATCGATAACAAGAAACTTTATGTTGAAATTGAATGTCAATATTGTTCTTGTCTTGGAAACCTATCAAAAGTACATTTTTCCTTTTAAGTCGAATATCGGAGAAAACGAATAAAAACCCAAGAAGTACTGTAAGAGTATATTTCTATAAATATAAATATGCGACAATCTAAACAATAATCAAAAAAGTCTTATATGAATCGTTACAATTACACCGATTTGTAACATTACATACACTACATACATTCAGTGTCATTGTAAATCCAAGATGTCCACCGCTATAAAATGGCGGATTACATATTTTTTCACAACTACTTCAATATGGGTATCAAATGAAAGGGATTGACTATTAATAAAGAGTTCGTTATAGAAAATCCAAAAGGGCCGCCAAAAAAATGGTGGATTACATATTATTTAATTTCACAACTACTTCAATATGGGTATCAAATGAAAGGGCCTGACTACTAATAAAGAGTTCATTATAGAAAATCCAAAATAGCTGCCAACAGAATAGCGGATTACATATTTTCGTTGGCATACTGTTATACCCATATCTACTGTTTTTTTTTATTTTTATTGACTTCTAAAAGGCATTTGATCGTGGTAAATATTTTATATTGATCGAGGTTTTAAGAATCATTGGCAAGAGATCTAAAATTAGCATTGCGAATCCGGCTACTTCGCTGCTACGTGTTCTCGGTCTTACTGTATGGTGTCGAGTCTTAGACTGTGAATAAAAATGATCTATGTCACCTTCTTGAGGCTTTAGAATTGTAGTGCTATATTTTTTGCATATTTTTTTATTTTTTACTTTTTAGTCTTACACTTTTCAAACATTATAAAACACACATAGTCTTACACATTTCAAACATTTTCAAAATATGTATAAAACATATGATTAACAAACATGAAAATTAGTCGGAATCGGCAAAAAAATTTAATCTCTATTGTTTATTTATGAAGCATAACGTAAACAATTAACGTAAAAAGTAAAATTATGTAGTTCATATATCATTAGGTACAATCCGTAAAAGTTTGAAGTTTCTACATTGTAAAAAACAAGAGAATTTAAGCATTTTCCATTAAAATCGTTTTTTTTATTTAAACAATTAATAAACATAAAAAAAATTTTATTGACTATTCGTGTATTGTTCCCGCGAATGCATATGTCTGCAAATTTTCATTCATTTGCATTGAAGAAAAGTCAGTCAAATTAACGTCTAAAGATTTGATGCAAACTATTGAAGTAAATAAAAGCGTTTAAAAATGTGTGATATGTTTCTTAACAATCTATTAATTAAATGAACTAATTAAATCACATGTAAACTTAAAGAGAAAAAATCGTATTTCACATAGGTATTCAGCAGAAATAAAACAATTTACTTTAACACTATATTTTTTAGCCCTTGAGCCTATAATTACCTGTGCAAACTACTGACACTTCTTAAAAAAATAAGTCTTCAAAGAGAAAATCTGTTATGTATGCCAGGTTTATTTTATGTATCGATGAAATAATGTCCCTCAAATCTAACCTATTTTATGACAGATAGGTAACGATGAAATAGTGATGAAATGATTTTTTTCCATCTCTCATGTCCCAAATCCATCAATATGTCCAAATGCTTTGGTCATTATGTCCAAAGGCTTATATTTTCTATGAAAGCAGCCTTTGGCTTTTTTCTGTTTTATCGCAAGTGCAATCAAGAGATCTTAAACCTATTATTGAAGATTGTGTTATCAAATTATCAAGCATTAACTTGAATGTTGAAGCAATTTCAAGTGATATGGGATCAAACATTTTAGAATTAGCTAAATTATGTAGTTTACTCCCAATTCTCAGATATGCATTCCAAACATGGACCTTGACCAAAGCAAACATGGATACAATAATGAGAAGACAAAAAGAGCCATGGAGAGAGAAATGTTAGGAGTAAAATTAAAAAACAAAAAATTGGATAAGAAATACCACAAAAGTCAAAGACGCAGGACAACACATAGCCAGGCTATAATGGAGTTTCATAGGTCATAACGCCAGACAAACGTACATTATAAGGAATATCACGATACAACAATGGAGGCCATGGACAGGAAAGAGAGCAAGAGAACGACCCCAGATGAGATGGGAAGATGACATTAAAAAGTATTTTTATGCACAAGACAAAACTTAATTTTCTAGATGCTCCCCTAACTTGACAGATGCTCATTTACACCCTTCCAATTTTGAGAAGATGAGATTTAAGTTGGCTGCTTAACTTTTTAGACACAGCGTAGCTTGTTGAATGAACATATACATGACTTTAGGCGCTGTTCCTGCAGATGCATTTGGTATAATAATTATTGAGGTCATAGAAAGGTTCGACAATTTGTTTGATATTTTAAATTCAAATTCTTTACGAAACCTCAATAAATACAAAAATTGTTTTTTATGGATAAAAATTTCAAATTAATTTTTAAAATGATAGTTTGCAGTTCTTGAGTGAACTTAAAATAATTAATTCGGATAATCAAGATATCTCAAAAAAATTAAATTTCATAAATGTTTGAAAATAAAAATTATTATAAATATTAAGGAGTGTTATAAAGCTTTCAGAAAAAAGTTATAAATATAAAAATAAAAATTAAGTAGTGATATAAAGCTCTGGGAAAAGTTTTCAAAGCTGGACTTAATGTATTTAAAAACAACATGCATAAATAAAGATTGTTTAGAAAAGTTTTTTGGATGTATCAGGCAACAGGTCGGTAATTGTGTCAAGCCAAAACCCAACACCCATTCAATTTTCAAGGGCTTTGTACTGTCAAACATATTTACATTCATGAAGTATGGATTGAGTAAAAAATAGACCTACTATAAAAAGTAATGCGTGAATAATTTCATGCATGTGCAAAGATACAATGGAAGAGCTTAAAGTCAGGTACAAATATGTATTGGTGAATATGAACTTACAAATTTTAATTATACATGTTCTAATATTTTTCTCTTTCTGTCTACTTTTTCTTTTTTATTTTTACTTTTAAGTTCATTGTTAATGTATTTAACTTTATAAAAAATTTTCAATCTTATAAATAATTTTTTTAAGTACAAATTCGGAAATTTTTTACAAGGATGATCAAAGTTTATTTCCTGCATTGAAGAAAATATTTTATTTGATACACCCTGGTCTCGGGAAATAGTTTCGAATTTAGCATTAAAATGACATTCTAGCATATAAACAAATTCAATAAAATTTTTTGGTGGTGAGTATAAATGACCAATAATATTTTCTTCCTTGTGGAATGCCTTGAAATGAATAAATAAATTACTGGTATCCAATTCTTGACTTGCTATTGCAAATTTTTTGCAAGTATTGCAGTAGTGAATTTCAAGGCATTTCTTCAATAAATATCCACAAACATAACTGAATGCATTCACAACACACAAATTTTCTTTTCTGTAGTCATTGTCAGGAAGCACTAGTGCTTTTTGACACTTGACACCTTTGTCTTCTTTGTGTATGAATTTAGTTATGTCTGTAGATTTTATATTTAGCAACAATTCACTTAAATCATCCTTACAATTCATTGCTTCTGAATGGAAAAAATTTTGACAGAACAGCTTACGAAATGCTCTTTTAAATTCAATGGCAGTCGGGTTTACATTACTTCCACTCTGCTGTCTAACACTGCCAAAAAAATTTTCAATACAGTCGGTATTAAGACGTCGAGTTTTCAAATATTTGAAATTTTGTTTTGTAAGATTTCCCCATAATTTTAACAAACTGTTAATAGTTATTCTCCAACATTTAATAAATTTTAATCTATTTGTTATCTCTTTACCGTCTGTTTTAAATACTTTAATATCTTTCAACAATGCAAGCGCTTCCTCGAGAAAATCTATTTGAAATTGAGATCCATCAAACACATTCTTAAATTTATTTTGATGCCTCAGTGAAGATGAATTTAATAAATCAAAAAGTTTATCAAAGAATTGTATCGCCTCTATCGTACCTATAGCGTCTGCTGGAAGTGCATTCAGTGACATGTATGTATTCATTCCACAAGCTACTGTTTGACTAAAAATTTGTGTAGCTAAAGCCACCTTCATTTTTTGGAAACTTGTGGGATTGACATGTGAATCTGTTAGTTTAGGTGCACACCTATAGAATTGTTTTTTATCTTGGTGATAAAAGCCTCTAACGAACATCCAAGATGTTTGTTTACCTTTAAAATTAAAAGTGTGTTTAAGAAAATTATTTCTAGTCGCTTTAATCAAGTGACATGGGTCAAAAATGTAAACAAGCGGTTTTCCATTCAATTCAAATTCTGGATTGTCAGGAGAAACTCCTAATATGTTTGTTAATTGTACGAAGTTTGAACCCATGTCACTTGCAATGCCGTCAACATACAAACCTACATCACTTAATTTTAACAAACATTTTTCAATAATAGGTACTAAACTATTTGCTTTTAACTGCGTTCCAACAAAAAAAAATGCAACAGGTTGTTTCCAGGATGAATAAATACCTTTGATCATGATTACTAAAACATTTTTACATAAAGAATACTCTTTTGCATCCCCAGTGTCTTCATATCCGACTATTTCATCATAACCTAGGTCAAAATAAAGATTTGACTTTATAGCCATCTCATCGATGCAGAGTAGGCAATGCTTATCCTGATCTAGCATGGTTTTGGTCTTTAGTTGAAGAGCTTTAAAAATTTTATCATTATCTAAACCTGGCTTACACGGGATGTTTTGCGTAATTCTTTGTAGGCTTCTTTTTGTTGGAAGGGTTAATAAACTGCTAATGTATTTATAGGCTCTTGGACTTAAAAAATACAATCCCAAGGCAAACTGCTTCATGTCTTGACTGTATCTCCGAGACGTTGGTTTTTTTCCTTTTTGAGTTACATGTGATTTTACAATTTCTGCTAATGGTTTATCCAAAAATTTGTCACACATTTTAAAAAAATCTCTACGGGAATTATTATGTGTTTGCTTCACAAACAACTTGGTTCTGTTTCTTTGCAAACGTCTTATCTTCAGTCTCAGTTTTTCTTTTCGCGGTGATCTATTGCTTAAATTTTTGTCTGTCTGTGTGGCAGCTGTAGGTAACAATAATGTATCACCATATGTACTCGAACTTGGGCCTAAAACATACGTTGATTTAACGACGGTCTATTTTTTATCGTTTGTGAAATGTACGCATTATTGAATCCATTACAGTTGAGAGGTTATTGCCAAAAAATAATTGTAAAATATTGTAATAATTTTTACTATGTCTAGATTAATTAATAAATTATTGTCTGGTATTACAACCTCTTGTAACTAAGTTGAATTCAATCTAACTTCAACTTCACCTATGTCAAATTATATAGTTACCTTGAATAATAGCAGGTGAACATTCAGCATTTGAAATAAACTTATCTCTTTCTTTCAATTCTGCGGTGGATCGGGAAACAATAATATTCTCTAAAAAAACCTTAGCATGAAAAATATATCATAAAATATTGCTTTAGAAAAATATGATTTTTCTATGGATACCATATAATGTGCAACTCCTCTCAGTACCTACCAGATAACATCGAAACTACAGGGTAGTATTCCATGGTGCCTAATGTATGCTGATGATGTAGTGTTAATAGGAAATAGTGAAAGAGAGTTAGAACAAAAACTGGAACAGTGGAGACAAGCTCTGGAGGAAAAAGGTTTAAAACTTAGTAGGACAAAAACAGAGTATTTGGAATGTTCATTTAAAGATGGAGTTACTACAAATAAAATAGTATCTTTGGATGGTGAAATGATTGTGAAAAGCAATAGTTTTAAGTACCTAGGATCGTTATTACAGAGTAATGGAGAAATAGATGGAGATGCATGCATTAGAATTAGGGCTGGATGGATGAAGTGGAAAGAAGCGAGTGGTGTGTTGTGTGACAGAAAAATTCCAATGAAGTTGAAGGGAAAATTCTATAAAACAGCCATAAGACCGGTTATGATGCACGGAACTGAATGTTGGGCAGTGAAAAAGAAAGAGGAACAATAAATGCATGTGGCGGAAATGAGAAAGCTTAGATGGATGAGTGGAGTGACAAAGAAGGATAAAATTAGAAAAATGAATAACCATTTTCAATTTCGTTGCAAAACGAAAATACAGCCGAACCATATTCCAGTCCAATCAGAGAGTGCTGCAAGCACCTCTACCGGTTTCGAAACTTATTAGTCTCTCATCAGGAGGCACATATGCTGCTCTCCCCGATCCAACCAAAACAAACCCCAGCGTGCAGTCCCGAATTGCAACGAACGAAATGGCATAGATGCCCTAGCGGCAACTGCTAGCAAAAGACTAAGTTTTCACTCTAATGGCATATAGCATATCCCACCAGAATGAAAACAATGGGAACCTTCTCTGGTTACACCTCCGAGGCTTCTACAATTTGCAAGCCATACGGATGCTGAGACTAAGGAAGATGAGGGAATTCTACAATTTACAATTCACGTCCCATCTGCTCAGCGCGGTAAAGTTCCAACGAGACTGGTTCCATTCATACTCCACACAGAGTAAATGTAAATCAAAACCATTTTCAATTTCGTTGCAAAACCGGTAGAGGTGCTTGCAGCACTCTCTGATTGGACTGGAATATGGTTCGGCTGTATTTTCGTTTTGCAACGAAATTGAAAATGGTTATTCATTTTTGATTTACATTTACTCTGTGTGGAGTATGAAGGGAACCAGTCTCGTTGGAACTTTACCGCGCTGAGCAGATGGGACGTGAATTGTAAATTGTAGAATTCCCTCATCTTCCTTAGTCTCAGCATCCGTATGGCTTGCAAATTGTAGAAGCCTCGGAGGTGTAACCAGAGAAGGTTCCCATTGTTTTCATTCTGGTGGGATATGCTATATGCCATTAGAGTGAAAACTTAGTCTTTCGTCTTCTGATAAAATTAGAAATGAGTATATTAGGGGAAGTCTAGGTGTGGCACCAATTGATGCCAAAATGAGAGAGCATAGGTTAGGATGGTTTGGTCATGTTCAACGTTGAGACGTTAATCACCAAATACGAAGAATAGCTGAAGTGCAGATTCCTGGAAGGAGTAGGAGAGGAAGACCAAAGAAGACCTGGGGGGAGACGATAAGGCAGGACATGTTGGTAAAGGGGATTAACATTGATATGACCCAAGATAGAATTGTGTGGAGAAATGCAATTAGGGAAGCCGGCCCCGCATAGGGATAAGGCAAAGAGAATGATGATGATATATGTATATGTATTTTATTTCAATTTAGGCATATAATATACCTAAAAGCACCTAAATTATTTTGAAGTTTGAACTCTTGATAACAACGCATCCATAGAAAAAATACAGTGTACAACACGTGAGAAAATGACATAAATTTGCGTGCATAGAAATCCGCCCACCTAAATATTTGATCATTTTTGATCTTTTTTTTCTCAAATTTCGCATCACCCTGTGGAATATTCTAGCATTTATAAAACACTGAAATTAAAACCCAACTATAGCCTCAGTTTTTCTTAACATTCTGCTTTTTAATAATTCGCTTATGTTGGATAATAAAAAAGTTAGGTACTTTAACAACTATACATGTTCTTCATCAATACAGAGTGTTTCTAAATAAGTCCGATAAACTCTAAGGAAAAATTCTGCATGAAAAAATAATGACAGTTTGCTTTATAAAAGTAGGTATGTCCGCAAATGTTTCGATTCCGAGATAGGGGGTGTTGCATTTTTTTACGAACTAACGATTTATTTATTGTTTGAAGACCGGTCGAGATATGCGTGCATACAATATGTATGCGCGCCAATGGTGAATATTAAATTCTTAATTGTATGTCAAAAAATGTGCAATAAGTACCTTTTAAAACCAACCAAATTTCATTTGCATATCTCAACAGGTTTTAAAACAATAAATAAATCGTCAGTTTGTAAAAAAAATCAACACCCTCTATCTCCGAAATGAAACATTTGCGGACATATGTTTATAAAGCAAACTGTCATTATTTTTTCATGCAGAATTACCCCTTAAAGTTGTATTGATGAAGAACATGTCTACTTGTTGAAGTACCTAACTTTTTTATTATCCAACATAAGCGAGTGAATAAAAAAACAGAATGTTAAGAAAACCTGAGGCTGTAGTTTGGTGTTAATTTTAGTATTTTATATATGCTAGAATATTCCACAGGGTGATGCGACTTTGAGAAAAAAAAACAGAGTTTGATTCGTACAGCCGGTATACAATGAAAATTTACCTGTTTAGCAATAATATGATTACAGCGGTATTGTTTAAGAATCAAGCTACAACATATTGAGAAATCACTTAAATTGGCCAACAGGTTTAGGAAATACGAGATATCAAAAATGACCAAATTTTTCAATGGGCGGATTTCTATGCACGCAAGTTTATTTCTCCCTCGCTTTTTTTGCGGCACTCCCCATCGGCTCGTGCCAACAAACTTCTGCGCTCGTGAGAAATATGTGTTTTTTCTCACTTGTTGTACAATATACTATTTTGAACTGAAATGTACACAAACCTAAAACGATAATCTTTTTTGGTGGTTCTTGAATATCTTCACCGTGGTCAATTATATTGCTTATATTGCATGGAAATATTGTAGGTACTGCGTCAGGGACTAATGTTTTTCTTGTATTTCCTTTTAAAATAAGCTTGTCTTCAAAGTGCAGTTCACAAATCCTATAACTATTATATAGTGAATCCATTTTAAATAGCAAATCTTGTCTGTTACAAGCTTTTATCCATGCTTGGGCACTACAAATGTTAAACAAAGAATTTATAGATTTTTAGATAGAACGATATTTTTAAATTTCATGGACTATATATTTGGATATGGACTTTATATTGATTCGTTGTTCTCTGATATCTTTGGAGCAAAAGTATGAAGACATTTTACATTTAATTCTCTCCATGTTTCATAATTTGACAATTTTTCTTGAAGTTGAATTTTATCTCTGTATTTTAAATAATAGTAATAATAATAGTTTTAATATATTAAATAGCTCTAAGCAGTACAAATATTGCCGAACGTCAAGAACCTAAAGCTTGTCACGCACGGGGACCTGTACTATAATATTCGGTGATAAGTGCGCTAATACCCGAAAAAATAACGCAAAAAACGGAAAATATAATACGTTGTGAAATATAAAACACAAGACTAGAATATAATATCGATGTATACCTTTGTACCTTTGCATCCACAAAAGACATGTTAAACTACAAAATCGTCTATTTTCTTTGTTTCTAAAGATATCAGGTACATTCAAAAAACAAAATGTTAACAAATCATATACAATACGATTTAGATGTATACTCCGATCGATATATTTAATCTTTGTTATATTTAACGAATTAAAAGTTAGCAATATTTTTGTATACTGCACTGCAGAAGGTAGATAAGTATTTAATTTTTTCATAATTTAATGTAAGTTTGTTAATTTGCAACCGTGTTTTTGCAATTTTGAAGTCTTGTTCTGCTATACTTTTAAGTTTTTCAAAATTATCGCCCCAATTATGTCTCCAACAATTTTTAGTTTGAATAGTATTTTTTTGCGTCCTTTAAATCAGATCAGAAATTGTCGTGTATATAGAACTCTTTATATATTTTTATTTCGTAAAAATAGGATATCTTGGAATGCGACGACACCCGGACAACATCTGTTTTGACCTGGTTGGCCCTTTGCAGACTTGCGTCTGTTATGAAATACAAACACTGACACCAAATTTATTATTTTTTGAAATATCCGTTGCTTGGCAGAACGAAGTTTAGTTTTTTTATGCATTACTTAGTGGTAATGTATACAAGAAAATGAATCACTTTCGTCATGATTTATTATCAATAATATTTAATCAAGTCAAATTAAGACTATTACAAACCTAATAACTAATATGTATAAATTACAAAGCAATAACAATTACCTGTTATTATTCTTAGGAAATCTAAATAAACTTATTCCTCTTCCTGTCGCAGAGGAACATCCGCGAACCACACACGAGTAACCAGACATTTCAACTATTAAAATTATTATATAAATTCTCACACAAACTTGTTAAGTCGAGTATTCACCATACACGCCTACGGACTATCGTAAAACAACCAGAGCGACAGAATTAGCTGGAATTAGCATGTGTTGGGAACACTTAAAGCAACCAGGTTCGCGCATGCGTCTACAAAAACACTACACGTTTTAAGTACGGTCGTGTCGCTTCTCTGTGGTTATTGTTCTCTGCCATAATTTCGTATAATATTATTAATTTCATCATCCTCATACTCTTGTTCTTTCAAATTCCCCCTCAGTTTTTTAATTTCACTATATGTGATAGCTTCTTTTGTCGTGTATAATTTCGATCGGAGCCCTATGTAGTCGGTCATAATGCAGCCATTATTCTCATCTTTCATTATACCCAATACTTTCTTATTAACCAGAGGGATGCCGTAAATGTTATCTTTAGAGTAGTCTGAGGCATCAAAATATTTATAGCGATCATGTATCATTGCTTCATACGGGTCTATTTTCCGTATCTCCACGATCAGACTATCGGTATCTGTATAACAGGTCGAAAAGTTTTCTCCGAACATGCTAGCTAAATAGCCATATTGGAAATCAAATATGGTTGCTTTCGCCAAGTATAAAATACTCATTCCAACATAAATCGGTTTATCTAACCATATTTCCGCTCTATGCATCTCGACAGCAATCAAATTTTCATTAAAGATAGTAGCGTTTTTAAACAGGGGGCTACTTATTCTAGCTTCAGCTCCATAACGACCCTCCCAGTCTGTCAGCAATTTAATATCAACGCGATTGCACACACCATGGTCTTGCCGAACACTGCATTGTTCATAAGCTTAAACAGATTGTTTTAAAATTCATTTTTCGCTGCCTTCCGGAGATTTGTATTCGTCGATGTATGACTTTAACCAAGGAGACTGCTTAAATTTCAGGACTCGGTGAATCTTTTTTAGTTTTAATCCATGAGCTAGCGCTTGCTTCAACGTCCTGCAATTAATTATATATCTTTCTTTATCATGAAGGGTAGCCATTAATTTGGTTAGCTCTTGCGGACGTTTAGGAGGTATCATAGTTTTCGGGTTCAAGGATTGGGGGCAGAATGGGATGTCTTTGTGACGATCGTGGAGATGACGAGGGTACTCCAGATCGACCTCAAGAATGTTTGGTTATGTTAAAAAAAATTGAAAAAATATAGAATTTTCCTGGACAGAATCTTTAATAAACATCGATTAATCTACACTGGGGTGCAAAATTAACCGGACACCTTAAAAATGGGTCATTTTCGATGTCTCGAATTTCCTAAACCTGTTGTTCGATTTAAGTGATTTTTTTAATATATTAGAGCCTTATTCTTTAGCAATATCGCTGTTATAGCATTGTTGCGAAACAGTTAAATTTTCATTGTATACCGGGTGTATTAACCAAACTGTGTTTTTTTCTCAAAGTTCGCATCACCCCGTGGAATATTCTAGCATTTATAAAATACTAGAATTAAAATCCAACTATAGCCTCATGTTTTCTTAACATTTTGTTTTTTGATTCACTCGCTTATGTTGGATAATAAAAAAGTTATGTACTTTAACATCTAGCCATGTTTTTTATCAATACATTTGTTTTGATAGCCTGTTTTTAAATAATAATTGGCAAACTTTAAGGGGTGATTCTGCATGACAAAATAATGACAGTTTGCTTTATCAACGATATACCTGCAATGCTTCGTTTTCAAGATAGTGGGTGTTGAAAGTTTTCTTACAAACTGACGATTTATTTATTGCTTTAAAACCGGTTGAGGTATGCTAATAAAATTTAGTGGATTTTAAGAAGTTGTTATTGCACATTTCTTGACATACAATTAAGAATTTAATATTCACCATTGGCGTACATACGGGTAATATGAGGGTTTATATTACCCGTATGCGCGCCAATGGTGAATATTAAATTCTTACTTGTATGTCAAAAAATGTACAATAACTACGTCATAACACCCACCAATTTTCATTTGCATATCTCAACTGGTTTATAAGCAATAAATAAATCGTCAGTTTGTAAGAAAAATTTCAACGCCTTCTATCTCAGAAATGAAGCATTTGCTGACATAGGTTTATAAAGCAAACTGTCACTAATTTTTTATGTAGAATTATCCCTTAAAGTTTGTCGCACTTATTTAGAAACACCCTGTATTGATAAAGAACATGGCTAGTTGTTAAATTTCCTAATTTTTTATGGCCTTACTTAAGCGAATGAATCAAAAAAACCAATGTTGAGAAAACATAAGGCTATAGTTGGGTTTTAATTTGAGTATTTTATAAATGCTACAATATTCCAAAGGGTGATGCGAAGTTTAAGAAAAAACACAGTTTCATTGGTACACCTGGCATGCAATGAAAATTTACATGTTTAGCCAGAATATTATTACAGCGATATTGATAAAGAATAAGGCTATAAGATATTAAAGAATAACTTAAATCCGACAACAGGTTTAAGAAATTCGAGGCATCAAAAATGACCCATTTTTTTGAGTCCAACAATGAGAATCCTATATTTCACAAGAACGATATAAGCTGTCATATAAAAACCTGACTATATAAAAAGTAAATAATTACCGGAAATAAACTCCTAGTGGACTGCCATTTTCCCTGCTACAAGACACAGCTGAATACTATAATATTATTTTAAAGACAAACTGGGAACTGTAGACACAAATGCTTAAATAATTTATGGAGATATTCTCCGCCATTTTGGGTACTGGTACTTCACTATTCCGGCTCACAAGTCAAGTGACGAGCGAAATGTGCTTCTCCGCCAAGGTAAACGTCAAACTCTCTTAACCCGAGGTCATATTCGCCACCAGAGGCGTAGAGTAGGTTCCGTACATAGAAATGTGACGTCACGTAAATATTTAATTACGACAAAATTAGAGAATTTATTTAAGCGACCAAGAGAAAATAATTATAAAAATAATTAAAGAGCTAATTTCGTAACGTGAACCGTTACAATGTACCCTTCAGAAGAATCGTCTGGAATACTAAGAACGTCGATGTTAGTATCAGTCCACTCGAAACCTCCATATGGAAAATATTGTGACATTGCCCAGCCATATTGATTATTGACATCGAAATACATCAGATAGGAGTCGGGCTTCGATGGATCGTAATATACCATGTACTTGTTATTAGCATGAACGCGACGTTTCGAGTAAACTTGACTCAAACCACCACGAATGCCACGCTCCACAAACAAATGCTTATCTTGGTCAGTTAAAAGTTCAAGTTCCTGTTTTGTATACTTAAGCATTTCATCCCACGTGAATCCAGGAAGAGTAAAGTAATGAGCGGGGTCAAGATTATATGTTTTGAGACAACTGGAGAGCAACCGCTCAAAAACGTCGGCAAGAAGAAGAATATCTGTTTTCATGTAGAGATCGACGTAATCTCCGAGAGAAGAACAAGAGAATGAGGACCAGACTTGGAAGGCGCGACGATAGTGGCGGCGAGGACATGGTTTATCCTCAAGGTTATAAAAAAACTCGATAGGCGGCAGACATGTTTCAATGAAGCGATCGAAAGAATCAATATAATCATAAGGCATGATACCTTTCATAGTAAGAAGATTGAACTGCTCCTCGCGAAGGGAAGTACATTAAGAGCAGAGATTAGGATATTCGGTCAAATAAGAAGAGAGCTTATTGAGAGAAGACGCCATAAATCGAAAACTATCGATGAACGAAATTTAATTCGAGCATCATTAATGTGTTTAGTGCAAAAGAGATATATTTTTCCTTAGTAATAGGAAGAAGATCTATGGGGTCTTGATGTGAGTAGCAATATCATTAATAATGAAATGCGCGTCACATCCGCTGAAGTTATGAAATATCACCGGGATAGTGTGAGCATTTTTGTGATTAATGTTACACCCTTCATGAGCTGCGGATCTACAATTATTTTCTGGAATCATGTGATCATGATCTCGCACTTTCTTATCACTGGGGAAGAAGCGCTGCTCGCAGATATGACAATGAGTGGCTGCTTGAAAATCACTCTCTTGCTGAAATGTTATATTGATACAAATGGACACATAAACACCATAGAAACATCCTCAGCAAGCTGATTTAGTTCAGCTGCGAAACATTTCATGCAATCCTTTCCACGATATGATTTATAAAATGACAGATAATCATCATAGGAACATTTAAAGTAGTACCCAACTGCAGCAGGAATATGTTTTTGATAGGTCGTCTTTTCCGCGCTATGTTCCAGAACGCTTTCGAGATCTGCGTATGCCGCGAAGGGGGCTTTTAGTTTATTCCTGAAATTCTTAAATTTTAACATTTTATGGCTTTCTTCAGGCATTTTAATGGCAGGATCATTAATCCTTATACAGCCTTCTGTGTGCGCTTCTAGCTGAGTAACCTATGAAAATTGTTGTAAACATCGATCACAGATAAGATCCAATCGCCCTTTACAGCATGCCTTATGAATATTTAACTTTTCTTGCGATAGAAAGTAATGGAGGCAGCCAACACAGAAATAATTTCTTCCATCTTCTTTGCTAAGTTGCTTGGAAAGGAGGCGAGATAGATTTTTTATCCAAACGTAATGATATATAATGGGACCTTGCTCGTCATATTTATCTTGTATCAAAAGCAGATTCGCATGTTTATCCTTCTTGTTTTTTGTTAGAAAGTTTGGGAGGGTCGTATAGTTCTTCTTCTCCTTTTTCAAAATGTATACATTGATTGTATATACAGGGTGTCCCGAAAAGATTGGTCATAAATTATACCACACATTCTGGGGTCAAAAATAGTTCGATTGAACCTAACTTACCTTAGTATAAATATGCTCATAAAAAAAGTTACAGCCCTTTGAAGTTACAAAATGAAAATCGATTTTTTTCAATATATCGAAAACTATTAGAGATTTTTTATTGAAAATGGACATGTATCATTCTCATGGTAGGAACATCTTAAAACAAAAATATAGTGAAATTTGTCCACCCCATAAAAAATTAATGGGGATTTTGTTCCCTTAAACCAGCCCAAACTTTTGTGTACGTTCCAATTAATTCATTATTGTAGTACCATTAGTTAAACACAACGTTTTTAAAACTTTTTTGCCTCCTAATATTTTTTCGATAGGACAGTTTTTATCGAGATGCGGCTTCTTTTTAATTATATTTACGTAAAAATTTTATGGGGGTTTTGATCCTTTAAACCCCCCAAATGTTTGTCTACGTTCCAATTAAACTATTATTGTGGTACCATTAGTTAAACACAGTGTTTTTAAAACTTTTGCCTCTTAGTCTTTTTTCCATAAGTCATCTTTTATCGAGATGTAGCTTCTTTTCAAAATATACCTAAAAATATAAATTATAAATAAATTTTCAGATTATCAACAGGTCTCTATAATCGTACTTAACCATACACAAATATGTGGTGGATTCGACAAATATTCAAAATATCTCGATAAACAGTGGCTTATCGAAAAAGTAATAAGAGGCAAAAAAGTTTTAAAAACAATGTGTTTAACTAATGGTGCCACAATAATAAATTAATTGGAACGTACAGAAAAGTTTGGGGGTGTTTAAGGGAACAAAACTCCCATAAAATTTTTATGAGGTGCACAAATTTCACTTAAATTTTTTTTAAATACTTCTGCCATAAAAATGCCACATGTCCATTTTCAGTAAAAAATCTCCGAGGGTTTTCGATATATGAAAAAAAATCGATTTTCATTTTGTAACTTCAAAGGGCTGGAACTTTTTTGTGTGCACTATTGTATATAGGTAAGTGAGGTTCAATCAACTTATTTTTTACCCCAGAATCTGTGGTATAATTTATGAACAATCTTTTCGGGACACCCTGTATATTTTATATAAATCAAAAATGATTTATATAAAATGTCACTTTAAATTGAGAAAATTACTGTAAAAATAAATAAAACACGTTAAAAGTCATGATAATTCTTATATAAAACGGAGTCCCGCCAGAAGAATCCCATCTGAAGTATTTCCCAATCCTTTGTTGAATTTTATTCGAGATTTTCGTAGGTCCGATAAACAAAATTTAACGTTAACTGAATTAGTGAGAAGAGGAGCCCAAATTTGAAGACAGATGAGCGAAACAGACTATTTAATACCTTTTTGTAAACTTTAAGATAAATTACTGTTGTTTTATAATCAAAATTTAACCCTCACGCACAAGTTGAAGTCCAAGTGACTAACAACTTCAGCGAGAACTTGGGTTTATTATTATGTACTAATTGCTATAAATAAACTCTATTATTATTATTATCCAGATTTAGCCATACGGCTCACACTCCCCCTAAGGGGAAAATTGACTCATCCCAGATACCTACGGTATCAAAAGGATTGAGCTCTGGTGGGACTCTTTCCGTGTTATCGAGTCCTAGGTGACTTGGTATGCAGGTGTATCTCCCAAAAATTTTCGTACACATCTGGCTGTTGCGAGTAGTACTGCTTTCTGCATGGTCATATAAAGATGTTCATTCAGACCCAGCTTTTTTATGCTTTCGAAGAGGGTCTTCGGAATGACTCCAGTAGTAGACATGATAATCGGTATCTTCTGGGTACTTTGCATTCTCCATTGCCTTCGTATTTGAATTACTAGATCTCTGTACTTGGCGAATTTTTCAGTGAATTTACTACGTAGATTATTGTTGTTAGGTATCGCCATATCAATTAGTGTTGTTTGTCTTGTTAATTTATTAACTAGTACGAGATCTGGTCTATTATGTGCCACTGTTTGGTCTGTGAGCACAGTGCGGTCCCAGTATAGCTTGTAGTTGCCATCCTCAAGCATACTCTCAGGGACGTATTGATAATACGGGAGATGGTCCGTTTGGAGAAGTCCCAGCTTGACAGCTATCTCTTGATGAAGGATTTTTCCCACTGCGTCATGCCGTTCCTTGTATTCAGTTTCAGCAAATGCCTGGCAGCCCCCTGTAAGATGTTGGATGGTTTCTTGAGCTTGACATCCATATCGGCATCTGTCATTTTGAACCTGAGGGTCTTTGATGATATATTTCAGGTAATTTATCGATGGTATAACGTGATCCCGAATGGCCAGTATTGAACCTTCCGTTTCAGGGAACATCTTTCCTGATGTCAACCAGTAGTTCGACGCTATATTGTCGACATAATCTTGACTGACCTCATTGGGATGTCGCCCGTGCAGAGGTTTCCCATCCAGGCGCGCACTTTTTCGTCCTCAGTAAGGTGGTATATGCGCATTTCTGGTTCCCTCAGTTTGATCGGTGTTGTGTCATCTACTGCGCAGATAGCGCGATGAAGAGTAGATGTCTCAGCCTGCATCTGAAAATAAGTTCTTAAATTAGCAATTTGTTTATCTAATTGCTCACCTATATCCATAAGTCCTCTTCCTCCTTGACTCCGTGGTAATGTTGTTCTTTCTACTGCACTTTTAGGATTATTCTTTTGTGCCTTTGTGAGGTGTGTTCGCACTTTTCGCTGAAGAGCATCTATATCTGTTTTTGTCCACTTAACAATACTAAATGAGTAGCTAAGCGCGGAACATGCGTAGGTGTTAAGTGCCTTAAACAAATTTCTACTGTTAAGGTGTGAGCGAAGCAGCTGTTTTACCCTTCGTATAAACTCAGTAGTTATCTCTGTTTTCATTTGTTTTACTATTATCTCTTTACTCCAAGATATTTATACATATCGTTTCCACCCATGGCTTCGAGGTTCTGGCCATTTTGCATATCGAATCCTCCGGGCTGTACTTTTCCTCTGACTATATTTAAAATACGGCACTTGTCTAGTCCAAAGTGCATACTAATATCATTAGAAAAAGTTTCTACAGTTTTTAGCATCTCGTCGAGTTGGTTTCGAGTGGAAGCCATTAATTTCAAATCATCCATGTACAATAAATGATTAAGCTTCGCCACCACATTGTTGTTATTTTTGATGCTAAAACCTGCATCTGTGGAGTTCAATAGCTGAGATAGTGGGTTCATAGCTAGACAGAACCACAGAGGACTCAACGAATCTCCTTGAAACAGGCCCCGGCTGATTGCGATATTTTCAGTTTCGATGTTACTTTCACCAGGTATTTGAAGGTGAATTCTAGTTTTCCACTCTGTCATTATATGTTGTAAAAAGGTCACTATATTATCATCGACTTTATATATTCTCAATATATCTATAAGCCATTCATGCAGCACTGAATCAAAGGCCTTCTTGTAATCAATAAAAGCAGTAAATAGGTTCCTCTTTTTGGAATATGCTTGATTAGAAATGACTGTTAAGAGCAGCTGGTGTGGAAAGTTGATTTCCCCAAAACTCATGAATTTCTTCTTGGCTTGGGTAAGACTTATCCAGATTGTCTACGGCGGAATTGAGTTTTCGATAGAACGCCTTCTCAGCAGTCTCAAAAAGGGTATTGTCGGATTTTCGGTTGTTACTCACTTTGTACCTTCTTAGTCGTTCTGAATAAACTGAGAGTCTTTGTTTTAATATATCCAGGCACTGTTGGGCTGTGTTGTTTTCTGGATCGAATCTTGAGTGTCTGGCAGTATTCCGTATCATTTCTTCAGCTCTTCTGATGACTCTTGTACTTCTTACACCTCGTATATATTCTGTGACTTGACCAATATCCCTACGCAGCAATTCAATCTTTCCGAGCAGTCTTTTTCCCAGGGTCCAATTCTGCTACCAGTCCTTCCGTTATTAGTACCCCGTCGTGTTCTGATCTTAATGCCCATTACATTAGCAATTGCTGTTGCTTCACAGTAGATTAGCATGTGCAGATACTCCAATGTGTGTGCTTCTACGACATAATTGGGTAGGACTTCAGTGTTCACAATTTGTAACAGCACACCTAGTCTCTTACAAGAGTTTATTCGTGGTAGCGGTGGTCTGCTAAGTGGGTTTGTTCCATTAAACTCTTGTACAGTACGTGCCATTTCGCTTACTAGGTTATCATGTACCTCGTTGTTTTCCTGCTCTGTATTGTCAGGTTGAGTTTCTTGTATGTCAAGCTCAGGAATCTGCTCATGAACTTCATTGGGGACTTGATCTTCAATTACAACATTGTTATGAATCTCCCGTTCGACTTCGCTTCTGACGGTATTGCGTCTAGTCTCTGGGATAAGGTTGTTTCTTATAATTACCCGGTATTGGTCTGATACTCGTTGCTCCGATACTTGAATATCTGGGTACGTCCTGCAAAATTCGGCATACAGCTGTTGTCGGTAGCCGATTGTTTCTTGACCGAGGTTTGTCACCTTGTAGTAGAAGCGCAAAATATTTTCATTAATGGACACAGTCCATTTCATGCGCTGCCTCGGTCGTCCCGCTTGAGTGAGCGCCGTCTGATGATCCAGCGCAGCACCTTCGGCGGGTGGAGCTCTTGTTGTTGTTCGGCTCGCTTGTGGTTGCGGTTGTGGTTGGGCTGTAGCTGATTGTATGACAGGGGCCCGCCTCCTCAACACCCTGCCACCGACGTCCCGCATGCTGTCACGTCCAGCGCCGGCTCCAGACGTGCCCTGGCGATCCCCAGGCAGCGATACTAAACATAAATCATAATTCTCCATATTAATGGGTTTGCATTTTATACCTCCTGCCAGGTGTCAGTTTTTGTTCCACGGCAAGTATCCCTGCTACTCTCTGGGTACTGGCGCTACGAATACCCAGAAAGCATCCCCCATTCGCAGGGGGCCGCGCCTGATAGAAGAACTGACAAAAAACCCCCACAGGTATTATTATTATTATTATCCAGATTTAGCCATACGGTTCACACTCCCCCTAAGGGGAAAATTGACTCATCCCAAATACCTACGGTATCAAAAGGATTGAGCTCTGGTGGGACTCTTTCCGTGTTATCGAGCCCTAGGTGACTTGGTATGCTGGAGTATCTCCCAGAAATTTTCGTAGACATCTGGCCGTCACGAGTAGTACAGCTTTCTGCATGGTCTTATAAAGGTGTTCATTTAGACCCAGCTTTTTTATATTTTCGAGGAGCTTCTTCGGAATGGCTCCTGTAGTAGACATAATAATAGGTATCGTCTGGATACTTTGCATTCTCCATTCTCTTCGTATTTGAATTTCCAGATCTCTGTACTTGGCGAACTTTTCAGTAAATTTACTACGTAGATTATTGTTGTTAGGTATCGCCACATCAATCAGTGTTGTTTGTTTTGTTAATTTATTAACTAGTACGAGATCTGGTCTAGTATGTGCCACTGTTTGGTCTGTGAGCACAGTACGGTCCCAGTATAGTTCGTAGTTGCCATCCTCAAGCATACTCTCAGGGATGTATTGATAATATGGGAGATGGTCCGTTTGGAGAAGTCCCAGCTTGATAGCTATCTCTTGATTAAGGATTTTTCCCACCGCGTCATGCCGTTACTTGTATTCAGTTGCAGCAAATGCCTGGCAGCCCCCTGTAAGGTGTTGGATGGTTTCTTGGGTCCGGCATCCATATCGGCATTTGGCGTTCTGGATCTGAGGGCCTTTGACGATGTGTTTCAGGTCCTTTTTAGTTGGTATAACCTGATCCTGAATGGCTAGTATTGAACCTTCTGTTTCAGGGAACATCTTACCCGATGTCAACCAATAGTTCGACGCTGTATTGTCGACATAGTCTTGGCTGACCTCATTGGGATGTCGCCCGTGCAGAGGTTTGCCCATCCAGGTGCGCAGTTTTTCGTCCTTAATAAGGTGGTTTATGCGCATTTCTGGTTCCCTCAGTTTGATCAGTGTTGTGTCATCTACTGCGCAAATAGCGCGGTGTAGAGTAGATGTCTCAGCCTGCATCTGAAAATAAGTTCTTAAATTAGCAATCGGTTTATCTAATTGCTCCCCTATATCCATAAGTCCTCTTCCTCCTAAATACCGGGGTAATGTCGTTCGTTTTACTGCACTATTAGGTTGGTGTTTTTGTGCCTTTGTGAGGTGTGTTAGTACTTTTCGCTGAAGATGTTCTATATCCGTGTTTGTCCACTTAACAATACCAAATGAATAGCTAAGCGCGGAACATGCGTAGGTGTTTAGTGCCTTAAACAAACTTTTACTGTTAAGCTATGAACGAAGTAGCTGTTTTACCCTTTGTATAAACTCAGTAGTTATCTCAGTTTTCATTTGCTTATGGTCAATTTTCCGCGCCTGCTTTACCCCAAGATATTTGTACATATCTTTTTCGCCCATGGCCTCGATGTTCTGGCCATTTTGCATATCGAATCCACCGGGCTGTACCTTTCCTCTGACTATATTCAAAACACGGCACTTGTCTAGTCCGAAGTGCATGCTAATATCATTAGAGAATGTTTCTACAGTTTTTAGCATCTGTTCTAGGTGTTCTCGAGTGGAAGCCATTAATTGCAAATCATCCATATACAACAGATGATTGGGCTTCGCCACCACAGTATTATTGTTTCTAATGCTAAAACCAGAGTCAGTGGAGTTTAATAGCGGGGAAAGGGGGTTCAGAGCTAAGCAGAATTACAAAGGACTCAACGAGTCTCCTTGAAACAGGCCCCTGTTGATTGCGATATTTTCGGTTTCGATATTGTTTTCACCGGGTATTTGGAGGTGAATTTTAGTCTTCCAATCTCTCATTATATACCTTAAAAAGGTCACTATGTTATCATCGACTTTGTATATTCTTTATATATCTATAAGTCATTCATGCGGTACTGAATCAAAATCCTTCTTATAGTCAATAAAAGCAGTAAAAAGGTTCCTTTTTTTGTGAATGCCTGGTTAGAAATGACTGAGTCGATGATAAGTTGTTCTTTGCAACCTATGGAACCCTTAGCCCATCCTTTCTGTTGAGGCTCTATGATATTGTTTAGAGCACAGTGTTGGTAGATACTCCGGGTTACACAGGATATGACCAATTTATACAAAGTTGGAAGACAAGTATTTGGGCGGTACTTGGATGGATCTTGGGTGTTATTTTGATCCTTTGGTATTAAATAAGTAGTTCCCTGAGCTAGAAATGATGGTAGTTCCTGCGGATTAGAAATAACATGATTAATTAATGTTGATAAACAATCATGAATACACCAAAACCTTTTAAGCCAGATGTTCTGAACTCCGTCTGGTCCAGGGGATTTCCAGTTATGAAGCTCTTTGATGACATTTGAGACCTCTTCAGTCGTGAATGGTTCGTAGTTAGCAGTAACGTAGTGGTGACAATTGTGCGTCGTATCTTCTATCCATCCAGCATTGTTGTTAAAAGCAGCTGGTGTGGAAAGTTGATTTCCCCAAAACTCATGAATTTCTTCTTGGCTTGGGTAAGACTTGTCGGCACTTTCTACGGTGGAATTGAGTTTTCAGTAGAACGCCTTCTCGGAATTTTCAAAAAGTGCGTTGTCACTTTTTCGGTTGTTACTAACTTTGTACCTCCTTAGTCGCCCTGAATAGACGGAGAGTTTTTGCTTTAAAGTATCCAGACACTGTTGGGCTGTGTTATTGTCTTGATCGTATCTCGAGTGTCGTGCAGTGTTCCGCATTATTTCTTCAGCTCTCCTAATGATTTTCTACTTGTACTCCTCGTAAATAATCTGTGACTTGGCCAATATCCCTACGCAGTAATTCAATCTTCCTTTGCAGTATTTTTTCCCAGGGTGCAATTCTGTTACCAGTTCTTCCGTACCTCGTCGTGTTCTGATCTTAATGCCCATTACATTAGCAATTGCTGTTGCTGCACAGTAGATGAGCATATGCAAATATTCTAATGTGTGAGCTTCTAAGACGTAATTGGGTAGGACTTCAGTGTTCACAATTTGTAACAGCGCACCTAGTTTCTTACAAGAGTTAATTCTTGGAAGCGGTGGTCTGCTAAGTGGGTTTCTTCCATTAAACTCTTGTACGGCGCGAGCCACTTCGTTTACTACGCTATCACGTAACTCGTTGTTTTCCTGCGGTGTATTATTAGGTTGAGTTTCTGGTATGGGAAGCTCAGGAATCTGCTCATCAGGGATTTCATTAGGGACTTGATCTAAAATTAGCCCTTGATTGTTAATCTCCCGTTCGACTTCGCTTTTGATGGTATCGCGTCTAGCCTCTGGGAAAAGATTATTTCTGATGATTACCCGGTATGGATCTGATACTCGTTGCTCCGATACTTTAATATCTGGGTACTCTCTGCAAAATTCGGCATACAGCTGTTGTCGGTAGCCGATGGTTTCTTGACCGAGGTTTGTCACCTTGTAGTAGAAGCGCAAAATATTTTCATTAATGGACACAGTCCATTTCATGCGCTGCCTCGGTCGTCCCGCTTGAGTGAGCGCCGGCTGATGATCCAGCGCAGTACCTTCGGCGGGTGGAGCTCTTGTTGTTGTTCGGCTCGCTTGTGGTTGTGGTTGTGGTTGGGCTGTAGCTGATTGTATGACAGGGGCCCGCCTCCTCAACACCCTGCCACCGACGTCCCGCATGCTGTCACGTCCAGCGCCGGCTCCAGACGTGCCCTGGCGATCCCCAGGCAGCGATCCTAAACATAAATCATAATTCTCCATATTAATGGGTTTGCATTTTATACCTACTGCCAGGAGTCAGTTTTTGTTCCACGGCAAGTATCCCTGCTACTCTCTGGGTACTGGCGCTACGAATACCCAGAAAGCATCCCCATTCGCAGGGGGCCGCGCCTGATAGAAGAACTGACAAAAAACTCCCACAGGTATTATTATTATTATTATCCAGATTTAGCCATACGGCTCACACTCCCTCTAAGGGGAAAATTGACTCATCCCAGATACCTAGGGTATCAAAAGGATTGAGCTCTGGTGGGACTCTTTCCGTGTTATCGAGTCCTAGGTGACTTGGTATGCAGGTGTATCTTCCAAAAATTTTCGTACACATCTGGCCGTTGCGAGTAGTACTGCTTTCTGCATGGTCTTATAAAGATGTTCATTAAGACCCAGCTTTTTTATGCTTTCGAGGAGGGTCTTGGAATGACTCCAGTAGTAGACATAATAATCGGTATCGTCTGGGTACTTTGCAGTCTCCATTGTCTCCGTATTTGAATTTCCAGATCTCTGTACTTGACGATCTTTTCAGTAAATTTAGTACGTAGGTTATTGTTGTTAGTAATCGCCACATCAATGAGGGTTGTTTGTCTCGTTAATTTATTGACTAATACGAGATCTGGTCTATTATGCGCCACTGTTTGGTCTGTGAGCACAGTGCGGTCCCAGTATAGCTTGTAGTTGCCATCCTCAAGCATACTCTCAGGGACGTATTGATAATATGGGAGATGGTCGGTTTGGAGAAGTCCCAGCTTGATAGCTATCTCCTGATGAAGGATTTTTCCCACTGCGTCATGCCGTTCCTTGTACTCAGTTGCAGCAAATGCCTGGCAGCCTCCTGTGAGATGTTGGATGGTTTCTTGGGCTTGACATCCATATCGGCATCTGTCGTTTTGAACATGAGGGTCTTTGATGATATATTTCAGGTAATTTCTGGTTGGTATAACCTGATCCTGAATGGCCAGTAATGAACCCTCCGTTTCAGGGAACATCTTTCCTGAAGTCAACCAGTAGTTCGACGCTATATTGTCGACATAATCTTGGCTGACCTCATTGGGATGTCGCCCGTGCAGAGATTTACCCATCCAGGCGCGCACTTTTTCGTCCTTAGTAAGGTGGTTTATGCGCAGTCCTGCTTCCCTCAGTTTTATCGGTGTTGTGTAATCTACTGCGCAGATAGCGCGATGTAGAATAGATGTTTCAGCCTGCATCTGAAAATAAGATCTTAAATTAGCAATTTGTTTGTCTAATTGCTCACTTATATCCATAAGTCCTCTTCCTCCTAAATTCCGTGGTAATGTCGTTCTTTCTACTGCACTTTTTGGATGGTGTTTTTGTGCCTTTGTGAGGTGCGTTCGTACTTTTCGCTGAAGATTTTCTATATCTGTTTTTGTCCACTTAACAATACCAAATGAATAGCTAAGCGCGGAACAAGCGTAGGTGTTTAGTGCCTTAAACAAATTTTTACTGTTAAGCTCTGAACGAAGCAGCTGTTTTATCCTTCCGCGCCTGCTTTACTCCAAGATATTTGTATATATCGTTTTCACCCATGGCCTCGATGTTCTGGCCATTTTGCATATCGAATCCTCCGGGCTGTACTTTTCCTCTGACTATATTTAAAATACGGCACCTGTCTAGTCCAGAGTGCATATTAATATCATTAGAGAATGTTTCTACGGTTTCTAGCATCTCTTCTAGATTGTCTCGAGTAGAAGCCATCAATTTCAAATCATCCATATACAACAGATGATTAAGCTTCGCTACTACAGTATTGTTGTTTTTAATGCTAAAACCTGAGTCAGTGGAGTTTAATAGCTATTATAGAGGGTTCATAGCCAAACAGAACCACAATGGACTCAGCGAGTCTCCTTGAAACAGGCCCCGGTTGATTGCGATATGTTTGGTTTCGATATTGTTTTCACCAGGTATTTGGAGGCGAATTTTAGTCTTCCAACTTGCCATTATATGCCTTAAAAAAGTCACTATGTTATCATCGACTTTGTATATTCTCAATATATCTATAAGCCATTCATGCGGCACTGAATCAAAGGCCTTTTTGTAGTCAGTAAAAGCAGTATAGAGGTTCCTTTTTTTGGTGAATGCCTGGTTAGAAATGACTGAGTCGATGATCAGTTGTTCTTTGCAACCCATAGAACCCTTAGCGCATCCTTTCTGTTGAGGCTCTATGATATTGTTTAGAGCACAGTGTTGGTAGATACGCCGGGTTATACAGGATGTGACCAATTTATACAAAGTTGGAAGACATGTAACTGGGCGGTACTTGGCTGGATCTTGGGTGTTATTTTGATCCTTCGGTATTAAATAAGTGGTTCCCTGAGTTAGAAATGATGGAATTTCCTGCGGGTTAGAAATAACATGATTAATTAACGTTGATAAGCACTCATGAATACTCCAAAATTTCTTAAGCCAGAAGTTCTGAACTCCGTCTGGTCCAGGAGATTTCCAGTTATGAAGCTCTTTGATGATATTTGAGACCTCATCGGTAGTGAATGGTTCGTAGTTAGCTGTGACGTAGTGGCGACAGTTGTGCGTCGTATCTTCTATCCACCCAGCATTGTTGTTAAGAGCAGCTGGTGTGGTAAGTTGATTTCCCCAAAACTCATGAATCTTTTCTTGGCTTGGGTAAGACTTGTCGACACTTTCTACGGTGGAATTGAGTTTTCGGTAGAACGCCTTCTCAGAGTTCTCAAAAAGTGCATTGTCACATTTTCGGTTGTTACTAACTTTATACCTTCTTAATCGTCCTGAATAGACAGAGAGTTTTTGTTTTAATGTATCCAAACACTGTTGGGCTGTGTTATTTTCTAGATCGTATCTCGAGTGTCTTGCAGTGCTCCGCATTATTTCTTCAGCTCTCTTAATGACTTTTCTACTTGTTACACCTCTTATATATTCTGTAACTTGACCAATATCCCTACGCAGTAATTCAATTTTTCCGAGAAGTCTTTTTTCCCAGGGTGCAATTCTGTTACCAGTCCTTCTGTTATTAGTACCACGTCGTATTCTGATCTTAACGCCCATTACATTAGCAATTGATGTTGCTGCACAGTAGATTAGCATATGCAGATATTCCAATGTGTGGGCTTCTACGACATAATTGGGTAGGACTTCAGTGTTCACAATTTGTAACAGCGCACCTAGTTTCTTACCAGAGTTTATTCGTGGTAGCGGTGGTCTGCTAAGTGGATTTGTTCCATTAAACTCTTGTACGGCACGAGCCATTTCGTTTGCTAGACTATCGCGCAACTCGTTTTTTTTCCTGCTGTGTATTGTCAGGTTGAGTTTCTGGTATGGGAATCTCAGGAATCTGCTCATCAAGGATTTCATTAGGGACTTGATCTAAAACTAGCCTTTGGTTGTTAATCTCCCGTTCGACTTCGCTTTTGATCGTATTGCGTCTAGCCTCTGGGATAAGGTTGTTTCTTATGATTACCCGGTATTGATCTGATACTCTTTGCTCCGATACTTGAATATCTGGTTACTCCCTGCAAAATTCGGCATACAGCTGTTGTCTGTAGCCGATCGTTTCTTGACCGAGGTTTGTCACTTTATAATAGAAGCGCAAAATGCTTTCGTTAATGGACACAGTCCATTTCATGCGCTGCCTCGGTCGTCCCGCTTGAGTGAGCGCCGGCTGATGTTCCAGCGCAGCACCTTCAACGGGTGGAGCTCTTGCTGTTGTTTGGCTCGCTTGTGGTTGTTGATGTTGTTGGGCTGTAGCTGATTGTATGACAGGGGCCAGCCTCCTCAACACCCTGCCACCGACGTCCCGCATGCTGTCACGTCCAGCGCCGGCTCCAGACGTGCCCTGGCGATCCCCAGGCAGCGATCCTAAACATAAATCAATATTCTCCATATTAATGGGTGTGCATTTTATACCTACTGCCAGGTGTCAGTTTTTGTTCCACGGCAAGTGTCCCTGCTACCCTCTGGGTATTGGCGCTACGAATACCCAGAAAGCATCCCCCATTCGCAGGGGGCCGCGCCTGATAGAAGAACTGACAAAAAACTCCCACAGGTTATTATTATTATCCAGATTTAGCCATACGGCTCACACTCCCTCTGAGGGGAAAATTGACTCATCCCAGATACCTACGGTATCAAAAGGATTGAGCTCTGGTGGGACTCTTTCCGTATTATCGAGCCTAGGTGACTTGGAATGCAGGTGTATCTCCCAAAAATTTTCTTACACTTCTGGCCGTCGCAAGTAGTACAGCTTTCTGCATGGTCTTATAAATCTGTTCATTGAGACCCAACTTTTTTATGCTTTCGAGGAGGGTCTTCTGAATGACTCCAGTAGCAGACATAACAATAGGTATCGTCTGGGTACTTTGCATTCTCCATTGTCTCCGTATTTGAATTTCCAGATCTCTATACTTGGCGATCTTTTCAGTGAATTTACTACGTAGGTTATTGTTGTTAGGTATCGCCACATCAATTAGTGTTGTTTGTCTTGTTAATTTATTAACTAGTACGAGATCTGGTCTATTATGTGCCACTGTTTTGTCTGTGAGCACACTGCGATCCCAGTATAGCTTGTAGTTTCCATCCTCAAGCATACTCTCAGGAACGTATTGATAATATGGGAGATGGTCCGTTTGGAGAAGTCCCAGCTTGTTAGCTATCTCTTGATGAAGGATTTTTCCGGAATGGGACGTTTCGGCGTCGCCGTTTCGGCGTGGCCATTTCGGCGTGGCCGTTTGGGCGTAGAGCCGTTTCGGCGTAGGCCGTTTCGGCGTAGGCCGTTTCGGCGTCGGCCATTTCGGCGTCAGAAATTTTATTTTAGTTGACTAAATACCTACATTGAGGTTTATTGGTCAGGCAATTTTTTGGAAAAAAATCTTTTAATATAGTTATTTAAATACATTGGAGTTCATTGGTCACACAATTTTAACATTAATGGTCAAGTAGAAAAATAAACTAAATATATTTCTTTTATAAACATTTTGTTATATTTTATTCTGCAAATACCTATATTGGATTTTTTATTAATGCATATTAATAATAATTGCTGTTCTCTTAATTGTCCCAGAGCTAATTAGATGATAACTGACATTTTTCAACTTTAATTAGACATACATTATATGGTATATAGACGGAGAATTTTAATATTGTTAAAATATCTTTTTTAAGCAAAAATATTTGCAGAATGTATATTTTAAAAAAAAATTAAATTATACAATATTTTCTTGAAAGGAATCTGCTTTTAAAATATTTACCATTAGTTAGTATAATAATAGTTATCCCTATATTTATTGCAGTTTCTTCGAAAATTTAAATACAAAATTCTATAAATCACATAATAATGTTATTAACATTTCCTCGAAAACTAAATTACCTGTTAATTCCAAATGACATTATCATGTATCAATTAGTTGTTGATTTCAAAAATTACATTATAATGTCATTAACGAGAGATGCAAGTTATTTGTTGATTTTAAATATTCGAAAACTAAATTAGTTGTTGATTTCAAAAATTACATTATAATGTCATTAACGAGAGATGCAAGTAATTTGTTGATTTTTAATCTTAAGGGAAATTTTAAGTAGGTACCTACCTATTATTGATTTGATTGGTTGGATTATTGAGGGTACAGCTATATAAACAGAGATCAGTTTAAGAGTTTATGTAGTGTCTTATAATATTTCATAGTAGTATTTATACGATATACAGACGAAGAATTTTTAAGCTATGGAACGAAAAATTTTATCGACCAGAGGAAGAGAGAAATTTACCACTGATGGTTTCATGTATGTTTTTGACGCTGTTAGTAAAAGCGATGAATCCCTAAAATTTTGGAGGTGTGAGAGGAAACAAACGTGCAAAGCAAGAATACATACAAGAGATGGTGAAGTCATCAAGAAAGTAAATGTTCACACTCACGACTCCTCGGCGATGGACGTGGAAGTAGCACAAGTTGTTACAAAAATGAAAAAGCGTGCTACAGAAACAAACGAAGGGACAATAGTGGTAATCAATGAGTGCCTGAGAAATACAAGTCAAGCTTGTCATGGTCGGCTCCCAAACACTGGCGCGATGAGAAAATTCATCAGACGAAAACGTAACGAAGTTCATGCAGCCCCATCAAATCCGACAACTGTTGAAGAGTTAGTAATTCCCGAGTCTTATCGTGTTTACACGTTACAAGATGGTGTAGAAGAAAATTTTTTATTAGCAGATGATGGAGAAGGATTGCAAAGAATTTTGATTTTCGGGAGAGAATCGTGGCTGCAACATCTACAGACCTCAGATGTGTGGTATGGTGACGGTACATTTGCTATAGCACCATCTCTATTTTTACAAGTATACACAGTTATGGCCACAAAATATAATGGAGTCCATCCAATATTTTATGCCATGCTGCCGAATAAAACAAGATCCACATATACCCGTATGTTTGAATTGATCAGACAAATTGTACCAAATTTGCAACCCAGAGCAATCCATTGCGATTTCGAACAGGCGGCATTTAAGGCAATGGAAGATTGTTTTCCAGGCGTCGACATCAATGGATGTTTTTTCCATTTGGCACAAAATATGAAGAAACAAGTGGCTGCTATGGGATATACGAGAGAGTATAATGCTGATCCACAATTCGCTTTAAATTGCAGAATGTTGACAGCATTAGCATTTGTTCCTATCGAACATTTAGATGATGCCTTTGCCGTTCTAGCGGAAGCTCTACCTGCTGAACACCAACCACTTGTAGACTGGTTTGAAGACTACTATATTGGACGTATGAACAGAAGAGGAAATGGCAGAAGACCAAGTTTATTTCCCCAAAGGATGTGGAACCTCTACCAGAGAACTCTGGATGGAGAAGACCGGACAAATAATCACGCTGAGGCCGCCCATAGAAGACTCAAGATGGAATTGGGAGCAGATCATCCAACCATATGGAAATTTATAGATGGCCTGCGTCAGGTGCAGAAAGGTCGAGATGTCTATTTCGAGCAACTTGTGGCAGGTAATCTCCCACCATTGAAATTAAGAAAATACAGAGACGCAGATGATCGCATTTCACGGCTTGTGGGAAATTTTGATGCAAACGGGGATGTTTTAGAATTTTTAAGAGGACTAGCACATAATTATAATATGTAAGTAGGTACTTTATTTTAATTAATATTTCGTGAATAAGTTTTGTAGGTTAAATATAAATGTCTTGTATGTAAGTATAAATGTTTCAGAATTTTTAATTGGACTAGCACATATCTAATTATAACATGTAAATACTTTATTTTAATTAATATTTCGTGAATAAGTTTTGTAGGTTAAATATAAATGTTTTGTATGTAAATATAAATGTTTCAGGATTTTTAATTGGACTAGCACATATCTAATTATAACATGTAAATAATAACTAAAATAAAATATTCATTTTTCCAAAATCTTGTTTATTCATTTATTTATATATAATATCTACAGCTAGAAGCCAATTACAGATATTACATTAACTATGAGCTAAATAACAAGCACACACACATAAGTATAAAATTGACATATACAAATCTACCATTAATATTAAAATTTTGTGATCAATGGACTCCAATGTATCTATTTAAATAACTATATTAAAAGATTTTTTTCAAAATAATGTCTTACTAATAGACTCCAATGTAGGTATTTAGTCAACTAAAATAAAATCTCTGACGCCGAAATGGCCGACGCCGAAACGGCCTACGCCGAAACGGCTCTACGCCCAAACGGCCACGCCGAAATGGCCACGCCGAAACGGCGACGCCGAAATGTCCTAGACCCATATAACAATAGGTATCGTCTGGGTACTTTGCATTCTCCATTGCCTTCGTATTTGAATTTCTAGATCTCTGTACTTGGCGATCTTTTCAGTGAATTTACTACGTAGATTATTGTTGTTAGGTATCGCCACATCAATTAGTGTTGTTTGTCTTGTTAATTTATTAACTAGTACGAGATCTGGTCTATTATGTGCCACTGTTTGGTCTGTGAGCACAGTGCGGTCCCAGTATAGCTTGTAGTTGCCATCCTCAAGCATACTCTCAGGGACGTATTGATAATACGGGAGATGGTCCGTTTGGAGAAGTCCCAGCTTGATAGCTATCTCTTGATGAAGGATTTTTCCCACTGCGTCATGCCGTTCCTTGTATTCAGTTGCAGCAAATGCCTGGCAGCCCCCTGTAAGATGTTGGATGGTTTCTTGGGCTTGACATCCATATCGGCATCTGTCGTTTTGAACCTGAGGGTCTTTGATGATATATTTCAGGTAGTTTCTGGTTGGTATAACCTGATCCTGAATGGCCAGTAATGAACCCTCCGTTTCAGGGAACATCTTTCCTGATGTCAACCAGTAGTTCGACGCTATATTGTCGACATAATCTTGGCTGACCTCATTGGGATGTCGCCCGTGCAAAGGTTTACCCATCCAGGCGCGCACTTTTTCGTCCTTAGTAAGGTGGTTTATGCGTAGTTCTGCTTCCCTCAGTTTGATCGGTGTTGTGTCATCTACTGCGCAGATAGCGCGATGTAGAGTAGATGTCTCAGCCTGCATCTGAAAATAAGTTCTTAAATTAGCAATTTGTTTATCTAATTGCTCACCTATATCCATAAGTCCTCTTCCTCCTAAATACCGGGGTAATGTCGTTCGTTCTACTGCACTTTTAGGGTGGTGTTTTTGTGCCTTTGTGAGGTGTGTTCGTACTTTTCGCTGAAGATTTTCTATATCCGTTTTTGTCCACTTAACAATACCAAATGAATAGCTAAGCGCGGAACAAGCGTAGGTGTTTAGTGCCTTAAACAAATTTTTACTGTTAAGCTGTGAACGAAGCAGCTGTTTTACCCTTCTTATAAACTCAGTAGTTATCTCAGTTTTCATTTGCTTATGGTCAATTTTCCGCGCCTGCTTTACTCCAAGATATTTGTACATATCGTTGTCGCCCATGGCCTCGATGTTCTGGCCATTTTGCATATCGAATCCACCGGGCTGTACCTTTCCTCTGACTATATTCAAAACACGGCACTTGTCTAGACCGAACTGCATACTAATATCATTAGAAAATGTTTCTACAGTTTTTAGCATCTCTTCTAGGTGTTCTCGAGTGGAAGCCATTAATTTCAAATCATCCATATACAACAGATGATTGAGCTTCGCTACCACAGTATTATTGCTTTTAATGCTAAAACCTGAGTCAGTGGAGTTTAATAGTTGGGAAAGGGGGTTCAAAGCTAAACAGAACCACAATGGACTCAACGAGTCTCCTTGAAATAGGCCCCGGTTGATTGCGATATTTTCGGTTTCGATATTGTTTTCACCAGGTATTTGGAGGTGAATTTTAGTCTTCCAATCTCTCATTATATGCCTTAAAAAGGTCACTATGTTATCATCGACTTTGTATATTCTTTATATATCTATAAGTCATTCATGCGGTACTGAATCAAAATCCTTCTTATAGTCAATAAAAGCAGTAAAAAGGTTCCTTTTTTTGTGAATGCCTGGTTAGAAATGACTGAGTCGATGATAAGTTGTTCTTTGCAACCTATGGAACCCTTAGCCCATCCTTTCTGTTGAGGCTCTATGATATTGTTTAGAGCACAGTGTTGGTAGATACTCCGGGTTACACAGGATATGACCAATTTATACAAAGTTGGAAGACAAGTATTTGGGCGGTACTTGGATGGATCTTGGGTGTTATTTTGATCCTTTGGTATTAAATAAGTAGTTCCCTGAGCTAGAAATGATGGTAGTTCCTGCGGATTAGAAATAACATGATTAATTAATGTTGATAAACAATCATGAATACACCAAAACTTTTTAAGCCAGATGTTCTGAACTCCGTCTGGTCCAGGGGATTTCCATTTATGAAGCTCTTTGATGACATTTGAGACCTCTTCAGTCGTGAATGGTTCGTAGTTAGCAGTAACGTAGTGATGACAGTTGTGCGTCGTATCTTCTATCCATCCAGCATTGTTGTTAAAAGCAGCTGGTGTGGAAAGTTGATTTCCCCAAAACTCATGAATTTCTTCTTGGCTTGGGTAAGACTTGTCGGCACTTTCTACGGTGGAATTGAGTTTTCAGTAGAACGCCTTCTCGGAATTTTCAAAAAGTGCGTTGTCACTTTTTCGGTTGTTACTAACTTTGTACCTCCTTAGTCGCCCTGAATAGACGGAGAGTTTTTGCTTTAAAGTGTCCAGACACTGTTGGGCTGTGTTATTGTCTTGATCGTATCTCGAGTGTCTTGCAGTGTTCCGCATTATTTCTTCAGCTCTCCTAATGATTTTCTACTTGGTACTCCTCGTAAATAATCTGTGACTTGGCCAATATCCCTAAGCAGTAATTCAATGTTCCCTTGCAGTATTTTTTCCCAGGGTGCAATTCTGTTACCAGTTCTTCCGTACCTCGTCGTGTTCTGATCTTAATGCCCATTACATTAGCAATTGCTGTTGCTGCACAGTAGATGAGCATATGCAAATATTCTAATGTGTGAGCTTCTAAGACGTAATTGGGTAGGACTTCAATGTTCACAATTTGTAACAGCGCACCTAGTTTCTTACAAGAGTTAATTCTTGGAAGCGGTGGTCTGCTAAGTGGGTTTCTTCCATTAAACTCTTGTGCGGCGCGAGCCATTTCGTTTACTAGGCTATCACATAACTCGTTGTTTTCCTGCGGTGTATTATCAGGTTGAGTTTCTGGTATGGGAAGCTCAGGAATCTGCTCATCAGGGATTTCATTAGGGACTTGATCTAACATTAGCCCTTGATTGTTAATCTCCCGTTCGACTTCGCTTTTGATGGTATCGCGTCTAGCCTCTGGGATAAGATTGTTTCTGATGATTACCCGGTATGGATCTGATACTCGTTGCTCCGATACTTTAATATCTGGGTACTCTCTGCAAAATTCGGCATACAGCTGTTGTCGGTAGCCGATCGTTTCTTGACCGAGGTTTGTCACCTTGTAGTAGAAGCGCAAAATATTTTCATTAATGGACACAGTCCATTTCATGCGCTGCCTCGGTCGTCCCGCTTGAGTGAGCGCCGGCTGATGTTCCAGCGCAGCACCTTCAGCGAGTGGAGCTGTTGCTGTTGTTTGGCTCGCTTGTGGTTGTTGTTCTTGTTGTTGGGCTGTAGCTGTTTGTGTGACAGGGGCCCGCCTCCTCAACACCCTGCCACCGACGTCCCGCATGCTGTCACGTCCAGCGCCGGCTCCAGACGTGCCCTGGCGATCCCCAGGCAGCGATCCTAAACATAAACCATAATTCTCCATATCAATGGGTGTGCATTTTATACCTACTGCCAGGTGTCAGTTTTTGTTCCACGGCAAGTATCCCTGCTACTCTCTGGGTACTGGCGCTACGAATACTCAGAAAGTATCCCCCATTCGCAGGGGGCCGCGCCTGATAGAAGAACTGACAAAAAACTCCCACAGGCGAGTTTATTATTATTATTATTATTATCCAGATTTAGCCATACGGCTCACACTCCCTCTATTATTATTATTATTATTATTATTATTATTATTATTATTATTATTATTATTATTATCCAGATTTAGCCATACGGCTCACACTCCCCCTAAGGGGAAAATTGACTCATCCCAGATACCTACGGTATCAAAAGGATTGTGCTCTGGTGGGACTCTTTCCGTGTTATCGAGCCCTAGGTGACTTGGTATGCTGGAGTTTCTCCCAGAAATTTTCGTACGCATCTTGCCGTCGCGAGCAGTACAGCTTTCTGCATGGTCTTATAAAAGTGTTCATTTAGTCCCAGCTTTTTTATGCTTTCGAGGAGGGTCTTCGGAATGACTCCAGTAGTAGACATAATAATCGGTATCGTCTGGGTACTTTGCATTCTCCATTGCCTTCGTATTTGAATTTCCAGATCTCTGTACTTGGCGATCTTTTCAGTAAATTTACTGCGTAGATTATTGTTGTTAGGTATCGCCACATCAATTAGTGTTGTTTGTCTTGTTTATTTATTAACTAGTACGAGATCTGGTCTATTATGTGCCACTGTTTGGTCTGTGAGCACAGTGCGGTCCCAGTATAGCTTGTAGTTGCCATCCTCAAGCATACTCTCGGGGACGTATTGATAATACGGGAGATGGTCCGTTTGGAGAAGTCCCAGCTTGATAGCTATCTCTTGATGAAGGATTTTTCCCACTGCGTCATGCCGTTCCTTGTATTCAGTTGCAGCAAATGCCTGGCAGCCCCCTGTAAGATGTTGGATGGTTTCTTGGGCTTGACATCCATATCGGCATCTGTCGTTTTGAACCTGAGGGTCTTTGATGATATATTTCAGGTAATTTCTGGTTGGTATAACCTGATCCTGAATGGCCAGTAATGAACCCTCCGTTTCAGGGAACATCTTTCCTGACGTCAACCAATAGTTCGACGCTCTATTGTCGACGTAGTCTTAGCTGACCTCATTGGGATGTCGCCCGTGCAGAGGTTTACCCATCCAGGTGCGCATTTTTTCCTCTTTAGTGGGGTGGTTTATGCGCATTTCTGGTTCCCTCAGTTTGATCGGTGTTGTGTCATCTACTGCGCAAATAGCGCGATGTAGATTAGATGACTCAGCCTGCATCTGAAAATAAGTCCTTAAATTAGCAATCTGTTTATCTAATTGCTCACCTATATCCATAAGACCTCTTCCTCCTAAATACCGCGGTAATGTCGTTCGTTCTACTGCACTTTTAGGGTGGTGTTTTTGTGCTTTTGTGAGGTGTGTTCGTACTTTCCGCTGAAGATGTTCTATATCCGTTTTTGTCCACTTAACAATACCAAATGAATAGCTAAGCGCGGAACAAGCGTAGGTGTTTAGTGCCTTAAACAAATTTTTACTGTTAAGCTCTGAACGAAGCAGCTGTTTTACCCTTCGTATAAACTCAGTAGTTATCTCTGTTTTCATTTGCTTATGGTCAATTTTCCGCGCCTGCTTTACTCCAAGATATTTGTACATATCGTTTTCGCCCATGGCCTCGATGTTCTGGCCATTTTGCATATCGAATCCACCGGGCTGTACCTTTCCTCTGACTATGTTCAAAACACGGCACTTGTCTAGGCCGAACTGCATACTAATATCATTAGAGAATGTTTCTACAGTTTTTAGCATCTGTTCTAGGTGTTCTCGAGTGGAAGCCATTAATTTCAAATCATCCATATACAACAGATGATTGAGCTTCGCTACCACAGTATTATTGTTTTTAATGCTAAAACCTGAGTCAGTAGAGTTTAATAGCTGGGAAAGGGGGTTCAAAGCTAAACAGAACCACAATGGACTCAACGAGTCTCCTTGAAACAGGCCCCGGTTGATTGCGATATTTTCCGTTTCGATATTGTTTTCACCAGGTATTTGGAGGTGAATTTTAGTCCTCCAATCTGTCATTATATGCCTTAAAAAGGTCACTATGTTATCATCGACTTTGTATATTCTCAATATATCTATAAGACATTCATGCGGTACTGAATCAAAGGCCTTTTTGTAGTCAATAAACGCAGTAAAAAGGTTTCTTTTTTTAGTGAATGCCTGGTTAGAAATGACTGAGTCGATGATAAGTTGTTCTTTGCAACCCATGGAACCCTTAGCGCATCCTTTCTGTTGAGGCTCTATGATATTGTTTAGAGCACAGTGTTGGTAGATACGCCGGGTTACACAGGATGTGACCAATTTATACAAAGTTGGAAGACAAGTAATTGGGCGGTACTTGGCTGGATCTTGGGTGTTATTTTGATCCTTTGGTATTAAATAAGTGGTTCCCTGAGTCAGAAATGATGGTATTTCCTGCGGATTAGAAATAACATGGTTAATCAATGTTGATAAGCACTCATGAATACACCAACACTTTTTAAGCCAGAAGTTCTGGACTCCGTCTGGTCCAGGGAATTTCCAGTTATGAAGCTCTTTGATGACATTTGAGACCTCTTCAGTCGTGAATGGTTCGTAGTTAGCAGTAACGTAGTGGTGACAGTTGTGCGTCGTATCTTCTATCCAGCCAGCATTGTTGTTAAAAGCAGCTGGTGTGGAAAGTTGATCTCCCCAAAAGTCATGAATTTCTTCTTGGCTTGGGTAAGACTTGTCGGCACTTTCTACGGTGGAATTGAGTTTTCGGTAGAATGCCTTCTCGGAATTTTCAAAAAGTGCATTGTCAGTTTTTCGGTTGTTACTAACTTTGTACCTCCTTAGTCGTCCTGAATAGACGGATAGTTTTTGCTTTAATGTATCCAGACACTGTTGGGCTGTGTTATTGTCTGGATCGTATCTCGAGTGTCTTGCGGTGCTCCGCATTATTTCTTCAGCTCTCCTAATGACTTTTCTACTTGGTACTCCACGTAAATATTCTGTGACTTGGCCAATATCCCTACGCAGTAATTCAATCTTCCCTAGCAGTCTTTTTTCCCAGGGTGCAATTCTGTTAACAGTTCTTCCGTTATTAGTATCCCGTCGCGTTCTGATCTTAATGCCCATTACATTAACAATTGCTGTTGCTGCACAGTAGATAAGCATATGCAGATATTCTAACGTGTGAGCTTCTACGACGTAATTGGGTAGGATTTCAGTGTTCACAATTTGTAACAGCGCACCTAGTTTCTTACAAGAGTTTATTCTTGGTAGCGGTGGTCTGCTAAGTGGGTTTGTTCCATTAAACTCTTGTACGGCGCGAGCCATTTCGTTTACTAGGCTATCACGTAACTCGTTGTTTTCCTGCGGTGTATTATCAGGTTGAGTTTCTGGTATGGGAAGTTCAGGAATCTGCTCATCAGGGATTTCGTTAGGGACTTGATCTAAAACTAGCCCTTGGTTGTTAATCTCCCGTTCGACTTCGCTTTTGATGGTATCGCGTCTAGTCTCTGGGATAAGATTATTTCTTATGATTACCCGGTATTGATCTGATATTCGTTGCTCCGATACTTGAATATCTGGGTACTCTCTGCAGAATTCTGCATACAGCTGTTGACGGTAGCCGATCGTTTCTTGACCGAGGTTTGTCACCTTGTAGTAGAAGCGCAAAATGTTTTCATTAATGGACACAGTCCATTTCATGCGCTGCCTCGGTCGTCCCGCTTGAGTGAGCGCCGGCTGATGTTTCAGCGCAGCACCTTCAGCGGGTGGAGCTCTTGCTGTTGTTTGGCTCGCTTGTGGTTGTTGTGGTTGTTTGGCTGTAGCTGATTGTATGACAGGGGCCCGCCTCCTCAACACCCTGCCACCGACGTCCCGCATGCTGTCACGTCCAGCGCCGGCTCCAGACGTGCCCTGGCGATCCCCAGGCAGCGATCCTAAACATAAATTAATATTCTCCATATTAATGGGTGTGCTTTTTATACCTACTGCCAGGTTATTATTATTATTATTATTATTATTATTATTTATTGATATATCGTCGGTATACTGCGAAAACCAGATAAATGACAAATTTTAAAATATTGAATTAAGTATACCAAAATTCTCAGCTACATACAGGTAAAACCTAATAAATGATACGACTTACCATTCAGCAGATAATTTGTGTAATAAACAAATGAGTTACACCTAATCAACTTTTCATTTTCAAATAAAACAATATATCGCTACTTACTTCCATAAAATCAAAGTTCTGTTGCATGTAAAACCAACTAAGCGTACATATATATTTGGCGGACAACAATATATTTCTACTACTGTATATCTACCATATTCAGTAAAAAGGTGATAAGTGTCTTTAATACAGTGTGATTTATTTTGATTTACAGGTAAAACCAGGTAAGTGATCGCACCTCGATCTTAAATGTAGGTTTAATCAGCTAGGTCTCTTAACTATTTCAAACTAATGATAGAATATTATTTCTGATATATGCATCTTTCACTAGCATATCGAATATCAAACACAACTGGTACGCTTAATTCAAAATAAAGCACTAAACTTTAAAAACCTTTTTTCTCAATTTCGGAATTTCGACATTTACCTGGTTTTCGTAGTATACCGACGATATTATTCTGCTTTTCAAAATTCGGAATCTGTTTGATGGTCATTGGCCACTGAATACCTTTAAGTTTTAATATGTTCGAGTAGTGTGGGTAAGAGGACATTAAAGCGGAGTTATTCTGACAAGGATATAATTCCGATATGACAGCCCATGCAAAGCATGCCTTGTCATCGTTTTTAACATTAATGCATGCCTGTTTTTTTTTTATTTGAGGGGGAAGATCAATGTATGAGGAGCCAAGCTGTGGTGTAAATTTGTTAATGTTGACCCCCAGGTTAACAACTGCCTTTAGAGCCCATCCAGAATCACGTTCTTGGAATTCTTCCAAGTCTCTGTTGATGGGTTCCACTACTTTTTTCTCGAATCATTCATCAAGATTTGTATCTCTATAGATGGGGTAGTTTGAAGTAGTGAAATACTTCGTTTCATTTATCATCTTATCGCCTTGAACAATCTCGAACTCTCCTCCAAATGCAGTATTTACCTTAACTACTGCATCTTTCTTAAGAGCGTTTTGAATTCTTTGCCTGAACAGAGCTTTGCAATCTACCAGGAAACTACCCGGGTTCTTGTGTTTAAGGTTTGAGATGACTCCAGTCTGAATTCTTGAGTTGAACGCTGATAAAGAGTCATCCCATTGTACCCTATGCTTTGCAGTCTCCTTTGTGGGAGTTAGTCCCGCCCCCTTCTTTTGTTCAGCCTTTAGTTGGTTTCGTAATGTTTTCACCTGCCGCATCTAGGCTTCAAGATGTTGCTTTTCGCTAATCGTCTTTGCAAACCTCATTCCATCATGAATCATTTTAATGAATTTCCTAAACTCTATCAACCCTTTTCTTAACTTTTCATCATTATAATCATTTTTGATTAAACCTTAAATCATTTTTTATGAGAAAATACAAGTTACGTAAGGTATATAGTAAACTTTGGTGGGACGGAAAACTGAATGGTGATACGTTATGCTCAAAAGGCCCTGAAATGTATAGATTTGTGCATGTTTTCCCATAAGAATCAATGTAAAAGTGATGCATTTAACATATTTATTGAACTGGGCTACATTTTTTCCCTTCAAGTAGAATATGCATAAATTGAAAATTTCAGATGTAAACATTTAAAAATCCTGATTACCCCCACCACTTTTATCACTAACACAATCAATAATTCAAAATAATACCGTCAAATTTTCATTCATCGAATAAAAATTGTTTAACAATTTAGCATAACACAAACAACTGTTTGATGTGCTGATATGATGTATATGTTAACATAGAAAAGGTATTTAACGTAGTGTAATAAGCAGTATTGATAAAATAAAGAAATGCCTTACTATATTTTATCTACAACGATAAATTAATTTAGAAAAACATATCACATAAAAACGTATCACATAACAGGAACGGGGCAGATATAGAAACAATAGAAGACAACTGTTGAACGAAACGGATTCTCGAATGGTGACCAAATGCAATTAAAAGAAGTAGAGGCAGACCTCAAACAAGATGGACTGATGACATCTAGCGAATGGACGCAAAAAACAACAAACAGATAATTTGAATGAACACACCTAAGTTAGGCTTTTATCCAACGATGGATGGAATAGCTAATGGATCACATAACATATCTCCGCCTAGATGGTAAAAAGTAATATATACATAAGCCTATAGTATATAACATAATATATAAAATATGTGAGAGAAAACAGTAAAAGGAATACAAAACAGTAGTTCAAGTAGTAGTCTCCATGGGAAAGAGAGTATGACACTTTTCCTCACTCCGTCTATCACTTCCTGAAATATATTGGCTGTAGTCAAAAAATATATACATGGCGTTGCAACAAAAGACACTATGATGTTCTTCCTCTTTCTTTCTATCACTTCAATCGTTTTCTGGGTCAAATCGTCTGACACATGTCAATGCTTCTTCTTTTCACCTGAAATGTTTTCTGTCTCACGTCATTTTCCTTTCATTTTTAAATGACAGATGACCTTCTTGGCTTACGTCTAGCCAGGGATATGTCATGTGATGGTTTGCAGTCAATAAAATACTATTACGAAAAATCCATAATTTGAGTAATATATTATATTATATGACATTTTATATGGAACGAAACAGTTCTTAGTACACATTCGTCGTAAAACTTGTATGCATAAACAAAAATCATCATGTGCAGTGATATGGTAGAAAATGAATCAGATATTGTGTATGACGCTGAACTCGATCGAGTACTGAGAAAATATGAAGCCGAGACCATTTCAGAACGTTATTATTTACTTTATACAAATTCAATATGGCCTATATAGAAGTAGGCATTGGTTTAAGTCCTGTTTAAGTTTAAGTTTATACCAGCTATCATTATATCTGATAAATCATTTGCAAAACTGGATAAAATATCATTTGATTCATTTGAATGGGTTGAACTTATGGATATTATTCAAAACAATACTATTAATATATTTTCCCAATAACCACCGCATCAGAGGAAATACGAAGAAAATGATCCGATAGAATACCTGTGTGAACAGTTTACAACAATTTGCCTATTCGAACGTGAAAATACAAAGTTTATTTCCATTAAAAAACATGGTGTGTACAATTAGTTGATTCGAGACCAAAGAACTTTTGTTTATTCACAAAAGTATTATCCAGCAAAGAGTAAGACTTTTATGTTCACTTAATTTTGGTGTGTACTATTATAACATTGTAAATATAATAAAAACAACATCCTGTTCCTCTTCTGTAGATTTGTTGGAGCTAGTGCAAATTAAAATTTCTTGCAATTTTAGTATTTTAAGTATTGCTTTAGCAGAGATTGTATATTACTATAGAGATAAAATATTGTTAGATTTACATCAATAAATGTCTTTTATATAATGATAGTTTTATATACGAAATAACTTTCCACCACATGTTAAAACATGTTACCTAAAATAGTACAATATTCAACAAATTTTCTCTAAGGCAACGTGACGTGATTTAACTTAACGCCTCCCTTATCTACTTTAAAAATTATTATAGACAAGTATGCTTCTACGTGAGAAAGGTTGAAATCTGAATAATTTAAGAAATACCTCTATTAGCTTGAAATATTATTCGCCTAATTAATGTAAATTACTATACACCCTTTTAGGTTAGTAATAATATTGAATATAATTGATAAAAATAATATTGATTTAATAATAAAAAAAAATAATAATATTTAATAAAACAATTTACATAAAATGATGTCTCATTCCACTTTAGTCCCGGTTCCATCTGTGTTTCGTCTATAGAATTAGCCGTATATATAAGGAAAACATAGATAAGTTTCAGTTTATAATATGGCGCCAGTCCTGTAATAGCTCAATAAAATTAAAAATGAACCAAAATGAACCATAATTTCAAAAATATTAGCAAGATTTAATAGATATCGATAAGCATATGGCGAACTATTTTAAATGGGAAATAAGCCACAATTTTACCAAAAAATAAATTTATTAACGTTTCGACGCCTAAGTTGGGTGTCGTTGTCAAAATACAAAATAATACTAAATAAACAAAAATGTTGTTGCTTAGTAAAAAATTCTTCTAATAATTTATTTAATCTGACTCATTTATATAGGCAATTCAGGCATGTATTATACATTTTAAAGTAGAAGACTTTAAAATTAGCTTCAGAACAACATTAAGCATAACTATAACTAGTGAACTTCAATATGGAATATGAGATAATATAAAATATATTTTAAAGATGAAAAATTTATCTTGAAACAACAGAATTTAACCCATTAACCGCCAAGCAAAGAAATACTGCAATAATATGTAATATATTTGATTAACTAGAGTAAAATAAACTTAAACATTCGTAAAAAAATTATTTTACACTTTGATAATGGCAGGTGTCACAACAACAAAATGGTTCGTTTTCGAACCTTTGGCGGAAATGAGATATAAAAATTGAAATATAATATATTTGATTAACTAGAGTAAAATAAACTTAAACATTCGTAAAAAAATTATTTTACACTTTGATAATAGCAGGTGTCACAACAACAAAATGGTTCGTTTTCGAACCTTTGGCAGAAATGAGATATAAAAATTGAAATAGACAATTTTGTTTTTTTGTGAAAAGTCTCAAAACATTTAGAGTGTAAATGGACCTGGAAGTTTTGATAAACAAAAATAGTATGGTTAGAACATTGCCTACACCTTCTTCAGCTTCTTTCTCAAAAACGAAGTCGAACGGCCCTCTATCTTTTTTAGAAATTATTTTAGATATTTCCAGTTTACACTTTCCATCCTGTATCTTGCACTGTCAGTTGCATAAATTCGACAAATCGACATATTGTCTACAACACTACACAACCTCCCTTATGTAGCCCCCTACCCCACGCTAGATTATAACAAAACTGAATACCAGAATACCCGTCTTTCTAAAGGTACGTATCCACTACGTTCGTAATATTGGACCACCGAGGCACTGCCGCACGGTCGTTGGCGCACTGTTGCACGGTCCGGGAGCGCCAACTATCCAATATGTTCACGAACCTCTTCGAAAGACTGTTGTATAATAGAATCAGCAAAACCATATTCCAACATTTACCAGTGGAACAGGCAGGATTTCGGCCAAACCGCAGCTGCACAGACCAGGTACTCGCCCTGACCAATTATGTGGAATCAAACTTTCAAAAGCAATTAAAAACAACCGCTGTCTTCATCGATCTATCTGCGGCTTACGACACTGTGTGGCGACAAGGGGCAATATATAAATTAATGCGAATAATCCCATGCAGAAAGACCACTGAGGTTATTAACGCCATGCTATCCAACAGATGTTTTAAAGTTATATTGGGAGACAAGACTAGTACCCAAAGAAAACTGAATAATGGACTTCCACAAGGATCCGTGCTGGCTCCCATGCTTTTCAGCCTCTACATAGCAGACATGCCAGAAACCACATCAAAAAAGTTTGGATACGCTTGGAAAGAATTCGAGGTCACTGAACGCATTCTAACAAACGATTTAAATGCCCTAGGGAATTATTTCCGCAAATGGAGATTGCAACCCAATCCAACTAAGACAGAAGTGTCCTGCTTCCATTTGAACAACAAGATGGCCAACTATCAACCTCAAATCCATTTTGAGGACAGACTCCTTAACTATAATAAACACCCAAAATACTTAGGTGTTACACTTGACAGAACGCTAAACTTTAAAGAGCATCTTACTAAGACTGCTTCAAAACTCCGAACTCGTAACAACATCCCGCAAAAGCTCTGCGGCACTACATGGGGCTCCTCAGCACCCACACTTAGATCGACAGCATTAGGACTGGTATACCCCGTAGCGGAATACTGTGCACCAGTATGGATAAACAGTCCACATACTCACCGTGTTGATGTCCAACTCAACCAAGCCATGCGAACTATATCGGGCACAATCAAGGTCACGGCCACTTACTGGTTACCAGCTTTGAGTCATATAGGTCCACCACCCATCCGCCGGGAACATGCCCTTGTCAGAGAATTTACAAAAATTAATACAAAACTTTAATGTAACTGAACGGTGGAGAGAACAATGGGAGAATAACGCTGCACCAGCTAACTGGAACATGCCATGTATTACAAGCAAACCTGAGGGCTTCAACCAACCGAGACGAATTTGGACCACACTCAATAGAATAAGGACGAACTGTGGCAGACGTTCCGACTCACTTTTCAGATGGGGAAAAAAATACAATCACCAAATTGCGACTGCGGCGCCGAAAGGCAAACAGTAAAACACATGGTAGAGGAATGCCCGATTAGATCCTATAACGGCAACCCTTCGGATTTCCTGGTTGCTACAAAAGAGTCAATCGAATATATTTATAATCTAGATGTTTGTTTGTAGAATATTTTTGTATTTACTGTTGCTTGTAATTTATATATATGTATATATATGAACCTGTGATGTAGCCATACGCTAAATAAATAACGAACCTCTTGCACTCCGCGCTCCCTGCAACTGCTCCAATCGATACGGTATGCGCTCCTCTACATATAAACCGCCACCTATTGGACCGTTGAGGAGGAGCGCACACTGTTGCATGGTTCGAGAGCGTCAACCATCCACTATGTTCACGAACTTCTTGCGCTCCGCGCTCCCTGCAACTGCTCCAATCGATACGGTATGCGCTCCCTTACATATAAATTGTCCACAGATTGGAGCGCCGAGGCAGAGTGCGCACAATTGCACAGTCCGGGAGCGCCAAACGTGTCCACTATGTGGAGCAGTTGCAGGAGCTTGGAGCGCAAGCACAGTGGATACGTGTTTTTACACATAATAAAGAAATATCCCAACAGATTACTGCCTGTGCATCACCTTGAACTTATTCCTGATCAGACAGGATTATATGTCGACTTCCGCCAATGGTTCGTTATCGAACCATTATTTTCAAACACGAAATTTGATGACTCAGAAATTATTTTTTTGTATTTTTATAACAACTGGTATACAAATAGGTTACAAAAATAATGGTTTAATTTATTTGACCACAAAAGTGTTATGCCAATAAAATTACTACAGTAAAAATAAAGTTGTATCGAAGGATTGAAAATGTCGGGCATTTAGAAAATATTTTTGTGATGAAAGCACGAGTTTGGAAATTAAACAAAATTAAATTTAGTTACACTTATATCTTGTGGTTGCTTAAAAAATACAAAGATTTAAAAAAAATTAACGAATTGTCAAAAAAAATTCTACAAAGAATGGTGCGTTTTCGCACCTTTGGCGCTAAATGGGTTAAGGCTACTCCCGGATTATTTAATTCTATATTTTCTAAACAGCCATCCAACTTCACTCAAGAAGATTTATAAATGTTTAGCAAATTCTAGAAATAACAGGTGTTCACCTGATTTAAAAGGGATATTGAACCACCAAGCCCACCCACAGAAATTTGAAAATATCATTAAATCTCTATTTATTAAAAAAATAAACGATTTTATTCTCACATACAGAACGCTGATAATGCAAGTGTTAACATTTGTTATACATGAAAACTTTAATTATGAAACCGATCCAAACATTCTAGTAGGTATATAACTGGTAATTTAAAAATATTAAACATGCATAATTAGATAAAATGAGTAGAGGTATATTGTATGCCCCCTCCCCTATACTATTACCACACTGCCAAATGTTCTTCCTCATTTTGCAAGCACATATAGAACTTGATGTTCACTGCTGGTGTCTGCACAACCGGATTTTGTCAAAACTGCCAGGTGTTTCTACTCCTCAATTTGGTCAAGTAGGGATATATCGTACACCAAAATGAATCATAATTATAATCGGATCAAATGTATACCGGCGGTTCATTGACCTACTCCAATACTCCTCCTCTTGGGTGTACCATATATCCCTACTTGGCCAAATTGAGGAGTAGAGACACCTGGTAGCCTCGACAACATCTAGTTTACTATGTGCGTACAAATTGAGGAGGAGAGACACCTGCAGTGAACATCCGGTTTTATATGTGCTTGCAAAATGAGGAAGAACATCTGGCAGTGTGGTAATAGTGTAGGGGAGGGGGCATACAATAGACCTCTACTCATTTTTTCTAATTACGTATATTTAATATTTTCAAATTACTAGTTATATACCTACTAGAATATTTGGATTGGTTTCATATTAAAGTTTCCATGTATAACAAATGTTAACACTTGCATTATCAGCGTTCTGTATATGAGAACAAAATCGTTTATTTTTTTAATAAATAGAGATTTAATGATATTTTCAAATTTCTGTGGTCGGCTCGGTGGTTTAAATCAGGTGAACACCTGTTATTTCTAGAATTTGCTATAAATTTATAAATCTTCTTGAGTGAAGTTGGATGGCTGTTTAGAAAATATTAAATTAAGTAATCCGGGAGTAGCCTTAAATTCTGTTGTTCCAAGATAAATTTTTTCATCCTTAAAAGATATTTTATATTATCTCATATTCCATATTGAAGTTCTCGAGTTATAGTTAAGGCCATATGAGTAGAGTGTGGGCCGGTTGAGCCGGGAAAATTTTGCCCATCGACCCAACGCCCATCGACCAATGGGAACACAGCCACGCCCACCGACCAATGAGAACTCGGACCCACCCACCGACCAATGAGAACGAAGCCCCGCCCACCCGCAGCATCGCCCAAGGACCAATGAGATCAAAGTCCAGCCTACCGACCAATGAGAACGAAGCTACGTCACAAAGGTCCGCTCACCAAGATGGCCGCCTCTTTATTTCGTCTATCGCCAATTAAAATATACAGGGTGTAGTCAGAAAGTCAAACAAATCGCCTGATCATGCCCCTACCGGCTGCAACCTTTAACTATGTCCAAGCCATCTAGCACCTATCTGTCATCGTAAAAGAGTCTTCAGCCTATCGCTTCTTCTCTCTCTCTCTCTCTCTCTCTCTCTCTCTCTCTCTCTCTCTCTCTCACGAAACAATTCATGAATGATACAGGCGAGGTGTCGCTGAAAACAATATACCATACAGCAGCGTGTAAGGTATTTCTAGAAATAGAACATGACAAATCAAAGAACATATACCATTCTTACAGTATGGACAAACCAACACACATCCTCGATATTATCTTCTCTGATTGGGTACATGGATCTCCCTCCAATTATAGATTGCTCTTTACAAAGAACATTTTACAATACTGGATGGTGTAGTGTACAATGACAATACATAAAGAGAAACTTTTGTTATATTTCATTAGTCAATCATAATGTGTCTTGACGATTGTACGCCTGAGATGAGCAAATTTTTTGTAAGATTATCAACTTTTGGTAGCTGGAAGGGAAATAAACCTGTAATAGAGTTAGCAGCTTGTGGATTTTACTATCTTCAAACAGAAGATATTGTTAGGTGCTTCAACTGTGGTGTAGAAATTTACAAGTGGAAACCAGATGACAATATTCTTGAAGATCATAGAAAGTTTAGTCCTAGTTGCAAATTTATAGAGAAAATACAACATATTTTCTTTCAAAACAACAGCAGGGCAGTGATTGAGAAGAATCAAAATATGCAACTACATGATCGCAATATTAAATTTCTATTCCTGAATATATTACTTGTTTTGGGTTCACATCATCATCTTTTTTATACTTGAATATTCACGTTTTTAACATTGGTTCATACACATACCTTATATACTTGATTAATTTTATCCAAAAGGACTGAATCAAGCTCGACCGTCAACAAAGATGAAGAAGGCAGCAAAGAAGGTTACGTTTAACGAAGATTTAAATAAAATATATGTTATCTGTAAACCGGAAAGTGACTACAATTTTGAATTTCTGAACCGAATGCGATTAAAAGATCGTATACATGTAACTGCCATAGTTATTAATCCTGTATTAGATGTCGCCCATAGAAATATTGTATATATAATAAAATGAATGTAAAAATAAAGAAATGTTAAAAAATTAAACTTGTTTCATTGATCCACCCACTTATGCGTTAATAAAAAACCTAAATTAGGATAACATAAATTTATTAATATTTCATGTACATGTGACCAATTTATCAGTTTTATGTGACAGTCATCACAACGTAATTGATCATCAAGAATTAATTTGATGGTCCATACGTCGATTTCCGCTTATCCGTACAAAAGATCCATGTTACTGTCATCGAGGCCTACGTTCTCGATGTGCATCGCCCCGCCTTCTCTACTCTGACGCGAGTCAGAGGCTCCTCCCGCCGAGGGTTTGGAATTCCCAGCTACCGCATACGTCACAAGCGACGAGTTCTATAAAAGCTGGTGGTTCCAAACCTCGGTATCTCAGTCGGCAGTCGTCCTCCGGCCTGCATGGGCTTGTCCAGTCAGCCTGGGGCGCTGCACTCTACCTTGCCCTGACTCTGTGGTCTGGGGTAGTTCTACAAGCAAATTGGCGTTTTATTTAAGTTCTAGTGTATAGTTAGTTGTAGTGTTTCTCTTTTAGGTTTAATTTAAAATGTAAGAAAACGAGGTTTGGTCTGGTTCTTTTCAGAACCAGCCAAAGTCTCTCCACTTAGAAGCAGTTAGAAGATAGCCATAGTTCTTAGTGTAAGAACTGTACTGAGTTCTACTCGATAAGAACTCAGTACAACTCTTCAGCGTAGCAGTAGTTCCAGATAGTTTTATTTTAGGTTTATTTTTTTTAATGTAAGAAAACTTGTATCCGGTTCTTTTTAGAACTCGATACACAATGCACTGGCCTTTGTTCAGGCCCATGGTGCGCATTCCCCATAGCAGGATGCCATAGCCTTAACCCAGGAGGGTTAGGGCCCAGCTGATGACCAGCGATGCCGTTCACGAGAAATATGGACGAGGACCCAATAGGCCGGGGGTGAACTGAGTAGCCCCTTGCATGTCATAAGTCGGAGGCCCTTCTGGGGGGACTTACGACTCCGGCTGATTTCCCCTATTGAGGACATTACAGTGCCATAACAACCGTTGCGTGATGATGGCTTGACACAATGAAGCATTGATAAACCGAAAAGAATTGACAGCAACATGACAAACGAAAAGAAGAAGAAGAAGGCTCAACAAAATGAAGAAGTGACAAATCGAAAAGAAGAAGAAGAAGGCTCAACACAATGAAGAATTGACGAAAAGAAGAAGAAGGATTGACAGCAGCATAAAAAGAAGAAGAATTGACAAACGAAAATAAGAAGAAGAAGGCTCAACACAATGAAGAATAATTGTCAAATCGAAAAGAAGGAGAAGAAGTGGACGTGACAAACGAAAAGAAGAGGTGACAATAGCTCAAAACATTCCAATCTAATACTAGTATTAAATAGAATTTCATTGGTCACACAAAACGAATGTGTCAGCGGAATCAATATCATATTACACCTGTAACATGATATTGCAGTAGTAAGAATGTAGGGCAATGACCGCAAAAAAGCAACGATTATATTTTTTGCAACATCGCCAGAAACACCTTGCAAATTTTAATAACGGAAATTAAAACTGCAACTTCTAGAAATAATATTCACATGTCTAATATTGCATTTTAACCTGATATTGCAAAATAAGTAAGAATGTAGGGCAATGACCGCAAAAAAAGCATCAATTATATTTTTTAGTACACGATTTCATTATTATGACACAAGACGTGTTAATAACGGAAATTAAAACCTCAAATTCTAGAAAATAATATGCACATGCCGTTTCAAAGAATCCTGGAGGGCTGAGGCGTAGCTGATGACCAGCGAAGCCGTGCCATAACTTGAAAATGGACGAGGATGCGGATATGCCGGGGGTGAATTGAGTAGCTCCTTGTATGGAATAAGCTAGAGACCCAGACATTTGCCTAGCTTATTCCCCTATCCGTAACAGTTTATAGTATTTGCTGTATCGGTATTATATTGGTAGTACTGATACTTTAATGTATCTCTCGTAGTATGAGTAGGGAAAAATGTATATGGACGAGGACCCAATAGGCCGGGGGTCAACTGAGTAGCCCCTTGCATGTTATAAGTCGGAGGCCCTTCTGGGGGACTTACGACTCCGATTTATTTCCCCTATTGAGGACAAAAGGAGGTGGATTTTCTATCGGAATTCAGTTCGAGCTGTACCTCGTAATCGAAGACTCCTAGGTTCGGTACTTGTTTACCCACCTGACTTTTATTTCTGACTTTTATTTCTTTTACCTATTGCTATTTGTGTATATGTAGAGAAACGAAACTTTGCTATTTATTTGAATATTTGATATATAATATTTACTTGTATATTTTTGTGTACTGTTTCCAGCGGAATCTCTGCTTGCCAGACCACGCGCTAGAAACGTACTCCATTTATTTGCCATTTTATAGTTACAATATTTTTTTTATTTTTCGAAAAATAGTGTCCAGTGATATTCCTCTCGTGGGTCAAACACTTAGAACTATTTTTCCCATTTTACCTGTGCATTCTTTATGATCTACTTCTATCTCGAAAATACGGTTCAGGTGTTCTTCCTTCCGTGAGTTAAGGAACCCCCTTTGCCTATTTTCACATTTATACCCTATTCCACGAACATACGCCTGTTTTGGATTACTTCGACAACGAATATTTTACTGTGCAAAATAAGAAGAACGAAAGTAAATTGCAAATTACATTGTTGTTTATTGGAATAATTTATTAGCGCCATTTACTTTCGTACTTCTTATGTTGCACAGTAAAATATTCGTTGTCGAAGTAATCCAAAACAGGCGTATGTTCGTGGAATGGCCCATATGCATTTTACTGTTCTATTTGTGTCTTGCTTTGTTTAATTTTTGAGAATACGGTTAGGTGTCTTTCCTTCTGTAAGTTAAGGAACCACCTTCACCTGTTCTCATGTTTACTTCTTTCGTATTTCCATACTGTTCTCTTTTAGGGTCCTTGTTTCTAAATGTAAGAATTTGCTTTGACTTGTTCTTCTCAGAACTAGCCAAAACTCCTACTATATGCCCCACACAGTTTCTTTTTTAGGTATTGTTCATTTCATAATGAAAGAAATCACTTTGACCTAGTTCTTTTCAGAACCAGCCAAAGTGCCATAGAAACAGTATAAATCTAACTTTATTCTTCTATTTTATTCTATGATATATTTCTATGCCAGGTATTCCTTCCGTAAGTTAAGGAATCATACAACACCTTTTCTTGATTATCATTGCATACAATTCTATAAATACGCTCCAGTGGCATTCTCGCTATAACGAGTCACGCACCAGAGCTATTTATCCATTTTTCGTTGACTTTCTCTACCAATCGGGTGATATTTCCCTCACGTGGATCACATACCCGAACACACAGCATTTCCAGGTCTGCGACATTTCCCTACGGGATCAAACGCTCACCTGTATTACCATTTCTTGTGTCAGACATCGTCTGTACACACGAGAACCTGAAATACTCGTCTAATTTGTTCGAAAACTAATCATGGACACCCGTAATGTTACTAGGTCCAACGACGAGGATCCTACTAAGTCGGAAGGGGTTCAAAACGATGAAATGGACACATCCAGCCTCACTCCGCGACAGCAGTAAGGTATTTTCTTCATTCTGTTTCAGATATTCCTAACGTTTATACGTGTGCTCCGGTGAGTGGTAAACTTTGAAAATTTTTTAATACTTACTGTTGTCTGATTTGGTCAATATTTTTAATAATTTTCCATTTAGAAAATTTGATCCTTTAATAACGAAATAATGGAAAAGTTTCTGATACTTAAAGATACTGTTAAAAACATCAGGAAGTTCGGCGTCCAGGGACGAACTCTGGAATTTAAAATCAGTGCCGTGCCGCAGAGTGAGGAACCCGTGGGGTGGATAAAAAAGGCCATTGAGGAGATTGTTTTAAAGGGGACTGAGAATATTCAGCCCTACGACCAGGTTGGCTTCACTTTTTGCTCGAAATACTTTGCCAGGGGTCAGGGTTGGATGAGGTTCAAGCCTGCCTCGGAAGTGACTGTTGATGATATATGGGAAAAGATTGGTTCCATATACCAGAGTAATAGCACCGGCCTCAATACCGAGACATTTTTTTTGGGTATTACGACGGTAAAAATGCCCGCGGGAAAAGGTGGTCCGAGAGGAAGAGCCTATAACTCCTTTAACGAAGAGTGTTCGAAACGACGAGGAATTGTTGTTATTAAAAACAACGATAACCTCTGTCTTCCTCGTTCTTTGGTTTTAGCCAAAGCTTACGTGAACAATGACCCTGAGATTGTAAAAATAAGGCGCGATATCGGAAAAACACAAATGGAAAGAGCGTTGCAGTTAATAGCAGGAGCAGCTGTTGTTATTCCTAGTGAGGGAGCTGGCATTCCTGAATTGCAACAATTTCAGGAATACCTCAAAGATTACAAAATCGTGGTCTATAGTTATGGCAGCAAGGGTCGTAATATTATTTTTGAGGGTAATGGTGTTGGGCCTTCGTTAAACATACTGCATCATGAGGGACACTTCAACGTGATCACCTCTTTGACAGCTGCTTTTTGTTGTCGATATTATTGTGAGGAGTGCCACCAGCCGTTTAACAATAAAAACTACCACAGATGTGGTGGTACGTGTTTTGCTTTTCGTCGTTCACCAGCTTGTTCCAAAGATTGCGTGAAAATACCCTGCGATCAATGTGGTCGAAACTTCTACGGTGGGGTATGTTTCAATGCTCATATTGGTTCGGTATGCGACAAAATCAAAAGGTGTAAGACCTGTTACAAGATTTACACCAAAAGTCATATATTATGTGGTGAGGTCTTCTGTAAAACTTGTAAGAAAAATTGTCCGTCAGATCATCTTTATTACATACAGCCCGATTCTGGTGTGCCTCCATCAAAAGATTTTCTATTTATATTTTATGATTTAGAAACTAGTCAGCAAAAAATATTGGCTGATGGTTCGCTTCTTCAAGATCCAAATCTTTGTGTATTTAATCAACGTTGTTACAAATGTCTCCCTGAGCTGAAATTAGTTTTCTGCCAGTCTTGCGGATTTCGCCAAGAGATTTTGAGAGGTCTTGACGTAATAAGTCTTGTTAAGACGTAATGTTGTCGTGTTAGCTCACAATGGAGGAGGCTTAGACCATCAATTTATTTTAAATTATATTTTAACAAAGACCGATTTAACCCCCGACCTCATTATGCGTGGTACGAAACTGGTGTCAATGGCTGTTGGTAACGTTCGTTTTCTCGATAGTTTTAATTACTTTCCAATGGCATTGTCTGCTTTACCTAAAGCTTTTGGGTTGACAGAGTTGAAAAAGGGATATTTTCCACATCTGTTTAACAGAGACGAAAATCAATCTTATGTTGGACCTATGCCTGATCTTAAATTTTACGACCCCGATAATTTAAAAGATGATGCACGTGGCAAGTTGATGGCGTGGCACGCTGAAAGAGTAGATGAGGGATACGTTTTCGATTTTCAAAAAGAAATTATTGAATATTGTGTTAGCGATGTTGAGATTTTGACTCAGGCTTGTCTCACTTTTAGAAAACAGTTGATGGATACTTCAAATGTCTGTCCGTTTTTCGAGGCAACAACTGTTGCATCGACTTGCAACAAAGTCTTCAGGCGTAATTTCTTACAGCCTGACACTATAGGTCTTATTCCAAAAGGTGGCTATCGTTTTAAAGATAATCACTATAAAATCGCTTTGCAGTGGTTATTGTGGGAAGAGAAGCAACGCTGTATTACAATTCAGCATGCTGCCAGAGGACCTGAAGCTCTTATTGGAAATTGTAAGGTAGACGGTCTTAACGAAAACACCATCTTTGAATTCCAAGGTTGTTATTACCACGGTTGTCCTACTTGTTACCCTACAAACAGAACTGCACCCCTCCATGTCGATCCTTCAGAATGTATGGAAAATCGTCATGATAAAACGATTGCTAAAATTAAGCATCTCAGATCAATAGGATACGAGGTGGTTGAAATATGGGAATGCCAATTCCGTAAAATGATGACGGACGACATAAAATCATATACCTAGGGACATTCTCTTATGGCTAGTTTACCTTTGAATCCTAGAGATGCTTTATACGGTGGTCGTACAGGCAATACTGTAGAGTATTACAAGTGTAAAGATGATGAAAAAATTAATTACGTTGATGTTTGTTCGCTTTACCCGTGGGTATGTAAGTACGGGAAATTTCCGGTAGGTCACCCTAAAGTGCATGTCGGGGATGAATGTCAGGATGTTGATATTTCCTCTGTGTCAGGTTTAATTAAGTGTAAGATATTGCCACCTACTGATCTCTATCATCCTGTTCTTCCGGCTAAAATGAATAGCAAATGTATGTTTGTCCTCTGCCGAAAGTGTGGTGAGGACTTTATTCAAAGTGAATGTGAGCATTCCGATGAAGAGAGGGCTCTCGCAGGTACATGGGTTGTGGAAGAGGTGGTAAAAGCCTTATCTAAAGGTTATAAGCTGCTGGAAACGTATGAGATATGGTCGTACGAAACCCTTAAATTGTCAAAAGATCAAAAAGGGCTGTTCTCTGATATGATGAACAAATTTATCAAAGTGAAGCAACAGGCTTCAGGGTGGCCGCGAGGATGTGTATCGGATGAGGGAAAAAACCAATACATCGAGGAGTTTCTCCAGAGGGAAGATGTCATGCTGGAGTTTTCCGACATAACGGAGAACACTGGATTAAGATCGCTGGCTAAGCTTATGCTTAATTCCTTTTAGGGAAAGTTCGCTCAGCGAGAGAACCTCCCGAAAACATCCATAATAAACAAGCCTGGAGAATTTTTCTCAATAATGGTTAACCCTTCTATTCATGTCAATACAGTGATTCCTGTAAATGAGGAAACACTTGTTGTAACTTGGGAATACGTAGAAGAAGCGGCTTGCATGTCTCCCACAGTAAATGTGGTCCTTGCCTCATACGTCACAGCTCTGGCTCGTCTCAAACTATATTCCTATTTAGATCGGGTCCGCAGAAGAGCTTATTACCATGACACAGATTCCATAATATACATTTCTAAGATTGGTTTGCCGGATCTTCCTACCGGTGATTGCATCGGTTATCTGACGGATGAGCTTGGTGGTGGATATATTTCAGAGTTCGTTTCTGGAGGGCCCAAAAATTATGCATATAAATATACTTTACCTAATGGCGAAGAAAAAATTCGCTGCAAGGTTAAAGGTATTTGTCTAAATTATGAGTAAAGACCGGATTATATGTTTTTTTGCATATCGATAACCATCAAAGATACAATCAAACGCTTCAGGATGTGGACGAATTATGATAATTAAAGGCGTTTGACACTAATTTAATTTTACATATTTAGAATATTTTCGGTTTTTTAACATATTTTGATGGTTTGAACATATTTTCGACCGTTTGACATATTTTGGCATATTTTTAACATATTTTGGCATATTTTGACATATTTTTAGCTGTAAACAGCTTGACACAGTTAAACATGTAACAATGGTTAGGTTTATAAATGATGCTTTCATGAACTTTTTCCTTCCGGATATTGTTCCAACTAACAAAATCTTGCTTATGGTTTCCGATTCTGCCTCATACATGGTCAAAGCTGGCCAACAACTAAAAGTTTTATATCCCAATTTAATTCATGTGACGTGTTTGGCGCAGGGTTTAAACAGAGTGGCGGAAGAAATTCGAAATTCATTTCCTACATTTAATAATTTAATTAGCAATGTGAAGAAAATATTTTTAAAATCGCCTTTAAGGATTCATATATATAAAGAAAAATTACCAAATACTCCTTTGCAACCGGAGCCTTTAATCACAAGTTGGGGAAAATATTTAAAAGCTGCCTGTTTTTATGCGGAACATTTTCTCCCTAAAGAACTAATTTTATGTTTTGAAGAAACAAATATTGGTGCGATTTCAAAATGCAAATCAATTTTAGAAAACAGATCACTGCACAATGAGCTTTGTTTTATTAAATCGAATTATGAATTTGTTTATAAAACCATCCTCAATCTTGAAACTGAATCGTTTCCACTACAAGGGTCTCTTAATTTAATTTAGAAATTTAAGTAAAACGCTGAAGAAGTTTCTGGAAAAATTGGACAATCAATAAATAAAAAATTTATTGAAACTTTACAGAAAAATAGTGATTTAAAATTATTATTACAGGAATCAAACCAAATTATTGGTGGCGATTTTGATGTTAATACCAATTTAAATGCGGAGATTGTTAATGTTATAAAATTTGCACTAATCAACTAATCACATCAGTTGATGTTGAACAAAGATTGTCAACATACAAATTACTACTAACGGACAGGCGACATAATTTTACTATTGAAAATATTGAAAAACATTTGATTGTGAATTGTTTTTATAAGAAGGAATAAAATGTAGAAACGTTAGTAGTAGTAGTAGGTACTAGATAGGTATACATTGGTATATTTAGGTTAATTTTGTCACTATATGTACTTACCGTTATTTAATAAAACTTTTATACATTTTTTAATGCACATTTTCTTGTTACTTTAACCCGGCACCTGCCACGTGGGGTGCTACCAGCACCCCATAACACATTTTTATCAAATATTTGGTATTTCAAGTTTGGTAACCGAGCTGTGCGTCATAGTAGCTTTCTATAATATTATATAGCATATATGTGTTAGTGTTTGAAGTGGTTATTTAGTGTCATTCTGAAATTATAGCTCTAAAGTCGAATTGGGGTGTCATCATCTGACACTGTAAGTTTTAATTTTTTTTGTATTTTTGATAAACAGGTCAAATTTACATTTTTTATTGAAATAACTGATTTAAATTATTAATATAAACTCTATACTCACTAAATCTTAATTTTTTTAGATATTTTACTTGACTTCATTTATTATGGCTTGGTACTTTCTAATTTGCTTATAACACCTTTTTCATTTTATTTTTTAACTTTTATAACACATTAGTGGCTAATAAGTTAATAAAACATGTTTATTTATATTCTTGTGTTACTCAACACATTATTTTGTTTTTTGAACAAGTAGATCACACAAAATTTTTAAGGGGTGCTCTGAGCACCCCACGTGGCAGTTGGCGCCTTGCAAAGCCACGTGGCAGGTGCCGGGTTAAAATGTTTTTCACATATTTCACATATTTGGAACATATTTTAAACTTTTAGGGAATATTTTCAACATATTTTACTTATATTTCAGACATATATATGCACATATTTCAGTCAAAACAGGAACATATAATCCGGTCTTTAATTATGAGGCTTCTAAATTAGTTAATTTCGACACCATTAAGAAGATGGTACTTACAAAGTCTGATCCAGTCTCTGTGGTGACTAACCAAATACAAAGGAAACAGGATCATTGTGTTATCACAAAAACCCTTGAAAAAAAATATAGACCAAATTCAACCAAAAGAAAATTTTTTGAAGATTTTAGTTCCGTCCCTTTTGGTTATAAAAAACTTAAAGTTTAAAATATAGCCCAAGTTATGCCGAAAGACATTTTTATTTTACAACAATATACAGTCCCTGGCCATATTATTATGACCACCTATGAATTTTTATAGAACTTAACTATTTCACTAAGTATATTTTGTTTAAAAATTAATGCCATCATATTTGCGTTTTCTTTACGACAATACTGTTAAATATCGTTTATATACATTAACATACGTTTTCTTTTGTTATTACCCTGTATTAACGTTTATATTCGACCTACATATACTCTAAACTCTATATAATTTTATTTTTATTTGGGTGATGGAGGTGGTGGGGGTAATCAGGATTTTTAAATGTTTACATCTGAAATTTTCAATTTATACATATTCTACTTGAAGGGAAAAAATGTAGCCAAGTTCAATAAATATGTTAAATGCATCACTTTTACATTGATTCTTATGGGAAAACAAGCACAAATCTATACATTTCAGGGCCTTTTGAGCATAACGTATCACCATTCAGTTTTCTGTTGTTTACTGTTGTTATAAGAGCGGGTCATTCGACCAATCACAAGACCATCTCTTACAGGCTCCGCCCTAGAGCTCGCACAGCCGTCTGATTGGCCCGTAAAGAAATCCAATTCCAACATTGTTCGGGCAGAGATACCGTTAGGCCCTTTGTTCGGAATTGGATAAAAACACGTTCAACTTTTCAGACGGCATCTTACCGAGTCCGAGCTCTTGGGAATCAGACCTTCTGGTATGAGCAATACTCATCCAGAAAACTTGTTTTTTCTTAAGACTCCTTCTCGTGCCTTCCGAGTCCAGGCTTAGAGCCCTGAACTCACCTTGCATCTACAAGTGTAAGAAAGTTGCTTTTACTTTATTTTGGCGGTTGGCGTTTAGCCCAACCATTCTTTTTACTCTGTCTTTTTAGTTACAGGTACCTGAAGCCGCAAACCTCCACGCAGGCCGTGGAATTTGCAACATTTATATATTTACTTTACTTTACTTTTTCTAGGTATATATTTAGGTTTACGTTTATTTTATTTACTTTTATTTTCTAGGTTATCACTATTTTATAATTTACTTTATCTTCTAGCATTATCATTACTTTAGTCTACCATTATTTACTTCTCTCTTGTTTTACAGGTCTACTTTGACATTTATATATTTAGTACATACTGTTACGCTTTTTTTCGGTAACTACCAGTTACCACATTTTACTTTATTATATATACATCGAAATTTAACTCGCTTTACTATCTAGAGTCTCCGACTTCTATATTATTTTACTATATATTTTTGATGCTATTTTATTTCCCTATTTCTAGGTTTTTTTTGTATCGTTGTATATATTTATAGTTGCATATCCATATATATACCAACTTTTTGCTGGACATTTTCCATCATTTTACCGAAGTCTCTAATTTTTCCTTATTTAGTTACGTTGTCTCGTGGAATAAGATCTGTACTGAATAGTAAGTGAAATAGGTAACTTCTCTTACATTTAGCCTTCTCTTGTAAATCCAGAGGCAACGTTACTCGAATATAGGGGAAATTAGGCTTTGGGTTATGACCCTAGATCCCGAGGGAGTCAATATCTGTAAGTATAGAGAATTTTTCCTTTTTTTCTTTTTTTGTGTTTCTAGCTAGCCTACAGCGATGTCGAAGGCTAGCACAGCTCCCTATGACCTTAGGTCTGTGAAAGACACAGACAGAGCCTCTGACGACGTGTCTAACTTTACCCAGAACGTCTCAGAAGGACATGGCGCCCAAACAGGGACTTTAACGGATCCACAATCCCAGTCTCCACCCGAAAAACAGCCTGATCAGCAGGCAGATACACAGGCCGCTACGACAGAGCAGCCAACACCACCCCGACCTGACGGCGATCCAGCAGACAAACACACAGTCAGCTACGACAGAGCAGCCAACACCACTTACACACCCCGACCTGACGGCGATGGCGTCGATGATTGGTACGCTACTACAAACAGTCACATCCCTGACTAAGACGGTAGCAGACATGTCCCTACCAAAGACAGATGTACCCGTAGCCCCACCACAGTCTACACCACCCAGGTGGAGACCAACTCTACAACGCTTCTCTGGCGAGGAGCACGAATGCCCGGACGAATTCCGTGAGAATACAATCACCTACCTGGTGAACATGGGCCTAGAGGAGAAGTATTGGACGGCGTTCATCCTAGAAGAGGGCCTATCCGGAGACGCGGCCACATGGGCCGAAACACATGCCAACCCTAGACTGAATTACTCTACCTTCTTCATCCGGCTGTCCGAACACTACAGCCACTCGACGGTGATTACCAAGCTATTGTCCAAGCTATACGGACAATGGCAAAGGAGGGAATCCGCAGCCGAGTTCATCACCTCCAAGATGGCCCTCTTCAGACATGTGGTACCCGAAATACCCGAAGAGAGACGATGCCGCATCATAGTCGACCAACTGAAGTCGGACCTTAGGCGGCACTACAGCTTGGCTCGTCACTTACTGGAATGTGGGACAAACAATCGCTTGTTCTATGCTATCAAAATATATATTGAATCTACATCAAATTTAAATGTTTGATTCCTCTAAGGAAATTTGGTGGTTGTAGGCCTCTAGGGGATGGTGTCCACCATAAAACACCAACGAGGCACGTGTTGTACCTCATGGGTACCTTGGAAATCAACACGAGTAACCTTTGCTTCAGGTTATTTGTGAAAAATCAACACGCAGCTTGGAGCTATGTTAGATTTTTGCAACGATGTATCACATGTTTCGCCAAATTAAGCTATTTAGATGCTTTACCGTTAAGACCTTTACGACGTGCCATCATATTTGCGTTTTCTTTACGACAATACTGGTAAATATCGTTTTTTTACATTAACATACGTTTTCTTTTGTTATTACCCTGTATTAACGTTTATATTCGACCTACATATACTCTAAACTCTATATAATTTTATTTTTATTTCTCAATATATCTAACACATTTTAAAGTTAAATATTTGATGGTCCTCCTTTTCGGAGTATAAAAAGGATGGCCGACTTTTATCCCGCGCGGATGCACGCCTGTGTACCTTTACGAAGGGAATTGTACATAAACCTAAAAGCTGATCGTGATCCATATCTGCAAAGTATGTTGCTAGCTTGGGTTAGTATATACAGTGCATTCTGTATGTTTTATAAACATGAACATAATTGTTGCCTGAAGGCTATCGAAGAACCGTCTATGACCAACATATATATCCTGATCGAAGATGTTCAATATCAACCTGTAAAAACATAATATTACCTGAATTGCCGTAGAAAAGATATTTATACAACTCACAATACATCAGTAATATTCATAAAATTGATACATATATACAGAATAATAGCGGTGTATAATAATGTACGTTCCGTGGAAATCCATGTATAGTAGTACTCAATGAGAGAAGATTATATCGAGGATGTGTGTTGGTTTGTCCATACTGTAAGAATGGTATATGTTCTTTGATTTGTCATTATATTTCTAGTAATACCTTACACGCTGCTGTACGGTATATCGTTTTCAGCGACACCTCGCCTGTATCATTCATGAATTGTTTTGAGAGAGAGAGAGAGAGAGAAGAAGCGATAGGCTGAAGACTCTTTTACGATGACAGATAGTTGCCAGATGGCTTGGACATAGTTAAAGTTTGCAGCCGGTAGGGGCCTGATCACGCGATTTTTTTGACTTTCTGACTACACCCTGTATATTTTAATTTGCGATAGACGAAATAAAGAGGCGGCCATCTTGGTGAGCGGACCTTTGTGACGTAGCTTCGTTCTCATTGGTCGGTAGGCTGGACTTTGATCTCATTGGTCCTTGGGCGATGCTGCGGGTGGGCGGGGCTTCGTTATCATTGGTCGGCGGGCGGGGCTGAGTTCTCATTGGTCTGTGGGCGTGGCTGTGTTCCCATTGGTCGGTGGGCGTGGCTTTCTGGCGGCAAACATCAAAGGATGTCGCTCTTTCCCACGGTCGGAAAAATTTTCCCAGGCTCAACCGGCCCACACTCTACTCATATGCTTATCGATATCTATTAAATCTTGCTAATATTTTTGAAAATATGGTTAATTTTGGTTCATTTTTAATTTTATTGACCTGTTACAGGACTGGCGCCATATTATAAACTGAAACTTATCTATGTTTTCGTTATACAGGGTGAGTCATGAGGAACTGTACATACTCCTACCTCGTATAGAGGCCCCTAAGGGGAATAACAAATGACCATTAAAAAGTGTCTGCTCCCATTGTTTAATAATATACAGGGCCAGTTTCGCAATTTGACAGAAATTTGTATTCGTCATAATTTTTGAACGGTCAGATCGATGTGTCTCTTATTTTGGTCAATCGTTACACTATTGCCACCTAATCAACTGATTTATTCAAACTAGAAAAAAATCAGGTCCGGCTTTAAAAAAATTAGTTCGTTTGGGTCTTAGAAAAAATTTCACCCTGTATAAGCTTTTTGAAAACTCTAATATGAATTTTACAAATTAGACAAATAGACAATTAAAATAACATATTTATTTTTTTCCGCACACGATTGCTTAATTTTTTATAAAAAAATCAAATTTGATTATGAATTAAAAGTTTGGTAAAGTGAACCATAGATTTAACAAAATTAACTTTTATTACCAAAATTAATTTTTCTTGAACAAATATTTAATTTATGTTACCACCAATCAACTGATTTATTCAAACAAGAAAAAAATCAGGTCCGGATTTAAAAAATAATTTCGTTTGGGTCTTAGAAAAAATTTCACCCTGTATACGCTTTTTGAAAACTCTAATATGATTTTTAGAAATTAGGCAAACAGGCAATTAAAATGGCATATTTATTTTTTTCCCCACACGCTTACTTAATTTTTTATAAAAACAAAATCAAATTTGACTATGAATAATTAAAAGTTTGGTAAAGTGAACCATAGATTAAAAAAAAACTTTTATTACAAAAATGAATTTTTTTTAACAAATATTTAATTTATGTTATCACCCAATCAACTGATTTATTCAAACTAGAAAAAATCAGGCCCGGATTTAAAAAATTGGTTTGTTTGGGTCTTATAAAAAATTTCACCTTGTATACGTTTTTTGAAAACTCTAATATGCATTTTACAAATAAGACAAATAGGCAATTAAAATGGCACATTTATTTTTTCCCCACACGATTACCTATTTTTTTATTAAAAAATCAAATTTGACTATGCATACAAAGTTTGGCAAAGTTTTTGCATAGATTTAAAAAAATTAACTTTTTTTAAAAAAATTAATTTACAAAAACAACGTTCTTCTTAAAATTAAAAGTTTTACCATTTTTTTTTCTATAACACGTCTAGATCTAAAACTTCCCATAACACTTCTTTTGGACTCTATAGTTTAACATAGACGTGATCAAATTGATAGATTTTAAATTTTTCCACCTAATTTTTGCGATTTACAAGTTTGCAAATTTTACAAGAAGAAGACTGAAAGTCTACAAAAATTTTCATAGTCTTCACAATGGTAAGAGGTATGTGCTGTAAAAATTTCAGAAAAAAAAATATTAAAATGGAACAGAGTTGTAGCGAGTTAAACCGTGAGTTCATTTTTTTTTCATTTTTAGGTTAAAATTCCGATTTTGACAAATTTGATTTTTTAATAAAAAATTAAGTTATCGTGTGGGGAAAAATAAATATGCCATTTTAATTGCCTATTTGCCTTATTTGTAAAATTCATATTAGAGTTTTCAAAAAGCGTATACAGGCTGAAATGTTTTCTAAGACCAAAACGAACTAATTTTTTAAATCCGGACCTGGTTTTTCTCTAGTTTGAATAAATCAGTTGATTGGATGGTAACATAAATTACTTATTTGTGCAAAAAAAATTAGTTTTTGTAATAAAAGTTATTTTTTTTAATCTATGGTTCACTTTACCAAACTTTTAATTCATAGTGAAATTTGATTTTTTTATAAAAAATTAAGTATTCGTGTGCGGAAAAAAATAAATAGACCATTTTAATTGCCTATTTGTCTAATTTGCAAAATTCATATTAGAGTTTTGAAAAAGCTTATACAGGGTGAAATTTTTTCTAAGACCTAAACGAACTAATTTTTTTAAAGCCGGAGCTGATTTTTTTCTAGTTTGAATTAATCAGTTGATTAGGTGGTAATAGTGTAACGATTGGCCCAAATAAGAGACACATCGATCTGACCGTTCAAAAATTATGACGAATACAATTTTCTGTCAAAATGCGAAAATCGCCCTGTATACTATTAAACAATGGGAACAGACACTTTTTAATGGTCAGTTGTTATTCCCTATAGGAGCCTCTATACGAGGTAGGAGTATGTACAGTTCCTCATGACTCTCCCTGTATATACGGCTAATTCTATAGGCGAAACACTCAGGGGACAGGGACAAAAGTGGAATGAGACATCATTTTATGTAAATTTTTTTATTAATCATCTAAATCAATATTATTTTTATCAATTATATTCAATATTATTACTAACCTAAAAGGGTGTATAGTAATTTACATTAATTAGGCGAATAATATTTCAAACTAATAGAGGCATTTTTTAAATTATTCAAATTTCAACCTTTCTCACGTAGAAGCATACTTGTCTATAATATATTTTAAAGTAGGTAAGGGAGGCGTTAAGTTAGCTCACGTCACGTTACCTTAGAGAAAATTTGTTGAATATTGTACTATTTTAGGTAACATATTTTTCCACCTACCTCTACCGAAAGTATACTTTTCCGGACCTGATTATAGGGAGCAAAGTTGTACTTTTCCTCCCTAGGGAGGAAAATATTTTTCCTCCCTAGGGAGGAAAAGTAAAAGTGACGTCATGGTATTTCATTCATGAAATATAACTTATTGACGCCCTGTACAATATCTATTGTCTATTACGTAAGTATCTATACATTTTAACGTTTATTTATAAAACACTCTGTATTTTGCAGAATGGTAAAAAACAGTAAATTGTTATTTTGATTTAACAATGTTTACATTAATAATTTGACTTATAATTGACAGTTGACAGTTATATTGTACCTACTTGTTAGTTTTAGTTCTAATAAATTTTGTTGGTTAGTTACATAAATAAATTAAGTAAAAATGAAAAAATGACTTGTTATTTGAGGAAGGTGGAAAAATCATATGTATAACATGGGAGTAAAGTGCCTTTTCCTCCCTTGAATGATTACTGCCCTCCGCTACGCGTCGGGCAGTAAACTTCATTCTCGGGAGGAAAAGTAGCACTTTCCTCCCTTGTTATACAAATAGCTATTAACATGTGGTCGAAAGTTATTTCGTATATAAAACTATCATTATATAAAAGACATTTATTGATGTAAATCTAAAAATATTTTATCTCTATAGTAATATACAATCTCTAAAGCAATACTTAAAATACTAAAATTGCAAGGAATTTTAATTTGCACTAGCTCCAACAAATCTACAGAAGAGGAACAGGATGTTGTTTTTATTATATTTACAATGTTATAATTGTACACACCAAAATTAAGTGAACATAAAAGTCTCACTCTTTGCTGGATAATACTTTTGTGAATAAACAAAAGTTCTTTGGTCTCGAATCAACTAATTGTACACACCATGTTTTATAATGGAAATAAACTTTGTATTTTCACGTTCGAATAGGCAAATTGTTGTAAACTGTTCACACAGGTATTCTATCGGATCATTTTCTTCGTATTTCCTCGGATGCGGTGGTTCTTGGGAAAATATATTAATAATTTTGTTTTGAATAATATCCATAAATTCAACCCATTCAAATGAATCAAATGATATTTTATCTAGTTTTCCAAATGATTTATCAGATATAATGATAGCTGGTATAAACTTAAACTTAAACAGGACTTAAACCAATGCCTACTTCTATATAGGCCATATTGAATTTGTATAAAGTAAATAATAACGTTCTGAAATGGTCTCGGCTTCATATTTTCTTAGTACTCGATCGAGTTCAGCGTCATACACAATATCTGATTCATTTTCTACCATATCACTGCACATGATGATTTTTGTTTATGCGTACAAGTTTTACGACGAATGTGTATTAAGAACTGTTTCGTTCCATATAAAATGTCATATAATATAATATATTACTCAAATTATGAATTTTTCTTAATTGGGTTTTATTGACTGCAAACCATCACATGACATATCCCTGGCTAGACCTAAGCCAAGAAGGTCATCTGTCATTTAAAAATGAAAGAAAATGACGTGAGACAGAAAACATTACAGGTGAAAAGAAGAAGCAATGACATGTGTCAGACGATTTGACCCAGAAAACGATTGAAGTGATAGAAGGAAAGAGGAAGAACATCATAGTGTTTATTGATGCAACGCCATGGCTATTTTTGGCTACAGCCAATATATTACAAGAAGTGATAGACGGAGAGAGGAAAAGTGTCATACTGTCTTTCCCATGGAGACTACTATCCGAACTATTGTTTTGTATTCCTTTTACTGTTTTCTCTCACATACTTTATATATTATGTTTTATACTATAAGCTTATGTATACATTACACTTTACTATCTATGCGGAGATCTGTTATGTGATCCATCAGCTATTCCATCCATCGTTGGATAAAAGCCTACCTTAGGTATGTTCATTCATATTATATGTTTGCTGTTTTTTGCGTCCATTCGCTTGATGTCATCAGTCCATCTTGTTTGAGGTCTGCCTCTAGTTCTTTTAATTGCCCTTGGTCACCATTCGAGAATCCGCTTCGTCCAACAGTTGTCTTCCATTGTTTCTATATCTGCCCAGTTCCTGTTATGTGATACGTTTCATGTGATATGTTGTTCTAAATTAATTTATGGTTGTAGATAAAATATAGTAAGGTATTTCTTTATATCATCAATACTGCTTATTACACTACGTTAAATACCTTTTCTATGTTAACATATACTTCATATCAGCACATCAAACAGTTGTTTGTGTTATGCTAAATTGAGGCGCTCAGAGCAACAGTGGCCTAACCCACATCACACAATTTTACCAAAACGCTTTTACTACATTAAAGTTATGCATTAGTTAAGTATTTTCAGATGCAGATTGGCTCAAGCAACTATTGGTTGATCTACTCTGCATCTGAAAATATTTAAATAAGGAATAACTTTAATGTAATTACAGCGTTTTGGTAAAATTGTAGGATGTGGGTTAGGCCACTGTTGCTCTGAGTGCCACAATTGATAAACAATTTTTATTCGATGAATGAAAATTTGATGGTATTATTTTAAATTATTGATTGTGTTAGTGATGGAGGTGGTGGCGGTAATCAGGATTTTTAAATGTTTACATCTGAAATTTTCAATTTATGCATATTCTACTTGATGGGAAAAATGTAGCCAAGTTCAATAAATATGTTAAATGCATCACTTTTACATTGATTCTTATGGGAAAACAAGCACAAATCTATACATTTCAGGGCCTTTTGAGCATAACGTATCACCATTAAGTTTTCTGTTGTTTACTGTTGTTATAAGAGCGGGTCATTCGACCAATCAAAAGACCCTCTCTTACAGGCTCCGCCCTAGAGCTCGCACAACCGTCTGATTGGCCCGTAAAGAAATCCAATTCCAACATTGTTCGGGCAGAGATACCGTTAGGCCCTTTGTTCGGAATTGGATAAAAACACATTCAACTTTTCAGACGGCATCTTACCGAGTCCAAGCTCTTGGGAATTAGACCTTCTGGTATGAGCAATACTCATCCAGAAAACTTGTTTTTTCTTAAGACACCTTCTCGTGCCTTCCGAGTCCAGGCTTAGAGCCCTGAACTCACCTTGCATCTACAAGTGTAAGAAAGTTGCTTTTACTTTATTTTTGCGGTTGGCGTTTAGCCCAACCATTCTTTTTACTCTGTCCTGTTAGTTACAGGTACCTGAAGCCGCAAACCTCCACGCAGGCCGTGGAATTTGCAACATTTATATATTTACTTTACTTTACTTTTTCTAGGTATATATTTAGGTTTACGTTTATTTTTATTTACTTTTATTTTCTAGGTTATCACTATTTTATAATTTACTTTATCTTCTAGCATTATCATTACTTTAGTCTACCATTATTTACTTCTCTCTTGTTTTACAGGTCTACTTTGACATTTATATATTTAGTATATACTGTTGTGCTTTTTTTCGGTAACTACCAGTTACCACATTTTACTTTATTATATATACATCGAAATTTAACTCGCTTTACTATCTAGAGTCTCCGACTTCTATATTATTTTACTATATATTTTTGATGCTATTTTATTTCCCTATTTCTAGGTTTTTTTAGTATCGTTTTATATATTTATAGTTGCATATCCATATATATACCAACTTTTTGCTGGACATTTTCCATCATTTTACCGAAGGCTCTAATTTTTCCTTATTTAGTTACGTTGTCTCGTGGAATAAGATCTGTACTGAGTTGTAAGTGAAATAGGTAACTTCTCTTACATTCAGCCTTCTCTTGTAAATCCAGAGGCAACGTTACTCGAATATAGGGGAAATTAGGCTTTGGGTTATGACCCTAGATCCCGAGGGAGTCAATATCTGTAAGTATAGAGAATTTTTCCTTTTTTTCTTTTTTTGTGTTTCTAGCTAGCCTACAGCGATGTTGAAGGCTAGCACACCTCCCTATGACCTTAGGTCTGTGAAGGACACAGACAGAGCCTCTGACGACGTGTCTAACTTTACCCAGAACGTCTCAGAAGGACATGGCGCCCAAACGGGGACTTTAACGGATCCACAATCCCAGTCTCCACCCGAAAAACAGCCTGATCAGCAGGCAGACACACTGGCCGCTACGACAGAGCAGCCAACACCACTTACACACCCCGACCTGATGGCGATGGCGTCGATGATTGGTACGCTACTACAAACAGTCACATCCCTGACTAAGACGGTAGCAGACATGTCCCTACCAAAGACAGATGTACCCGTAGCCCCACCACAGTCTACACCACCCAGGTGGAGACCAACTCTACAACGCTTCTCTGGCGAGGAGCACGAATGCCCGGACGAATTCCGTGAGAATACAATCACCTACCTGGTGAACATGGGCCTAGAGGAGAAGTATTGGACGGCGTTCATCCTAGAAGAGGGCCTATCCGGAGACGCGGCCACATGGGCCGAAACACATGCCAACCCTAGACTGAATTACTCTACCTTCTTCACCCGGCTGTCCGAACACTACAGCCACTCGACGGTGATTACCAAGCTATTGTCCAAGCTATACGGACAATGGCAAAGGAGGGAATCCGCAGCCGAGTTCATCACCTCCAAGATGGCCCTCTTCAGACGTGTGGCACCCGAAATACCCGAAGAGAGACGATGCCGCATCATAGTCGACCAACTGAAGTCGGACCTTAGGCGGCACATGCGCCTCAACACGCCAAAGACCGAGGAAGACCTCCGACGGGCCGCCGAGGAGCTCGAACAGGACCTGAGGTATTCAGCCAGCCAGTCGAAACAGACCAACAACTCGTCAACCCAGAGACCCCCACGAACGTCCGAGACGATAGAGGACTGGCGTAACCGAGGTTAAAGCCGCCAATCAAACCGTCCTAAACCAAAGGAACAACCCAACCAACAAGAGGACCAGGGAAACTCCAACAGGGGCGACCACTGAAGACCTCATCAAGTGCGAAGCCCCAACTGAACCCGTTGGCACGGAAGAACACCTCAACCCACCTTCCGAAGATCTCCGCCGAGGTCAACTCCAGGAGGATCAGAGCCCTGATAGACACTGGCGCGTCAGGCAACTTCGTCAGTGCGGCTCTGATCGGAGAGGATATGGTACGAGGTACACTCACCACGGTTCGGCTCGCCTGTGAAGGGCATTCAACACGAAGTCCAGGGGTAGCAGAGGTGAAAATCCAATTCACCGACGGTTCCTGTAGCACGACAGACTGCATCGTAGTGGAGAAGCTCAACCACGACCTAGTGCTCGGCATGCCATAGCTCAAATCCGAAGAAGTCCTCGTAGACATCCCACGAAAATGTCTACACGTTGGGACCCAGAGCCGCCGAACATTATTCTGGGAAGCTCCTCCAAGACCAGTAAATGCAGACAGCCACGCCAAGCTACAAGCAGACCAAGCCCCGGACTTTGCAATTGAAACTATCAAGGGAATGATCCGCTCGTAAAACGACGTCTTCGACGAAGAGATTCGACAACCCACGACGAAGGCGGCGACCATGCGGATCGACCTCACAGACGACTGACCCATCAATGTTAGGCCGTACAAATACTCCAAAGAAAAGAAGCGGATAATGTACCAAGAGGTCCAGGAGATGTTATCCGCTGGAGTAGTACGTCCTAGCAAGAGAGCCCCTACAACAGCCCCATCGTCATCGTCACCAAGAAGGATGGAAGTCCCTGATTCTGCGTGGACTACCGGAAAATCAACGGCATCACCGTGGACGAAGTATCAAACATGACACCGATACACGATTCCATCAAGGAGTTGGGAACAGCAAAGATCTTCTCAACCCTCGACCTGAAGAGCGGCTTCTGGCAGATTCCGCTGCACGAGGAGTCCAAAGAGAAGACAGCATTCAGCCTCCCAGATGGATCGGCATACGAGTTCACCGTGATGCCCTTCGGACTGAAGAATGGTTCCGCAGCCTTCCAAAAATTGGTGACGACCGTCTTCGCCGGGTATGTAGACGTCTTTGTAAAGGTCTACATGGACGACATCAACCACTAGACAGACACCGCCAGAAAATCCAAGGATTCACCACACCCAGAACCCTCAAGCAGCTAAGAGGTTTCATAGGCACAGCTAGCTGGCTCCGAGATTTCATCCCAGGCTTCGCCCAGATGGTCACACCACTGACTGACCTGACTGCGGACAACCAGAGATTCAGATGGAACGACAACGCCGAAAAAGCCTTCAACGAAATAAAAACCGCCATCTCCGGAGACCTCAAATTAAAACGGCCAGTTGCCAGCCAACCTTTTAGCTTGCAAACCGGTGCGTCAGAAGTCGGCATGGGAGCGGTCCTGTTCCAAGGACCAGCTAACAACAGACAGATAGTGGCCTACAGCTCGACAAAATTGAAATCAGCCGAGCGTAGGTACCACATTAACGAAAAAGAATGTCTAGCAGTGGTTTGGGCACTTAAGAAATTCAAATATTTTCTACAAGACCAGAAGTTCACCCTGTTCACCGACAGCCGAGCCCTACTATGGTTGGACCGATACAAATCAGACAAGGCGAAGCTGTCCCGTTGGGCCCTGTTGCTGCAGAAGTTCAACTGCGATGTCGTTCACATACCCGGCCGAGACAACGAGCTACCGGACCACCTCTCCCGCAACCCCGAGACGGAGGACGAAAATTCCCACGACCCCGACGCCGAAGTCGAGAGACTAGCATGGCCACAGCAGCCCAGTCAAGAGGATGACACCTTCCCGCTGCTATGCCTCCTAAACGACGACGAAGACGGCGCCAACCACCCGATACTTGACGACCTGAACGAGATACCTTTGCAGACCAGGATCCAGAGGGGACACCAGACCCACATTGGCATGCAGAGGTTCGCCGCCGTTGGCACCAAATTCGAGAACGAGGTCCACGCTCAGACATGGAACGAGGCCTCATCGAAGAGTTCACGGTGGAAGACGGCGCTGGGTTCTACCTCGACAATGGCTCCCGACGTCTCATCATCCCTGGTTGTTTCAAATATGTCGTCAAAGATGTCGTCAAATATGTCCAAAGCTGCATGAAGTGCGCCACGACCAAGACGACGCCACGACAGCCAGCAGCTCCAATAATCCCTAGAACTCCGACAAACCCTTGGGAGACGATCTCCTTTGATGTCCTCGGACCGTACCCCGCAGCAAGAGGAACGAAGAACCGCTTCATTCTCCTGGCCACATACTGTCTCAGCAATTGGTTGGAATACCGATGTACCACGTCAGCCAAGAGCCGAGACTGCATAAGCTTCCTACAAGACGAGATTTGCAACAAATGGGGCCGACCAAAAACCATCATCACCGACAACGGCGTCCAGTTCCGAACCGACACATGGGAAAGATTCCTTCGACGCTACAACATCGAAGGTGAAAAAGCCCTTATCCACCACCAGAGAGCAAAGCCCGTCGAGCGCAGAGTCCAGGAGTTGAAGAAAGGACTTCGAGCCCGAGTGACATCGCCCGAGGACCCACGCTGGGACACATACGTCGGTGACATCGTACTCACCCTCAGAACCCGAACAAACGCTGCAACAGAACAGACCCCAGCAGAACTCCCCCTTGGCTACCGTCCGAGACTCTCAGAGGAACAAGAAGCTCAGGCCAGACGACAAGAGACGAGGGAATAGAGAGTCCAGCAAGCCGTCCAAAAAAAGGCAGTCTACGCCCGGAACCTGTTCCCTAGCAACCCGGAGGCCAGACATCCCCCACGATACGTCCCAGGCGAACAAGTCCTCGTCAAGAACCACGTAAAAGGAAACTTCGGCGAGACCCTGACAGGCCCTCACACGATCATCCGAGCAGCCGGCGATCATACCTACTACCTACGAAGTCCACAGAGACCAAGACATCGACCGGCTGATCCACGTCGACGATATCCGCCCAGCACCACCTCCGCGTGAAGAACCAGACGGCGAAGAAGACGCCGAATGAAAAACGAAAATACTTTAACAAAAACCCTGTTTACCTTTTCGCCTTGACTTGAACAATAAAGGAGATGATCTCCACCTCTTCAAAGTCAAGAGCGAAAGGGTTCTTTCTTTTGCGAAAAACAAACTTATAAAAAAATTTTTTAATTTTCTCTAACTTGTAATTTTTTTTTACTTTAATAAATAAAAAAACTCATACCAGCAGGTCTAAAAAGGGGGGCATGTTATAAGAGCGGATCATTCAACCAATCACAAGACCTTCTCTTACAGGCTCCGCCCTAGAGCTCGCAAAGCCGTCTGATTGGCCCGTAAAGAAATCCAATTCCAACATTGTTCGGGCAGAGATACCGTTAGGCCCTTTTTTGTAAACTTGTTTTTTCTTAAGACTCCTTCTCGTGCCTTCCGAGTCCAGGCTTAGAGCCCTGAACTCACCTTGCATCTACAAGTGTAAGAAAGTTGCTTTTACTTTATTTTTGCGGTTGGCGTTTAGCCCAACCATTCTTTTTACTCTGTCTTATTAGTTACAGGTACCTGAAGCCGCAAACCTCCACGCAGGCCGTGGAATTTGCAACATTTATATATTTACTTTACTTTACTTTTTCTAGGTATATATTTAGGTTTACGTTTATTTTTATTTACTTTTATTTTCTAGGTTATTACTATTTTATAATTTACCTTTTTATTTTCTAGGTTATTACTATTTTATAATTTACTTTATCTCCTAGCATTATCATTACTTTAGTCTACCATTATTTACTTCTCTCTTGTTTTACAGGTCTACTTTGACATTTATATATTTAGTATATACTGTTGTGCTTTTTTTCGGTAACTACCAGTTACCACATTTTACTTTATTATATATACATCGAAATTTAACTCGCTTTACTATCTAGAGTCTCCGACTTCTATATTATTTTACTATATATTTTTGATGCTATTTCTAGGTTTTTTTAGTATCGTTTTATATATTTATAGTTGCATATCCATATATATACCAACTTTTTGCTGGACATTTTACCGAAATCTATAATTTTTTCTTATTTAGTTAGGTTGTCTCGTGAAATAAGAACTGTACTGAATTGTAAGTGAAATAGGTAACTTCTCTTACATTCAGCCTTCTCTTGTATATCCAGAGGCAACGTTACTCTCATATAGGGGAAATTAGGCTTTGGGTTATGACTCCTAGATCCCTAGGGAGTCAATATCTATAAGTATAGAGAATTTTTCCTTTTTTTCTTTTTTTGTGTTTTTAGCTAGCCTACAGCGATGTCGAAGGCTAGCACACCTCCCTATGATCTTAGGTCTGTGAAGGACACAGACGGAGCCTCTAACGACGTGTCTAACTCTACCCAGAACGTCTCAGAAGGACACTGTCACCAATGGCGGCGTTCGTTATTCTGCCACATGGCGGCGTTCATATATATTCGTTCATAAATAGAAACTTTTTAATTCCTGGGTTTTCGGTCTCATAAAAATAAAACACTTTGTTATGGCTTAAACGTTTCGGCTAATTGCCATTTTCAATAAGCACTTTAATGAATAATTATAAACATTACATAAAACAAAACAAAAGACTAAAATTTACATTGCACTTGTTGGCTTGGCGTTTTGTTGTGGAATGCGAGCTTGACTCTTGAAACCATATGGCAGAATTCAAAATTGACGTCCGTTAAGGACGGTATTTAAAATATTTGCCAAATTGTACGTTTATAAAAATTAAATCAATTTATTAAATTATGATTTACATTGGAGAGATCCTTGATGTCAGTTTTATTATTTATGCAATTTTGGTCTTTCTTTACATGAATCATTTCCAATATACATCTTTTGTTGTAGCTTTGTTCTTTTTCTAAAATTTGTACATTTTCAAAATCAAAAGCATGGTTATTTTCTATGGAATGCTTGGCTAATGCTGTAGTGTTTACTTTGTTGGTTTGTACACTATGTTTGTGTGCAACCATCCTTCTATGTATATATTGATGTGTTTGCCCAATGTATGTCGAATTGCAGTCTTTACAATTTACTTTATAAACAACATCTGACTGTTGGTCCTTAGTAACAATGGGTTTAAATTTTGAAAAACATTGCCCCGATGTTTTAGGAGCTTTATGTCCAACATTGATATCATATTTTGAAACATTCTCGACATTTGTTCGGAAAATCCATTTATATATGGTAGGGATATATAGCGTTTATTTGGGTTGGTGATATTACTATTGACATTGTTAGGTGAAATTTGGATTTGATTTGGAGTGATATTAGAATTTTATTGGTTGTTGATGATATATTTTCTTTTTTTAATTAGAGGGTTGTAAAATTCTGGCGGATAATTATTTTTTTCTAAAATATCTTTAACTCTTTTCAGATTTTCGGAATGGAATTGTGGGCTAGATAGCTTAATTGCTCTATCCGTTAGACTGAACTAGACTGATCCAAGAACTAAACTATATATATATATATATATATATATATATATATATATATATATATATATATATATATATATATATATATATTAGGGTGGTTCAAGATCTTATGTGAAAAATTCAAGTTGAATGTAAAAGCCAAGGGACCCCCCAATTCTTTTCTAATTGATAAAAGAAGTAAGGAGCCAAAATATGAAAGCCATAAGTCAATTGGAAGGAAGTGCTCAACATTGTTTAAATAATGAAAACGGGAATATTTTTATCGATTTTTGAAAAAATTACAAGACATGTTAGGATACAAAAACTTAATTTATTTGTTTATTTTACATGGGAACCCATGTTTAAAACAAGTACATTTTATAGTGAAGACCATAATAAAACTGAACTCTTTAAATTTTGTCTTTGGAAATGGATGGTTTCTGTAGACTTTCTAGAACGGCCTTCTTTGTTGGCTCAGTCAGGACTTGTTTTCGATTAGTTTTACACCTCTTTCTGCGATGTCATTGACCACTTTGATTTTATTTACTGTATTTTTGCCTCTTTAAACTCTGGGTCCTGTTCCCATTCACTGGGGTGATTGTTTAAAAAGCTTTGCATAACGTTTAGCTTAGTAAACAACAACATTGTTCTACTATTAGTAAAATCTGCCAATTCACATTCATCACTTAGGAAATCGGCATTTCCTTTAATCATCCTTGGCGGTGCCGGGACAGACATCTTATTCACTATGCTCACTTTGTTCTCAAGGCTTACTTTATTGGAAAAAAGTGATAACCCGACCACTTCGTCCGATAGGTACCACAAATGTGGCTGCATGGCTTTTTTGATAGTTTTAGCTATATCTTCATCAATGACGCCATATTTCCCAGCCTCTTTCCAAAAAATTAGATCGTTGAAAGCTGCATTGGCGCTGATTGGAGCCTCAACCCAGTTTTTCACATAAAAAAGTGCACCGAAACGGATAAATCTGTCCAAGTTTTCTTTCTCCTTGTTTGTGAGATGGTAAACTCCTTGACCTAGGAAAAGGTTATATGCATAAATAAGCTTAGCCATCCACCGAGCGTGGTGTATAGACCCAGGTGCTCTCCAGTAAATTTTTTCTATTGGTTGTCCCAACACCAACAGCGTCAGTTCAATAAGTTCGAGGTAGTCATCTCGAGGCTGGTCTTTCTTACTAAGATGATGTAGCAAGGACTCGATGGCACTGTTTTTTAACTCAGCTTCTCCAGGGAGAAAAATTAATGGTGTGTAATCTGATTGATCAACTACATTCCATGATTCCATCAACCTTCTAAATATGGGAATTTCAGGAGAGCTTGATGGTCCCAAACATAATGCAAATACTTTGCTCAAAAGGATTTCCATTATGTGATGGCGAAAAAGCAACCATAGAAGTTCTTTATTCAGCTTATTTTCAAGGAAAGTGCATGCACCACTCTTAAGACCAGTATTGACGGCTGTTGTGTCAAAGCCCATACCAATGACTTTATCATCGAGATCCCATGTTTTAAGAGTTTTAAGTACTGCATCTCCAGTGTTCAAACCTGTTCCACTAGCCAATTTTGGCACCCCCAATAATTTCTCATTTCCACCAGCATAGGAAACTAGCACTGGTATTCTATCTACCTTTTGTGAACCTAAAATGTCGGGCAGGACAGCTGTCCCAATGAACAACAATTGGGTCTTTGATATCTAAGTTTGATTTAATCTCTGTCGAAAAATTTTGTCTTGCTGCTTCTCGTTTCCTTTTTACAGAACTTATTGAAAGCGGTAATTCCGCAGGATCATGTCCAAGTGAGGCAGCAATAGGAATGATAAGCCTTACAACTTTACGATCGGAAACTTTATTCCTGTCTAAAGCCGCTGCCACATTCATGTCAAAAGGGCTCTTCTTAGCCTTTGGTTCAGAAACATCTTCGCTTTTGCCGTCTAAAACTTTGTTTACCTTTTTTTTTTAAACTTAAGTGTTTTACGGAAATTTATGAAAACTAAATGTTGTTGAGCACTGCCTTCCATTTGTTCTAGAGTGTTAAGATTTGGCATAGATTATTCTTTTATTAGATATAACAAAATGGGAGGGTCCCTAGGTCTCTAAAAAAAACTTGAGTTTTTTGGACCACCCTAATATATATATATATATATATATATATATATATATATATATATATATATATATATATATATATATATATATATATATATATATATATATATATATTTACTCCCAGCGTATGAAGTGAGCCACATATCAAAAGAAACTGCGGTTGAAGTGAGGTCCTGTACAAAGTGAGGTCCAGTATACGGACCTCACTTAGTCAATCAATGTAAGACTTTTTCGTAGACATGTACTGATAGCAAACACTGTTTTTTTACAAAAAAAAGTGGGACCTCACTTTGTATGGTCCACATCAATTTTTAGTTCAGAGATTTTCCGCATAGAGGCGCTGACTTTGGCGTATATTTTCTAACCATGTATATTCTATGCCCTGTTGAATAACTTACGATACACATAGTGAGGACCATACAACTGGCAACATCTGTTCAACCAATCTTTAAAACAGTGGATCGTCAATCGTCGCATAAATTCAAACAGTACAAAAATGTTTAATACTTTAATCCTTTTTGAGAGCCTAGGCGCAAAATTTCGGACGAGTTCTTTTTAAACGCATTTATTTTTTTCGAATCCTGAGATAACTAATAGGTATTTTAAAAAAATTTAAACGCAAAATAGAAAACTACATTATTCCCGAGGGCAGAAAGTCCCTTATAATGAACAAAAAGTTTCTTTTGAATGATATATTTAAAATTAAAAATCAGACTATTTTTTTTCACCCCTGTGACTTATTAAAATAAATATTTATAGAAGTTCTCAAGGACTTTCGACCATGGATAATACAGTAATATTTCTTTCTGCGTTTAAATTTTTTAAAAATACTTAAGGTTTTCTCAGTATTCGAAAAAAATGAACGCATTTAAAAATAATTCGAGCGAAATTTTTGCGCATATGCTCTCAGAAAGGCTTAAAATACTATAAATTTTTGTAATCAGTATTTCAATAGTTATTTATGATATAAGTGTTAAAAGTACACGTTTAAGGCACGCATGTGAAAGTTTGCAGAATGAGCGACAGCGAGTTTTGCAATTCACATGAGTGCCTTAAAAATGTACATTTTAACAGACATATCATGCAATATTTTTTCTACAAACGTAATTACAGGACAATATCTACAAAAACTTTTACTTGAACTTGACTGACATTCCATTTTTATATTTTTTTGATATTACATCAAAATTGCCTATACGATCAATACGAATTGCAGTGCCATAAAAATTTTAAAGCACTAGTGCCTTAAAGCAGCGCCGGATAAAGGGGTGGGCGAGCCGGGCGACCGCCCGGGGCGCCAGAATTTGGGGGCGCCAAATTTTGAGAGACGCTGATATATAAATATAATATTTACCCCCCTCCGTGGCTCAGTGGTAAGAGCGCCTGCCTGTGGATCTAAAAAATCCGAAAGGTTGTGGGTTCGAATCTCACCAGGGTCGGAAATTTTTCATTTATTATAAATTAATAAATGAATATAGTTTCTGTCCTCGTGGGATCGGTTCTCACCGGAGGGACCGCAGACGTTCGGATACAATTAGCGTCTCTTTGCAAAGACAATGACGTCGACATTGCAAAGTAACAAGGCGCTTACTCAACACACACTACTTACACATGACACTAGGTACCTAACTGTTCAAAATTACCGTACCTGCCATGCCAATGGCCATTAGTTGTCGAGGCATTAGCTAAATTTTTCTAAATTCATTAGCTAAATTCATTATTTTTTTGGACTTTATAGATTATCTTTGGGCTAAGATTACTCCTAAGACAATTAATATTAAATAATTGTAACAATAAGAAAACTATTTCTAGCTCACAAAAATTCTCTAATAAAAATAATGCAACCTAAAAATTGTTATGGCTTTTAAAGGTCATTTGTCAGGTAATACCTATCACTTTTATGGTATTACAATGTTATACATACATACTTAAAATACACGAAGATCAGATTTACGAAGTATCAACAAATTTATGAATAGTCAGTGATATTATTATACTGCTGCTTGTCATTATAGCCTCAATGGTTAAATAGTTTTGTCTTCCTGTTCTGTAAACTTTGCTTTATCAACATTGTCGTGTGTCCGTGGGTGTGTAATTTGAAATAAAAAAAAACAAACCAGGTATATCTATATGAATTAGAATTGACAAGTTCTTTTTCATAATATGAATATATAGAAATTTATTTCGAATACTTTGTACGCGTTAAGATGTTTCACTTTTTGCATAAAAACGGCACGAACGACGTATGAAAAAAAGGAATAATAGATTTTTGTATATATCATAAATTGAACGAGTAATTCCAAAATGATTTGTTATTTGAAATATCTCAGTGGCGTACTATGTTTTTCTTTAAAAAAATTCACACCATTTCAACAGTAGATATAAAATTATTAATTTTATGTCAAAAAATGCGCAATAATTACCTCTTAAAACACATCCAATTTCATTTGCATATCTGAACCGGTTTTAGAACAATAAAGAAATCGTCAGTTTGTAAGAAAAATGTCAACACCCCATATCTCGGAAACGAAGTATTTGCTGACATATGCTTATAGAGCAAACTGTCATTATTTTTTCATATAGAATTACCCTTTAAAGTTTGTCGCATTTATTTAGAAACATCCTGTTTTTTCTTGACCACCCTGGATTTCCATAGTTTTTCCTGTATTATTTCACTTGACCGTTATTTTCAGTTCTTTCTGTTTTTCCAGTCCTGCAGGTTTCTTTTCTAATATTGCTTCGTCCATTTTATCTCTAAAAGATTTTCGGGGTCTGTCTCTCTTCCTTCTTATATACTCGATAGGTTATAATGTTAATATAATGTTATATGTTACATACATTTATATTGCAATTCAGTTTGCTCAATTTTCCTCCCGAAAAATTCCCCAACCAATTCAACCTATAAAAATTTTCCCATGTGCTTTCAAATTACCCTAAAAATGGGCGAAAGTACACCAATCTGGCATCTCTGATTCGTCGCTCGTTGTAGACGGCGTCGGTGTATATTGAGTTGTCAATTGGGATATTCCCAAAACTCCCAAAAGTGATGATCCTACCGATCTACCGACATGTCCCTAGGATCTATCGAGTTTAAAAAAATATCCAAATGACATATTTTACTTAAGAGGAAACACTAGCGATCAACAGGTAGCGAAAACGCGTTCCAAGATTGCGGCTCTAATTTTGAATATTTTTTCGAGATATGTGGCACACGTATTCGTAATATAATAAAGAATGGCGGTACAGAGCCCAATTTAAAAAATATATTAATATGTGGAAATTACTCTGTAATTAAATACAATAGATATTAAAAAAACGAGCCTGTACCGCCACTAAGAAGACCAAAAAAATACACTTTCTTCAAATAAACTTTTTTATCCGATGCCTAGATTTTGTGTCATTTTGGAACTACTAAAATTTTTTATTTCTTTAGTAGTTCCAAAATGACACAAAATCTAGGCATCTGATAAAAAAGTTTATTTGAAGAAAGTGTATTTTTTTGTTCTTCTTAATGGCGGTACAGACTCGTTTTTTTAATATTGTATTTATTTACAGAGCAATTTCCACATATTAATATATTTTTCAAATTGGGCTCTGTACCGCCATTCTTTATTATATTATAAATACGTGTGCCAAATATCTCGAAAAAATATTCAAAATTACAGCCTCAATCTTGGAACGCGTTTTGGCTACCTGTTGATCGCTACTGTATCACCTTAAAAATAAATTCGATAAACCAATTCATCATTTATTGCCATCAAAAAATTTCAGTAGGTAGTATTTTTTAACACGTTTGTATAATACCTTTCATTTCCTAAGAATTATGTATTATTTAAAAATTACATAATGGAGATTCCTAATCGTATTTCGGTATTCACATTTCATACAAGAGTCTCAAAGTACTCATGTATAAACAATTTTTAGATGATTTTGGGAATATCGATTTCAAGCAGATCACATACCTTTTTATGTAAATATTCATGTGTTTCATAAAAGCTGATGTGACACTTTCGTCCAGTTCTTTATTAGTAAATAAAAGTTGAATTATGGTTGTTTGGGTTAATAATTACTTCGCATATTATTTATAATACATATAGTAGGGGAGCAAAGTATGCTAAATGTGCAGTCACTCGAGCGCTTTGGGGACCTATTGGGTTGTGATTATTAGGTTCTAAAACCAAAAAAGTTAAGTAAAATTTTCCATTTTAGTGGGGACTTTCCATATTTTAATTTAATTTTCCATTTCCAACACCCGTTTTCTCCGATTATAGCGCCACCTATCCGTAATTAGAAAAAACGTTTCGAATAAAAGTTGCTTATTTTTACGCAAAGAATCCAAATCTGAAATAAAAAAAGGAGTTCCTATTTAAGATTTTAAAGTAACCCCCCCCCCCACCTCCGTGGGGGTCGTGTTTGGTACCATTCGATAGATTTCAGAAAAAATATTCAGAAATTGTAGTGTATTACCTATAAGCAGTTACCGTTAAGCCGGGTCCAGACTATGTAACAAAACATGTTAAATAACAAAGTTTTGTAACTTGTTACAAAATTAAAAAAAAAACAAGTTTTAAAACACAGTGTTGTATAACATTTTTCTGGTTATATAGCATGTTTTATGTTATCCAACAGATGTCGGTAAACATCAAAGAAAGTTATAAAACCGCACCGCGACTGATCTACACCTAAAAACATGTTATTGAAACATTCTCTGGCATAGTACCTACGCGAGCAGCAACCGTTGGAGTCATATCGCCTTGTTCATTCTGGAGTGATTGTGCTAGATTTTCTTTGCTCTGTTCACCTAGGGTCATTTACGCGATGAAATTGTCGAAAGAACTGACTACTCATTTAATTGAGCTATTTCGTAAGTAACGAGTATTATGGGATTGCTATGGGATGAGCTACATTTATTGATTTAAAAAACAAATAAAAAACACGATGAATAGACTGAAATAAAAGTGAAAATAGATACAGAAACTGTAGTTAAAACTAATGCACGTACGCCTATAACTCAAGCCAACAAAAGAAAAGCAGTACGCGGAACCTTAACAGCAAATCGGTGCAAATCAACTCTAAATTTGACATAAATACTATTCTCTACAGAGCAGAGTGTTCAGACATAAAACCTGTAACATTCACTTCATTCGCTACACAGATGCAGACTGCTTCATCAGCTACTCAAACAGGCACTCAATCATACAATATATCTGAGCCTTTCTATTCCGTCCACTACACCTACATCCGCTACTTCTCCAGCTACACCAATTCAAACAGACAGTGACACTCAATCATGAACAGGTGAAGACGATAATACTGAGGAATTAAATTTTACACAAATGTTATACTTCCTCTCTGAAACAATGAATAAAAAGTTTAAAAAATATACTTTGCTAATAATATAACTGTTAATCTTTCTCTTATTGGAATTGCATCTCGAAATGTCTTTCCTGCCTATTTTATGGCCGATGTCATTTATAAGAAATTCAAAATCAGAACTTTCTATTCTTAAGAAGCTTTTAAAACTGCCATCACATTCAATGTGTCCTGTCGATGGGTCTATGTTATCTCTTTCCAGATCAGCTAAAAGAGCTGTACCACTACCTATATCTTGCTCGAGCTGCTAATGAAGGACACACCCAAAATATTAATTTAACACGCCGGTGTCGCCTCCACAATATTACACAAGGTGCTGTTGCTATGAAGATATCCTCCATACTTATATGACGCAATTCTATATACTACCTAACCTACCAGCTATCCATCTAAAATGCTGCAAAATTTATGCGCATGTTGTTGTTTTGTTTTTTGTTATATAGTCTGGATACTCATGCTATATTATACCAAGTTACATAACAAAGTTGTACAACAAATTTGTTGTACAACTTTGTTATTAGCATGTTTTGTTACATAGTCTAGACCCGGCTTTAGAAGTTCCCCGTTTCAGGAAAAAATATTGTATTAAGAGCGATAGCCTAGTGACCTAGTGGGTAGACCTCGGATCTCGGATTCGTAAAGCAGAGGTTTCGATTTCAAATCCGGGGTGTGGATCTCCGATTTTTTTATTTATTGTTACTGCATTCATGTCTGTAGACAATGTTGAAATCTATTATGAGCACAATAAAAAAATATAGTAATAAAATAATAAATAAATATTTCAAAAAAAAAAACAAGAAAAAAAATACAATCACTGGAAGCGAAACTAAACAATACGGAAGAAATATAACCACTGGATTCGGAACTGGATATGGAACTGGATAATATTAGAAAACTGATATTATAATATGTAAGCAGTACGAGCCTAGTAGGCCCATGGCTTGATGTACTTTCTTTTCCACTGCCTTTTGTCAGTCGCTTTTGTTTCCCAGTTCCTTAAGTTAATTCTTCTCATATCTTCTCTAACTCCATTACTCCATCGTGACCTCGGTCTTCCTCTTCGTCTTTTCCCTGCCAATGCACTAGATAATACCATTCTAGGAATTCTAGATGGAATCATCCTCTGCACATGGTCCAACCATCTAGTCTTTGCGCCTTAATTACTGCTAGTATGTTAGGATCTTGATAGAGCTCAGTTTCCCACCGGGTGTAACAACAACTCTTGATGTTTTTTTGTTGTGACCCATGTTTCAGAAGCATACGTTACTATCGGCCTTATTACGGTCTTGTAAGTTCTTAGTTTTGCTCTTCGTGATATATGTTTACTTCTTAACAACCCATTAAAAGCAAATATAGCGCGGTTGCCCGACATAATTCTCTTTTGTATTTCTTCTTCACAGTTAGGATCTCTTGTGAAGACAGTTCCTAAGTACTCAAATCTCTAAACTTCTTCGAATTTATACTGTGTTCCCTTCGCTGTTGTCATTGTTATGTATTGCCCCCGAAAGAATTGCTTATTTGTTCATTCCATATACTCTGTTTTTGCTTCATTTATATACAATCCTTTGGTTGCTGCCCTCTCCTCGAGTTTCATGACTGTTTCTATAAGTTCTATTTTGCTCCTAGCCAAGATTACCAAATCGTCTGCGAATGCCAAGCACTGATGTTTTTTGTGGTAGATCAGACCTGTTCTATTAATGTTTGCTTCCTGTATAACCTTTTCTAGTAATATGCTAAACATTATAGACGATAATGGATCACCCTGCCGCAGTCATTGTTTGACCTCAAAGCTTTCTATTATAGTATTGTTTATCTTGACTTTATCATACTGATATATCATACTGATATTGTTTAAAAACACTAATAATATTGATATAAAATGTTAATCAATTTTATTTATTGTTATAAGAATCAAAGGTAAATATGATTAGGCGAATAAAGCCTTAGGTTTCGCAGTCAATATCCCAACCACACACACATGTTGCAATCTATTTCAATACGGTTTATAGTACAAACTATACACTTAGTATTAAAATAGTCTGATATATTTTTTTAGTTGAGGACACTTGTTCACATTGCATTGTTTCAGGATAAGGTGAAATATCTTCAATAAATGGAAAAAAGCATGTATGTCATATATTATAATACTTTCTATACTCTTAATATGTAGTCTCGTATAAATTTGTAGTGACATGATTTTAAGTATAAGAACACGAAGCTTGCAACAATTTTCAGAGAAAATAGAAAACTAAAACTATTTTAAAATGATTATTCGAAATAAAACATATGATCATATTCACTGTATTTGCCATCTAGTGGAATAACTGTAAAATTAAGTCAGTAAAAAAGGTACATTAAGTTTAATTAAATTAAGTAAATCATCTTGTATACTAAAATTAAGGTTGGAAAATTGTCGTTTCAAAATGAAAATCGACAGGGGCAACAGTACCTATACTAAAATACACTCTGTATAGATAATTATGTCAATGTTAATAATACTGGATAGAGAATTGAATATCCTTTCAAATGAGCTAGCACACGCCCCTATTCCCTATTTAAAAATAAGGGGTGGGGGAAATGGAAGGAAGGGGGTTGACAAATGACAGATATGTATGTACCGTAAAAACTGTATTCTCCTTAGATCAAAAGTCGGGCTTTTATATTTATATGTTAAGTTCAATATAAATTTCACATAACTGAACTATCACTGTATCCTCCATTTTGATTATTATTGTTCTCAACTAACGCTATTTTCAAAATTCTTGCTTTCCTATCCATCTTTAACGTAAATTATTAAAAAATATAAAACTATTTCTTTATTAACGCTAGTCTCCGATAAGGCTACCGTGATTTAATGCTGAGGTACTAAAATGTTATAAAATTAACAAACAGTACGAGCAAGAACAAAGAGTCCACATCCTTCTTATAACTACAAGTGACTGAAACAACGAAACAATAATAATTTTTACTGTGTTATACAGAAAAAGGCAGTAGAAACGATTAATCTCATATTTATCGACAACACTGTATGGTCCTCACTTGATGAGCTGTAAGGAAATATACACGTAAAGTTGTCCTCACTTTGTGCGCATAACGAAAAAGTATATACAGTCTCACTTTAATAGCTGCGTGTAATGGCCTCACTTGGGTGGCAATATACTTGAACAATACGGGGCACATATACGTAATCTTTTTTGTGTATACTCGTCATTTTTTAATTGCTATTTACTTGTCAAGGTCACTATGAAGAGTTGAAACGATTATGTCTACGTTTTCTACCGGTCCTCACTAAGTGCGCGTAATGTCAGGACCTCACTTTGATATCTGTGCATAAATATATATATATATATATATATATATATATATATATATATATATATATATATATATAAAGAAAGTCAAAGACAGTAACGGGTTACTGGTAAAACAAAGACAGTTGAAGGTAACCGGGAACGACCCAATACTAAGGAAGCAATAAAAAACGGGTGCTTCTAAGTGAGTGTCTTTTATTAAAAGTCAAGCTTTCGCCACATAATTTTGGGCTTCATCAGAACTTGCTGGAATGGAAAAACATTCTTTACAATCATCATAAATTAAAGATGTTATTTTTTTAATCTTACCTAAATGTTGACACTATTTCTTAGTGCATAATAAAATTGATATGAAACCACACATTGTCACAAAAACAAACCAATCACATCTCCCAACTGGAGGAAAAATGGCAATCAAAGCCTTTATTAAGTATTAAAATTCATTTTTTTATTTAAATCACCATGTGGCCGGCATTTTTGACAAGTAATTCTTAATTAAGTCATGTGTCGTTTCGACTGTCAATTATCGAAACGCCACCTGTCTTAATCACTTCTTCTTTTTTCCAGAATAGGACATTAACTTTATTAAGTCACATATTAGACACTTTTTAAATTTCACACAAAATACTATAGAAATATAGGTCCCGTTCTATATAAACATATCATGTTAAATAAATTATGTGGTTTGTATTTAGTGTTGGATATAGTAGTCAACACTCCGATGAGATGTACGTATTACATACCTTTTGTTAAAGAAACAAGTATATCAGTGATGTTGATAGATGAAAAAGTTAAATCTTGTTTACAAAAGGGAAATAACACATCCGTGTAGGTGTTAGTAATGTAACAAGTAATTTCATTGTTGTCTTTTTTCATTTACATTCCTTTATGTTAGTGGTATAAACATAATATGTCCAAGAAGGGTTTGACATTAACCAATTTTTTTTAAAATTCAAAATTTGACAAAATTGTCTGGTTGAAAACATAAAAATATAAAAACATGGTCTGTACATGAAGTTAAGTTTTTTTTAAAAATTGTTTTAAAATTATTAACAATTGACTTGTATATTAAATTGAATTCAGTACACATGTAGTGCAGGCAACCATCAGAGTCACAATAAGTAGAAAATGACAACAGTACAATTCAGTGAAGCGTGGAGCACAGTATTATGTGGATCTAATATAAGAAGGTGGTAGTTTTTTATTTTTAGTAAATTTCTGTTGTAAAATGTAAGTATAGATGGAACTTAAGTTATCAACATCTTTTTTGTAGTTTAGTGAATTGGAACAATTGTTAATATAACACATCTCTAAGATTTTTCGGTGAGATTCTTTTTCAGCTCTATCTAGAATTATAGTCTCATCATATAAGACACGATGGTCATTATCGTTGACATGAATACTCAAACTTGTTGCTAAGGGTTTGCGTTTGCAATCACTTTTGTGAAGGGCTAGGCGCTTACTGAGTCGTTGACTTGTGTGGCCTATGTATATTTTGCCACATTCACAGGGTATACCGTAGATTACGTTACAGTTTTTATCTAGTGGAACAGGATCTTTTAGTTTAGAATAGAACAAATTGAGTTTTTTGTTGTTATAATTGGCTATTTTTATGTTAAATTGGCTGAAAAGTCTAGTGAGAGATTGTGTCAAACCTTCTATTTATGGTAATGATCCATACTTCACCTGCATGACGTCATCAGATGCTGACCGACTATGACCAGACATGTCGCCCCTTATACTACGTTCTGTGTGTGAGTACAAAAGTTTATTGAGTAAATTTTTTGGATAATAATTACATAGTAATGTGTCAAACAACAGTTTCAAATTCTTTTCAGTAAAAGAAGTATGTGAAATTTTTAATATTCTATTTTTCATTGCTAGAACGGTGTTAACTTTCTGTTTCATAGGATGATATGAGTTAAAGGGTATATATCTACCTGAGTTAGTAGTTTTTCTATACCAATCTAAACAGATGGTGTTATCTTCCGTTCTAACAACTCTTGTATCAAGAAAGGGTACCGAAGAGTTTGACTCCTCCTCAACTGTAAATTGCAAATGAGTATTGAATGAATTAAAAATTGTAAGTGTATTCTGTACCTCATCTTGTGGTACTGATGTTATTAAATCATCTACATATTGGTAGAGAAAAGGAAATTGAAAGTGTACGTGTTGATGTACAAAATACAACAATTTATTCATGACGATTTCAGCTAAAATTGGTGAGGTTGCTCCACCCATCGGTAATCCTAATTTTTGTTTGTAAAATTTACTCTCAAATGAGAAGTAGGTATGATTATACAAAAAGGCAATAATCTCTACGAACACTGTCTTTGGAATATTGCAATTCGGCTGTATTAGGTCAAAATGTTCTTCCATAATTGAAGTTATAAGTCTAGAGGTATATTAGTGAATAATGAGACAACATCAAAAGACACCACTACGAAGTTGTAGGGTATAACTGTGTTATTAATTTTTTGTGCAAAATCAAAGGTATCTTTTATTTTAAATTTATTAAACGAATCGAAGGAAGAGGACAACACCTGGGCTATCATTTTGGCTAATGGTTGAATAGAAGATTTAACACAAGATACTATAGGTCTAAGAGGTATCTCTGGTTTGTGAACTTTAGGTAATCCATAATATTTAGGACAAATGCCATTATATGTAGTGATAGATTTAGCTGTTTCTGAAGAGATGTAATCACTTTCTTTGAGTCGTTTAACTAGTTTATTGCACGCAACCTCCATTAAAGTGGTAGGATCTTTATCAATCAATACATATGTATCGCGATCATTCAGGAGGTCCAATGATTTCTGAATATATGTGTCTTTATTCATAATGACAGTTACATTGCCTTTGAAAAGGCAATGAACATTGAAAAAGAAACTAGAATCTTCCTTAAGAATAATCCTAATCTTCTAGTCACAAAATCAGACAAAGGCAATGTAACTGTCATTATGAATAAAGACACATATATTCAGAAATCATTGGACCTCCTGAATGATCGCGATACATATGTATTGATTGATAAAAATCCTACCACTTTAATGGAGGTTGCGTGCAATAAACTAGTTAAACGACTTAAAGAAAGTGATTACATCTCTTCAGAAACAGCTAAATCTATCACTACATATAATGGCATTTGTCCTAAATATTATGGATTACCTAAAGTTCACAAACCAGAGATACCTCTTAGACCTATAGTATCTTGTGTTAAATCTTCTATTCAACCATTAGCCAAAATGATAGCCCAGGTGTTGTCCTCTTCCTTTGATTCGTTTAATAAATTTAAAATAAAAGATACCTTTGATTTTGCACAAAAAATTAATAACACAGTTATACCCTACAACTTCGTAGTGGTGTCTTTTGATGTTGTCTCATTATTCACTAATATACCTCTAGACTTAATAACTTCAATTATGGAAGAACATTTTGACCTAATACAGCCGAATTGCAATATTCCAAAGACAGTGTTCGTAGAGATTATTGCCTTTTTGTATAATCATACCTACTTCTCATTTGAGAGTAAATTTTACAAACAAAAATTAGGATTACCGATGGGTGGAGCAACCTCACCAATTTTAGCTGAAATCGTCATGAATAAATTGTTGTATTTTGTACATCAACACGAACACTTTCAATTTCCTTTTCTCTACCAATATGTAGATGATTTAATAACATCAGTACCACAAGATGAGGTACAGAATACACTTACAATTTTTAATTCATTCAATACTCATTTGCAATTTACAGTTGAGGAGGAGTCAAACTCTTCGGTACCCTTTCTTGATACAAGAGTTGTTAGAACGGAAGATAACACCATCTGTTTAGATTGGTATAGAAAAACTACTAACTCAGGTAGATATATACCCTTTAACTCATATCATCCTATGAAACAGAAAGTTAACACCGTTCTAGCAATGAAAAATAGAATATTAAAAATTTCACATACTTCTTTTACTGAAAAGAATTTGAAACTGTTGTTTGACACATTACTATGTAATTATTATCCAAAAATTTACTCAATAAACTTTTGTACTCACACACAGAACGTAGTATAAGGGGCGACATGTCTGGTCATAGTCGGTCAGCATCTGATGACGTCATGCAGGTGAAGTATGGATCATTACCATATATAGAAGGTTTGACACAATCTCTCACTAGACTTTTCAGCCAATTTAACATAAAAATAGCCAATTATAACAACAAAAAACTCAATTTGTTCTATTCTAAACTAAAAGATCCAGTTCCACTAGATAAAAACTGTAACGTAATCTACGGTATACCCTGTGAATGTGGCAAAATATACATAGGCCACACAAGTCAACGACTCAGTAAGCGCCTAGCCCTTCACAAAAGTGATTGCAAACGCAAACCCTTAGCAACAAGTTTGAGTATTCATGTCAACGATAATGACCATCGTGTCTTATATGATGAGACTATAATTCTAGATAGAGCTGAAAAAGAATCTCACCGAAAAATCTTAGAGATGTGTTATATTAACAATTGTTCCAATTCACTAAACTACAAAAAAGATGTTGATAACTTAAGTTCCATCTATACTTACATTTTACAACAGAAATTTACTAAAAATAAAAAACTACCACCTTCTTATATTAGATCCACATAATACTGTGCTCCACGCTTCACTGAATTGTACTGTTGTCATTTTCTACTTATTGTGACTCTGATGGTTGCCTGCACTACATGTGTACTGAATTCAATTTAATATACAAGTCAATTGTTAATAATTTTAAAACAATTTTTAAAAAAAACTTAACTTCATGTACAGACCATGTTTTTATATTTTTATGTTTTCAACCAGACAATTTTGTCAAATTTTGAATTTTTAAAAAAATTGGTTAATGTCAAACCCTTCTTGGACATATTATGTTTATACCACTAACATAAAGGAATGTAAATGAAAAAAGACAACAATGAAATTACTTGTTACATTACTAACACCTACACGGATGTGTTATTTCCCTTTTGTAAACAAGATTTAACTTTTTCATCTATCAACATCACTGATATACTTGTTTCTTTAACAAAAGGTATGTAATACGTACATCTCATCGGAGTGTTGACTACTATATCCAACACTAAATACAAACCACATAATTTATTTAACATGATATGTTTATATAGAACGGGACCTATATTTCTATAGTATTTTGTGTGAAATTTAAAAAGTGTCTAATATGTGACTTAATAAAGTTAATGTCCTATGCTGGAAAAAAGAAGAAGTGATTAAGACAGGTGGCGTTTCGATAATTGACAGTCGAAACGACACATGACTTAATTAAGAATTACTTGTCAAAAATGCCGGCCACATGGTGATTTAAATAAAAAAATGAATTTTAATACTTAATAAAGGCTTTGATTGCCATTTTTCCTCCAGTTGGGAGATGTGATTGGTTTGTTTTTGTGACAATGTGTGGTTTCATATCAATTTTATTATGCACTAAGAAATAGTGTCAACATTTAGGTAAGATTAAAAAAATAACATCTTTAATTTATGATGATTGTAAAGAATGTTTTTCCATTCCAGCAAGTTCTGATGAAGCCCAAAATTATGTGGCGAAAGCTTGACTTTTAATAAAAGACACTCACTTAGAAGCACCCGTTTTTTATTGCTTCCTTAGTATTGGGTCGTTCCCGGTTACCTTCAACTGTCTTTATATATATATATATATAAAACAGATGAAATAGAGAATGTGGAAAAATCCCCTTACGAACAATTCACACATCCACCATTTCGGTATATCCATATATATACATATATATATATATATATATATATATATATATATATATATATATATATATATATATATATATATATATATATATATATATATATATAGATAAAATAGTGTTGATCACAGCTGATTAACTTAGAGAACAAAGTTTGAGATTCTTTGGGTAAAACAGCTGAAAGAATAGGCTAAGTGTACTCTTTATTCCTTTATTGATCCAATATTTCGTCGATAGTCATCGACATCATCAGGGATAAGCTACAAATAGTTTTACATGAAGAATTGACAGTCTATTTAAATTTTTTCTGATGTTACTTACAATTTGAGATTAGCGCCGTAATGAAAGCTGGTCAATGTTGTAAAAACTTGTATAAGTTGTCTTACAAAAAACATGTAGTGTATATTTACAAAACTGGTACAAAAAACAACGAAAAAGGTGTTTTCTTTTTATGCATCGGACTGAAATAAATCCTCTCTCGAGAGTTTTACATCTTTTTATTTTATTTTAATGCAGAACCTGAACCATGTGACATGTTGTAAGTTGGAAAACACTAACCTCTAAAATCTTCTTCTCTCTTAGATGGTCGAAGTAGAATGGAGATTTTAGTGGCCCTTGCCTTCATTGGATGTATATACCTATATTTGCTTAGAAACTCAAGTTCCAGCTAATTTTATTTATTTAAAATTTTTTTTATACAATTGAAATTGTTAAAGCGATTGAAGATCACTTTAACAAGAGTTTGTTTACTAGATCTTGGTTAATTTCAAGATCTAGTTCTTATGTAATTGAATATGTGCTGTTAGATTTGTTTCTAAAAGTCTATTGTTAAACTGTGTGATACTATGGTAATGTAATATTTTTATTCTAAAATGGAATCTATTGAATTGTTGAATTTAATGTGTTGTTTGTCAACTGTTAGAAGAAAAGTGTAGATTTCATTAAGGTGGTGGATGTCAGTTTTTTTATTTATGTTGTTATCTGTTTGTGTTATGCAAACCATTTCTAGGAAAAGACGTTTCTTGTAGTTGGTTTCCCTTTCTAGAACCTCTGCAGAATCAAAGTCCATCTGATGTCCTTCATTTACTGCGTGAAGCGCTAATGAGCAACGGTCAAGATGCAGTCTGCAGTCGCTTTTATGTGACGTTAAACGATTTTTTAAATGCCTTTCTGTGTGGCCTATGTATTTTTTATTACAGTCTTTGCATCGAATGCTGTAAACTACATGTGACATCTGCTCCTTAGGTATTTTATCTTTTACTTTTGTGTGAAGACTTTTGATTATAAATACAGTTTTGTTGGCAAATTTAAAATTATGAAAAGAATTAAGTACCCTTGCTAGTCTGGGTGTGAGTTCCTTTATGTAAGGTAGAGAAATCATAGTGTATTCTATAGTTGGTTCAATAGTTATGCTCTGTTTAACATTTTCCCCTATTTCTTGGATGTTGGTGTCAATTCGCTCGGCACCACCTCCTCCTCTATGGACATCTGTATTGATGTTGTTTAATTCATCTACTATAATCTGAGGAAGGGATGAAGGGGTGTTATATAAGATTTTCTTAACTAAATCAGTGGGGTAAGAGTTGTCTCTAAAAAGGTTGTGCAAAAGTTTAAGGTTCTTTTCGTGGAAAGTTATATCAGAAATTTTCATCACCCTGGCCTTCATTTGTTTTAGTAGATTGATTTTCATTGAATGTTTGTGATATGATAGGTAGTGAAGGTATCTACCTGATGCTGTTGGTTTTCTATACCAGTCCACTAGGATATTATTGTTATTAGTTCTAATTAGTTTAGTGTCAAGGAAAGGAACATATTGTTCATTATCCTCTACTTCTATTGTGAACTGTATATATGGATCATAACTGTTGAAGACTGATAAAATGTCTTCAACTTGATCTTTTGGAAGTGCCAAGATGATGTCGTCCACATATTTCTTCACAAAGGTAAGGTTATAGGGTAGTACTGAGATAACTGTGTCGAGAATGTAATCGACTACATATGCAGCTAGGATTGGTGAAACTTTTGCACCCATTGGTGTTCCAAAGGTAGATTTATATATCTTATTATCGAAGGAGAAATAAGTGTTGTCGAACAAAAAGGTTACCAACTCCAAGAAGGTCTCTAGGTCTATTTTGCAATGAGTTGATATTATATCCCATCTTTTTTGTATTGATCTCAAACATGCTTCTAAGTAGACGTTACTAATTAGAACTAATAACAATAATATCCTAGTGGACTGGTATAGAAAACCAACAGCATCAGGTAGATACCTAACATATCGCAAACATTCAATGAAAATCAATCTACTAAAACAAATGAAGGCCGGGGTGATGAAAATTTCTGATATAACTTTCCACGAAAAGAACCTTAAACTTTTGCACAACCTTTTTACAGACAACTCTTACCCCGCTGATTTAGTTAAGAAAATCTTATATGACACCCCTTCATCCCTTCCTCAGATTATAGTAGATGAATTAAACAACATCAATACAGATGTCCATAGAGGAGGAGGTGGTGCCGAGCGAATTGACACCAACATCCAAGAAATAGGGGAAAATGTTGAACAGAGCATAACTATTGAACCAACTATAGAATACACTATGATTTCTCTACCTTACATCAAGGAACTCACACCCAGACTAGCAAGGGTACTTAATTCTTTTCATAATTTTAAATTTGCCAACAAAACTGTATTTACAATCAAAAGTCTTCACACAAAAGTAAAAGACAAAACACCTAAGGAGCAGATGTCACATGTAGTTTACAGCATTCTATGCAAAGACTGTAATAAAAAATACATAGGCCACACAGAAAGGCATTTAAAAAATCGTTTAAAATCACACAAAAGCGACTGTAGACTGCATCCTGACCGTTGCTCATTAGCGCTTCACGCAGTAAATGAAGGACACCACATGGACTTTGATTCTGTAGAGGTTCTAGAAAGGGAAACCAACTACAAAAAACGTCTATTCCTAGAAATGGCTTGCATAGCACAAACAGATAACAACATAAATAAAAAAACAGACATCCACCACCTTAGTGTAATCTACACTTTTCTTCTAACAGTTGACAAACAACACATTAAATTCAACAATTCAATAGATTCCATTTTAGAATAAAAAATATTACATTACCATAGTATCACACAGTTTATCAATAGACTTTTATTTAGAAACAAATCTAACAGCACATATTCAATTACATAAGAACTAGATCTTGAAATTAACCAAGATCTAGTAAACAAACTCTTGTTAAAGTGATCTTCAATCGCTTTAACAATTTCAATGGTATAAAAAAAATTTTTTTTTTAAATAAATAAAATTAGCTGGAACTTGAGTTTCTAAGCAAATATAGGTATATACATCCAATGAAGGCAAGGGCCACTAAAATCTCCATTCTACTTCGACCATCTAAGAGAGAAGAAGATTTTAGAGGTTAGTGTTTTCCAACCTACAACATGTCACATGGTTCAGGTTCTGCATTAAAATAAAATAAAAAGATGTAAAACTCTCGAGAGAGGACTTATTTCAGTCCGATGCATAAAAAGAAAACACCTTTTTCGTTGTTTTTTGTACCAGTTTTGTAAATATACACTACATGTTTTTTGTAAGACAACTTATACAAGTTTTTACAACATTGACCAGCTTTCATTACGGCGCTAATCTCAAATTGTAAGTAACATCAGAAAAATTTAAATAGACTGTCAATTCTTCATGTAAAACTATTTGTAGCTTATACCTGATGATGTATGTCGATGACTATTGACGAAATATTGGATCAATAAAGGAATAAAGAGTACACTTAGCCTATTCTTTCAGCTGTTTTACCCAAAGAATCTCAAAGTTTGTTCTATATATATATATATATATATATATATATATATATATATATATATATATATATATATATATATATAAAATAGATGAAATAGAGAATGTGGCAAAATCCCCTTACGAACAATTCACAAATCCACCATTTCGGATATATATATATATATATATATATATATATATATATATATATATAAAAATTAATAAGCAAAATCATTGGCTAATACTCGTAAAGTGAATGTGAATTTAGTTGGAAATATATAAAATGATGAAGGGTCATCATTCCATACATTTCTGTGCAACTATATACACCGGTGTTTCGGCCTATTTGGGCTTCGTCAGTATAGTGTAGCAAGTTAAAAAAGTTGTTTGTTAACTTGTAAAAGGATTACTACCTCCTACCTCCTGTAAAGGATGCCACTTTACACTACTTTTCTGCACTTGTTACCAGAATTCTAATCAACTCGGTAGTTAGAGATTTGATTTCTTGATGTTACTTTAATCTATCAGCTTTCAAATACAGCCTAGGTCAAATATCTTACCTTTAGTACCATCCCTGGATTATAAGCTTTCATTTGACACTTCATTTGTCATTGTACCCGGTATAATGATCGAGGAGTTATATTCGCGATCGTACAGACCGACGGACAGACCACCAAGGTCAAATATCTCACCTTTAGTACCATCTTTGGATTATCAGCTTTCATTTGACACCTCATTTGTCATTCTACCTGGTATAATGACGGAGGAGTTATATTCCCGGTCGTACGGACCGACGGAAGGACAGCCTGGGTCAGATATCTCACCTTTAGTACCTTCGTTGGATTATCAGCTTTCATTTGACACCTCATTTGTAATTCTACCTGGTATAATGACGGAGAATTTATATTCGCGGTCGTACGAACCGACGGAAAGTCAGCCTAGGTCAAATATCTCACCTTTAGTACCATCCTTGGATTATAATCTTTTGTTTGACACCTCATTTATCATTCAAGCTGGTATAATAATGGAGGAGTTATATTCGCGGTCGGAGGAGCCGACGCACAGACCGCCTAAGTCAAATATGTCACCTTTAGTACCATCCTTGGATTATAAACTTTCATTTGACACCTCACTTATCATTCTAGCTGGTATAATGATGGAGGAGTTATATTCGCGGTCGTACGAACCGACAGAAAGACAGCCTAGGTCAAATATCTCACCTTTAGTACCATCCTTGGATTATAAGCTTTCATTTGACAACTCATTTGTCATTCTACCTGGTATAAAGATCGAGGAGTTATATTCGCGGTCGGACATACCGACCGACAGACGGCCAAGGTCAAATAACTCACCTTTAGTACCATCCTTAGGATTATAATCTTTTATTTGACACCTCATTTATTATTCAAGATGGTATAATAATGGAGGAGTTATATTGGCGGTCGGAGGGGCCGACGCACAGACCGCCTAAGTCAAATATGTCACCTTTAGTACCATCCTTGGACTATAAGCTTTCATTTGACACCTCATTTGTCATTCTACCTGGTATAATGATCGAGGAGTTATATTCGCGGTCGGACAAACCGACGGACAGACCGCCAAGGTCAAATATCTCACCTTTAGTACCATCCTTGGATCATAAGCTTTCATTTGACACCTCATTTATCATTCAAGCTGGTATAATGATGGAGGAGTTATATTCGCGGTCGTACGAACCGACGGGAAGACAGCCTAGGTCAAATATCTCACCTTTAGTACCATCCCTGGATTATAAGCTTTCATTTGACACCTCATTTGTCATTCTACCTGGTATAATGATCGAGGAGTTATATTCGCGGTCGTACAGACCGACGGACAGACCGCCAAGGTCAAATATCTCACCTTTAGTACCATCTTTGGATTATCAGCTTTCATTTGACACTTCATTTGTCATTCTACCTGGTATAATGACGGAGGAGTTATATTCCCGGTCGTACGGACCTACGGAAGGACAGCCTTGGTCAAATATCTCACCTTTAGTACCATCGTTGGATTATCAGCTTTCATTTGACACCTCACTTGTCATTCTACCTGGTATAATGACGGAGAAGTTATATTCGCGGTCGTACGAACCGACGGAAAGTCAGCCTAGGTCAAATATCTCACCTTTAGTACCATCCTTGGATTATAATCTTTTGATTGACACCTCATTTATCATTCAAGCTGATATAATAATGGAGGAGTTATATTCGCGGTCGGAGGAGCCGACGCACAGACCGCCTAAGTCAAATATGTCAACTCTAATACCATCCTTGGATTATAAGCTTTCATTTGACACCTCATTTCTCATTATACCTGATATATTAACGGAGGAGTTATATTCGCGGTCGTACGGACCGACGGAAAGACAGCCTAGGTCAAATATCTCATCTTTAGTACCATCCTTGGATTATAAGCATTCATTTGACACCTCATTTGTCATTCTACCTGGTATAATGACGGGGAAGTTATATTCGCGGTCGTACGGACCGACGGAAAGACAGCCTAGGTCAAATATCTCACCTTTAGTACCATCCTTGGATTATAAGCTTTTATTTGACACCTCATTTGTCATTCAAGCTGGTATAATAATGGAGAAGTTATATTCGCGGTCGGAGGGACCGACGCACAGACCGCCTAAGTCAAATATGTCAACTTTAGTACCATCCTTGGATTATAAGCTTTCATTTGACACCTTATTTGTCATTCTACCTGGTATAATGACGAAGGAGTTATATTCGCGGTCGTACGGACCGACGGAAAGACAGCCTATGTCAGATATCTCACCTTTAGTACCATCTTTGGATTATAAGCTTTCATTTGACACCTCATTTGTGATTCTACCTGGTATAATGATGGAGGAGTTATATTCGCGGTCGGACAGACCGACAAACAGACCGCCAAGGTCAAATATCTCACGTTTAGTACCATCCTTGGATTATCAGCTTTCAGTTGACACCTCATTTGTCATTCTAGCTGGTATGTTGACGGAGGAGTTGTGATTACAGACAGACGGACGGACAGACGACGTGGATAATACAAAGTTTTCACATTTTTTCAAAATTGGGTGAAAACAACATGATGCCAGAATGATTTGTTGATGAAAATAATATATACATTCTCAAATTGCCTATTTTTCGGTGTGGATAATATTATATTCAACAGTGATGCCAAATTTCTGATGCCAAAATGATTGATAATGAAAGTGGGATATACGTTTTCATGTATATAGCGGCAGCGACAAAACGGTAAAACACTGAACTAAATGTATATAATATTTTCACTGTACCATCATTTTGGACTCAAACATTTTAGGGAATAAACTTATATAACTTAGTAAGGGATAAACAAAGAAAGCTGATAGATTAAAGTAACATCAAGAAATCAAATCTCTAACTACCGAGTTGATTAGAATTCTGGTAACAAGTGCAGAAAAGTAGTGTAAAGTGGCATCGATATACAGATGCCACTTTGCAAGACGATGCCAAATCGGTGGTAAATGCATAATGTATCGATGCCAAATTGATAGTAGGATGTATATATATATATATATATATATATATATATATATATATATATATATATATATATATATATATATATATATATATATATCAATTTGGCATCGATACATTATGCATTTACCACCGATTTGGCATCGTCTTGCAAAGTGGCATCTGTATATCGATGCCACTTTACACTACTTTTCTGCACTTGTTACCAGAATTCTAATCAACTCGGTAGTTAGAGATTTGATTTCTTGATGTTACTTTAATCTATCAGCTTTCTTTGTTTATCCCTTACTAAGTTATATAAGTTTATTCCCTAAAATGTTTGAGTCCAAAATGATGGTACAGTGAAAATATTATATACATTTAGTTCAGTGTTTTACCGTTTTGTCGCTGCCGCTATATACATGAAAACGTATATCCCACTTTCATTATCAATCATTTTGGCATCAGAAATTTGGCATCACTGTTGAATATAATATTATCCACACCGAAAAATAGGCAATTTGAGAATGTATATATTATTTTCATCAACAAATCATTCTGGCATCATGTTGTTTTCACCCAATTTTGAAAAAATGTGAAAACTTTGTATTATCCACGTCGTCTGTCCGTCCGTCTGTCTGTAATCACAACTCCTCCGTCAACATACCAGCTAGAATGACAAATGAGGTGTCAACTGAAAGCTGATAATCCAAGGATGGTACTAAACGTGAGATATTTGACCTTGGCGGTCTGTTTGTCGGTCTGTCCGACCGCGAATATAACTCCTCCATCATTATACCAGGTAGAATCACAAATGAGGTGTCAAATGAAAGCTTATAATCCAAAGATGGTACTAAAGGTGAGATATCTGACATAGGCTGTCTTTCCGTCGGTCCGTACGACCGCGAATATAACTCCTTCGTCATTATACCAGGTAGAATGACAAATAAGGTGTCAAATGAAAGCTTATAATCCAAGGATGGTACTAAAGTTGACATATTTGACTTAGGCGGTCTGTGCGTCGGTCCCTCCGACCGCGAATATAACTTCTCCATTATTATACCAGCTTGAATGACAAATGAGGTGTCAAATAAAAGCTTATAATCCAAGGATGGTACTAAAGGTGAGATATTTGACCTAGGCTGTCTTTCCGTCGGTCCGTACGACCGCGAATATAACTTCCCCGTCATTATACCAGGTAGAATGACAAATGAGGTGTCAAATGAATGCTTATAATCCAAGGATGGTACTAAAGATGAGATATTTGACCTAGGCTGTCTTTCCGTCGGTCCGTACGACCGCGAATATAACTCCTCCGTTAATATATCAGGTATAATGAGAAATGAGGTGTCAAATGAAAGCTTATAATCCAAGGATGGTATTAGAGTTGACATATTTGACTTAGGCGGTCTGTGCGTCGGCTCCTCCGACCGCGAATATAACTCCTCCATTATTATATCAGCTTGAATGATAAATGAGGTGTCAATCAAAAGATTATAATCCAAGGATGGTACTAAAGGTGAGATATTTGACCTAGGCTGACTTTCCGTCGGTTCGTACGACCGCGAATATAACTTCTCCGTCATTATACCAGGTAGAATGACAAGTGAGGTGTCAAATGAAAGCTGATAATCCAACGATGGTACTAAAGGTGAGATATTTGACCAAGGCTGTCCTTCCGTAGGTCCGTACGACCGGGAATATAACTCCTCCGTCATTATACCAGGTAGAATGACAAATGAAGTGTCAAATGAAAGCTGATAATCCAAAGATGGTACTAAAGGTGAGATATTTGACCTTGGCGGTCTGTCCGTCGGTCTGTACGACCGCGAATATAACTCCTCGATCATTATACCAGGTAGAATGACAAATGAGGTGTCAAATGAAAGCTTATAATCCAGGGATGGTACTAAAGGTGAGATATTTGACCTAGGCTGTCTTCCCGTCGGTTCGTACGACCGCGAATATAACTCCTCCATCATTATACCAGCTTGAATGATAAATGAGGTGTCAAATGAAAGCTTATGATCCAAGGATGGTACTAAAGGTGAGATATTTGACCTTGGCGGTCTGTCCGTCGGTTTGTCCGACCGCGAATATAACTCCTCGATCATTATACCAGGTAGAATGACAAATGAGGTGTCAAATGAAAGCTTATAGTCCAAGGATGGTACTAAAGGTGACATATTTGACTTAGGCGGTCTGTGCGTCGGCCCCTCCGACCGCCAATATAACTCCTCCATTATTATACCATCTTGAATAATAAATGAGGTGTCAAATAAAAGATTATAATCCTAAGGATGGTACTAAAGGTGAGTTATTTGACCTTGGCCGTCTGTCGGTCGGTATGTCCGACCGCGAATATAACTCCTCGATCTTTATACCAGGTAGAATGACAAATGAGTTGTCAAATGAAAGCTTATAATCCAAGGATGGTACTAAAGGTGAGATATTTGACCTAGGCTGTCTTTCTGTCGGTTCGTACGACCGCGAATATAACTCCTCCATCATTATACCAGCTAGAATGATAAGTGAGGTGTCAAATGAAAGTTTATAATCCAAGGATGGTACTAAAGGTGACATATTTGACTTAGGCGGTCTGTGCGTCGGCTCCTCCGACCGCGAATATAACTCCTCCATTATTATACCAGCTTGAATGATAAATGAGGTGTCAAACAAAAGATTATAATCCAAGGATGGTACTAAAGGTGAGATATTTGACCTAGGCTGACTTTCCGTCGGTTCGTACGACCGCGAATATAAATTCTCCGTCATTATACCAGGTAGAATTACAAATGAGGTGTCAAATGAAAGCTGATAATCCAACGAAGGTACTAAAGGTGAGATATCTGACCCAGGCTGTCCTTCCGTCGGTCCGTACGACCGGGAATATAACTCCTCCGTCATTATACCAGGTAGAATGACAAATGAGGTGTCAAATGAAAGCTGATAATCCAAAGATGGTACTAAAGGTGAGATATTTGACCTTGGTGGTCTGTCCGTCGGTCTGTACGACCGCGAATATAACTCCTCGATCATTATACCGGGTACAATGACAAATGAAGTGTCAAATGAAAGCTTATAATCCAGGGATGGTACTAAAGGTAAGATATTTGACCTAGGCTGTCTTTCCGTCGGTTCGTACGACCGCGAATATAACTCCTCCATTATTATACCAGCTTGAATGATAAGTGAGGTGTCAAATGAAAGCTTATAATCCAAGGATGGTACTAAAGGTGAGATATTTGACCTAGGCAATCTTTCTGTCGGTTCGTACGACCACCAATATAACTTCTCCGCCATTATACCGGGTAGAATTACAAATGAGGTGACAAATGTCAAAGTTTAGTAAAAACGACTCAAAATTAGTAAATTCGTATATCAATCCACGCAAAGTTACACGTAAAATTCAAACATCATCTTGCAGTTCTACTTTTGATTACTTTGGGTGAAAACCTAGGACTTACGAAGTTCAATTACTTGTTTTGTTTAAAAATAAGGCATATCATAGACATGCCTTAGGCATCATAGAAGACAATGACACAGAAAAATCAAAACACAGCAGCATGTCAAAAAGGCCTTATTTATGTATCTTCGGTCCTGTTAGTCCAATCGTGATGTATAGCACCTCAAATGATAGGATTCATTTTATTCGACACCTCATTTATCATTCAAGCTGGTATAATAATGGAGGAGTTATATATATACCTGGTATAATGACGGAGGAGTTATATTCCCGGTCGTACGGACCGACGGACAGACCGCCTAGGTCAAATATCTCACCTTTTGTACCATCTTTGGATTATGAGCTTTCATTTGACACCTCATTTGTCATTCAAGCTGGTATAATGATGGAGGAGTTATATTCGCGGTCGTACGAACCGACGGAAAGACAGCCTAGGTCAAATATCTCACCTTTAGTACCATCCTTGGATTATGAGCTTTCATTTGACACCTCATTTGTCATTGTACCTGTTATAATGACGGAGGAGTTATATTCCCGGTCGTACGGACCGACGGAAGTACAGCCTGGGTCAAATATCTCACCTTTAGTACCATCGTTGGATTATCAGCTTCCATTTGACCCCTCATTTGTCATTCTACCTGGTATAATCACGGAGAAGTTATATTCGCGGTCGTACGGACCGACGGAAAGACAGCCTAGGTCAAATATCTCACCTTTAGTACCATCCTTGGATTATCAGCTTTCATTTGACACCTCATTTGTCATTCTACCTGGTATAATGACGGAGTAGTTATATTCCCGGCCGTACGGACCGACGGAAGGACAGCCTGGGCCAATATCTCACGTTTAGTACCATCGTTGGATTATCAGCTTTCATTTGACACCTCATTTGTCATTCTACCCGGTATAATACCGGAGAAGTTATATTCGCGGTCGTACGGACCGACGGAAAGACAGCCTAGGTCAAATATCTCACCTTTAGTACCATCCTTGGATTATAATCTTTTATTTGACACCTCATTTATCATTCAAGCTGGTATAATAATGGAGGAGTTATATTCGCGGTCGGAGGGACCGACGCACAGACCGCCTAAGTCAAATATGTCAACTTTAGTACCACCCTTGGATTATAAGCTTTCGTTTGACACCTTATTTGTCATTCTACCTGGTATAATGACGGAGGAGTTATATTCCCGGTCGTACGGACCGACGGAAGGACAGCCTGGGTCAAATATCTCACCTTTAGTGCCATCGTTGGATTATCAGCTTTCATTTGACACCTCATTTGTCATTCTAGCTGGTATGTTGACGGAGGAGTTGTGATTACAGACAGACGGACGGACAGACGGACGTGGATAATACAAAGTTTTCACATTTTTTCAAAATTGGGTGAAAACAACATGATGCCAGAATGATTTGTTGATGAAAATAATATATTTATATATATAAATATATTTATATAATATATTTATATAATAAAGGTGAGATATATGACATAGGCTGTCTTTCCGTCGGTCCGTACGACCGCGAATATAACTCCTTCGTCATTATACCAGGTAGAATGACAAATAAGGTGTCAAATGAAAGCTTATAATCCAAGGATGGTACTAAAGTTGACATATTTGACTTAGGCGGTCTGTGCGTCGGTCCCTCCGACCGCGAATATAACTTCTCCATTATTATACCAGCTTGAATGATAAATGAGGTGTCAAATAAAAGCTTATAATCCAAGGATGGTACTAAAGGTGAGATATTTGACCTAGGCAATCTTTCTGTCGGTTCGTACGACCACCAATTTAACTCCTCCGCCATTATACCGGGTAGAATTACAAATGAGGTGACAAATGTCAAAGTTTAGTAAAAATGACTCAAAATTAGTAAATTCGTATATCAATCCACGCAAAGTTACACGTAAAATTCAAACATGGTCTTGCAGTTCTACTTTTGATTACTTTGGGTGAAAACCTAGGACTTACGAAGTTCAATTACTTGTTTTGTTTAAAAATAAGGCATATGATAGACATGCCTTAGGCATCATAGAAGACAATGACACAGAAAAATCAAAACACAGCAGCATGTCAAAAAGGCCTTAGTTATGTCTCTTCGGTCCTGTTAGTCCAATCGTGATGTATAGCACCTCAAATGATAGGATTCATTTTATTTGACACCTCATTTATCATTCAAGCTGGTATAATAATGGAGGAGTTATATATATACCTGGTATAATGACGGAGGAGTTATATTCCCGGTCGTACGGACCGACGGACAGACCGCCTAGGTCAAATATCTCACCTTTTGTACCATCTTTGGATTATGAGCTTTCATTTGACACCTCATTTGTTATTCAAGCTGGTATAATGATGGAGGAGTTATATTCGCGGTCCTACGAACCGACGGAAAGACAGCCTAGGTCAAATATCTCACCTTTAGTACCATCCTTGGATTATGAGCTTTCATTTGACACCTCATTTGTCATTGTACCTGTTATAATGACGGAGGAGTTATATTCCCGGTCGTACTGACCGACGGAAGTACAGCCTGGGTCAAATATCTCACCTTTAGTACCATCGTTGGATTATCAGCTTCCATTTGACACCTCATTTGTCATTCTGCCTGGTATAATCACGGAGAAGTTATATTCGCGGTCGTACGGACCGACGGAAAGACAGCCTAGGTCAAATATCTCACCTTTAGTACCATCCTTGGATTATCAGCTTTCATTTGACACCTCATTTGTCATTCTACCTGGTATAATGACGGAGGAGTTATATTCCCGGCCGTACGGACCGACGGAAGGACTGCCTGGGTCAAATATCTCACGTTTAGTACCATCGTTGGATTATCAGCTTTCATTTGGCACCTCATTTGTCATTCTACCCGGTATAATACCGGAGAAGTTATATTCGCGGTCGTACGGACCGACGGAAATACAGCCTAGGTCAAATATCTCACCTTTAGTACCATCCCTGGATTATAATCTTTTATTTGACACCTCATTTATCATTCAAGCTGGTATAATAATGGAGGAGTTATATTCGCGGTCGTACGGACCGACGGAAAGACAGCCTAGGTCAAATATCTCACCTTTAGTACCATCCTTGGATTATGAGCTTTCATTTGACACCTCATTTGTCATTGTACCTGTTATAATGACGGAGGAGTTATATTCCCGGTCGTACTGACCGACGGAAGTACAGCCTGGGTCAAATATCTCACCTTTAGTACCATCGTTGGATTATCAGCTTCCATTTGACACCTCATTTGTCATTCTGCCTGGTATAATCACGGAGAAGTTATATTCGCGGTCGTACGGACCGACGGAAAGACAGCCTAGGTCAAATATCTCACCTTTAGTACCATCCTTGGATTATCAGCTTTCATTTGACACCTCATTTGTCATTCTACCTGGTATAATGACGGATGAGTTATATTCCCGGTCGTACGGACCGACGGAAGGACAGTTTGGGTCAAATATCTCACCTTTAGTACCATCGTTGGATTATCAGCTTTCATTTGACGCCTCATTTGTCATTCTACCTGGTATAATGACGGAGAAGTTATATTCGCGGTCGTACGGACCTACGGAAAGACAGCCTAGGTCAAATATCTCACCTTTAGTACCATCGTTGGATTATCAGCTTTCTTTTGACACCTCATTTGTCATTCTACCTGGTATAATGACGGAGAAGTTATATTCGCGGTCGTACGGACCGACGGAAAGACAGCCTAGGTCAAATATCTCACCTTTAGTACCATCCTTGGATTATCAGCTTTCAGTTGACACCTCATTTGTCATTTTAGCTGGTATGTTGACGGAGGAGTTGTGATTACAGACAGACGGACGGACAGACGGACGTGGATAATACAAAGTGTTCACATTTTTTCAAAATCGGGTGAAAACAACATGATGCCAGAATGATTTGTTGATGAAAATAATATATTTATATATATAAATATATTTATATATATATATATTTATATATAAATATATATATAAATATATATATATAAATATATTTATATAATATATTTATATAATATATTTATATAATAAAGGTGAGATATCTGACATAGGCTGTCTTTCCGTCGGTCCGTACGACCGCGAATATAACTCCTTCGTCATTATACCAGGTTAGAATGACAAATAAGGTGTCAAATGAAAGCTTATAATCCAAGGATGGTACTAAAGTTGACATATTTGACTTAGGCGGTCTGTGCGTCGGTCCCTCCGACCGCGAATATAACTTCTCCATTATTATACCAGCTTGAATGATAAATGAGGTGTCAAATAAAAGCTTATAATCCAAGGATGGTACTAAAGGTGAGATATTTGACCTAGGCAATCTTTCTGTCGGTTCGTACGACCACCAATTTAACTCCTCCGCCATTATACCGGGTAGAATTACAAATGAGGTGACAAATGTCAAAGTTTAGTAAAAATGACTCAAAATTAGTAAATTCGTATATCAATCCACGCAAAGTTACACGTAAAATCCAAACATCGTCTTGCAGTTCTACTTTTGATTACTTTGGGTGAAAACCTAGGACTTACGAAGTTCAATTACTTGTTTTGTTTAAAAATAAGGCATATCATAGACATGCCTTAGGCATCATAGAAGACAATGACACAGAAAAATCAAAACACAGCAGCATGTCAAAAAGGCCTTAGTTATGTCTCTTCGGTCCTGTTAGTCCAATCGTGATGTATAGCACCTCAAATGATAGGATTCATTTTATTTGACACCTCATTTATCATTCAAGCTGGTATAATAATGGAGGAGTTATATATATACCTGGTATAGTGACGGAGGAGTTATATTCCCGGTCGTACGGACCGACGGACAGACCGCCTAGGTCAAATATCTCACCTTTTGTACCATCTTTGGATTATGAGCTTTCATTTGACACCTCATTTGTTATTCAAGCTGGTATAATGATGGAGGAGTTATATTCGCGGTCCTACGAACCGACGGAAAGACAGCCTAGGTCAAATATCTCACCTTTAGTACCATCCTTGGATTATGAGCTTTCATTTGACACCTCATTTGTCATTGTACCTGTTATAATGACGGAGGAGTTATATTCCCGGTCGTACTGACCGACGGAAGTACAGCCTGGGTCAAATATCTCACCTTTAGTACCATCGTTGGATTATCAGCTTCCATTTGACACCTCATTTGTCATTCTGCCTGGTATAATCACGGAGAAGTTATATTCGCGGTCGTACGGACCGACGGAAAGACAGCCTAGGTCAAATATCTCACCTTTAGTACCATCCTTGGATTATCAGCTTTCATTTGACACCTCATTTGTCATTCTACCTGGTATAATGACGGAGGAGTTATATTCCCGGCCGTACGGACCGACGGAAGGACTGCCTGGGTCAAATATCTCACGTTTAGTACCATCGTTGGATTATCAGCTTTCATTTGGCACCTCATTTGTCATTCTACCCGGTATAATACCGGAGAAGTTATATTCGCGGTCGTACGGACCGACGGAAATACAGCCTAGGTCAAATATCTCACCTTTAGTACCATCCTTGGATTATAATCTTTTATTTGACACCTCATTTATCATTCAAGCTGGTATAATAATGGAGGAGTTATATTCGCGGTCGTACGGACCGACGGAAAGACAGCCTAGGTCAAATATCTCACCTTTAGTACCATCCTTGGATTATGAGCTTTCATTTGACACCTCATTTGTCATTGTACCTGTTATAATGACGGAGGAGTTATATTCCCGGTCGTACTGACCGACGGAAGTACAGCCTGGGTCAAATATCTCACCTTTAGTACCATCGTTGGATTATCAGCTTCCATTTGACACCTCATTTGTCATTCTGCCTGGTATAATCACGGAGAAGTTATATTCGCGGTCGTACGGACCGACGGAAAGACAGCCTAGGTCAAATATCTCACCTTTAGTACCATCCTTGGATTATCAGCTTTCATTTGACACCTCATTTGTCATTCTACCTGGTATAATGACGGATGAGTTATATTCCCGGTCGTACGGACCGACGGAAGGACAGCCTGGGTCAAATATCTCACCTTTAGTACCATCGTTGGATTATCAGCTTTCATTTGACGCCTCACTTGTCATTCTACCTGGTATAATGACGGAGAAGTTATATTCGCGGTCGTACGGACCTACGGAAAGACAGCCTAGGTCAAATATCTCACCTTTAGTACCATCGTTGGATTATCAGCTTTCTTTTGACACCTCATTTGTCATTCTACCTGGTATAATGACGGAGAAGTTATATTCGCGGTCGTACGGACCGACGGAAAGACAGCCTAGGTCAAATATCTCACCTTTAGTACCATCCTTGGATTATCACCTTTCAGTTGACACCTCATTTGTCATTTTAGCTGGTATGTTGACGGAGGAGTTGTGATTACAGACAGACGGACGGACAGACGGACGTGGATAATACAAAGTTTTCACATTTTTTTCAAAATCGGGTGAAAACAACATGATGCCAGAATGATTTGTTGATGAAAATAATATATTTATATATATAAATATATTTATATATATATATATATTTATATATAAATATATATATAAATATATATATATAAATATATTTATATAATATATTTATATAATATATTTATATAATAAAGGTGAGATATCTGACATAGGCTGTCTTTCCGTCGGTCCGTACGACCGCGAATATAACTCCTTCGTCATTATACCAGGTAGAATGACAAATAAGGTGTCAAATGAAAGCTTATAATCCAAGGATGGTACTAAAGTTGACATATTTGACTTAGGCGGTCTGGGCGTCGGTCCCTCCGACCGCGAATATAACTTCTCCATTATTATACCAGCTTGAATGATAAATGAGGTGTCAAATAAAAGCTTATAATCCAAGGATGGTACTAAAGGTGAGATATTTGACCTTGGCGGTCTGTCCGTCGGTTTGTCCGACCGCGAATATAACTCCTCGATCATTATACCAGGTAGAATGACAAATGAGGTGTCAAATGAAAGCTTATAATCCAAGGATGGTACTAAAGGTGACATATTTGACTTAGGCGGTTTGTGCGTCGGCCCCTCCGACCGCGAATATAACTCCTCCATTATTATACCAGCTTGAATGATAAGTGAGGTGTCAAATGAAAGCTTATAATCCAAGGATGGTACTAAAGGTGAGATATTTGACCTAGGCAATCTTTCTGTCGGTTCGTACGACCACCAATTTAACTCCTCAGCCATTATACCGGGTAGAATTACAAATGAGGTGACAAATGTCAAAGTTTAGTAAAAATGACTCAAAATTAGTAAATTCGTATATCAATCCACGCAAAGTTACACGTAAAATTCAAACATCGTCTTGCAGTTCTACTTTTGATTACTTTGGGTGAAATCCTAGGACTTACGAAGTTCAATTACTTGTTTTGTTTAAAAATAAGGCATATCATAGACATGCCTTAGGCATCATAGAAGACAATGACACAGAAAAATCAAAACACAGCAGCATGTCAAAAAGGCCTTAGTTATGTATCTTCGGTCCTGTTAGTCCAATCGTGATGTATAGCACCTCAAATGATAGGATTCATTTTATTTGACACCTCATTTATCATTCAAGCTGGAATAATAATGGAGGAGTTATATTCGCGGTCGGAGGGGCCGACGCACAGACCGCCTAAGTCAAATATGTCACTTTTAGTACCATCCTTGGATTATAAGCTTTCATTTGACACCACATTTGTCATTCTACCTGGTATAATGTTCGAGGAGTTATATTCGCAGTCGGGCAGACCGACGGACTGACCGCCAAGGTCAAATATCTCACCTTTAGTACCATCCTTGGATTATCAGCTTTCATTTGACACCTCATTTGTCATTCTACCTGGTATAATGACGGAGGAGTTATATTCCCGGCCGTACGGACCGACGGAAGGACAGCCTGGGTCAAATATCTCACGTTTAGTACCATCGTTGGATTATCAGCTTTCATTTGACACCTCATTTGTCATTCTACCCGGTATAATGACGGAGAAGTTATATTCGCGGTCGTACGGACCGACGGAAAGACAGCCTAGGTCAAATATCTCACCTTTAGTACCATCCTTGGATTATAATCTTTTATTTGACACCTCATTTATCATTCAAGCTGGTATAATAATGGAGGAGTTATATTCGCGGTCGGAGGGACAGACGCACAGACCGCCTAAGTCAAATATGTCAACTTTAGTACCACCCTTGGATTATAAGCTTTCATTTGACACCTTATTTGTCATTCTACTTGGTATAATGACGGAAGAGTTATATTCCCGGTCGTACGGACCGACGGAAGGACAGCCTGGGTCAAATATCTCACCTTTAGTGCCATCGTTGGATTATCAGCTTTCATTTGACACCTCATTTGTCATTCTGCCTGGTATAATGACGGAGAAGTTATATTCGCGGTCGTACGGACCGACGGAAAGACAGCCTAGGTCAAATATCTCACCTTTAGTACCATCCTTGGATTATAATCTTTTATTTGACACCTCATTTATCATTCAAGCTGGTAGAATAATGGAGGAGTTATATTCGCGGTCGTACGGACCGATGGAAAGACAGCCTAGGTCAAATATCTCACCTTTAGTACCATCCTTGGATTATCAGCTTTTATTTGGCACCTACTTTGTCATTCTACCTGGTATAATGACGGATGAGTTATATTCCCGGTCGTACGGACCAACGGAAGGACAGCCTGGGTCAAATATCTCACCTTTAGTACCATCGTTTGATTATCAGCTTTCATTTGACACCTCATTTGTCATTCTACCTGGTATAATGACGGAGAAGTTATATTCGCGGTCGTACGGACCGACGGAAAGACAGCCTAGGTCAAATATCTCACCTTTAGTACCATCGTTGGATTATCAGCTTTCTTTTGACACCTCATTTGTCATTCTACCTGGTATAATGACGGAGAAGTTATATTCGCGGTCGTACGGACCGACGGAAAGACAGCCTAGGTCAAATATCTCACCTTTAGTACCATCCTTGGATTATCAGCTTTCAGTTGACACCTCATTTGTCATTCTAGCTGGTATGTTGACGGAGGAGTTGTGATTACAGACAGACGGACGGACAGACGGACGTGGATAATAAAAAGTTTTCACATTTTTTCAAAATTGGGTGAAAACAACATGATGCCAGAATGATTTGTTGATGAAAATAATATATACATTCTCAAATTGCCTATTTTTCGGTGTGGATAATATTATATTCAACAGTGATGCCAAATTTCTGATGCCAAAATGATTGATAATGAAAGTGGGATATACGTTTTCATGTATATATCGGCAGCGACAAAACGGTAAAACACTGAACTAAATGTATATAATATTTTCACTGTACCATCATTTTGGACTCAAACATTTTATGGAATAAACTTATATAACTTAGTAAGGGCAAACAAAGAAAGCTGATATATTAAAGTAACATCAAGAAATCAAATCTCTAACTACCGAGTTGATTAGACTTCTGGTAACAAGTGCAGAAAAAAAGTTATTAAGGTAGTGTAAAGTGGCATCGATATACAGATGCCACTTTGCAAGACGATGCCAAATCGATGGTAAATGCATAATGTATCGATGCCAAATTGATAGTAGGATGTATATATATATATATATATATATATATATATATATATATATATATATATATATATATATATATAGATATATATATATATATATAAACAAACAAGTGGTTTATTAGGGTTGCAGTCAGAAGTTTGGCCAGGATATCAAACAATAAACCACTTGTTTGTTGATATTGACAGTCACTAATATCCAGTATTTCTTATATATATATATATATCGATATATATATATATATATATATTTTACATGATCTTTGTTTCCACTTTATCAGTTACTTTTTAGCTCTTGAAAATGAATGTAAACACATTCGAAAGCTCGAGTAATAAAAAATAGTATTCTAACAGCCCCTTTTTATTGACTCCAACCCACCGAAACTCAAAAGTGTTTTTTATAAACAAGTCAACAAAGTACTTCCTTTTTCTTTATATATATATATATATATATATATATATATATATACAGTATGTCCCTGTAAGTTGTATCCATATGGAAAACTTTTTTATTATTAATTTTACGAAAAAAAGTTATTCTTTATAAAAAGCTCTGCATGATCCAAAACCTGAGATTTAACCATCAAATATTAAATTTTTTGAATATTATACGAGGTATGTCAAAAAGTTTGAATTTCACTCAAGAATAAAGTAGCTTTATTTTTCACAATATTGAAAATTGCTATTATGAAAAGTTGTTTGGAATTAAAAACTGTATTCTAGTATGCAATTACATGCTTCTAATTGAAAAAATTTTTTTTTTGAAAAATTATGGATTAACATTATTTTCAGTTATTTTAATTCAAATGCCTCTTTTATTATTAATTTTACGAAAAAAAGTGATTCTTAATAAAAAGTTCTGCATGGTCGAAAATCTACAATACAACCATCTTTTGTCAAATTTTATCAATTTTATACGAGGTATGTCAAAAAATATGAATTTCGCTCAAGAGTAAAATACGTTTATTTTTCACAATATCGAAAATTGTTATAATGAAAAGTTATTTAGAATTAAAAACTATGTTTCAGTATGTAATTACATCCTTCTAATTGAAATAATCTGAACTATAAAGGTACTTTACTTTTGATCTAAATTTATTTTTTGAAATACCTCGTATAAAATTGATAAAATTTGATATAAGATGGTTGTATTTTAAGTTTTAGACCATCCAGAACTTTTTATTAAGAATCACTTTTTTTCGTAAAATTAATAATAAAAGAATTATCAGAATTGAAATAACTGAAAAAATAATAAGATCCATAATTTCTCAAAAAAATTTTTTTTTTCAATTAGAACGATGCAATTGCATATTAGAATATAGTTTTTAATTCCAGACAACTTTTCATAATAGCAATTTCCAATATTACGAAAAATAAAGCTACTTTACTCTTGAGGGAAATTCAAACTTTTTGACATACCTCGTATAATATTCAAAAAATTTGATATTTGATGGTTAAATCTTAGGTTTTGGACCATGCAGAGCTTTTTATAAAGAATAACTATTTTTCGTAAAATTAATAATAAAAAAGTTTTCCATATGGATACAACTTACAGGGACATACTGTATATATATATATATATATATATATATATATATATATATATATATATATATATATATATATATATATATATATATATATATAGATATATATATATATATATACATCCCGCTATCATTATGTCATCTTTTCATGTTGCAGTCATTTGGCATCACCAAGAAATACTATCATTTTCGAATTTTAATTCGTGTATGTTTGTTGAGCGCATTTTTTAACGCCCTGTATCGTTCTCAGTTTTCTAAAATTTTAATATATATATATATATATATATAAAAAACAAAATATGCACAAGATGGAATGCAACCATAGACACGTGTTTCTGACTTATTAGTCGTCATCAGTATGATATAGCTAAACAGGAGCAATGCAACCAATTTGTGGCTGTAATGTTAGAAGACCCTCAGGATTCGAGAGCAACAACTAACAAATCCACGGAGGAAGCTACAGCTACCTGAGGCAAGGAATGCCAAACGTTTAGAACGTTTTAAACAATCAAACAAGGAGAGGTTAGCGCGAGTTAATAGATATCGGCATGGCTCGCAATAAGTATGAAAAACAAAATATGCACAAGATGGAATGCAACCATAGACACGTGTTTCTGACTTATTAGTCGTCATCAGTATGATATAGCTAAACAGGAGCAATGCAACCAATTTGTGGCTGTAATGTTAGAAGACCCTCAGGATTCGAGAGCAACAACTAACAAATCCACGGAGGAAGCTACAGCTACCTGAGGCAAGGAATGCCAAACGTTTAGAACGTTTTAAACAATCAAACAAGGAGAGGTTAGCGCGAGTTAATAGATATCGGCATGGCTCGCAATAAGTATGAAAAACAAAATATGCACAAGATGGAATGCAACCATAGACACGTGTTTCTGACTTATTAGTCGTCATCAGTATGATATAGCTAAACAGGAGCAATGCAACCAATTTGTGGCTGTAATGTTAGAAGACCCTCAGGATTCGAGAGCAACAACTAACAAATCCACGGAGGAAGCTACAGCTACCTGAGGCAAGGAATGCCAAACGTTTAGAACGTTTTAAACAATCAAACAAGGAGAGGTTAGCGCGAGTTAATAGATATCGGCATGGCTCGCAATAAGTATGAAAAACAAAATATGCACAAGATGGAATGCAACCATAGACACGTGTTTCTGACTTATTAGTCGTCATCAGTATGATATAGCTAAACAGGAGCATTAAACCGTGGATTTGTTAGTTGTTGCTCTCGAATCCTGAGGGTCTTCTAACATTACAGCCACAAATTGGTTGCATTGCTCCTGTTTAGCTATATCATACTGATGACGACTAATATGTCAGAAACACGTGTCTATGGTTGCATTCCATCTTGTGCATATTTTGTTTTTCATACTTATTGCGAGCCATGCCGATATCTATTAACTCGCGCTAACCTCTCCTTGTTTGATTGTTTAAAACGTTCTAAACGTTTGGCATTCCTTGCCTCAGGTAGCTGTAGCTTCCTCCGTGGATTTGTTAGTTGTTGCTCTCGAATCCTGAGGGTCTTCTAACATTACAGCCACAAATTGGTTGCATTGCTCCTGTTTAGCTATATCATACTGATGACGACTAATAAGTCAGAAACACGTGTCTATGGTTGCATTCCATCTTGTGCATATTTTGTTTTTCATACTTATTGCGAGCCATGCCGATATCTATTAACTCGCGCTAACCTCTCCTTGTTTGATTGTTTAAAACGTTCTAAACGTTTGGCATTCCTTGCCTCAGGTAGCTGTAGCTTCCTCCGTGGATTTGTTAGTTGTTGCTCTCGAATCCTGAGGGTCTTCTAACATTACAGCCACAAATTGGTTGCATTGCTCCTGTTTAGCTATATCATACTGATGACGACTAATAAGTCAGAAACACGTGTCTATGGTTGCATTCCATCTTGTGCATATTTTGTTTTTCATACTTATTGCGAGCCATGCCGATATCTATTAACTCGCGCTAACCTCTCCTTGTCTCCTTGTTATATATATATATATATATATATATATATATATATATATATATATATATAGATATATATATATATATATATACATCCCGCTATCATTATGTCATCTTTTCATGTTGCAGTCATTTGGCATCACCAAGAAATACTATCATTTTCGAATTTTAATTCGTGTATGTTTGTTGAGCGCATTTTTTAACGCCCTGTATCGTTCTCAGTTTTCTAAAATTTTAATTTTAAAAATTTAAATTATATACAAAAATTTTTACACTTCATAACCATTTTGACTTCCACCACATAAAAATGTGTATTTCCCATCATTTTGCCGCTTTTCGACGTTGCCACGAGTTAAAAATACCGATCTTTTGAGGACAGGTAGAAAAGGTCTATTGTAAACTTAGAGGATGGAATATTTTGGTAAAATATTCCATCCTCTCAGATTATAAACTACATAAAAGGGAGGTTCTTTACCTGTTCAGCTGGATTACCAAGCAAGGGTCTAAATATTTTACGAGTTGAATTGTGTTTATTTGATTTCATCTGTTAAATTAAAATTTCTCATACCGACTTAAAATATTTGTTTGAAAAATTCATTTTATATTTTCGTTTAATTTACTTAGGGTTTTTGGTCAGAATTTTGAAGAAACGCTTGGTTTGACATAAAATTTGGGACACGTACCTATAGCTAATATGTTAAAGAAAAAAAGTGATATTGTGCCGATATGTGCTTTTGATCTGGAGGTGAGTTTCGTCGGTTATAGGGTATGAAAACAAATACGTTCAAATAAGTCCGGAATTGGATAAACTGACTAATTCTAAGCAACTTCTATTTTATAGCGTTTTTCACTAAGTCAATACTTTTAGAGATATTTGCGAGTGAATATGTTCATTTTTCAACAAAAAAAAAAAAAACGTTTTTATACGGTTTTTCGCAAATAACTCAAAAAGTAGGTACTTTATTGAAAAAAAATTAGCAAATAGTAAATATAGCTTATAAAAAAGTGAAAAAATGGTATATGTGTCAGGTCTGTAGACCCAGTAGAAGCAGAGTTATTGCTAAGCTTTGTTTTAAAACCAAGAGGAGTAGGTAAACTAAATGGCAGATTCACACCCAAGAAAGTCACTAGAAATATCATCAGATAAATCTTCTTTTTTGGTTGATCATATCGGCCTTTGACGGTAATCTTGACTAAAAATCTAAAAATAAAAGGAAGAACGCAGAAAATACAAAAATTGCTGATAAAATAAATAAACTGACCTATGAAATGCCAATAGTGTCAAAATTTGATATGAGTAAAATTGCCTGAGGTTGTACCAATTACAAACAAGGTGTACGGCGCGGGAAATTTGAATGACTCCTCTTGTTTAAAAACAGACTATAGTGAAAAATAAGCTCTTATATCTCAAATTCCAAATCGAATATTTTGACGTGAAATAAAAAAAATGAAACACTTTTCTGGGAAAACTTATTACAACTTTCTTAAAGTGTTTAAGAAAACGTTTATTTTTATTTTTTTTTAAGTTTCCAGCAGCAAGAGTAAGCAGGTTACGCTCAAAATACAGTTGTTCCTTTTTTTTTTTGGTTAAAAATATTCTAAAAACTCCCTCTAACTAACAGCCCAACTGGAATTAATCGTTACCACTTCACAAGTAACTTTATGTATTGTTTGTGTTTGTAAGTTTCATCAGTTCAAAGTGCTTATTTGTGGAAAAATTTGGTTTTAAAGTAAATTTTTTTAAATCTTTAATTTTGAAAAAAAGACTTTTGTCAAAATAACTTAAAAATTATTAGTGATACCAAATATCTTAAAGAGTAAAAAATGTAGGTGTTGCTTTTTTAAATATTTGGAATTTTTTGATTTTCTGGAAGACAAAAATTGGTTAAGATATGGCTGTTCAAAATTTGCATATACATACTCGTGACTAGTGATTCGTTCGAGGCCTTTCAACAAAACCCCTTTCAAAAATAAGCATTTTGAACCAATGCAACTTACAGATCATATACAGGGTTTCCCCGAAAATAGTGCGTTCCTTAAAGGTATAGATAGAAAGCACAATGTAGAGCAAAAAAGTCTTATAACATTTTATTCTAAATTCAGCTGTTTGACCAAAAAACGCAAATACATTTTGATATGCAAATTGATACTCAATTAGTAAATAAACAAGGGGTCCCATTAGATTAAATTTCACAGTCACAGGTTCTTCTACGCCATGTTGCCAGGTCATATAAATTTATGAAAATAAAAATTTACTCTTATGGAGAACAACGTAATTTTTATTGAAACGGTTAACTTTAGGAAAAAATGTTACAACACCTTTTTGTTCTAAATTGTGTATTATATCCACACCTTAAAGGAACGCACTATTTTCGGAGACACCCTGTATAAACAATACATTTATCTAAAGTAACGTGTGAAGCGGTAACAATTAATTTTCATGACTTTCTTTTGCCAAAAAAAAGGGAACGATTTTATTTTCAGCGTAACTTGCTTACTTTTCACGCTAGAAACTATTTTAAAAACACCAAAAAAAATTTTTTTAAACACTTTAAAAGAGTTATGATGAGTGTTTCCCGAAAAGTGCTTTATTTTTTTGGTTATTTTACGTTGAAATATTCGATTTGGTATTTGACGAATAAGAACCTATTTTTCATTAGCTGCAACCCTGCTTCTACTGGGTCTACAGACCTTATACTGACACCTCTTTTTCATAAGCTATATTATTGCTAGGAATATTTTCTTCGATAAAATATGTACATACTTACTTTTTGAGTTATTTGCGAAAATCCGTCCAAAACGTGTTTTTCTATGAAAAATAAACATATTCACTCGCACATACCTCGAAAAGTATTGACCTAAAACTTTTATAGAACAAAATTTGCTTAGAATTAGAATTAGTCAGTTTATCCACTTCCGGACTTATTTTGCACGTATGTTTTTTCACCTCCAAGAAGGGGTGAAAGTCACATCCAGGACAAGAGAACATATCGGCATAATCTCACTTTTTTCTTTGGCATTTTAGTTACGTGTGTGCCAAATTTTATGTCAATCCAAGCGGTTCTTTAAAATCTGGAGGTTTTGCGATATTTTATCGTGAGTGAATGGAATAATAATTATTACAACGGCAATTATTGCCGTTGTCACTTTTAGATAAGAAGTCATTATCACAATGATATAGTCAGGTTAACTGAATTGTATAATTATTGTTTTTATCATTAAATGTGAAAACCTAGAATTATCCATGTCTGTCCGTCAATAAACACAACTCGTCTATTAGTAGGACAGAAAGAATGACAAATAAGGTGTCAAATGAAAGCCTATAACCAAAATATGATATTACATGTGAGAAGTTTGACCTCGGACTGCCTGTTCCAGAGTTGCAACCGAAAGTACTGTTTTAAATTCGTCGAAATAGTACAAACTATTGGTCAACACGACTAAGAAAGACCAGAACAAATACATACTTCCGGTTTCATGCCTGTCTGTTCGTCCATATCTGTAGGTGAACAAAATTCATCCGTCATATCAGCTGACAAAAAGTTACACGAAGGGTTCAAATATCGACTGCCGGTTCAACTTCCGGTCACTTTTTGTGAAAAATTAGAACTTACGGTGTCCAATTGCTTGTTACAATTTTTTTTATAAGTGTTCTACTCTATCTATTCTGACTTTTCATTAACTTACTTAGATCACATATAATTTAATACAGTTTTGATGTCAGGGTCTTCAAAATTTATGTGGTGAGTTCCGGTATGTGATGAATGAAAAACGACTCCATAAGCAGAAGAAAAAAGTGTTCTCAAGACCTAAGACAATACATCGACTCACAAGAGCGTTGTGACAGTAGCAAAAATTCGAGTTGGGGTTCTAATTACTTTCTCATGCGGCTTACTCTCCTGACTTGGCCCCCTCCGATTATTAAGTGTTCCCAAATCTGAAGAAATGATGGGCGAGTCACAAAGTTTCACAAAAAAGCGAATATTTCGCGAAATGAACGTCAGATCGAAAAACTAAAAAATGCGTGTTCAATATTTTTCAAAAGTCTATCGAATGATACCAAAAACGAACCCCCACGGAAAGGGGTGAGGAGTAAATTAAAAATTTTAAATACGAACCCTGCGATATTTCGCGAAATGAACATCAGAGTGCCAGTGTGTGCTTTTTTTCTGGGGATGAGTACCACCCCCTTCTCGAGTGTGAAAAAATATAGGTCCAAATAAGTCCGTAAGTGGATAAACTAATTAAATTCCTTGTAACTTTTGTTTTTAGATGGTTTTTCGCAAATAAATCAAAAAGTAAGTATTTGATCGAAAAACTATTCCTAGCAAATATAAAGCTTATAAAACAGTAAAAAAAATGATGTATGTATGAAGTCTGGACACACAATAAAAACAGAGTTGGAGCTAATCAAAAGTTGGTTCTTATTCGTCAAATTCCAAATCGACTACTTCAACGTAAAATGTCCAAAAAATAACGCACTTTTCGGGGAAAACCCGCCACAAATTTTTTAAAGAGTTTAAAAAAAGTTTTATTTTTGTTATATAAAAAGTATCTATTCTATCACCATCAGCATCAAAAGTAGACCGGGCAGTATCGTCGCCCCCGCTAGCGAAATTATTCCGATTCGATTTTTTTTGCACAAACTTACTCAAAAAGAGGTCCTTATAACATATCCAAAGGGTGCCGGGCGGTGCATTGGTCGAAAAATTGTTTAAAAAATTTTTTTGAAACAAATTCACAAAAACAATTTTTTCATTTCGAACAATTTTTTTTAGATAACTTGTGTCATTCTTGCCATTTTTGTTTAAAATTGATTGTTGTCGAGTTATATGCGATTAAAAATTTGAAAAATGCGAAAATGGCCATTTTTAAGTCTTAATAACTCGATTAAAAGTTATTATTATGAAATTAAAAAGTGAGCAGATCAAGTTTCAAACCCTTGCTTCAAGGTCCTTAAGAGATTTTTGTCATTATTTTATTACAAAGCTGTTATTTTTAATTATTAATAATTAGCGCTATAGTCCCGGATTTATCGTCGCCCCTGTTAGTGAAATTATTCCGATTCGATTTTTTTGCACAAACTTACTCAAAAAGAGGTCCTTATAACATATTCACAAGGTGCCGTGGTCGAAAAATTGTTTAAACAATTTTTTAAACAAATCCACAAAAATAATTTTTTCACTTTGAACAATTTTTTTTTAGATAATTTTGGACATTCTGAACAAAAAAGGTCTCTTGTCAATTTTCTCTAAAATTGATTGTTGTCGAGTTATACGCGATTTAAAACCTGAAAAATGCGAAAATGGCCATATAACTCGACAAAAATCAATTTTAGAGAAAAATCTCAAGATACCTTTTTTGCTCAGAATAACCCAACTTATCTAAAAAATCGTTCGTAATGAAAAAATTATTTTTGTGAATTTGTTTAAAAAATTGTTTAAGGTGATACTGAGATCGGACGAGCTTCAGTCGCGGACCAATCAGCGTAGAGAGAACATGTCCCACAAATTGTTCGAAACGCGATTGGTCCAAGCACTTGGAAAATCCACTCTCCTACGTCATAATCCTTAGAACAAAGGAAAATATGGATATAAAAGGAGGTGGATTTTCCATCAAAAATCAGTTCGAGCTGTACCTCGTAATCGAAGACTCCTAGGTTCGGTACTTGTTTACCCACCTAGAATCTGACTTTTATTTCTTTTACCTATTGCTATTTGTGTATATTGCAGAGAAACGAAACTCTGCCATTTATTGGAATATTTGATGTTTCTTGATATATAATATTTACTTGTATATTTTTGTGTACTGTTTCCAGCGGAATCTCTGCTTGCCAGACCACGCGCTAGAAACATACCCCATTTATTTGCCATTTTATAGTTGCAATACTTTATATTTTTTTTACTTGCTGAAAAATAGTGTCTAGTGATATTCCTCCCGGAGGTCAAACACTTGGAGCTATTTTTCCCATTTTACCTGTGCATTCTTTGTGGTTTAATTTTATTTCGAAAATACGGCCCAGGTGCTCTTCCTTCCGTAAGTTAAGGAACCTCTTGGCCTATTTTCACATTTTCACCTTCTACTGTTTGATCTACTGTTTGATTTCGAGAATACGGTCAGGTGTCTTTCCTTCCGTAAGTTAAGGAACCACCTCCGCTTATTCTCGCATTTATCTTTTCATATTTCCATGCTGTTCTCTTTTAGGGTCCGTGTTTTCCGAATGTAAGAAATTGTTTTGACTTGTTCTTATCAGAACTAACCAAAACTCCTCCTATATGCCCTGCCCAGCTTCCTTTTCAGGCATTGTTCATTTTTAATATAAAAGATCAAACAGTATAAAATTTAACCTTTCGTTTTATATTTACGATATATATTTCTGTGCCAGGTATTCCTTCCGTAAGTTAAGGAATCACACAATACCTTTTCTTTTTTTTTCTTGATTATCATTGCTTACCATTACATAAACACGCTCCAGTGGTATTCTTGCCGCAGCAAGTCACGCATCCGAGCTGTTTATTACTTTCTGTGGACTTTCTCTGCAACTCAGGTGATATTTCCACTCTGTGGATCAGACACCCGAGCTCACAGCAATTCCAGGTCTGCGACATTTCCCTACGGGATCAAACGCTCACTTGTATTACCATTTCTTGTGTCAGACGCCGTCTGTACACACGAGAACCTGAAATATTCGTCTAATTTGTTCGATAACGAATCATGGACACTCGTAATGTTACTAGGTCCAACGACGAGGATCCTACTAAGTCGGAAGAGGTTCAAAACGACGAAATGGACACATCCAGCCTCACTCCGCGACAATACAGTAGCGATCAACAGGTAGCCAAAACGCGTTCCAAGATTGCGGCTGTAATTTTGAATATTTTTTCAAGATATTTGGCACACGTATCCGTAATATAATAAAGAATGGCGGTACAGAGCCCAATTTGAAAAATATATTAGGTAATATTTGAAAATTATTCTGTAATTAAATACAATATTAAAAAAACGAGCCTGTACCGCCATTAAGAAGAACAAAAAAATACACTTTCTTCAAATAAACTTTTTTATCCGATGCCTAGATTTTGTGTCATTTTGGAACTACTAAAATGTTTTTAATTCGACAAAATATTTCCACGCACAGGCTGTGGTCTGTATTAATTCGAGAACCAAGAGAGACAGCTCATTAACCGCCTTTCATTTTTTCTTAGAAAATAAACGATCTCTACACAAAGTACTTATAGGATAATACGCCGCCGTTATGAAATGATTGTAGGATGTTAAAATGACGAAGGATGTTTTACCCGGAAATCCGAATTTTATATACTTTTGTTATATTTAATACACTAATAGCACACGACGTCCTTTGGACGTCCAAAATAGGTCAATTTTTGGTCCTAATGTCCATGGACCATAAACGGACGTCCTTTGGACGTCCGACGCTGGACGTACTTCGGGTGTACTAAATATATACGTCCTTTGGACGTCCGGCGTTGGACGTCCGGCGTTGGACGTCCTTCAGGTGGACTAAATATGTACGTCCTTTGGACGTCCGACGTTGGACGTCCTTCGGGTGGACTAAATATGTACGTCCTTCGGACGTCCGGTGTTGGACGTCCTTCGGGTGGAATAAATATGAACGTCCTTTGGACGTCCGTACTCGGACGAAATACGGACCTTTTCCAATCGTCCATATTGGACATATTCTACCAATAAGGGGATTAAACAGCAAAATTATTTAATAAAATATTAACTTAATTATGTTAATAAAATAGTTTAAATGGAAAAGATTATAAATCATATTTAATTCAAAACTGTATATGTAGTTTAATATCTAATACATGTTTTTGTTTTTATGTAAAGTGTGAAAATCTGATCGGTAAATTATTCGTTATGTCCACTCTACATCAACAATAAATTGAACAAGAAATTGACTAAGTTATTCAAGGCCAAATTTGACGAGTACAAAATGTATGATTTGTAAAAGAAAATGAAGGAATTTGATGAAATAGAACAATTGGATATGTTTTATTTTGTCAAATTTCTTTATTTTCTGTTTATTCACGGCAAAATTGAAAGTAGAATTGTGTTTTGTATAAGCCAAATTTGACCTTGAATAACTTGTCGTCAATTTCTTGTTCAATTATTGTTGATGTAAAGTGGACTTTATAATGTTTTATTATTCCCGTTACCAAGATGATAGAAGTTTGGTGGTTAAATCTAATAAGCAAAAATATAATTTTTATCAATGTATCCTTACTACAGATGAATATTGAGAGCATCTTTTTGAAGTTGAGCGTACGTGTGCCAAAATAGGTCCAGTTTTAGTCCTAATGCGGATGGACTATAAATGAACGTCCTTCGGACGTCCGACGTTGGACGTACTTACGTGTTGAATAAATATGAACGTCCTTTGGACGTCCATTGGACGTCCGTGCTCGGACGTCCGTTGGACATTGACATCGATCCGTGAGCGTCATCTGAAAGAAGAAAATCACAAGCCAGGACAACCAATCCCAATAGTGAGTGTTTCAAACTTTTGTGTTGTGTTGTCAAAAGTTTATTTAATTATTTATGTTTTTCCTTACATACTTACATATTTTTTCAAGCTTTTTGGTATATTTTTCATATTTTTTACTATATTTCGATAAAAAAATTCTTCGCAGTTTTATCCTAATCAACATCATCATCATTCTATCCAAAAAGGCAAATCGCCAAAATCGCAATTTTATCATAATATGATAGGTATATTTGCATTTTACCACATTTTTTCGATGTTTTGAAACATTTTTGTATATCTTTTGTGTATCTATCTATATTTTGTATATCACCCCTCCTCGGGGTGAAACTCACCCCGCAAATTCACATACTAATTTGTAAGTACACATACTTTGTAAGTATGGAATAAAGGTTGCTTAATATTAATCAGTTTATCGAAGTCCGGACTTATTTTGAACGTTTTTCACCCCAGAGAAAGAGTGAAACTCACCCCAGGGCAATAGCACACATTGGCACAATATCACTTTTTTTCTTTGGCATGTTAGCTATGCGTATGCCAAATTTCATGTCAATCCTTTAAAATTTACAGCAAAAACCATCAAAGAATGTAGTAATACTTGTTTTCATGAAGTCGGTGATAGAGTTTGACAAATCTTTATGGTTGTTAAATATCTTTTAATTTGTGTATTCGATTTTTAAAGGTAGGTACTATATACGTCCATTTGGCACAATAAAAAATAACCTTCGACCGGTACATATTGCTTGTATCGATGCTCGGTGCATTGTTCAGTCATAAATTTTACCTGTCCCTATAGCGTCGGCCGTCGGTCGGGTCCTATTGTAAATTATTATAATAATAGTCCGTCTCGGTATTTTATTATTTCTGTCATAAGTATCTCTGTGGAAATGCAAATGCTGCTTGTAACATCCCAAAAACCAGCTCTACTATTAATTGTACTCGTATAAATAAGTGTATAATATGTACCTACCTACTTATTTATTGTATTCATTTATAGACCTGGATCCCGCGTAATAAAAAAAGTTGATTAACAGCAAGCTGAAAATTTGTTAATAGCTTCACGGTGTCTAGTCGGACAAACTTTGATGTACGGGAATGCTGGAACCGGGGAAGTTTTAATTGTGGAACTGGTTAAAAACTTGGAACATCAGACTACCGAAAACGTTCCATGTATTTTGTCGGACAGAACTTCCAATTGATTTGTTACCATTTCATTAAACTCTTATGCAAAAATCAGACTGCGTACCAGTCTACTTTTATTCTCTTAATATTTTTACTTAAAAAAAGTGTACTACAATCATCTCGCTAAACTTAATATAACTGTTTTCGAGATAAACCCATTTTAAATCTGCGATATAACATAATTTTTTGCATAATATTGTAGTTAAATCCGAAAAATCAACTTAAAACCATAATAATAATTGTGCCAATTCTCATTTATGTCATTTATATTTTTGGAGATTTTTATGGTTTATAAGTTATTTTTCGAGTTTAGCGAGACGAATGTAGTATATATTTTTTAAGTAATAATATTAAGAGAATAAAAGTTTTGATTCGAAAAGTATATGTAATGTAGAGTTCCCTCAGCGATGTGATATAATATTATTACAGTATAGCTCCCCGTGCATGACAAGCTTATGGAGGTAGCCCATATAGCCTAGGCTATAATATTATTAAAAAAATCACTTAGATGGGACAATGGCTTTAGGAAATTCGAGACATCAAAAATGGCCCATTTTTAAGGTGGTGCGTTAATTTCTTGGAGAAATGTAATTATAATTTAATGTAAATAATCTAATATCCAATAATTGTAAATTAATATAAGATGTAATATAAGTTCCTTAAAAAATATATTTTTTATTTCCCACAATACATTCTCCACAGGTATAAATATCGTCTCTAGACGTCCACCGAACGTCCTCCCAGGACGTTAGATGGATGATCGGCAGCAATACATTGGACCAAACTGGGACGTCCTATGAAGGCCCAATTGACGTCCACCGAACGTCCCTTCGGACGTTAGGTGGACCTCCATTGGGCGTTTGGCAACGTGGAATTTGGACCAAAATTGGACGTCCTGTTAAGGTCCAATTCACGTCCCCTAAGACGTCCGATTAAGATCCAATTTACTCCGATTAAGGTCCAATTTACGTCCAATTAAGGTCCCATTTACGTCCGATTAAGGTCCAATTTACGTCCGATTAAAGTCCAATTTACGTCCGATTAAGGTTCAATTTACGTCCGATTAAGGTCCAATTTACGTCCGATTAAGGTTCAATTTACGTCCGATTAAGGTCCAATTTACGTCCGATTAGGGTCCAATTTACGTCCCCTAGGACGTCCGATTAAGATCCAATATATGTCCCCTCGGACATTAGATGGACGTCCAATGGACGTTCGGTAGCGCGACATTTGGACCAAAATAGGACGTATAAAGGACGTTCCTCGGACGAAAACGGACGTCCAATGGACGTCCCTAAATTCCGTGAAGGACGTCCATTTGACGTCCTTGTGCTATTAGGGTAGGTACCTACCTATAATTCTGGTGATTTTTTAAATCCTCTATTGTTAAGAGAATTTACACCTTTAGCCAAAGTTTTACGATTTTCTAACGGAAATTAACAAGTTATTTTAAATACGCACCAATTATCGATGTTGAAAGGAGTTTTTCAAGTTATAAAAATATTTTGTCTGATCAAAGAATATGTTTCCTCGTAAAGAATTTGGAAAAACACATTGTAGTGAATTATAATCGAAGATATATTTATAGTGATATTGTTGTTTTATTTTAAATAGGTAACTATTGGTAGCAGTTTTTGTAAAAACTGTGAATAAATTGCATATATAAAAAATGATTTTATTTGAAAAATAATAAATAAGATTACTAAATAAGACAGAAAATTTGTGGTTTCCCGAAATGCGCATTTTTTGAATTTTTGTGCATATCTTGCGCATATTTCGTAATTTTTTACCGCATATATATGCGAATATTTCATCAAAATTGATCGCATATAAATCCGCTCCCTAGTCATTGTATTCTGTTGGCTGATTCCAATGATTTGAGCCGCCGTACGACACGTTGGGACCAATGGGAGTGAAGATACGTAACTAATACCTATCAAGAGGTTTACTCAAACTTCTTTTCTGTACTTATACCTACCACTCGGTATAAGTACAAAAAAGAAGTTTGTGTAAACCTTTGCACAACTGTGTAAATACTAAAGAAAAATCTAAAATATTAAAAAAAAATAGTGGAATCCGTTAATCTGTTCTCGAAAAAATTAGCTATGAAAATGAGCATAATTTTCTATATCCCTAACTTTTGACGAGCAGTTTAGCTTAAATGGGGAAAAGCGGTAAGCTTAGACCAAACACCAGTAGGAGGCATTCAATTAATTGAGGAAAAAAATTAAATGGATAACAATATTCATTTCAGTTATAGAAAAGGCATTGCCCCGCTAGAATGGTTGAAATCACAAGTAACAATTAATAGTCCTACAAAAAAGACAGGCGCTTGAAAGTGATAAGACCATTGAACAATAAGCCTGCGAACTGCCTTTTAAACACATTCTTAAAAATAATCCATAACACAATTAAAAAAAGGTTTGTTAAGAAATTCTTTTATAGACTTCAGAAATTCAACAACTTCTCCTGATTATGTTTAAAAAACGTACGGAATGCACTAAATGAAAAAAAGAAGAAAAAGATTTATCATACCGTTATACTCTAATATATTCTTACGTTGAATATTTGATGCTTCCCTGTAGAGTATAAAACGGACAGTTGTGTTTTTCCCGTGAGCTGCCTTGTTTAGTCTTCTTTGTCGTTCTATTCGTTAAATCCTATCCTCTCAAGTCACAGCGTCAGAAAGCAGTGGGTATATGCAGTGAACGGGAGGCCTATGTCGAGCAGTGAACGTTGGGGCCCTTTCGCGTTTATCATATGTAGAGAAGTCGCTTGTCAAAAACTGGACGTATGTAATCGTATTCTATTTGTTAAATACTCTCACCTAATATGTCATACCATGTGTGTTAATCCATTTTATTTCTACAATTTTAAAGTGTTATTACATGCCGTCATTTTCATTTGTCTACACCATCTTATTCTGCCAGTTAAATCCCATCATTTCAGACGCTGTACGTCACGATTGAACCAATAGAACCGTAGATACAAGACTAAGGCCCTTTTGACATGATGCTGTAATTGATTTTCATGTCATTATATTATATTAGTCAAATCCAGTTATTTTAGGTGCTGTACGCCACGATTGGACCAATAGGAGCGAAGATACGTAAATAAGGCCCTTTTGACATATTGCTGTATTTGATTTTTCTGTGTCATTGTATTCTGTTCATTAAACCCTACCATTTGAGCTGGTGTACGTCACAATTGGACCAATAGGACTAGATATACATAACTAGGGCCCTTTTGACTTGTTGCTGTATTTGATTTTTCTGTGTCATTGTATTTTATTTGTCAAGTCCTATTATTTGAGATGCCGTACGTCACGATTGGTCTTATAGGACCGAAGATACGCGACTAAGGCCCTTTTGACATGAGGTTGTATTTGATTTTTCTCTCATTGTATTCTGTTTGTTAAATTCTATCATTTGAGGTGCTATACATCGCGATTGGACCAACAGGACCGAAGATACATAACTAAGGCCCTTTTGACATATTGCTTGTTTGATTTTTCTGTGTCATTGTCTTCTATGATGTCTAAGGCATATCTCTGATATGCCCTGTTTTTAAATTGGACTTCGTAAATCCTAGGTTTTCACCCACAAGCTTTTATTTGACACCTCATTTGTCATTCTACCCGGTATAATGGCGGAGGAGTTATATTGGCGGTCGTACGGACCGACAGAAAGAGTACCCAGCTCAAATATCTCACCTTTAGTACCATCCTTGGATTATAAGCTTTCATTTGACACCTCATTTATTATTATAGCTGGTATAATGACAGAGGAGTTACATTCGCGGTCGGACGGACCCACCGACAGACCGCCTAGGTCAAATATCTCACCTTTAGTACCATCCTTGTATTACCAGCTTACATTTGACACCTTATTTGTCGTTCTACCTGGTATAATGACGGAGAAGTTATATTCGCGGTCGTACGGACCGACAGAAAGATTGTCTAGGCCAAATATCTCACTTTTAGTACCATCCTTGGATTATAAGCTTTCATTTGACACCTTATTTATCATTCTACTTGGTATAAAGACGGAGAAGTTATAGTCGCGGTCGTACGGACCGGCGGAAAGACAGCTTAGGTCAAATAGCTCACCTGTAGTACCATCATTGGATTATCAGCTTTCATTTGACACCTCATTTGTCATTCTACTTGGTATAAAGACGCAGAAGTTATAGTCGCGGTCGTACGGACCGGCGGAAAGACAGCCTAGGTCAAATCGCTCACCTGTAGTACTATCATTGGATTATCAGCTTTCATTTGACACCTCATTTGTCATTCTACCTGGTATTACGACGGAGGGGTTATATGCGCGGTCGTACGGACCGACGGAAAGACAGCCTGGGTCAAATATCTCACCTTTAGTACCATCCTTGGAATATAAGCTTTCATTTGACACCTCATTTGTCATTCTACCTGGTATAATGACGGAGAAGTTATATTCGCGGTCGTACGGACCGACAGAAAGATTGCCTAGGCCAAATATCTCACCTTTAGTACCATCCTTGGATTATAAGCTTTCATTTGACACCTCATTTATCATTCTACCTGGTATAATGATTGAGGAGTTATACTAGCGGTCGGACGGACCGACGGACAGACCATGTAGGTCAAATATCTCTCCTTTAGTACCATCCTTGGAATATCAGCCTTCATTTGACACCTCATTTCTCATTCTACATGGTATAATGACGGAGGAGTTATATTCCCGGTCGTACGGACCGTCGGAAAGACAGCCTAGGTCAAATATCTCACCTTTATTACCATCCTTGGAATATAAGCTTTCATTTGACACCTCATTTGTCATTCTACCTGGTATAATGATGGATGAGTTATATTGGCGGTCAGAGGGACCGGCGCACAGATCGCCTAAGTTAAATATCTCACCTTTAGTACCATCCTTGTATTATAAGCTTTCTTTTGACACCTCATTTGTTATTCTACCTGGTATAATGACGGAGGAGTTATATTCGCGGTCGGAGGGACCGACGGAAAGACAGCCTAGGTCAAATATCTCACCTTTAGTACCATCCTAGGATTATCAGCTTTCATTTGACACCTCATTTGTCATTCTACCTGGTATAATGACGGATAAGTTATATTCGCGGTCGGAGGGACCGAGTCACAGACCGCCTAAGTCAAATATCTCACCTTTAGTACCATCCTTGTATTATAAGCTTTCTTTTGACACCTCATTTGTCATTCTACCTGGTATAATGACGGAGGAGTTATATTTGCGGTCGGAGGGACCGACGGAAAGACAGCCTAGGTCAAATATCTCACCGTTAGTACCATCCTTGGATTATATGCTTTCATTTGACACCTCATTTGTCATTCTACCTGGTATAATGATGGAGGAGTTATATTCGCGGTCGTAAAGACCGACGGACAGACCGCCAAGGTCAAATATCTCACCTTTAGTACCATCCTTGGATTATCAGCTTTCATTTGATACCTCATTTGTCATTCTAGCTGGTATATTGACGGAGGAGTTGTGGTTACAGACAGACGGACAGACGGACGTGGATAATACAAAGTTTTCACATTTTTTCAAAATTGGGTGAAAACAATAAAACATGATGCCAGACTGATTTCTTTATGAAAATAATATATACATTCTCAAATTGTCTATTTTTCGTTGTGAATAATATTGTATCCAACAGTGATGCCAAATTTCTGATGCCAAAATGATTGATAATGAAAGTGGGATATACGTTTTCATGTATATAACGGCAGCGACAAAACGGTAAAACACTGAACTAAATGTATATAATATTTTCACTGTACGATCATTTTGGACTCAAACATTTTATGGAATAAACTTATATAACTTAGTAAGAGGTAAACAAGGAAAGCTGATATATTAAAGTAACATCAAGGAATCAAATCTCTAACTACCGAGCTGATTAGACTTCTGGTAGTAAGTACAGGAATAAAGTTATTAAGGTAGTGTAAAGTGGCATCGATATACAGATGCCACTTTGCAAGACGATGCCAAATCGATGGTAAATGCATAATGTATCGATGCCAAATTGATAGTAGGATGTATATATATATATATATATATATATACCGGGTGGTGAATTGGAAAGCGGGCCATAGGAAACTCAATGTAAAATTCTAAACTGTTGAATTCCTGCTTCCCTAATTATTTTACATTAAAAGTCATAAGAAACTATTTGTAGAGAATTAAAATCTGTATTGAAAACAACTGTTAATATTGTTCTACGAACAATAATTATTCAAAATTTTGTAAAAATATAATACATTTTTCAGAGTAATACGCCAAAGTTAGGCCACACGCAATACCATAATGTGTATAAGGTTGCATTTGTTGACAATAAATTTATTATATTAACAATTTGAACTGTCAATTTTTTTATTTATTTTATCACTTACTGTTTAAAACACAATAAAGTTGATAAGATACCTTTAGTTAAGGAGAAGTATTAATAATAAAGATATCTTCTTCAGTCAATAATGTGCTCACTGTCAGTTAAATAGTAACGTGTGGCCTAACATGCCCACACATACCTACTGCGGTAAATACATTATATTTTTCAAAATTTTGGAATGTGTTTAAATCGTAGAACAATTGTAACTTCTGTTTCTAATACAGATTTCAATCCTCTACAAATAACTTCTGATGATTTTTGATGTAACATAATTAGGGAAGCAGAAATTCAACAGTTTAGAATTTTACATTGAGTATCCTATGGCCCGTTTTCCGATTCACCACCCTGTATATATATATATATATATATATATATATATATATATATATATATATATATATATATATATATATATATATATTGCATTTGCGTCCCTCGTGGCTTCTGTATAGTTTTGACTCTTCGTGACTTCCGATCAATATACAGCGTGTATATTAACAAGAATAATTTCATACAGTTAGCGCTCGCTTTGGCATCCGTTATACTGGCAACAACGTACTTATAATATCAAGTAAAATATTTAACCTTGGTCGTGTTTAAGTGCAAATTTAGTTGTAGAAGCCAGACAAATTCTATTTATAACTTTTGCCAATTAGGTGGTTTTGCTCGGATATACGATAAGGATTTGCTGTAAATTGTTTGTTTTCGTTTTTTTATACTCTTAAATCAGGTTAGAAAAACTTATTTCTTGGGTGTAGTTATGAATGATGTATTTTCTAAACTTTTAGATTTTCTATTTTATTTCGATGGAAGAAGATTATGGATTTCGGAAGATTTCGATGGAATAAGTTATATTGTAATATACTTAACAATACCACTATATACCCTTGACAAATTTTTATTTTTTAAAGTTAATAATTGTTTGATGAGCCTTTCGATAAGTTAGGTTAGGTATATTATTAAATTTTATTTTGATAATAATCGGTACTGTTTCTCTCTCTCTCTCTCTTTCTCTCTCTCTCTCTCTCTCTCTCTCTTCCTGTAATCCCTTCCCAGCGCATCCTTATCTGTTTTATTCTTTCGAAATTTGCTATACAAGTATTTTCCATTGCTCTCTGTTTCTCGCTCTCTGTTTGACTTCTCTCCATCTCAGGCCAATTCTTTCATGATCTCTTATTACAGTTCTTCTCCAGCTATTATCAGGTCTTCCTCTTCTTCTTCTTTCGTCTGGTTGGTATTCGAGTGCTTGTTTGATTATATTATTTCGATCCTTCCTCAGAGTCCGTGTAATTCATTTCCATTTCCTATTTTTAATCGTGACTGTTATTTTCTCTTGTTTTGTTCTTCTCCGTAGATCTATGTTTTTTATTTTATCTGGCCAGTATGTTTTTAGGATTTTCCTCAACGATTTATTTATAAAGATTTTAATTTTTTGCTAGTTGTTTCTTCCTGTCTCTTCCTGTAAATATTTTGATTTTGGTTAATTCTGATATATCGCGTGTGTTCAAGATATTCCTTAATGCATTATGAATATATAATGAGTGCATATTGTGCCTTTACTATCCTTTTTTCTACATCTGATCTACTAGCGCCTTTTTTTCCATGGTTGATCCCAGATAATATGTAAAGTTATCTACCTCCTGTATTTGTCTTCCTTGTATTTTAATTTTAGTTTCTTGGTTGCTGTTTTTTAAGTTTTGTTTTTTTTTTGTCTTTATCTTCAGGCCAATTACCCTGGAGTATTTTGCAAGCTTCTTTTGCTTATGGCTGCTATGTTCGGTTAGGGGAAAAATGTCATCTGGGAACTACAAATCCTCCAACTAGTCATGCAATTTCAATCTAATACATGTTTATACTATCGAATGTTCTCTGCTTATACTATCGAATGCCTTTTCAAAGTCAAAGTCAAAGTAAACATTATGTTTATATTTTTTTGCCATTCACTAGCTTGTTCCAAGATAATTATAGAGTACAGGAGATAGAGCGGTACAGGTACAAGATACAGAGGTGCTGATAGAGTACAAATGTGGTCGATAGTGGAGCGTTTTGCGCGAAAGCCTTCTTGGTTGCTTCTTAGTCTTAGTTTCTTGTCTATTTCTGGCTTCAGTCAATTCAATATGATATTTGACATTATTTTGAATGTGGCACTTAGCAGTGTTATTGCTCGCCAATTCTCGCATTTATTTAAATCGCCCTTTTTTGGTGTCTTAATGGTTACACCCTCGTTCCATTTCTGTGGGAGCTCCTGGTCGGCCCATATCTTGAGTTTGTGTAACATTTCTACTAATTTGTTTGCGCCCGCCTTTATTAAATTTATCGGTAGGTTGTCGCTTTCAGCGGCTTTGCCATTTTTTTAGTTGATTCAGTGTGTTTTGTATTTCTTCTTTCGTAATTTCAATTGTTCTAATGTTTATTTCCTGTATTACGTTATCTTCGTCTATATCTGGTGTTTGGAGTATATTTCCTCGCAGGAAATTGTCAACTTATAAAAAAATTGTTATAAAAATGAAATTAAGACTTTGATATTGCATGAAATGTTGAGTCAAACAGTCCATAATGCACAATAAATTTGAAGACGATTTGTCAATTAGTTTAAATTTTATTCGATTTGTTTATCACAAAGAGCTTTTTTTGCAATGTTATTGTTCAGAAAATTATAATAATACAGCAATTCTGTGGAAACCACAGGAAAGAAGAATACTTATATTTTTAACTTATTTAAAAAATCAATAAGAAGTCATTTTTAGCATTCTGAAAACATTTTACGAAAGTAGAATCATTTTTGGCTTCTAAACAATTTTAATAACCATATTAACATATTGACTAAATCTGCGTTGGGATTTGAAAAGCTGATATTTTTACACGAATTTTCAAAAAAAAACTTTTTGCCTAGGTTAATTACGAGCAAAGTTAGCCACTTTTATTACTTATTTAATTCACAGTTACTTCTATGTACATAAAATTCTCCTGTAACAGTGTTAGTTATCATATTCCTCCGAAACGGCTTGACCGATTTTTATGAAATTTTACACGTATATTCTGTAGGACTGAAAATAGGTGGTAATCTATTATTTACACCCATACGTTATAAGGGGGGTTGCCCCCTGCCACTTTTTTATTGTTTTGGAGAAAATTGTCTACCTTCATTTTATATTATGTACCATTAAAAATATATACAACCCTTAATTTTCACCTTTCTACCACCAACCCCTATTTTTTAATAGTTATCTATTTATTTACATCTATAAAATTCTCCTGTCGTAATGTTAGTTGCCATAATCCTCCGATACCGCTTGAACGATTTTTATGAAATTATATATGTATACATATACTTGTATATGTATATGTTACAGTTCAAGTTGATTATCCAGTTGGAGTTGACTCCAACTAGTTGGAGTCGACTCTAACGGCTGGTTTCAGTAAAAGTTGATTATAAATATAAAATAAAGATTTATATTCAACATTTACTAGTAAAAGTAGACTCCAACTAGGAAAAGTATACTCTTCCCAATGCCATTTAGTAAAAGTTGATTCTGATTCACACAAACAGCCGATTCTAGAAATTAAGTGTTACTGAATATGTTCAAATTAGTCTAGGCTGTATCGTCGCCCCCGATAGGTAAATTACTGCGATTCGAATTTTTTGCACAAACTTACTCAAAAAGAGGTCCTTATAACAAATCTACTGGGTGCCAGGCAGTACCTTGATCGATATATATATATATAAATCCCGTTCACAGCGTAATACGCCTTTGGGTTCCCGTTCGCCAAGCCTGTCTATTCTGCCAGTCTTCTTCAGATAGATTTCTTGCTGACATTGCTTTTGAGATTCCTTGGATCCATGTTGTTGGTGGTCGTCCTCGTTTTCTTTTCTCTGGTGGTACCCATTCTAATATCTTTTTGGGTAGTCTTTCTTCCCCCATACGTCTAACATGTCCGTACCATATTAGTTGTTGTTTTTCGATGTCTTCTATAATTGATCTTTGTACTTTCATTTGTCTCCTGATGTCCTCATTTTTCACATGTTCTAATCTAGACTTTCCCGCTGCTCTCCTCCAAAAATCCATTTCAACTGCCAATAGGTTACCTTTAAGTTTTTGTGATAACTGCCACACTTCTGAGCCATAGACGATTACTGGTTTTAATATGGTATTATATATTCGTTTTTTCGTTTCCGGTCTTATATTTTTTTGCCATAATACTGAATTCAACGCACCTATACCTTGATCGATAAATTGTTTAAACAATTTTTTTAGATAAATTCACAAAAATAATTTTTTCACTTCGAACAATTTTTTTTTAGATCATTTGGGTTAGTCTGAGCAAAAAAAGGTATTTTGTGATTTTTCTCTAAAATTGATTGTTGTCGAGTTATACGCGATTTAAAATTTGAAAAATGCGAAAATAGCCATTTTCAAGGCTTAATAACTCGGTTAAAATCCATTATTATGAAAGTCAGAAAGTGACCAAATCAGAGTTTATAGCCTCCTCTACAAGATCCAGCAGAAATTTTTGTCACTACAGTAGTCTCTCTTATAACGCAGAAAATTTTTGTCACTACAGTAGTCTCTCTTTATAGCGATTCCCTATATAACGATAATTCCTCTATAACGATCAAAATACTAAACATTGTTTGGTTCGTCATAAGGACAATGTATTAATTCTTTCTCTATACCGATATCGTTCTCTCTTTATAACGATAACTTTTCAATATTCGATGACCTCACTTTTCAAGAAACAACTGATAACCATTTGCGTTTGGCAATAACTAAGATAACTAAACCGTGAGAATTTTACCAATTAAAGATAACAGTTAATTGAAACACAGGGAATAACTGAAAAAGCTCTTGCGTAGGTGTAACTTGATAAAAAGTGATTAGTGAGTGATTCATTTTTTGGCTCTAATTTAGCAAAAATTTGGTGGTTCAAATTTCAATCCGATATGCAGAAAGTTGAGTACACGCTTTTATCGTTCGGGCGGTGTGCCTTAACTGTTTTTACACAGATGTTGTCCTCTATTGACTATTGACGACTTCTAAGTTTCAATTTCGGTTGTATCTCGGCCTGTGAACAGTCAAGATGTTTTCGAAAAAGCATAGAGTACTCTCGGTTAAAGAAAAGTTATCGATATCTCGGGCAATAGAGAAAATTAACACAAGTTATTTAGTACAGTACGATTACTATTACAATAACGATTTTTTTCTCTTTCTCTCTATATAACGATCTCTCCTTATAACGATGAAAATTCCCGGTCCCTTGCATATCGTTATAGAGAGAGAGAGGACTGTATTTTATTACTAAGCTTTATCTTTAATTATTAACAATGAGCGCTAAGTGCGTATTAGGCGGCCGTCAATGGTGAGAGATAAAGAGATGCACCATTCCGCCCGTCCAATGGGGAATCTCACTCGCACTCACATTGACGGCCGCCTCAATACCCGCTTAGCGCTCATTGTTGATAATTAAAAATAATATCTTATTAATGAAATAATGACAAAAATTTCTTCAGGATCTTATAGAGGTAGCTTTAATTTTTGATTTTTTTAGTTTCTGACTTTCATAATATATAATATCGTATGGCATTTTTGCCTTTCGGAGAGTTCCGGCGCCAATTACATCTTTAACCCTGTTTCAAGTAACTAGTGTCGATGTACACTAGCCCAGGGGGACCGACGGCTTAACGTGCTCTCCGAGGCACGGTGAGACGGCTCGTGTCATTATTGGAAATAAAATGGTTTGTCTTTGGCAGGACGGCAAATAATGATATGTACCACCAGTGGTACATGTACCACAGATTGAGAACCGCTGCTTTACATAATATGAGATAGAGTAGATAAAAATTATTTTTGTGAATTTGGTTAACAAAAATTGGTTAAACAATTTTTCGACTGCGGTACCGCGTGACACCCTGTGTATTTGTTATAAGGATTGTTATACGGATGTATTTTTTTGAGTAAGTTTGTGCAAAATATCGAATCAAAATAATTTACCTAACGGGGGCGACGTTACAGGCTATACTAATAAGTAGTTGAAACGGTCAAAACAAAGAAACGCACACTCATCAAAAATGCACTTTTAATCAACATTTACTGAATCGATCCAGGAAGAGTCAACTCCAACTAGTAAAAGTTGATTTAAATTTTTAAAATCAACTTTTACTGCTCGTCAACTTGAACTGTAACATATACATAACATTTTGTATTGTTAGGTGGGTATATGTGTACATAACATACTCTACAAAACTACAGGTATATATAAATCAAAAAAATAATGATCAAAGTCCATCAACAAACTCCGGAGATATTAAGCGCAACATATCTTTGAAAAGTTAATTTCATTTTTTGAGTGCACGGATTTTAATAATTCCGCTCCACAGACCACGAGTCGATTTCGTTAGGACGTCATTTTTAAATATATATTAACAACTCTGTTCAAGTTTACTCAAACTTTCACACATAAACTATATACATACCTTGAACTTTAAAATAGCGCTAGTTAGGTTTCTTAATTGTTATAAAGAAACTAGCTGTGAATTAAATAAAAAAAAGTGCCTAACTTTGACCGTAATTAATCAAGGTAAAAGTTTTTTTAACATTTATGTAAAAGTACACATCGAAAACAATGTGATAACTACAGGGGTAATTTGTGTTACTAAAAGATAAATTTTTCATATCTACAGTATTTTTTGATAAAATGCATATTTTTCGAGGTATTCTCAAAAAACCCTCTAAAAAAGTCGATTTTTTCGTCGAAAAACTGTTACTTTCAAGCGCGAATAACTCGAAAAATATTAGTTTTACGAAGAAAATGTAAAAAACATTTCTTTCTTAGAATTACTTTTTACATCGATTTACATGGTTAAAATGCAATAAAAATTTCCCGTCCCCGAGATGGGGTGGCAACCACCCCAAGCTTTTAGCGTACAGCGGCATGATATAGAAAATGATCCTTGGCCTATTCCCTACGCCCTACTTTCTGTGAAAATTTCAAGTAAATCCATGCTGGACGAAAAAATTGCGAGTCAAAATGCTTCATTTCCTCGACTATAGAAGGAGGAGAAACAATCAGTAAATGTAAAGAATATAAATACCTGGGTATGAATATGAAAATCACGAATGATGGAACACTAGACGGAGCCGTTAAAGAACGAAACACTCAGGGCAGGAAAGCAATTAGGCTCCTAAACTCAGTACTCTGGGACAAGCAGGTAAACAACCAAAACAACAAAAAGATCTATAACGCCGTAGTGAAAAGCATTATAACATACAGCTGCGAAGTATGGCATATGAAGGAAAAATCAAAACGAATGTTAGAGGTCACCGAAATGGATTTCTGGAGAAGGGCTGCAGGAAGATCAAGAAGAGAACATGTCACCAATGAACGGATACGAGAAATAATGAAGGTCACACATACAATAAATGACGAAACCAACGAAATACAACTACGATGGTTTGGTCACGTATAAAGAATGCATGAAGACAGAATCCCAAAACAAGGGCAAAAATGGAAACTGCAAGATAGAAGAAGATGAGGTAGACCGAGGAAAAGTTGGCAGGCAGGAATAAACAAAGCCATGGATGAAAGAGGTCTGCAAGTAGATCAATGTACGGACAGAGAGGAATGGCGAACGGGTATCGGAAGACGAAGAACCTTATAAACCGATAATATAATAATAATGTAAAAGTACCAGCTTTTTAAATCCTAAAATCTAGGGATGGCGCTTGTTGAACAAAAAACCGGTTTTTGGTTATACCGGTTTTTTTAACTTACGGTTTAACCTGGCGGTTATAACCGGTCAAAAAATCGGTTGTTCCAAAAACAGGTTTTCGGTTTTTTTTAATCAAAAGCAAATACTCAATAAGTTATAATGTTACATTTATATTGCACTTTAGTTTGCTCAATTTTCCTCCCGAAAAATTCCCCAACCAATTCAACCTATAAAAATTTTCCCAGGCGCTTTCAAGTTACCCTAAAAATGGGCCAGAGTACCCCAATCTCTGATTCGTCGCTCGTTGTAGACGGCGTCGGCGTATATTGCGTTGTCAATAATTGGGATATTCCCAAAAGTGATGATCCTATCGATCTATCAAAATGTCCCTTGGATCTATCAAGTTTTAAAAAATGTCCAAATGACTTATAGGTATTTTACAAAATAAATTCGATAAACCAATTCAGTATTTACTTATCTATTGCCATCAAAAAATTTCAGTAGGTAATATTTTTTAATACGTTTGTATAATACCTACCATTTATTTCGTAAGAATTATTTATTGTTTAAAAATTACATAATTGAGATTCCTAATCGTATTTCGGTATTCACATTATACAAGAGTCTCAAGTCTCAAGTACTCAAGTATAAACAATTTTTTAGCTGATGATGGTTGGAATATCGATTTCAAGCAGATCACCTACTTTTATGTAAATATTATCATCACACGCACCATTTCACCAGTCTTTGAAACATTTATTAATCTAAAAACTATTCTCAAAATTGTTTCATAAAAGCTGATGTGACACTTTCGTCCAGTTCTCTATTAGTAAATAAAAGTTGAATTATGGTTGTTTGGGTTAATTACTTCGCATTTATTATTTATAATATTATATGATTAAGATCGAAAATATATAGAAATTTCTTCATTTTTCTCTAAATTAATTTTTTTCCACAGGCAACTTATTCGGTTTTTCAATGGTTATTACTTTAAGAAGAAAAAAACCGGTTATAACCGGGACAAAAAAACAACCGGTAAAACCGGTTGTTTCGAATTAAAAAAACTGGGTTTAGGTTATAACCGGTAGGTTTTTTCCATCCCTTAGTCGATTAATTTAGTTTGCAGTCAATACTAACAAAGTTATTCAAATTGTTTATAAGCCAAAAATGACTCTACTTTACTAAAATATTTTCGGAATGATAAAAATGAGTTTTTATTATTTTTTTAAAAACTTTGAAAACATAAGTATTCTTCTTTCATGTAGTTTCCACAAAATTGCTGTATCATTATTATTTTATGAAGAAAAGCATGCTTTATCATTGCAAAGAAAAGGATTTTTTATTAAACAAATTGAATAAAATGTAAACTAATTGACGAATCACCTTGAAATTTTTTGTTATATCTGGACTGAACATGGACTGTTTGACCCAATTTTTCATGTAATATCAGTCTTAAGTTTATTTTTGCAAAAGTTTATTTTTGCAACTTCCGAACCTTCCTTTTAAACCTTTGTTCATCTACTAAAAATGAATACTCTATCTGATATAAGATATTTAATTACTTATTTTTACCTGTAGCGACTTAAACGAAAAGACTGTAATTTTCAGGGCCGTGCCGTTCTATGATGCGGTGAGGCAGCCGCATCAGGCGGCATCACAAGGGGGCGGCATAATCAGTAAAATCTAATATCTTCTTCTTCTTCAAGTGCCGTCTCCTAATCGGAGGTTGGATATTATCATCACTATCTTTAATCTATCCACCTCTGCTCTAAAGAGTTCTATAGAACTGCATCTAAACCAGTCCCTTAAATTCTTTAACCGTGACATTCTCCTTCTTCCAATGGACACGCGCCAACTCGTAACTCTTAATGACAAACTTTTTCAAATCAAAATGTACACCGGTCAATTCGTAACTTTTTTACTACCTGACTCTCCCAACTTGCAACTTATACAGGTGAATTCGAAACCATTGTTTAATTCTAATTCTATTTACACATAAACATTACATCTACTGGTAATGCAGCAGAGTTATGCTCCACGTAACGTAGAGCCACACCCAGAGCTTTAGTGGCATCTGCGTGTGACACTCAATATGACAGGGAAACTTCTTCCTCGCTTTCTTCATCTTCATTAGTCATTAGGGTTGCCTTGAGGTTGAACCAAGTCTACAATGTATTCATCCGTAAATTCTTCGCTCCCTTTGTCGTCAGCTTCAATCCATTCTGTAATTACACTTTCTTCTTAGTTTTCTGATCCATCTTGTATAGGGGAACGGGGAAAAATGGAGCTTATTCAAATTAGAAATCAAGCCATGGAGTTAACGACTAAGCACAAATGATGACACTGGCTCTGCATCAGTGACATCAATCTGAGATGGGTGGAAGAGGGAGAGAGACAGGCACAGCGACTCAAAATCAACGACAGAGTAAACTTTCAATTATTAGTTAGGCTAACTTTCGGATAATCCGACCTTTTCGGAATCCGAACAGGCTGTCCCCCCAATTAGTTAGGATTTGCGGGGTTTTACTGTATATAGGTACCTACTATAATATCTGCGTACCAATCGGCTGGTAGTCTGTTTTGTTCATATTTTTTGTTGTATTAGCTGGTTTATTTCCTTATGTAATTCTCTTCCTCTGTATTTTTTTCCACTGTTATTTCATTTTCTTCTGCTGCTTTTCCGTTTTCTATGTTTTTAATATTTGTTTTTGTACGTTTTCTTCTGTGAAAATTTCTACTTCGTTGTTATCTTGTTCTTCTTCATCTGTTTCCTTCATACCGAATAGCATTTTTTCGTAATATTCTTCTCATATTCTGCTGATCTGTTTGTCTTCAAACAGGGTTCCTCTTTTTTTTTGTTTTTTAGTACTCTTGTTTTAATGCTGGACGTATTTTTTATCTGACTTTTTTGTAAAATTGTTATATTTGATGGTTTTCTGTCTTTTTTAATGTCCTCCAGCGAAACCCGTCATTTTTCTTCTTTTTATTTGTTGAGTTTGCTGTGTTTCTCGCTATTTTTTATTCCTCCCTGTTTTGTTTTGACGGATTGGTTGTTTATCCACGTCATTCTAGCGTAGTTTTTTAGTTTTCTGCGTTTCGCAGTCTTGATCGTACGTAAATTACACATTTAAAATTGAAAAGGATTTATAGGTTCCAAATTAGCTAAAACACGGTGTTTCAATCCCTGTTTGTGTATTATCGCTCCAAACCCTTCTTGGCAGTAGCGCACCCAGGGGGGGGGTTTGGGAGTTAAACTCCTTTCCCCCAGGGCATATGAAAAATATATAAATAATAGCAGGAAAATGTAACTTGTCTTTCACAAAATATAGAAAAAAATTTCGACGCCCAAGCCAACCCCCTTCCCCCCAGAGAAAAATTATAGGTGCGCTACTGCTGCTTGGATGTGTCCCGTTTTTTTCAAATTTATGATATGGTCACCCTACAGTAGAAACGCTTCTTAATTCACGAGAGTATTCTACACACTTGTTCTTAATCCAGGATACAGTTTTTTGTGTCAAATTAGAATTTCATAATGGTAGATAAGTTTATTTTAATTTTCTAATCTATTTCAACAGTAGGGCCCCCGCATACTGCAGACTTTTTACCTGCCGATAGTTTAGTCGGGTTGGGCAAAATTAAAGATTTTTTTTTAAATATGTAAGAATGTAGTTCGTTTGGTATGGCATGAGTGCTTTAATTTTTTTTAAGTATGTATTCTATTTGTTTTTAATTTTGTAGACTAGCAGACTTAACTACTTTATGTAATGTGAAATTTAAGACTTACTACTATATTTTAAATATTTTTCAAAATATTATTTTCTATATCCTTACATAAAAAAATACACTGAGTGTATGAAATAAGTAAGCAATGTTTTAAACATTTTTATTATTTTCCAGACACCTTTGCACCTATTAGTTGAACAAATTATATTATTAAAAATTTTGTACTTACTTTACTTAAGCCGTCCTCTTGTACCCTACGCTGTCGAGGTAAAAGTTTTGTAATAAAAAATTAAGAATTCAATTTTAACACTTCTATAATATGTTACAATTGAGCAATTAGACCAGCAGATTCGGCAACTGGTTATGATAAATTCATCAATTTTAATGAACATACTTTTTAATTTTTTATTTTTGCAGTGAAAAAAAATACATTGTTAATTATACAAAAAAATATCATTAATATATCACAACAATATTTTTTTCAACATACTACAATAATCAATTATAAAAATATCCGAAGTCTAAATTCCAACATTTGAGGTGACAACAGCGCAGTGGAAGCCATGAGGACATAAACTCAAATATACGGAGACCACTACAACCGCAAACTGAATAAATATATATTTGGATGCCATCAAAACCGTTAAAGTGATTTTAGATATACAGCAAGCGAACATGGCGCGCCTGACGGCAATTGCTCCAAGTAATGTGTATATTATTATACAGATAACGTGACTGAGGACGTCCGGCCAATATTTTGTGTAAGCATTGTAGGAGGTGGTACCTTTCATTTGCGATACATTTTAGGGAAAGTCCTCGTGGCAACCGTATATCGGAGTTCACGAAGACCTGGAAGCCACGAGAGACTACGGTTTAACATGGGGGGACGTCATAAGATGCTAAAAATAATATATATATATATATATATATATATATATATATATATATATATATATATATATATATATATATATATATATATATATATATATATATATATATATATATATATATATCCTCTTAACATTGCGGACTCGGTATTAAGGTTTTGACCATACACAACGGACTCGAGCGATTTACGGCCTCAATATACGGAGTCCGTAATTTTTTTCATGTATTTCTTTTAACTGGTTGTCATTTTCTACCAAAGTTTTGTTGAATGAGAAACTAGAGACCTCTACCTACCAAACAAAAATGTTACAAATCTTGTTGGTGTCTTAGAATTCCTGTAAATCTTAAAACAAAATGAGTCCGTAACGTCGCTTATAGTTCAGCCATTTGCCGTTGGAGGTCGCTTTTATGTGTATATTCAATGTGTATATCCTTCATGTGTTAAACTATCATCGAGCAACACTGTTGCTCGACTATTGAATCATTCTATCCCGCATATTTTACAATCGTCTTGCTTACAGGTGATTTACTGGTATTGTTCATTTTTATGTGTTAGAAAATGTATTGAATTGCATTAGGTATATTTTATTTTATTAATAGTCATACGCGAGGATATTTTGTTTCACAGAAATTTTCCACAATTCTTTAAATTTTCATTAACACATGTATTAAGGTAGGTATGTATCATCAACTAGCCTATATTTGTCCACTGCTGAACGTAGGCCTCCCGTAAAAATTTCCACCTATTTCTATCTTGAGCTTCTTGCATCCAATTTGTGGTGATGCGCTTGATATCATCCGTCCATCTAGTCGGTGGTCGTCCTCTGCTTCGATATGCCTCCTGCCTTGGTCGCCATTCCAGAATCTTTTTGGTCCATCTGTCATCCGTCAGTCTGGCAACATGTCCTGCCCAAGCCCATTTAGCCATGGCTATTCTTTCAACTGCCTCCGTGACTCCTGTTCTTCTTCTTATTTCTAGGTTTGGTACTTTATCTCTGATGGTAATACCTAACATTGATCTTTCCATAGCGCGTTGTGTAACTCTTATTTTATTTATTGTTCTTTTTGTCAGAGTTAGTGTTTCTGCACCATATGTAAGAACCGGCAAAACACACTGGTCAAAGACCTTTCTTTTTAAACAAACTGGAATATTAGACTTGAAAATGTTATTTAATCTACCGAAGGCAGCCCATGTAAGACCTATCCTTCTTTGTATTTCAGTTGTCTGGTTATCTCGGCCTAAGCGAATCTCATGTCCTAGATATTTGTAAGCTATTACTTGGTCGATGCTATGACTCCCAATCTGAATTTTATCGCTGACTACAAGGTTGGTCATAAATTTTGTCTTTGAGGTGTTAATTTTAAGACCAATTGTTTTTGACACTTTATAGAGCGTGTGCAGCATTTTTGTAGCTTTATCAACTCTATCAGATATTAAAACGATGTCATCGGCAAATCTTAGGTGGTTCAGATCCTACCAACCCGCACTGGCCAGCGTGGTAGTGAAATGGCTAATTTTCCCCCGTAAATGACATGACACAAACTAGAAAAAGGCCCTTAGTCCCCGGCGGCCCAACGGTCCCTGGTGACGGTAGCCACCAGATCGGGCCAAGGGCAGAGGGTGCAAAGAATCACCGGGATAGACACGGCTACCATGGACAACGAACATTGCATATTGCCACTTATAACGTAAGAACGCTTGCAACTGAAGATAAGCTCATTGAATTACAGGAAGAACTTAACTGCATAAAATGGGATGTACTGGGACTTTCCGAAATACGAAGAAAAGGAGAAAACCAATTAGTTTTAAAATCAGGGCATCTGTTACATTCCATTGGAGAAGACGATAAGGCAGTTGGCGGCGTAGGTTTTCTCGTCCACAAGAAACACCTAGATAAAATTATAAAAATAGATAGTGTAAGCTCAAGAGTTGTGTACCTCATACTAAAATTGAACAAGAGATGCTCTATTAAAATTATCCAAGTATATGCACCCACGACGAGTCATAGCGATGAAGAAATAGAAAACTTTTATGAAGATATAAATAGAGCTATGGAAAAAGATAAAACCCACCACCTAATCTTAATGGGCGATTTTAACGCTAAACTTGGATATAAAGAAGATAACGCAGAAGTGGCTATGGGCTCATTTGGATATGGTGAGCGAAATGATAGAGGAGGTATGCTACTAAATTTTTTGTTGCATCATCGGCTATACGTGATGAACACATTTTTCAAAAAGAACCAACAACGTAAGTGGACGTGGGCTAGTCCAGATGGCATAACAAAAAACGAAATTGATTTCATCATCACAAACAGAAAAAATATTGATCAACCTTAGACAAGAGAGGACAGCAATGATAACAGAGAGGCCTTCTAATAAATGGGAATCGATAGAAGATAGGTATGTATATATGTTTGTAATTCAGAATATAACTATCGCTGTTACATAAATAAAAATAAATATTGTTTTCGCCCATTCCAAAAAAATGTGAAAACGTTGAATTTATGCATGTCTGTCTGTCTGTCTATAAACACAACTTCTTCCCGTCATTAGACCAGATAGAAGGATAATAAATGAGGCTAAATGCAATGTTGAATGAAAGCTTATAACCTAAGGATGGTATTAATCAATCAATCAATCAGCCAATCGCGTCCACTGCTGGACGTAGGCCTCCCTCAGTTCTTTACAGTATTCTCTACACTGGGCCTCTTGTAGCCAGTTTCCTGCAATGTCGTCGGTCCATCTAGTCGGTGGTCGTCCTCGGCTTCTTTTATAGTTTCTGTGCCTCCATTCCATGATTCGTTGTGTCCATCGTCCATCTTGTGTTCTAGCTAAGTGCCCTGCCCAGTTCCACTTAAGCGTCGTATCGTTTTCGATGACGTCTTGAACTCCTGATCTTTGCCTGATTTGTTGGTTTGTTATGTAATCTCGAAGGCTCACGTTCAGCATTGCACGTTCCATGGCTCGTTGTGTGACTCTGATGTTATTTGCTGATTTTTGCGTCAGTGCTAAAGTCTCTGCTTCATAAGTTTGTACTGGCAAAACACATTGGTTATAAACCTTTCGCTTAATACACCTAGGAATTGAGCTTTTTAGAATATGGCTTACTTTGCAAAATGATGCCCATGTAAGGCCTAATCGCCTCTGTGTGGATAGTATTAAATGTGGTAAATTTGCCCTTGCACTTCCGGTTTTATAGTTACAACCGGAAGTACTGTTATAAAGTCACCGAAATAGTCCATGCGATATATTATTCGACGCACCTTAGCAAGATGAGAACAAATTAATATATACTTCCGGTTTCATGCCTGTCCGTCCGTCAGTCTGTCTGTCGGCGAATATAACTCCTCCGTTATTAAAATAAATAGTGACAAATGAGGTGTCGAATGGGAATTTCTAACCCAAAAATTTTATTAGAGGTATATTAGAAATTTGATTTCCGACTTCCGGTTTTACAGTTGAAACCGGAAATATTGTTTTAAAATCGAGGAAATAGTACAAGCGAAATATTAGTTGACAGGCCTTAGCAAGACGAAAACTAATATATACTTCCGGTTTCATGCATGTTTGTCCGTCCGTAAACACAACTTCTTCGTCATTATACTAGGTAGAATGACAAATGAGGTGTCAAAAGAAAGTTTATAACCAAGGAAGGTACTAAAGGGGGTAGAAATTTGACAAAGGATTTCTGGTTTTAGAAATGAAACCGAAAATACTGCTTTAACATCGTCAGAATAGTACAAGCGATATATTATTCGACGCGCCTTAGTAAGACGAGAACAAATATATATTTCCGGTTTCGTGACTGTCTGTCCGCGAATATAACTCTTCCGTTATTAATACCGATAGAATGACAAATGAGATATCGAATGAAAGCTTGTAACCCAAGGGTGGTATTAAAGATGAGAAATTTGACGCCCGACTTTCGGATTTAGAGTTGCAAGCGGAAGTACCATTTTAAAGTCACCTAAATAGTATAAGCGATATATTATTCGGCGTGCCTTAGCAAGATGAAAACAAATGTATATTTTTGATTCTTACATCATTTCCGATTAAATAATTCTAACCGGAAAGTGCCATATTATAGTTGCAGAAATAGTACATTGTGACATAGCAATCGAAGCTTATTGAAAAGTCGAGCATGAATTTTTAGTTCAGGTTTGGAAGTCAGTTCAGGTTAAACAGTTATGACCGAAAGTTTAGTAAAAATTACTCAAAATTAGTGAAATCGTATATCAATCGACGGACGCAAAGTTACACGAATAGTTCAAATATCGACTTCCGGTTCTACTTTCGGTCACTTTGGATAAAAACCTAGGATTTACGAATTCCAATTACTTGTTTTGAATAGTAAGAAGAATAATCGCAAAAACACTATTGGACAGATAAATGAGTACTGAGATTAGACACATATGCAGAATAAACAACATCAAAGAATGAGTGCAAAAAAGAAGAAGAGAATGGAATAGGCTTACCAGGAAAATGTAAGAAGACAGAATAGTTAGAATAATACGGGATAAATAGCATTTCAAAAAGAAGCACATATCTACAACGAAAGAGACGAGATGATAATATTTCATTTGAGTAGGAGGCACAGCCGAAGAAAAACAGGCATTTTGCCTATTAGGTAAATGATGGATTTGCTTGAAAATATGGATTTAGGTTCCTTTTCCCCTTTACTTCAGTTTTGGACGTGAGCCCAGGGTTGCTTTTACTTGAAGGGTGAAAGCCACCCCTTCTCAAAAATGGATAAACTGACTAATTCTAAGCAACTTTTGTTTTATTGGATCTTTTCACGTTTAAGATAATACTTTTTGAGTTATTTGCGAGTGAAACTGTCCATGTTTCAACAAAAAAAAAAAAACACAAATTTATAGACGGTTTTTCACAAATAACTCAAAAAGTAAGTATTTTATCCAAAAAAATATTCTTAGCAAAAATGTAGCTTATAAAAACATGAAAAAATAGAATATGAATTAAGTCTGTAAACCCCGTAGAAGCAGAGTTATGAAAAGTAGGTTCTTAGTCGTCAAATTCCAAATTGAACATGTCAACGTTAAATAACCAAAAAATTAAGGACTTTTCAGGGAAAACTCATCAAAATTTTTTAAAAGTGTTTAATAAAAGCTTTGTTTTTGATTTTTATAACATTTTTAGCACCAAAATTAAGCAAGTGACGCGACGCTCAAAATAAAGTTGTTCCCTTTTAGTGGAGTCACTGAAGGTGGATATGAGCTATTACCTCCGATTTCGTTGAACCTCCATCGATTTGTATGAAAATTTGTGAGTAGTTAGAGGATATCTCAAGGAACAAAGGTGACATGGTGCCAACTTGCGCTTTTACCCTGGGGTGGATGTCACCCCTTCTCGGGGGTGAAAATTATTTTATTCAAAATAACCCCATAATTCGATAGAGGAACAAATTCTAAGCAACATTTGTTATATAAAGTTATTAAAATAAATGTAAACTTTTTGAGTTATTAAAGATCATAGATTTTAATTTTTCTTGAGAAAAATACATGTTTTTAACCGATTTTTCATCAATAGCTCAAAAACTATAAGATTTTACAAAAAAGTTATTATTACCAATATTGAAGCTAATAAAAAACGGAATAAACTCCTTACTAGAAAAACCTTTTAGTGTTAACTAAAAGTGAGTTATAGGTGATTGAATGTATATTTTTTTCGGCGAGTAAAAAATCTAAGTGTTCAAGCTGAAATAACGGAAAAATGATGCATTTTATAACATAAACTTATTAAACATTTGTCAAAGTACTTAAAAATATCTATCAAATGAGCCCCGAACATGTTGATGGCATTAAAATTTATGCTCCAAAATTTTTTCAAAATTTATCTTTTAAAAATGTTTCCAAAAAATGTTATGTTTTTTTTAATACCTCCGTCCACTTTTACGATATCATGTTCACCTAAAAACCGTTTGAAAGTTAGTTTGAAGGGCTATTTCACCACGTAAAACTTAATCTTTTATACCTCTTACTTTTTTAAAAATAAAAGGTTAATTCAAGATTTAAACGTTTCTATCTCGGCTATTTTTTACCCTATAGAAATAGTAAAATATTTGACAGAAAAAACTAAAATTTGGTTCTATATAATTTTTTACGTATTTTGATTATTTTTGGAGTTATTATCAAAAGAATATGAAAATTACAATAATCTGAAATATTATGATTTTTTTAAATTATATCTTTTTTTCAAAAATATGCATTCTAAACCGGTCAAAATTATTGAAATCATTACTTATGCTAATATAAAGAAGTTCTTGTAAGGATTATTATAAATTTTAATTTTTGTGGAAATGGAATTTTTTTGTGAATTCCAAGGGGTTCTCTTATTTTCATAATAACTTGCTTAATTTTGACGCTATTAACTTATTCTTAAGCTCATTTGATAGGTATTGCGAAGTACTTTGACAAATATTTAGCAGGTATATTTTATACGTTGCATCGTTTTCCCGTTATTTAAGTTTGAATACTTAGATTTGACTACTCGTCGAAACATGTATGATCTTTAAGTTTCACCCACCGGTTCAAAGTGCTTATTTTTGAAAAGAAAGTGGTTACTGATAAAATAAAAAAAAAACTTCGAAATGTTGAAAAAAAAAATGCTTTTTTTAAAAATTATATTAAAAAGTGTTAGTCATAAGAAAGGAAAAATTTAGAAAAGTAAATAATAATTTTGAGTTTTCTGCATATTTTCCCAAAAAGTGCTTCATTTTTTGGTTATTTCACGTTGAAATACTCGATTTGTTATTTGAGTCTACAGACTTCATGAATGTACCGTTTTCTATTTTTTATAAACTATATATTTGCTAATATTATTTTTTTTTTCAAATTATTTAGTTGTTGAGTTATTTACGAAAAACCGTCTAAAATCGTGGTTCTTTTCGTTGAAAAATTAACATTTTCACTCACAAATAACTGAAAAGTATTAACTTAGAGCAAAAATTCTATAGCACCAGAGTTGCTTAAAATTAGCTAATTTATCCATTTCCGTACATTTTTTGAACGTACGTTTTTCGCCTACAAGATTTCAACTCCCAAGTAAAAGCAACCAATGGCACAAGTTCAGAAGTAAAGTTGAGTACTTATAAGAGGAACCTATATCCAAATTTTTGTGAAATTTTATCGCCGTATTTCACGTTAATTCATCGCCGTATTTCATTTTACTGACCTATATACAGGTTGTCCCGAAAAGATTGGTCATAAATTATACCACACATTCTGGAGTCAAAAATAGTTCGATTAAACCTAACTTACCTTAGTACAAATGTGCTCATAAAAAGTTACAGCCCTTTGAAGTTACAAAATGAAAATCGATTTTTTTCAATATATCGAAAACTATTAAAGATTTTTTATTGAAAGTGGACATGTATCATTCTTATGGCAGGATCATCTTAAAACAAAATTATAGTGAGATTTGTCCACCCCATAAAAATTTTATGGGGGTTTTGATCCCTTAAACGGCCCCCCAAACTTTTGTGTACGTTCCAATTAATTCATTATTAGTTAAACACAACGTTTTTAAAACGTTTTTTGCCTCTTAGTATTTTTTTGATAAGCGAGTTTTTATCGAGATGCGGCTTCTTTTTAATGTATTTACATAAATATTTTATGGGAGTTTTGTACCTTTAAACCCCCCAAATGTTTGTGTACGTTCCAAATAAACTATTATTGTGGTACCATTAGTTAAACACAGTGTTTTTAAAACTATTTTGCCCTTAGTAGTTTTTTGATAAGTCACCTTTTATCGAGATGTGGCTTCTTTTTTTAAAATATACCTAAAAATGTAAATTATAAATAGGTTATTAACAAATTTTCAGATTATTAACAGGTCTCTATAATCGTACTTAGACATAAACAAATATGTGGTGGATTCGATAAATATTCAAAATATCTCGATAAACACTGGATTATCAAAAAAGTCTTAAGAGGCAAAATTTTTTTAAAAACAGTGTGTTTAACTAATGGTGCCACACTAATAATTGGAACGTACACAAAAGTTTGGGGGGTTTAGGGGAACAAACCCCCCATAAAATTTTTATGGGGTACACAAATTTTACTATATTTTTTATTTAAGATGCTGCTGCCATAAGAATGCCACATGTCCATTTTCAATGAAAAATCTCTAAGAGTTTTCGATATATGAAAAAAAATTTATTTTCATTTTGTAACTTCAAAGGGCTGTAACTTTTTTTGTGTGCTTTATTTATATAGGTAAGTGAATTTCAATCAACCTATTTTTGACCCCAGAATCTGTAGTATAATTTATGACCAATCTTTTTGGAACACCCTGTATAAAAAATAAATTTAATAAAAATTCAAGAAATTTGCTTTCTAGGTGTATATTAACTACGAATCTAATTATATTCTATATTACCTAATTATCTAATATAAAGTTAGATTCTATATATTTATGTATTATCGTTGAGAAATTAAACGAATGAACAACGTGAAATATTAAAAAAGTATTACATTGACCCAACCAAAATTATTATATTTCTTTCAATACAAATTATCGTGTTCAGATTATTTTTAGAAGTCATTAAAATATTTTACCAGTAAAGTTATAAGCGTTTGTTTAAAAATACAGACTATTAAATTATTATACTTTTGTCGATTTTAAAACCATATGTTCCGATTTCATGTATCCCATTACTTAAACAATCGCGAAATAGGAAATAACTTCGTTGAAATCACAAAGGGGAAACCCCAAATTATCTAAATACGCAGTGAGCGAATTGACAACACTGTTTGAGTCTATAATGTTGTGTATATGAGGCCGCAACACCACAATACTGTTTAAAATTATACTCATGAGGCTGCAAAAGTAAGAAATCGTAATGAGTTTATAATGATAACGGAACCAAAAAGACAAGTATATATTAATTTTCATCTTATCAAAATAGAAATTTGGGCATTAAGAATGTTTTGTCACTAGATTCAATATATTCGATAATTAAAATATTATATACACCTCTAAATAGGAGAGGCTGTACGGTTGCGGTATGGATTGAGTCCTTAAGAATAGTAGGATGTAAATATATATATATATATATATATATATATATATATATATATATATATATATATATATATATATATATATATATATATACATCCTACTATCAATTTGGCATCGATACATTATGCATTTACCACCGATTTGGCATCGTCTTGCAAAGTGGCATCTGTATATCGATGCCACTTTACACTACCTTAATAACTTTTTTCTGCACTTCTTACCAGAATTCTAATCAACTCGGTAGTTAGAGATTTGATTTCTTGATGTTACTTTAATCTATCAGCTTTCTTTGTTTATCCCTTACTAAGTTATATAAGTTTATTCCATAAAATGTTTGAGTCCAAAATGATGGTACAGTGAAAATATTATATACATTTAGTTCAGTGTTTTACCGTTTTGTCGCTGCCGCTATATACATGAAAACGTATATCCCACTTTCATTATCAATCATTTTGGCATCAGAAATTTGGCATCACTGTTGAATATAATATTATCCACACCGAAAAATAGGCAATTTGAGAATGTATATATTATTTTCATCAACAAATCATTCTGGCATCATGTTGTTTTCACCCAATTTTGAAAAAATGTGAAAACTTTGTATTATCCACGTCCGTCTGTCCGTCCGTCTGTCTGTAATCACAACTCCTCCGTCAACATACCAGCTAGAATGACAAATGAGGTGTCAACTGAAGGCTGATAATCCAAGGATGGTACTAAAGGTGAGATATTTGACCTTGGCGGTCTGTTTGTCGGTCTGTCCGACCGCGAATATAATTCCTCCATCATTATACCAGGTAGAATGACAAATGAGGTGTCAAATGAAAGCTTATAATCCAAGGATGGTACTAAAGGTGAGATATTTGACCTAGGCTGTCTTTCCGTCGGTCCGTACGACCGCGAATATAACTCCTTCGTCATTATACCAGGTAGAATGACAAATAAGGTGTCAAATGAAAGCTTATAATCCAAGGATGGTACTAAAGTTGACATATTTGACTTAGGCGGTCTGTGCGTCGGTCCCTCCGACCGCGAATATAACTCCTCCATTATTATACAAGCTTGAATGATAAATGAGGTGTCAAATAAAAGCTTATAATCCAAGGATGGTACTAAAGGTGAGATATTTGACCTAGGCTGTCTTTCCGTCGGTCCATACGACCGCGAATATAACTTCTCCGTCATTATACCAGGTAGAATGACAAATGAGGTGTCAAATGAAAGCTTATAATCCAAGGATCGTACTAAAGGTGAGATATTTGACCTAGGCTGTCTTTCCGTCGGTCCGTACGACCGCGAATATAACTCCTCCGTCATTATACCAGGTAGAATGACAAATGAGGTGTCAAATGAAAGCTTATAATCCAAGGATGGTACTAAAGTTGACATGTTTGACTTACGCGGTCTGTGCGACGGCCCTCCGACCGCGAATATAACTACCAGCTTGAATGATAAATGAGGTGTCAAATAAAAGATTATAATCCAACGATGGTACTAAAGGTGAGATATTTGACCTATGCTGTCTTTCCGTCGGTCCGTACGACCGCGAATATAACTTCTCCGTCATTATACCAGATAGAATGACAAATGAGGTGTCAAATGAAAGCTGATAATCCAACGATGGTACTAAAGGTGAGATATTTGACCCAGGCTGTCCTTCCGTCGGTCCGTACGACCGGGAATATAATTCCTCCGTCATTATACCAGGTAGAATGACAAATGAGGTGTCAAATGAAAGCTTATAATCCAAGGATGGTACTAAAGGTGAGATATTTGACCTAGGCTGTCTTTCCGTCGGTTCGTACGACCGCGAATATAACTCCTCCATCATTATACCAGCTTGAATGATAAATGAGGTGTCAGATGAAAGCTTATGATCCAAGGATGGTACTAAAGGTGAGATATTTGACCTAGGCTGTCTTTCCTTCGGTCCGTACGACCGCGAATATAACTTCTTTGTCATTATACCAGGTAGAATGACAAATGAGGTGTCAAATGAAAGCTGATAATCCAAGGATGGTACTAAAGGTGAGATATTTGACCTTGGCGGTGTGTCCGTCGGTCTGTCCGACCGCGAATGTAACACCTCCATCATTATACCAGCTTGAATGATAAATGAGGTGTCAGATGAAAGCTTATGATCCAAGGATGGTACAAAAGGTGAGATATTTGACCTAGGCGGTCTATCCGTCGGTCCGTACGACCGGGAATATAACTCCTCCGTCATTATACCATGTAGAATGACAAATGAGGTGTCAAATGAAAGCTTATAATTCAAGGATGGTACTAAAGGTGGCATATTTTACTTAGGCGGTCTGTGCGTCGGCCCCTCCGACCCCGAATATAACTCCTCCATTATTATACCAGCTTGAATGATAAATGAGGTGTCAAATAAAAGACTATAATCCAAGGATGGTACTAAAGGTGAGATATTTGACCTAGGCTGTCTTTCCGTCGGTCTGTCCGACCGCGAATATAACTCCTCGATCATTATACCATGTAGAATGACAAATGAGGTGTCAAATGAAAGCTTATAATTCAAGGATGGTACTAAAGGTGACATATTTTACTTAGGCGGTCTGTGCGTCGGCCCCTCCGACCGCGAATATAACTCCTCCATTTTTATACCAGCTTGAATGATAAATGAGGTGTCAAATAAAAGATTATAATCCAAGGATGGTACTAAAGGTGAGATATTTGACCTAGGCTGTCTTTCCGTCGGTCCGTACGACCGCGAATATAACTTCTCCGTCATTATACCAGGTAGAATGACAAATGAGGTGTCAAATGAAAGCTTATAATCCAAGGATGGTACTAAAGGTGACATATTTGACTTAGGCGGTCTGTGCGTCGGCCCCTCCGACCGCGAATATAACTCCTTCATTATTATACCAGCTTGAATGATAAATGAGGTGTCAAATAAAAGATTATAATCCAACGATGGTACTAAAGGTGAGATATTTGACCCAGGCTGTCCTTCCGTCGGTCCGTACGACCGGGAATATAACGCCTCCGTCATTATACCAGGTAGAATGACAAATAAGATGTCAAATGAAAGCTGATAATCCAAGGATGGTACTAAAGGTGAGATATTTGACCTTGGCGGTCTGTCCGTCGGTCTGTCCGACCGCGAATATAACTCCTCGATCATTATACCAGGTAGAATGACAAATGAGGTGTCAAATGAAAGCTTATAATCCAAGGATGGTACTAAAGGTGAGATATTTGACCTAGGCTGTCTTTCCGTCGGTTCGTACGACCGCGAATATAACTCCTTCGTCATTATACCAGTTAGAATGACAAATAAGGTGTCAAATGAAAGCTTATAATCCAAGGATGGTACTAAAGTTGACATATTTGACTTAGGCGGTCTGTGCGTCGGTCCCTCCGACCGCGAATATAACTTCTCCATTATTATACCAGCTTGAATGACAAATGAGGTGTCAAATAAAAGCTTATAATCCAAGGATGGTACTAAACGTGAGATATTTGACCTTGGCGGTCTGTTTGTCGGTCTGTCCGACCGCGAATATAACTCCTCCATCATTATACCAGGTAGAATCACAAATGAGGTGTCAAATGAAAGCTTATAATCCAAAGATGGTACTAAAGGTGAGATATCTGACATAGGCTGTCTTTCCGTCGGTCCGTACGCCCGCGAATATAACTCCTTCGTCATTATACCAGGTAGAATGACAAATAAGGTGTCAAATGAAAGCTTATAATCCAAGGATGGTACTAAAGTTGACATATTTGACTTAGGCGGTCTGTGCGTCGGTCCCTCCGACCGCGAATATAACTTCTCTATTATTATACCAGCTTGAATGACAAATGAGGTGTCAAATAAAAGCTTATAATCCAAGGATGGTACTAAAGGTGAGATATTTGACCTAGGCTGTATTTCCGTCGGTCCGTACGACCGCGAATATAACTTCCCCGTCATTATACCAGGTAGAATGACAAATGAGGTGTCAAATGAAAGCTTATAATCCAAGGATGGTACTAAAGGTGAGATATTTGACCTAGGCTGTCTTTCCGTCGGTCCGTACGACCGCGAATATAACTCCTCCGTCAATATATCAGGTAGAATCAGAAGTGAGGTGTCAAATGAAAGCTTATAATCCAAGGATGGTATTAAAGTTGACATATTTGACTTAGGCGGTCTGTGCGTCGGCTCCTCCGACCGCGAATATAACTCCTCCATTATTATATCAGCTTGAATGATAAATGAGGTGTCAAACAAAAGATTATAATCCAAGGATGGTACTAAAGGTGAGATATTTGACCCAGGCTGTCCTTCCGTAGGTCCGTACGACCGGGAATATAACTCCTCCGTCATTATACCAGGTAGAATGACAAATGAGGTGTCAAATGAAAGCTGATAATCCAAAGATGGTACTAAAGGTGAGATATTTGACCTTGGCGGTCTGTCCGTCGGTCTGTACGACCGCGAATATAACTCCTCGATCATTATACCAGGTAGAATGACAAATGAGGTGTCAAATGAAAGCTTATAATCCAGGGATGGTACTAAAGGTGAGATATTTGACCTAGGCTGTCTTTCCGTCGGTTCGTACGACCGCGAATATAACTCCTCCATCATTATACCAGCTTGAATGATAAATGAGGTGTCAAATGAAAGCTTATGATCCAAGGATGGTACTAAAGGTGAGATATTTGACCTTGGCGGTCTGTCCGTCGGTTTGTCCGACCGCGAATATAACTCCTCGATCATTATACCAGGTAGAATGACAAATGAGGTGTCAAATGAAAGCTTATAGTCCAAGGATGGTACTAAAGGTGACATATTTGACTTAGGCGGTCTGTGCGTCGGCCCCTCCGACCGCGAATATAACTCCTCCATTATTATACCGACTTGAATAATAAATGAGGTGTCAAATAAAAGATTATAATCCAAGGATGGTACTAAAGGTGAGATATTTGACCTAGGCTGTCTTTCCGTCGGTCCGTACGACCGCGAAATATAACTTCTCCGTCATTATACCAGGTAGAATGACAAATGAGGTGTCAAATGAGAGCTGATAATCCAAGGATGGTACTAAAGGTGAGTTATTTGACCTTGGCGGTCTGTCCGTCGGAATGTCCGACCGAGAATATAACTCCTCGATCTTTATACCAGGTAGAATGACAAATGAGTTGTCAAATAAAAGCTTATAGTCCAAGGATGGTACT